>NC_141703.1:103853875-104480128 GCF_971803275.1 Cyanistes caeruleus
GGAAAGGGGGGGTGGCTATTCCTGAGCGAGTAGGAAACATTTTCTTTAATACACAAATGCCGATTTACTGCTTCTAGGGCTGACTGAACACATGAGAGAGTGACACATTAAGATGCCAGATGACAAAAGCTCTCTGAGCTGAGGATATCTTGTGGTTGGGATCAGATTTAATGGCATCTGAGTAATTCTACTCTATGGGCATCAGTAGCTAACATCTTGGAAGGCAAAAAGTTCTCATCAAGTACAGCGTTCAGGCAGCTTTGTGGTTTTTTGCTGTGTGAGGCAGCTGTCTTCCCAAACTTCTGGTGGAGAAGTTTGACTTGTTGTTCTGTCAGTGATCTCCTGAGATAGGGTTGATGACACAGACTCCAAAGCAAGAGAGCTAGTTAGTCATGAGTGAAATGCATGTGTAAGGGTGTTTGTGTTGTGTGAGTGCGACGGAAGAGGTGAGCAGTGACTGCAGGGTTTGGGCAGGGGTGAAATCTGACCTGCTGCTGGACTGGCCTGTGCTTCTGGGTTATCTAATGAGTGAGAGCTATCAAGGGTTCCAGGTTTTTGTAGGCCATGCATGCACAGGATGCAACTCGAAGTCAAATGCCAAACCGTGCTGGATTGAGGTTTTTGCCTTTTTTTCCCTTTTAGTCTTTTGGCAGAAAATTGCAGATGAAAACATGCTTTTCCTCTCTGCTCCCCATACTTGTTTCTTTTTCTCAAGTGAAAGATGTGCTAACCAAAACTTATTACAGTCATAAAAAGCTGTGTTGATAAAGAAGTAAAAGTAAATAATCCTTTTATATTGTAAACTTAAAAGGTTGATCTAATCACTGGCTATATCACCTGCAGTGTTTGATAGTTGTGTTTGGGGTAAATTTGTTCTGTAAAAGGCATCAAGAAAAAAAATTTTAAGTGATTCAATAAAGGCTGTAGAACCCAGATATGAATTAACTTTATGGTGCTTGTATTTGCCTGTAGTTTTGCTTATTGCAGGGTTTGCTTAAAAGATTTGACAAAGTCTTGTGTGCTTAAAGCTTATTTTGTCCCTTCAGAACTAACTTTATTTTTCAGGCTTTGAACACTAGCAGAAAGTTTATATAATGCCAGCTTTATTATCATTAGCAGTGAGAGCACTGTTAATTTTACCAGTGACAGTGACTATAATAAAAGACAAATCCTGTTCTGCATTGTGCCGAGCACATGCACAAACTTGCCCAAGGCAAAGCCATGGAGTTGCATTTCTCCCAGTCAGCTGTCCTGCTCCAGGGCTGTGCTTGACACCTCCTTGCAGAGCTATCAGAGAAGACATGAAGACCATAAGATTTTTGTGAATTAATATTTTTGAAGAGCTCTTCCGAGCTTGCCTGTATCTCAAACCCCAAAAGTCTTGTGGTTGTGTTTCTCTTTCCTGTATGTGGATGTGCAGGGAGTGGAAGGGATCCAGGAGAGAGCCTGGGGAGAGTGTGGGGTTCCCAGCTGGGTGCCTGGTTTGGGGGCACAAGCCCCTTTTCTGGGGGGTGAAGCTTTGGTGGCCACACTCCCATGCATGGGGTCTGCAGGCAGGGCAGAGCTCATCTCCCACATGCTGAGCGATGGGTTGCGTGATGAGCAGGGGGCAGGGTCAATAGGATAGCTATCCTATGGATTAAAAAGGATAAACACCCTTTTGGGACAAGAAGTGCAAATTTTGAATTATAAATCGTTGCTGCTCAGGAGGGCAGGCAATGACAAACAAGCAATAAAGGTACACAGGTAGGGCAGGAAGCCTGAACAAGAGGAGGAGGTGTGAAAGAATGTGCATAAATGTACAAAACAGATAGAAAGCATAAATTTGACAGTCTGTCTAAACAGTCTTGAACTAAAGGCAAGAAGGTTAATGGCAACAGCATTTGTGGTTTGCTCTTTCTTCCTGCCAACAGGCCATGAGAACAGTAACCCTGAGCTGTGCTGGCCTGCCTGCAGCAAGGAGAGGGGGAAAGTGTTTAACAGGGTTGTGGCATTGCTTTTGGACATTTCAGTGTTAGGGATTCACTAGTTGCATTAGAAAACAGCAGGTGAATTAGAAAACAGCATACAGAGGTTGGCAGCCAGTACTTCGGGGTGAACATCTGGGATCATGTGGAAACTCATGATACTCCTTGGGAAAAATGGGCAGAGAGAGTGTTTGGGTATGAATGCCTGCTCTTTAGGTTTTCTGGATTATTTATTTTAAATACTTGGAAATGCTAGCAGACCTATTTAGCACTTGAAAGAATTAATTTGGTAATTTATTTGGCTGTCTGTTGCAGGTCACTTGGCTTGATGGTTGAAGAAGGAGAATAGAAACTAAAACTCATGTAAATAAATATTCATGCATAGAAAGGGGAAGTAGCAGTTGCTAGACATCTTAGCTTGGGTCAAACCCCTTCTGGCATAGTCTTCTCATAGTTAAATTGTTATTGGAGCTCATTGCTCTTGTTTAATTGCCTGTCTTGAGTGAAATTTTGTTTTCATACCATTTATTTCTAAATACCATTGCCTTCAGCAGAGGAAAACTAATTTTGCTTGTAGACAAAATCGGATTCAAAGCAGAAGCTACAGATCTTCTGTTTTAGTCACTGGTTTCTGAGACAGTGAGTTTAATGTAGGGAAGAAACTTGGTGTTGGGAAAGACTTGAGGGGCATGATCTTCTTCCTCTCAAGAAAGGAAGCTGAGAGGGAGTCCTTGTGAAGAGATCAGGTGCTAGTTCCAGTCTTGGATGAAACTCCTATTTGAAAACAAATAAGGGAGTATTTAATTTGCCCCAAAACATAGTCCATGAAGTTCTGTTTTGAAATGTATCCAAGCAGTAAGCCTTGCTCACAGATGAACAGTATTTTTGTTCTCACTGATCCTCGAGTTGGTATTGTTGTTCTGATTTGTTTTCCATAGCAAACTTTAAGATCATAGCTACCTGCTTTCTGCTGCTTCTCTGTGCCCCAACCCATTGTGAAAAGAGAGGGGGCAAGTGAACTGGAAAGGCCTTTTCAGTCATGTCAAAAGCAGGGCTTGCCTCAGATGTGGAAAGAAATGATGGTTCTTGCCCCAGCAGATGGCCTTGGTGGTGGTGTTCTGTTATCACTTGTCCTGCATTTGGTAGTCCATAAAACCACACAAATCAACGTTCCAAAAACTGTAAGGTGTGTAAAGCAAGTGGTTCAGATGCAAAGTGTTTGGGAAAAAATATTATTCTAGAAAAGTTTTTGTGGTTTTTTTTTTTTCTCCTAGAAAAAAATTTCTCCCTAGAAGTTATTTTTTTGAATTTAAAACATACTGAAGGAGTATGGAATTTTTCCCAGAAATAACAAATTCTGTTGTCTTTTCACTGAACTCTCATCAATCTTTTGTAGTCATTTGGAACAATATAAAAAAGACTGTTGAATGCTGACCTAAAGGTAATCCCATCTATACATTGAACCTTGTTGGCAGTACTGTATGGAGTGGGTTTTTATGCCTTGTTTTGTGTTTTTTCCTACTACATAGCAATCTCTCTTCTCTTAGAAGTAGGAATTACTAAATTCACCCACTTGTCAGTTGTGAAAAACATGTGTTGTCTACATCTATAGTATAAAGCAGTAATACTGGAATTAACAATTTTTGTCAAATTCAGGTGGCTTGAAAAGATGAATATTTCTTTTTTTAATAACGCTGCTTTCTTCTGATGAAGAAGATGATGATCTGGTCTTTGGGGCCTCTTGTCCTGTTTTTCATTGGCCACAATAGATTTCACATCCAGCTTATTTACCCTTTCAGTAAAATGGAGTTGAGAAGGCTTTGAACTATGTTTATTAGCACCTTTGTCACTGTACCTGTCATTTCTCTGTTAATTTTTACTGTGATGGTAGATCTTCCCCGCCCCCCCCAAGCTGAATACAAATTTTGAGGATTGTGCCCCTTCTGTAGTGCAACTTGCCTTTTCATTTTGTGATGTATATGGAGGAAGGATTTAAAATAGCATCTGCATGTAGAATTCCATGGTATTTACTTATTTTTCAGCTTAATTGCCTCTATTGTTAGGCATCTTTTGTTGGGTCTTGGTGCTGGCAGTAGTCCAGCATGCTGCTGTTATTTCATGTACCTGAAAGCTTTGAATTGGTGTTTTTTTTTGGATGATGATCCATTGATCAACACCTGTATATTTTTCCCAGTTAGCAAGCACATTGCTGTGGTCAGAGTTAAATATTTTCTCTAATCTGGCTTGGACCCAAGTGGTTTTGTGGAGGGAGAAGTATAAATGCTCAGATGTTCCTCCAGCACACACACTTCCCACTCTTCCCCCTCTATCCTATCCACCTGTGGGGTCCTCGGTGCTAGAGGAATTCTGTGTTTAAAATCTTCTGTATCCATTTTTTTGTGGGAACAGAGGCCAGAGGTGTTGAAATAAGGAAAGGAACTCTCCCAGCAGAAGGAGGGAGGGAGGGGAAAGTTCAGCTAAGTGGTGGTGAAGTCTATTCTTTTTCATTATTTTGTACATTTTATTGTATTTAAAGTATTTTTTATTGTTAAGTTTATGCATAATGAGCTTGCTGCTTGGGTGGTAATTCAAAGACCTCTAATAGTGAGGCTTGTCATAACAACAGGGCTGAAATAGTAGAAATGAGAATGATCTGGACTAGCTGAAAGTTTGCAACCTTTAGCAAAATTTCACTTAAGAATAATAGACAAGTGCTGAGAAGAACTTTTAAGGTTACGATTGCAATGGATAACATTAAGTAACTAAAATAAAATAGTGTTATATACTGTTCTTAAATCTCTCAAAAGCAAATATTACAATTTCTACTGGTTTATTTCTTTCTGACTAATTTTGTTGCATTTAGCATTACACTCACCTTTGTACTGTACTCTTATATTTTCCTTATGTATATGTAAATTAATAGGGGCTCTTTAAAAACTGATTTTGATGTTCCTGGGTGTAAGTTTGAAGTGTTAAGCAGTAACCACTACATAGGAAGGAGGTCTTTCATGTCACAGCTGTTTTTTGAATGAAAGGAAGGAAAAGAGGACTCTGGCTTACAGTTGAATGTGGATTTTGTTCTTGCAGAATAATGTCCCTTAGTGTAAGTCTAGACAACATGACTTGTTTCTACTAGTTTTACTCATGTCCCTGTCTGGAAGATTTTGACTTCTGAAGTTTGGAACTACGTTTTTCTTCTGATATAAAAATGTTATTTGCAGTTTGTACTAACCAAAATCAAGCATTGCTTTCTATTACACCAACAGTAAAAAAGTAGATCAAGGCATATTAGGTAGGAAAGAATGATTTGCAGAATTTCATAGGGGGATTTTTGCTGTTCTTTTCAGATCAATCATGAAAT
This sequence comes from Cyanistes caeruleus, assembly GCF_971803275.1. Lineage (NCBI taxonomy): Eukaryota > Metazoa > Chordata > Aves > Passeriformes > Paridae > Cyanistes > Cyanistes caeruleus. The sequence goes on from NC_141703.1 coordinate 103,859,204, forward strand.
TTTGGAAGAAGAAAGTTAATGCATCCTTGGACTCCTGAAGGAAGAGCTTTCCTAATGGAACCACATTCAAGGTAAATAATTTGTTTGGGTTGTTCGCCTTGTCCCTTTGGTTTGGGGTTTGTCTTACCAAAGCTGTCAGACAACTGTGTGCCATGTATAAGCCTTTTAGGATTATAATGTGTGTTGGAGTGATAAATGTTCAAGTTAATCCCTCTCTTTTACTGTAAGAGTTGGGTTTTTTTTAATATGTGTGCTGATTAAAGAAAAATAAGTATTTTTGTAACATCTGATTTTTTTTTGTATGTAATTTGCTGTTAAGTTCTAAAGATTTAGCCCACTTATTTGGGAGGTAGCTAAATAGTGAAGAACTTGATTTATATGTAATTTCAGAGAGAAAGAGAAGATTAAATAACACTTCTGTGTTACCATCTCTGTTATTTTTTAAATAAAACAGATCCAAATTGAGCTTGTGTGGCAAGGGACCGTCACAGTAAAATCATTATTAGATATTACGTTACAATGGCTTGTAGACATTTAGCATCACTGCCATTTTGTTTGGATCTTCTCCCTTGGTTCCCATTTCCTAAATCCTATTTTTCTTTGATACCAGGGAATAATTCCCCGAGTGTTGTCCAGTGATTGCTTATGTATATGCACTTTGGTTTGTGAGTCATTTTATTCACTTGAGTAGCCCCACTGTCCTCGGTGGGCCTACATGCGTGCCTAAGAACTTGAGAATGCTGATGAGCATAAAGAATACAATTTGGGCATGTAATGGTTGACAAGCAGTTGTTGTTTTGTTTCTGGTCTCTCTTAGGACTCATTTGCATTGCCTCCAGTGGCAACTTTTGTGAGCATTAGTAGGGAAGGTCTAGAAGCTGGAGGCAGTCATACCAAATCCCAGCCTGCAGACAATATCCATTGTAATGACACAGATTGCAGATGCAAGGATATATTTTTCTCTTTTTATTGTAAATAAATCCATGCGTTGCTTGACTTTACTCGAATACAACGTTGGTCTGCGTAGTGCTGCTTGAGCATCTCCAACACAATGGAATATAGCCAAATGAAATCATTAGAAGACATTTGCACTTTTAAAGTTGTAGAGATTTGGATTTAACCAGAATCAGTGCTTTGGAAATAACCAGAAATTGAGATTAGGGATCTATTTTTTCCCCATGGTGTTTTTGCTATTTGACTTTTCAAAAATGTAAGTTGAGTGTTGACTGTAGTGTATCTTTTAGTTGTCTGAGCAATTGTATTTACAGAAAAGTTAATGGTATTACTTGCTGGTCTCAGAATCAGTAACACAGGCACTTTGGAATTAAAACATAATTAATTAATTAGCAATTTAAAACTGGAGAATTGTTGTGATCAGCAGCAGATGGTCTCTTATACAGCTTTAATAGAACTTAGTAGACAGTGGCTTTTGCAGCAACAAGGCTTTTGAAATCTTTCACATCTTCAAAAACAGTTAAAGTAAATTCAAAGCTTTGGTTCAAGATTGTTTTCTCTTTTTAAAAGAACTTCTAATTTAGTCAGAGTTGCAGAATCATAAGCTGTAAAGAAGGATGTTGCACCAAGTGTTCAACTTGTTGGTAAGGTGGTTAAGCTAAAGATTTGAGAATATGTTTGTCAGTGTATACATGGCTGGTAATCCCCACACAGTTTGCATTCTGTTTTCTGTTTCTAACCTATATTATAAAACAGTTATGGGCAGCCATCGTTGCTTTTTTGGAGTGGGGAATAGGTTTGTTTACTACTTATGAGCACTAATTGTGGAATACTTCTGTTGGTATACCAAGCTTGCTTGCATACATAAATAGCTTTATTGTGGAGATCAGAGGTTTCTTGTTTTGATCAGAGGTTTGTTATTGTCACTGGAATTAGAGTTCTTGTTTAAGTCAGAGTTCTGGACCCTTAGGGTAGACTTTCTCCAAGAGAGTACTGCTTTAGAAACGCATCTCCTGGTGTTGTTGATGCTGTGTAACCTTCGCGAATTAAGAGATGGTGGAGCAGAAGGCAGCCATGCTTTAATTGAGCTTGCATAAAAGGAAAAGTGTGGCTAGAATGAATAAATTATGTCTTTAAGTCTGTGCAAGTCTGAGAAACTTCAAAGGGTGCAACTCACCTGGAGATGCAGATGAGAATTACAGACTAACAGTAAGTGCAACTATCTTGTCAAAAGAACAAGATGGTGACTCAGTGTGAGGAGGGTTGGCAGAGGCAGCCTTTAATTGAGGAGAAATTGGTCACTGTAAACCAATTATGTCTTATTTTTAATGATGGGTTTCAGAGAACAGCAAATGAGTGCAGTATGATCTTGGCTGATAGCATGTGCTTTTCTTGTTGGATAAAAACCCAAAAGCCTGAGGATATGAAGTTGCTAGCAGAAGTTTCACATCTCTTTTTTTCCTCACCCTTCTCTCTCTTTTCTGCAGAGGAGAAAGTAGGCTATGCCTGTGGAAGAAACTCCATTTTTTTTTTTTTTTTTGTTGCTAAACTGATTAATGTTTGGACATATTTTGTGAGGACTAACACGGGGGTTGGTAACTTGCAGGGTAGAGAAGCATCCCTCACTCTTTCTGTAGCTTGCATTTAATATTAAAAGCAAACTTTTAGGTTTAACATATTTGAACTTGTACTAGATAGGGTTAATAGGCTAGAGCAAAAGGTCAAAGCATAAGGCATTAGGCTTAATTAAGGGAGAGCAAGAGTGGCGGGAGTATGTGACAGTTAAATGGGTTTCCCACAGACTAATGTCTGTTACAGAGCAACCATGCCTTAACTTAAGTGGGTTATTTTGTGCAAAGGGCAGCCGTGATTAGCAGTTTGACATGCCAGACGTTTCTGGCCAATCCCATCTGTTTTGGAGGTTAAAAAGCATACCTTTATGAGCTGATAGATTGATTTGTGTGCCCGTCTGGTAAAGATTAGGAGTCCAAGGCCGATGCTGTAAATGCCAGTTATAGAATATTGTACTTTCTTAGCTGCTCTTTGTTTAAACTGTGCTGCAATGAGGCCAGCAGCTCTAAAAGTGACCGTGCAGCAGGGGTGCCACGGTGAGTATTGGGAACCAGAAACACTCTGGGAGGAACATTTCTTCCTTCCTCAGGTTTGTTTTGAATGTGAGCCTGTAGGCTTTGGGCGTTCTGCAGCGCTTTGCTTGGAAGGGGAATCTGGCTTAGCGCGTTCCCACGTAAGGCTCACGCCTCTTCTTCACTGCAGTCGCTGCTCGTGTGCTGTCCAGAGGTTACCTGTCTCAGCACGAGCACTTCTCCACTTCCAAGCACAATTGGCTGCAGGACAGTTTTGGTACTTGAAAGGTTTCAGTACTTGTCTGAACTCATTATACTGTCTGTATCCTTCCTGCTTTGCTGTTGAACTGGGACGACACATGCGTACTCTGTTGTTTTTCCTTTGTAGCTCTTACTTTCAGGATAGTTTTTCTGATTGTGTCATGAGGTTGCCTTAGAAGCCTAAAATAAAATAGGTAGCACAATAAGTCTTGACTGTGTTTCTTGTCATCTTTATGACTTTGTAAAGTCAAAGTTACATTACTATTAATATAAGACTATTAATAAATCGTTGATGCAATAAAACTGTTTTTGATAATGTTCAAGGTTCATACACAGTTGAAGGTGATTATCCTATTTTAAAATCAAGTAGAGGTCAGACTGTATTGTAAGATTACTGACTGTGGGCCAAATGGTATGTGATAGCTTCAAGTCAAATGACAGTCTTCTTCACTTTAAATATATACACGATTTAGAAAGAAATTGTGAACTTAGATTTTGTATAACATGCTGATTAACATCCAGTGCATTTTGTGAAAAGCAGGGACATATATTCATTCATTCACCTAAATTCATGCATTCACCTAAAAGTCACGCTTAAAGCTCTCATTTTCAAGGCACTGTTTTAAGTTTTCCCTATTCTGTCTCTTTTCCATTCAAGCAGTGACACTTGTAGCTAAATATAACTGAGAGATATTAGAGACAAATTAGCATTTGGCTCCTTGCATTTTGCATTTCTACGTTAACTTTTAGAATTAAGTCACCTGTCTAAAGTTTCTTGGTTTTCTCCTTGCAAATGTGATTATCTTTCCCTTCTCCATTTAAAAGAAAATGAAATTGGATGATAGCAATGATTTGCTATTTATGCTGTAAAGATTCCATGTACCTGAGCTGTATTTTTTCTGTGGCAGCTGTGACCTGTTCCTAAAGAGATTTCCTAATTTGCAAGTAACTTGTCTTCACTTTAGGAAGCTCTGTGAGAGCCACCCTAGTTTTCCTTTCTCCCTGTGAAAGTCTCTTCCTTTTACTTCTGTTTGAAATGCCTAGAAATATTTTCAGTGTCCTTTAGAATGAGCAAGGCAACATCATTACCTTGCAGTTTATTTAGTAACATGGAGCTGAAATGGGCATATGCAGCATCATGTTCTCTATGGAATAATATCTATTTAAATGATTTGGATCTAATACATATTTACATGAAAAAACGTCTTGCCCTTCTCTGTGGGGAGAGAAGGTGAACAAGCATAAATTTTATAATACTCATTGCTTCTCTTGCACTAAATCATACTTAAATTGCAGAAGGTTGTTGGCTTGAGAGTTGTATAAAAAGTGCTTGGCTAGTAAAGTAGGGTGTAGGGAGATTTATCTAATTTAATACTAAGAAAATGTTGTCAGCTGCAGTGTATTGATATGGGAGTGCCTAAATCCAAAAACTATACTTTTATATTTTTGTATATGTATATTTGTTACAACTTCATGGTTAGAATACACAAAATGTAATCCTGAAAAGATCCATCAGTGCAGCATGCATGTGTGCTCCATTTTGGCTAATTTGATTTGGCTATTGATCATATCTGAGCCATTATCTAATATCTTAGGAGTGGATGGACTGTGTCTACTTTTCTGCTGTTTCAGGGCATGTCATACTTTATGAAGTTTCTTGCAACAGTCATTGTTAAAAGTTTTTTTGTAATTGCTTTTTGAGCATTTTTAGCATTTCCTGCTCCAAGTGTAGCATGGATGAAGCGATGAAGTTTTCATGTAGCATTCTAAAAGTTGTAAACTCATCAATTTAGGATTCCCAAGTATAAAGGCACTATATCAAATATTCTCTACTTCTCTGTGGTTTGGGTGTATTTTTTAAAAGCATATTTTGTGTTGTGGCTTTCAGTTAGAATGTTATAAAACATTTGCCTAAGGTATTCATACAGATTGACTGGCCATTAGGCATTATGAAAAACAATTCTGAAGTGTCCACTGCTTTCAACTTTGAATAGTCTTCAAAACAAAGAAAAAAAAGGGATGAATTTGGTCTTTGGTGTTTCAGAGGATTTGCTTTTTTAATCTAACTGATGAAAAGCAAGTACGTGGTTGGTATCCCTGACCCTTTGCAAGCTGGGTTAGAAAGGATGCTGCACAATCCTTGTGAACTGGCCGACTATGGATTTCTCCTTATTTTAGATTTCCATACTCTTTGACCTTGTAGCTGTTGACTTTGGTCTGGAACAATTTCAAAGTCATGTAAATGAATGTAATTAAGGTATTGCTTATCATCTCGGAGAGTTCACAATGATGCTTATTGGCTAGAAAGGTTTGTTTACTTAATATGGAAGGTTAATAGAAGGTTAAATTTTACTGTGTAAAATGGCTTCATAATGTTTTTATTTAGCAGCTGAAGAAAATAGTGTTTGAAAAGGCAAATAATAGTTTTATTTGACCTCCATGTGTTTCCTGTAGCTTGCATTATTGGGAAAATTTATCTTCATTGCATAGTCTTATTACAGTTTTCCTTTCTCCTTGTTTTACAAAGGGAACCTCTCAGAACTATTTGGAGGCCTTTGTGTACAAAAGGAGCTACATTAAGGAAGGAAGTGCAAAAATGTTTGACAATAATTGCTATAAGTAGTCTATCCACTTCCACTCTGTCTTTTGTTCCCTCTCCCTGTTTTTGCCAGAATGAGATTCAGGCTTTGTTCTTTGGTGCTTCTTTTGTCTTTATTCCCACTGCTGCAGAAATACAGTGAGAAAGCAGAGTGAAACAGCAGGGAAGAACATCAAGATACTGGTTTCTGCCTTCATTTCTCAGGCAATAGAAAGAACTGGGCCTAGGGCCTCAATTTTCTTGCCAGTAGCCTTCAACTTTGTTTGACTAGAGTTGTTTTGCTTATCATTTATGGAAAAAATTGCTTGCCTGAGTGGATTGTTTTTTGTTTTTTTTTTTTTTTTTTTGCTCTCCACTCAGGAGTTTTTGTAGTTGGCTAAGAGATGAGTATGTGACAAGTGTCATATTTAACGGAACAAAAAGACCCCCAAAAAACTTTTTCCCACACCTTTTTTGTCTCATGCTGTTTTTCTAGGATTGCAACTTCCAGATGGAGAGGCAGACATCCCTGCTGGGTTGTGGGATCCAAGCAAGGGTGTTCTGCCAGTCCTATACTGGACTGAGTTTGGTGGGGAAGGACAAAGCTATGTGAAGTGTGGACACAACTTTCTGCACAGATTTCCATGCCATTTGGGCATCAAGGACTTCTGACTGGTTTTACCTTAGTTTGCAGAGTACCTGTTTTTTGTAATTTCATCTAACAAGAGATGCATGTGGGCTCCTCACTACTGAGGTAGCTAACTCTCTTCTGGTTACTTTTTGTGCAAAAGTAATTATGCAATAATGAGATCTCCTTCAAATGCTCATTAATTCAATGCGTAGTCTTACTCCACGGTTTCCAGTTGTGGAGATACTCTGTAACTCAAACCCCAGAGCACCCCTTGCCCTCCCATTTTTGAAAGAGCTGAAGGTTTCAGGTTCTATTCTTCCTAAGTGTGAAGATAAGACAATAGCTTGTTTTTTTCTGGAATTTATAATAGCAACCATAAATTGAAATTATTTAAAGTTGTGTTCCGAAGGTGGATAGCAAAATCTCTTTGGGTGAGATGTGAGAAGTATAAGAAGCTAAAGTTCAAAACCAGAATATAATGATCCAAAAGGATTGGGGAGGGGGGGGTTGGGGAGGTGGAACAATCACCACAGATAAGTGTGAAATCCTTTGGTTTTGAAATCAGGAGTGGTGCTGTTGAGTTCTCTAAGTCCAAAATCTCCCCTGAATTCCAAGATCATAGGTTAAAGTCCTAGAACTCCCAGAATAATGGATCTCTAGAGGTATATGACTATGGGGAGGAAAGGCAAAATCAGCAGAAAAATCCCCATAATCTGTTACTTAGGGTCCTATTTATGGAAAATTAAGGAAGAATCTATGCACTCTTTGCCATTCACTTTTGCTTAGCTAACATACTAAAAGCAAAACTACTCAAATCAGTTAAACAGTGGCCACGTAATAGCGCAGAATTTCTTGAAGAAAAATTTGCTCTTGCCTCTGGAGGTCCAAAGGATTTGTCAAGAATCCGTCCTGGACCTCTGACTTACTGGTGTTTAAGTCTCTGCTACCTTAAATTTTATCCTGGTACAAAATAAATGCAAAAAGACCATTTAATAAACTGTGCTGATAGTATTTTGTAACCTCTTTGCACTCTCTCACACAGGTTTAACTGTTGAGATGGAAAGATAACAAGGTTGTGCAGAATCACATTTACTATTTACTGAACTCTGGCTTGTCTTTAGATTACAATATCAAACATGAAAGTTTGAACGTGTCTCGTGGATATAGCTCTTGAGCACAGCTGTCTGGGGTGCTTGCTCACAATCTTTTTTTTTTTTTTTTAAGCTTGTTTGTCATATGCCCAAGGCTATCTGAGCATGTATATGACCCAACTGGTTTTTGATCTGAAATGCATAAAAGGTCACTTTGCTGAACTTTATCTTCTGGACCTCAAGTTTTACCATTAGTGATATTCTACCGTGAATTTCCTAAGTGGAAAAAAGGATCTGCTCAGTGTGCCCTTCAGGCTTTCCAGGCAATTTCACTTTTGCTTTACCCTGCTCTGGTTTTGTTTTCAGAGTATTCTAACACTTGGTAGAGGAACTGAACGCTATTTGGGCACTGTTTTTGGGGTAATGCCGAGTATTTTGGGTTGCAATGCTATATGATTCCTCTAGCTCTGATTTCTTGTCCAGGCAAATGTCAGCTGTGTTCTGTCTCTGCAAACCTGAACTCGAGCATTAAGGCAGGTTTTTAAAAACTCCTCTTTGTGCTGATGATCACACTACTTCTATGTCTTCTACCTTATGACCTTGTTACTTTTTGAGAAAAATTGTGCATGCTTCACAAGATACCAGGAGCACAAAAACAATCAAATTTCCTCTGTTCTGGCCTTCTGGGGATATCATGGGCCACTGCTGTTCTGCTTCTTAAGTAGATTTGGAGCCTGTGATACCAGTTACTCTTTTGGATAATGGATTGTATGAATTTAACATATAAGCATGCTTGCCTCCTTTTCCTGTCCTCTATAAAGGTCACTGTACAGGAGGAAAAGTTGAGTCATGGGCTATAAACACTTGGAGGTCTGCTATGTGATCTAATTTTTGTTAGCTTATTGCTTGGTGCTGTGGCAGGTGGACTTTGTCAGGTTTATCTGTGGCAGTGCTGCTGACCCTGGTGACCTGCTCCATTCCTGTGCAGAAGGTCCCTTCCCTGCAGGGAGATGGCACAAGTCAGGGTGTGTTGTCTCCTTACTCGCTGCTGTACCTTGCTGAGCAAAGAGAGTTGCTTGGAGATGCAGCTGTCCTATGTGTGGCTTTTCTTAATTTTTTTCTTTTTTTTTTTTAAATCTAAAAATTTGCCCTTGTCCCATGGACATCATCTTCGGGATTCAGAAAACTCTGGCAGGATGTCCTGCTTTGTAGAAATAGTAGTGGTTGTTTAAAATAATTCAGGAAAGTAACTTAAGGTACTGCAGTATTTCTGGCTATTGCAGATATCACACAGATAGGGGAAAGACTGTGTGAAAGGGCATGTAACAGCAGGTATAGTAGGGCTAGTGATACTGGGAGCTGCAAATGCTTCTAAGAGTGAGAGGGAAGTCATGGATGGGAACCATTTTTTACAGTTCCTGAGCCCCTTCCATCTCTCTGGGATGAAGCACCTACTGTGGTCATCTTTTTAGGTGTGGTCAGTTTTGGGGTTGTATTTTGCTGGTTGGTTTTCAGTCTCAGCTTAGGTTCTGTAGTTAAGATATCAATCAAATGGCCTCATATGTTCTTGTTTGGAAGAATTAGGGAAAAAAGCCCCTTTGTGACATAATTGATCTTGTAATGACTTGTAGAAATTTTAGGAGGAAAAATGAATACATTAGAAGTTTGGGAAGTGAGTTGTGTTTATTTTGTATGCTTTTGAGTCTTTCTGATAAGTGAGAGCCTTAGTCTTTCTGGGTAAAATAGGTCAAATGGATGGCCTGGATGGCTCAAATGTGAAATTTTTAAGTATCATTTCTGCAAAAATTGTTTGGAGGCTTCTTATGATTTCAAGAGTTCGAATAATGCAATGCTCTTCAGTTGTAATACATAAAAATGAGACGGAGAAGCAAACACATGCTTACCTTTCAGCCTGCATAAACAGCCTTGCTGATTAAGATAAGGGCAAATATCCTTACGATTTTCCTTTTTGATTTAATCATTAGACTATATTAAAAATGTGTAAACATAATTCGTCAACTCACTTTCCTGAGTTCTGACTCCCTGTACGTGGTGCACAGTCCTGGTATATTCCAGCACTGTGTTCCTCTATTTGTTATTTACAAGTCAGTCTCTTAAGATATGTAGAAATAACTGGTAATTACTAAAATGAGATCACAGAAGAGAAGAAATAGGTGTAATATCTGTGCTTTTATTAGCTCTCCTTGGTTGCCTCGTGTGCGCTCTTTAGTCTTTGCAGATTGCTCATGTGTAATGTGGAGAACATGTTTTTGTCTGGAAATGGAGAAGTGGTTTATTTGAGGAGTTCAGTGGCCATGGCATGGCTGGAAGGCTTGTCTCCTGCTGGATTTGACCAGCACTGGATATTTTGATATTCTGTGATCTGTGGGCACAGCTTCCCCTCAGTTTATAAGTGCTGTTTACCACTCCTTGGGACTACACACATAAATAACAGATGTCTGAACTAATGTCAGATTAAATTTTAGTCCAAAGAAATTGCTCATTGAGCATTTTATGTAAAGTAACTGGTTAAATTCCCCTCCCTCCCCTTTTAATCACCTTTACATTGTTTTTCCCAGCTGTTTGTAAGTGGAATGGGAAGAACTGGCTTAGTCTAAAGCAACTCACTACTCCTTAAATAGTTGACACTGACATCAGTGGTTGTCTGAAATCTGTTTCCTTTCAAAAGATTTGTGATATATGCAGACTTCCAGGTACAAGACCCTTCTAAATAAAAGCCTGTAAACAGGCTTGGGTTGAAACTGTCACATTTGTGAGCTAACATAGCTAAAGCTGTAGAATTATATCTAAAGAGAACTGCCAGAAGGCTTAGTTAAGTATTTATCCTGTAAAGTCTATGGTGGGTTTATTCTCTTACAGAGATACTGTCAAGCCTAAATCTGGGCTGGTTACTTTATGGATGAAGTCAAGTATTTTTATTTATGCTCTTTTCTTTGAAAGTTGGGGAATAGATGGTTTTTTCCTTCTTTTTAAGCCTTGCAGCATTTAATGAGATGGCTTTAAGTCATCATCTGCTGTGACAGAAAGTACATGTAATAGCGTGCCTGCTGTAGGAAGTTATGGCTCTTGCCCTCTAAGTGCTGTGCCCTGTTCCTCTCTACAGGCTCTCGATCCCTCTGTTGTTTTTTTCTACTTTTAGTAGGAAAGGGTGGGATGCAAACCTGTGGCAGGCTGACTTCCATGTCCTTGCAGCCTTCAGTAGTGGAACAGACTCAACAGGGATATCTAGGCAGAGAGAGGGTGAAAAGTGTCCAGACTCAAGTTTAAAAATTAATCTAGGAAGGACATTCTAAAAATAGATTAGAGCATGTGAACGTATAGCTGTGAGAAAGGGAACCTAAAATATTTTGGTCCTAAAAGAGGCTTTTTAAAGGGATAGCTGTTTCTCTTTCAACATACAAAATTGCATGTTTCTGATGCTTAAAAATATTTATTCTGTTTTTAAGGGAAACCTGTCCTGGTTTGCTTTCAGTGCTTCCTGCTCTCATAAGCCTTGACACCGAGTGTGAGAGAACATCAGGCTTAAATGGAGCACACCTAAATTTAGGGGAAATAGCCCTACTGCTTGCACGAAGGGAGCTGTTTTTTAGAGGTAAAGGTTGAGTTCATAACCAGTTAACACTGTTTCTAATATGTTAACATTTAATTGTTCCTTTTAATAGCTACATTGCAGTAAATGTGCCTTTTCCAAGGAGGAGTCAGTCCCTTAACCCATTGCCATTTCAGGGGGAGCTTAGTGTGAAAATTGGTGAAACAGTAGGGTCTTCTGTGACTTGGTAGTTTGGGTATTGTTGTTTCCTTTTGCTGGACAGACCTAGGGGACGGACCTAGGGGGCAAATGATTCTGTTCCCTAAGTCTGACTGTGGTTTTCATTTCTTATGCTAATGATTGTTTTGTAGCACAGGAGCACAGGTGTCTGGAAATAGCACTGCACTGTGTTTTGGAGCAGAAAACCACATGCACACTAAAACAGGGTAAGAATGGGACTGTCAAAACTTGGCAAGCTAAGATGTGTGGGGTATTAAGTTAGCCAGAGCATCCAGAAGGAAAGTCTGTAGCGAGAGAGCCATCCCAGGGTCCCACAGGCTTATTGCCAGCATTGCTTCAGTTTAGCACTGACAAACACCTTTGTTGTAGTTCCACAGAGGCATTATTTAACAATAGAATACTGGAAAAATATGCTTGCATAGAACTAGCAGGAAGGGCAACATCTTCTTGGCAGTGCATTGCATGAGATTAGCCTGTGGAGGAGACAGGGACAAAAGTAAGGCCAGGTGTGACAACAGGTAACCCTCTCACCAGGCAGTCTATATTCAGAAACAAACAGATCAAGTATACCTTACTTTGGTTTTTATGTTTGTCTCTTCTTACCAGACTTGGAGATTAGAAGGCACCTGTGTTTTAGTCTGAGAAGTTAAATACCTCTCTTAATTACGGAGGCAGAAGCTCTGCTACCTGTGTGAATGAATGATGCAGTCAGGATTCAGTGTTACCAGTGGCAATTGTCCAGCCCCCACTAAAGAGTTTTCATTTGAAACTGCTGTCAAATAATTTGAGATTTTGCTTGCACAAAGGCTGGCATTGCACACGTGAGAGAAAGCTTGCACATATTCACTTAATTAGATATGGAAATACAAGAAAATAGCGAGAGTGACTCCTTACACATAAAGACAAAGTACACAGATTGATATTACAGCTCAGTTTCAGTCCTGCCACTTCACTGGTAAAGGCATGGGCTGTGGTATTGCTCTCATGGGAGCAGTTTTAAAGAGGTGCAGTTATTTGTCATATTAAAAGCATAAATGTTTGTGCCATCTTCATTTCCTGAGCCTGCTGCGGGATGAGAAAATAGAGTGGTGTTACTGATCAGAGTTGGGAGAGCAGGAGGATGTCTAAGGAAAGCTTTGCACGAGAGCACAAGTGGAAATAAAGGAAAGCAGGAGACTGGGAGTGATGATTTTTATATATTTTATTGCTGTCTCCCTCCTCAGTAGGCTCACCTGAGTCTCCTTGGTAATCAAGAACAGCAGCAAAAGTTGGGTTAAATAAAAGTTAATAAATAAAATTAGTAACATATGTTAGGTGAGTCTCTGAACAAAAAGGTGACTGTTTCCTTCTGAGAGACTTGTGTCAGTGTTGGAAGCTTTCTGGGTGTTCCCCCCCTTTTATTTTGTCTCTCTTTTCCAGTTTTGTTTATTTTTAGCACTTCTTCAATGTAAAGAAAATACCTAGCCAGGTATTTAAGTAGAGGATATTTCTGAATCAGGTTTATGAGATACTTGCTCCAGTTTGCTAAAGGAAATTTTATTGAAACACAAGCCCTGACTCATCTGTTTTACCTTCTTTCATTGTAAAATACAGCTCTGCCACAGTTAATAAGTGACTATTCTAGCCTAGTATTGGATGAAAAGGCAAATATTGCTACAGTAACTTCTGAATGTGTTTGGTAATTTAAACTAATTTAAACAAAGCCAACTCACAAAAACAAACAAAAAAGAATTTATGAAGACCACTCACTTCAATCTTTAATCTGTGCAGCTGATCAGCTGTCTGAATTAGGAATTTCTATAGGTAACCCCTGCTCAATAAATGGTGTTAAAGAGCTTTGCCCTAAAGACTGCAGGAGACCTATCACAAAGTATTGACATCCTTCTGTGAACAAAGGAGTAGAAAAAGCAAAATCGGATATTTCCAAATCAAAAAAGCCTTTTGATAAGTCTTAATTGGTTATCAACATTTTGATGACTAAAAATATGTGTAAAAAGTAATAAAATATCTTGATTTGGAAAGGGGCCATAAAGCTTGTTGAGTCCCTGTCTCTGCTCCCTGCAGAACGACCTGAACCACATGACTGAGAGTGTCATCCAGAGGCTCCTTGAACTCTGGCAGGCTTGGTGCCATGACCGCTTCCCTGGGGAGCCTGTTCCACTGACTGTCCTCTCAGTGAACAACCTTTTCCTAATGTCCAAATGGGCATGGGAGAGATCTGCTCTAGTCCATAATTGCTGGGAGAATCACCAGACTTTATCCCAGTAATACAAGCAGACCGTGGTGCTTCCTGTTGGCGTACATGGAGAGATGCTATCCACTTCTTCCTACAGGTACTTTTACAGTTAATTTTAATTGTCATACTATTTGAACATTTTATGCTCTACCTGGATCTGATCTGTAAAGTAGAAAAACCACCCCACCTTCTTAAGTAAAAATGTTTTAGATTGTAAAATTTTTATGTTGGGGTTATTTAGTTGTTGATTTGATTTAGATTATTTATTTTTAAATGGCACTGGCTAGGTTTTTTGGAAGATTATCCTTCACACAGCTTTGCACTTGGCCCCAGACTGCTATCTGTAGAATTTGGACAAAGTGCTAGTTATCTTTACTGGCTAAGGAGCTTGTACATGGGGGAGACAAAGCCTCTTTTTGTTGTCATTGGACTAAATGAGTTGTCAATGGTCCATAGTACTGCACATGCTGTAATTGTTGAATAGTTCAATTGACTGATAAGTTACTTTCTCCAAATATTATTCCTGCTTTGAGGAGTTATTTTGACACCTGTATTTTTAAACTTTTGAATAAAATAACACAAATATTGTTGAACTCGCTGTAGACTTTAGGTTTTCCAGCTGTGTTTGGGTCTATATGAGGTTATCAGGTTGTATGCTAAATATTAGCTCAGAGTCTGCTGCTTGAGTATTGTATTACAGTACTGTAAAGAAGTTTTATAACAATACAAATGGGCACTTAACCCATATTGGCTTTGCAGAGAACTTCAAAAACTACAGTCAAACTCTAATCACATACAGTTATCTATAATAAAATTATTATTTCTGGCACTTGGACATCTAAAAGGCACTAAGATTCAGCAGTTCTTAAATGCAAAAGAAAATATTGATTACAATTTGGAAACCTGCTATGAGTTATGAAGCACAGCTATATATTTTCATCTTTTGCTCTTTAAAAATTAATTTGTTCCTTTTATGCCTGTTGTATAAAAGGCTGCAATGTTCAAGGTGTGTGGATAAGTAAGATGAGCCCATGGTTGTTTTCTGTTTCAGCTGTAGCTATATTAATTGAAAGGGCTCATGGAGTTGTTTTGTCTTGTCATGAACTCATTATGTGCCTGAAAATTGTCTTCACCTACTGTAAGACATTTTTGGAAATAATTAGAAGAATATGTGGAAGGACATACCCTTCTCATGGTACCAGTTATTCCAGAATCTGACCTCCTTGGCATTGGATTTTTCTGGGTAACTGGGAGTCACCTGGTCTTGTGCTCTGGTCAGCCAAAAGATGACTTGCTTTCCCAAATAATCTTTCCTTTCCAGTTGGACATGGCACATGCTTTACCTTCAGAGTATGTAGAGATAAAAGAAGCAACAAACAGAGAGAAAGCAGTAAAGGCAGGTGCCTGTAGTTTACCAGCCTCTGGAGCATTTCACCTGTCCTTTCACCTGTTTTGTAATTTGCTGGTTGTCTGAGGCAGGTACAGCCAGCAGGCCCCCAACCCTTCTGCATGAGGATGCAGAGAAACACACTCAGGAGGTGGTGTGTCCCAGGGGCTGTCTGTGACTCTGTGACCCCTGTGTGAGGCCATGGAACTGCTGCTCCTTGCTCAGTGCTCCCCAGCTTCGGTCGGCAGCTGCGCGCAGGGAGGGCAGGAGCGGTAAGAACATGCTCGGGCAGTTCTTCAACAGCTGCTTGGCTTCCTTTTGGCTTCTGGGTACAATTCAAGGTTTTGGCCTCGGTTACTTTTAAGCCTAATGTGACTTGAGCTCTGGCTGAGAGGCTGCCTGCTTTTTTTTTTTTTTTTTTTTTTTTTTTTGATCCAACATAGCAATTAATGTCAACTGGGATACTTGACCTAGATCATCCTAGTTTTTAATGTCAAGTAGCCATTGGCAGGAAGTTCTTCGAGAAGTACTTCTGCCTATGGAATGTGCCCCCAACCTGGTCTGCTGGAGTCGGCTCGCTGGGCGGGCTCTGAGCCAGGCCTATCTTGTTTCTTTGCCTATGGAGATCAGGAGTGGCTTAGTGCTTCTCCTGTTCTCCTTTGCCCCTGAAGAAAGGCAGGTTCATGTGAGTTTTTAATCACTGCACCAAGATTTTTCCACTTGAGCCATGTGCAAAGATAAGTGAAATATATGTGAAGGAAAAAATAACATACATGCCTTAGTATGGAAGGGCCTTCTTCCTGAGAGAATTTAATTGAATGTTGTGCATAAAATGAAAGCAGAAGACGTTTCCTCACGTAGACCAGTTTAAAAGTATGGCAAGTTAAATTTAGGTAAGTGCTGTTTTCTTTCAGCTTTGTGAAAGACTCTACAGCCAAGCATGGAAAGTTCCCTTCCTGCTGGGAGAGATTTGTCAAACCATTAAAACCATCATCAAGTTCTTTGAGCTTAAAGCACCATCTCCAGGTTTCACAGTTGAACAGGCTGTAATAGGGCCCACTTTACCTCAGGGGAAGGTGTTAGTGCTTTTTTCTTAGCTGTGCCATTCGTTGATCAGTTGTTGAAGCAAAATGTTCAGGATCAAAAGTAGTTTTGAGGAGGAGGGATTTTGTCTGGAGTGCTACATGGCAGCTGCATGCCAAAGCTGGAGCGACGGAGCTGTTGGAATATAAATACGGTCATAACTTCGGCCTGGAAAAGCTCCGTTCTACAACTGCTGCAAGATGTCTGAAGGTTTGTTGGCAAATGCCCAACAGCCAGCCAAGATGACTGTGGTTATAGAAGGACTAGAGGAAGAAAGAGGGGAGATAATTTCATCTTAAGCAACTCAGACTTGTTAGTTGAGTGTGGAACCAATTTCTAACAGTACATTGGTATCGTGTCTCTTTTTGCTCAGGTGAGACACTGCCTGGTCCTACAGGATGGGGGACTTCAGCTTGCCATGTCTGCTTTGGACAGAGTAGAAAAAAAATTAACTACCTCCCTTTCCTGAGCACATTTAACCCTTTTCCTGTCAGTTATGGAGAGCTTTGGGAATATGGTTTAGGAGAATAAAGAGGAGGAATTAGAGGTTAGAAGTAAGGGAGAAAAAGTTACTTTTTCTGGGAAAGGGAAGGAAATAAATCAGAAGTAGAATTAGGAAAGTTGAGAATATTCATTGCTTTAGTTCTTGTCTGTCTAATAGAAATGAGGACTCTACAAGCAAAAATAAGAGCTAATGGAGGTGATAAACCTGAGCAGGTGGCTTGTTTCAAAGTCAAATGAAGATTCACAGGTTTCAGCAGATACTGGATAATTTTTAAGTGTAGAACAAAAGAAAAAAGGTTTAGGAAATCGAGAACTTAAGGTAGAAGAAAATATGTAGGTCACACCTAAAGAGAGAGATCTTTTGGTAAGTCATTTTTGAAGACTGGCAACAAAAAGAGGAAGTTTCTGTGCTAATGAGAAGAGTTACTACTGAGAGTCAGGCAATTCTTGTGGCATCTGAGAGGAAAAGTACTGAAGGAATAAGTGCAAGCTGACAAATAATGTTGAAATAAACACACTAATTGGAGTCATGTAACTAAAAGCAGTTATGTGAAGGAGTGGTGTTACCCAGGAGCAGGCACCCACTGTATTGAGTGGGAAATGCTGGGAACTTACAGTCAGTGCTTTGTTACTCATTTTTAAACTGGGAGGATTAAGCTAATGTTAGGACAGTACGGGTTTTAACTCACCTGTGTTGTTAAGGTCTAACTCTTGAGTGGAAGTGGAGGGAAAACCCTAAATGTATCCAGCAAAGAAAAAGAGGAATCCTGGAGAACTCCTGTCAGGCGGGGAGCAGAAACAGGCACTTGCAGGATGTGATTCACTTGACCTCCTTTTGACATGTTCTGTAGGAGTTCAGTCAAGGAGCCTAGTTCTTCCCATGGGCTGTAAAGGGAGACCAACATGACCTGTTCAGATACAGACACCTACACTGTAAACATCTTCATTTGGTGAAGTGAATCCTGGCTTGGCATCCACATCTAAGAATGGGAAGAGAAGGTTGCTCTGTTATTATGGCTTGTGGTTAAGTGTCAAATGCCCTCCATCCTACTTGAGTAAAGACTCAACACCTTTCCCAAATGGAAGTTGGCATTCCAGGGCCTCCAGAGGTCTGCCCAGCTAGGGCCAGCAATTCATGCTGAGGCATTGCAAGGGCATCGCCCTTGTGCCAGCTCTGCACGGGCAGCAGGAACTGACCCGCGGTGACTCCTGCTCCTCTGCTCCCATGGACACCAGGGGTGGGTGCCAGCTGTGGAGGCACAGCCCTGGCGAGACGTGAGTGCACGTGGGCAGTTCCTCCAGCTCTGGAGCAGGGGGAGCCTTCCAAGAGCTGGAAGCAGTGGCTGATTGAACGTCCCCCCGTAGCAGTGACTGATTTACAGGTGAGCGTGTGTGGATGTGACAGGTGGTCACAGGGCGAGCTCCACGGGGACGCTGTTTCTGGGAGCAGGGGGTCTGTGCTGGTGACAGCCCTGCTGCTTACCTGTAAATCACCTGGTTCGTGCTTGGTGGGCCATGAGCAGCTCATGATTTATTGAATCTGGTTCCTGGGTGAAATTGGAGTGTTGCCCTGTGTTGTTAAATAGGGTCACATAAAGCACAAAAACTTGGGTGTTGTTGTTACTAAGTCAGTAGTTTCAGACTAGAAGTAATTTGCAGATGTTACCATTGTGTTGTTTCTATTATATCCATACAAATGTGTTGCTTCATGGGTTTGAGGTTTTGTTTGTGCTGCAAAACTCCCAAATAAATATACACATGTATCATATACATATATACAAATATACATGTATCTGTATTTCGTTTGAAGATTCTATTTTTTTTTTCTCTTGGTTTTTTTTTTGTGTTTTATTTAAAATACCAGCATAAGATATGGTGGCTGCAGTATTCTTTCCCTGGGTATACTGTATACGTGATGTCTCTGGAACAGATATTTTTTATTAGTATTTTTTTAAGGCCAAAACAGAAAAGCTTTAATATTCCATCATTGTGAAATGTGTTTAAGTTAAATTTTTGTGGAAGTTTTTGATCGTGAAGTTAATAAAACCCCTATTTTAATTTGATTTTAATTTGTATTAAAATTTAAGGCAGCGGACTAATCCACTTTTTTTAAAAAAGGAGGAGTATCACATTTAGTGTTATGACTATTATGAATTATTTTATTCAAGTATATTTTAAAAAGTAGCCTTGTTGAGAATGTCTTTGTTTTTATTGCAGAAAAATGTAAACATATCATTCTCATTATTACACCTATTTTCTTAAAGTGCTCATTGTCTCTGTGCAGGCTCATTTTATAATGTATGCATCTGGTAATGAAAATAATAATTAAATTCTTTCACAATGAAACAGTGATTGGGAGGAGGGTGGGGGCGGAGAAAGCTCAGGCAATAGTAGCAGCTGAATTCATACCCAGCAAAGCTATATTGGCTAGTAAGGCTGATTCTTCACCTTTAATGTATTTTAAAGCCTAAAGTTATACTTCTAAAGAGATGGTTCACACTTTTTTTCCCCTAATTGGCACTTCATATTTGGAAATACCAGTTTCCTTTTTTTATTCCTTTTATTCTTCCAGGGGTTTTTTCCCTGTTTCCTGCTCCCCAGACCTCCACAAGTCTTCTCCCCATCCTCATGTGTGTTTTCTGACTTTCAGCCATTGAGGAATTGCTCTTGTACTGGGGCTGTGAGTGACCCAGGCACTGACTTGGAAGGGTTTGAAGAAGATGCTGCTGGGGAGGCTGGAGTGGTCTGAGAGAAGGTGCCTGTGTTGAGCTGAAAAGTGCACAGGGTGATGAGCCAGGCTGTATGACCAAACCCTAACAAAGTCTCTCAGTTCTGGGAAGTACAAGGATGTCTTCTGCAGCTGAGTAGCAAAACCAAGCTGATGTGGATTAAGATACAGCTATTTGGGTAAATGGGTGCATGCTGATTGAAATGTAGGAAATAATGTAACAAGGCTGACCAAAACTATCTGGTTTAAATCTGATATACATCTTTAATTCTTAATCTCTTTGCATTTCGTTTTATTATTGCTTTCTTTATTTGTTTGGGATGATGTCCTCCCTAATGTTTTTTGTCTGGGTTGGGTTTTTTTGGGTTTTTTTCCTGAATCCTTGCCTTTTTTCCTTTTAAATCTGGGTTGGGTGCTTTTTGTTGGGTTTTTTGTTTCTTTTATAAATTTTTTTTTTCTTTATTCATGCCTTATCCCTTAGCAGTGTTTACTTTGCTGTATATCATCTGCGTCTCTTTCATATTCAAAGAGATTTACTCTTCAGTCAGGTCTTGAAAATGACAGAAGCAACATCAAATGTTTTGGGAGTTTAGGACAAACTTCTGACAATTCCCAAGCTCGTCGTAGCCCTGGATGTCTGTTCATGTTGTCTTGCAGGCACAGATTAATGCTGAAATAGTCTCACAGCCTTGGACTGTGTAATGATTCCTCTTGTGTAACAGAGGGAGGGAAAATGAGGTGGGAAAGACGTCAGACTTGGCTGATATGTGGGATTCAGCTTGGGGGAGCTGTAGTACCAGGGCTTACCTTTTTTAGAATGCCTTTCACTCATATCTGAGGTCTGGGGTACCCTGAATCCATATAAAATATTATTTTTGGGAAGGCCAGTCTGATGCATGTATGAGTGCTGCACGTTTGGTATGGTGTCAGTGTTTCCTACTTGAGATTAATCACTGTTACATCTTAATGAAATGGATGTACAACCTACTTTATTAAAAAAGGCAAATGATGTACAATATTAAAGACCTAGAAGGTGCACTAAAATGATGGCATGTAATAATAAGATTTACCTCGTGTGAACAAAAAGCAGAGTGACTGTATTTGAAGCTGCTCCTCCATCATTAACTTGGAAACTAATTTTGGTTTTTCTTGAACTTGTATAAATGTTCTGTTTCAGTCACCACCTGCAGTAATTCATTCTGCCACCCTTAGTATATGGTACTTCTGCAGGACTGATCTATTTAATGTGTTTTCAGTCAGTGCTTTGAAAATCTGTTATTTCAGAATGACTTCTTTCTTGATGAGAAATCAGTCTGGATCCTTGAACCTGTTCATTACAAATGCCTAAAGTCACTATCACCTTTTGAGTGTTTTGTTGATGTTTCATCCTTCTCAGACCATAAAGGAGAGCCAGTAATTTTTCCTGTTTGCCCTCAACAGCTGTATCCGTCTGCTTTTTTTTTTTTTTCTAATTTAGTATGGATTATTTAAAATATACTCCCCCTATTACCTTCTCCTAGAGTAAGTTTTTTCTGTAAACTTGTGGGGGGAAAAAAAAAAGAAAAATTTGGTGATGAAAAGCCAAGTTTGGCATGGCAAAAGTCTTGAGTTTCTTCAGGGGTTTTGCAACTACATATGCCTGTTGCAAAAGTTTTGTTATGCAAGACAAAACTTGATGGAGAATTGTAACTCTGCAGTTTGGTTTCTGCTGTTCTCTTTGGTTGTTATGAAAGAAAGGAATAGCCCAGGTGCTCAGCTATACTAGTGGCTGCTCTGGAGGGGTGACCAGCACATCCCAGGGCTCACTTCTTACCTGCCAGGCTCCATGGGAAGCAGCTTCATCATCTGGCACAGCTTCCCTCTCAAGGGAGCAGCTGCCAAGAACACTTTCTTTCTTAAATGAATCCTATTTTCAGAGTAAAAGACTGTCTACGCAGTGTTTTTGTTTACATCCACAGAACTATGGTTAAGATGTCTTACATCTGACTAAAGGGGTATAATCTTTTACAGGGGCATTATTGAGCTCAACAAGTTGTAATCATTGCTCTTTAAACCTCTAAATTTTTTTAAAAGAGATTGTGGGGATGTTCTGCACTCTACATTTTTTGGCAACAAACTGGGTGTGGGGAGAGCAGAAACAGAGCAGGTTCTTTATCATTATGAAAAACTAGCAAATCCTATTTTCATGTGGGTTGGTAAATTTTTATGAATAATTGGCCAGGTAAATTGAACCATGCATTTCAACTCTGGTGGTTTTGTTTGTTTTCTTCTTTTTCCACACCACTAATTCTCAGGTTTCTAGGACAGGTTATGTTTTTTGCAGGGCATTTCATACAGTTTGTCCTCAAAATAGAATCATATTGGTAAAGGGTTTCACTTCTATAAATTAATATATTCTAGTCCAGTACCTTTGTTCCAAAAAGCACATACCAATGAGCCCCTCAACTGCTGTTGCAATGATGCTGTTTCTCAGTTGCATTCCTGAATTTCACTGTGTACCTAAGGAATGGGAAGACCTTTGTATTACTGAGGGTGGTTGGTTGGTGTCTCTGAGATCTTCTTATTCTTCTGTCTGTCATGGTCATTGATCTGCCTTTAAATTTGTGGACTCAATTTTGCAGTTTTGTGTTTATCCCATCACCCGTTTGTCATCCCCGCTGCCCGTGACTGACTAGTGTTGAGACTGGCAGGTTGATTCATGTGATTAACCTACTCTTTCTGTATTTTTTGTGTTTGAACTTCCTGCTGATAAATGGAAAAACTGTAGCTAGAGGCTTACCTGATCATTAGTTAAAAAATCTAGCCTTTACAGTCCAGGAAAGTTTGTTAATAAGGAAAAAATAGCTTGGTGCTAGTACTTGTATGTGGTGACAAAGAAACATCTGCTTGAAGAGCTTGCAGTGACCCAGTTTAAATGATCTGAACAGTTCTAAAACCAGTTCTCCTACAGTATCAGGATTTTTTTTTTCTCATTTTGAAAGAATCAAAGATAAATGTCTTGCACATTAAGGAGATGAGCTGTAATAAAGCATATATGGATGATATGGCAGCAGTCCAAGAGCATTAGTATGCATGCCCTGATGGAGTTGTGGTGGCAGCTAGCAGTCACTCTCAACTTTGAAATAAATGTTACTCAGGGAGCATGGAGAGCCTTCCTCTGTGAGCTGGGTCTGTATTGGAAGAAACTCACCCCAGCTGAAGACTTTTTTTGCCTGGATTGGTGTAAAACCTGTTGGTTTGGAGAACTAGTGTCTGGCTTTCCAGGGAGCTGCGCTGGTGGCAGAGGGCCTGGGCTGCAGATGATGGTGCGTGTGAGGTGTGGATAACTGGGGTAGGGTGTGTACAACATATTTTGTAAGAGGAACCTCTGGGCAACACACAATCATGTGCTACAGGGCTGGTAGTGCTAGCAGACATGGAGCAAAATTCCTATTTATTAACAGGCACATGGCATTACATGAGTACCATCACTACACGTGGTAATTTCTGCCTTGTTTTTTGGTAAAGCAGGGGCTGCAGGCCCTTATGAAACATATAGCAGTGGGAAACCAGATGTGAGGGTAATTCCCTAAGCCCATGCCTGCTTCCTTCCTATATCTAGTTGGCCACTGGGGAGGACAGCAAGGAGTGGGCAGCTGGCCAGATGAATTGTTGCAGTGGATTGGATCTGGCCAGCAGGCTGCAGCTAAGGCATTCCAGTATGGATCACAAAAAAAAAGGTTTATATGAATTTACGTTACTCGAGCTTGCCTTCAAAGACATACACTACACGTTGATGGTTGTTAAGTTGAAAGACCAGGTTCTTCCTGTGTTCTTAAGCAGCAGGCTTTTGGAAGATCTTAGTAGTTTCTTTTACATGGTTATCTATTTATTCCCTTTGCTTAGGGCAGGAGTAATCTTTACTGCTTCTCTGCATTATTACATGCTTCTTGCAAGTGTTCAGGCTTTTATTTTATTATCCTTTGGAGACTCTTTCACAGAGAAATGAACCTTGATGTCAGGTGGTAGTGAGCATGAATATTCCACAGCCAAATTGTTCCTGCTGTGGACTTCATACATAAGAGAATTAAGGGAAGGAAATTTTCCGTGAGGTTCTTCCCATATACATTTCTTTTCTGTTCTTTAGATGCCAATTGTCAGTGTGTCAGATGGGAGGAGAAGGCTGCCTCATGAGCATGGGAGATCCTTCGGGTGATGTGAGGGTACACAACATAGAGCCATGTGTGTAGCTGAATTCTGTGTACAGTTTTTTGTTGGTCATCTTATGCTTTTGGAGAGTACTGTGATGTTTATTTTGCTCCTGTGAGCAAGTAAACTGGGTCCTTTTATTTTTTCTGTGGATAGTACTTTGTTGATGATGCTTTGTTTGATGTTTGTTAGTATGAACACATAAACATAGCAAGGAGGAAAGGTTTAGAGTTTTGTTAATTCCCTCCCTATTATAGGTGACCCATTAAGCACAGAAACCTAAGACAACCTGTAGGAGGACATCTGATATTTATTTATAAAACTATTTTATAAATTATGTAAGTTATATTTAGCGTAGTAATGTTCCATCTTCATCTTTTTCAAATAAGTACTCAGTTTGCCTTCTCCCAATGCTGTATTTTTGCTTATCCATGGTTTCTCAACAGGGGTTCACTTGTACAGCAGGAAAGATGAAACAATGGAATAATGCTGGTTTTTATGATTATGTACATTATGTATGTTTCTAATAACTCAAACAATTTTTATGATGTTTGTGAAAGTCTGGAAAGCTGACAAATTAATTTGAAGTTGCTTTTTGTTTTCATTTGAGGTAAATAGTTCTCCCACTATTTTAATTTGGCAAATCTGTTTTTTTTTTAATATAGATTTGTGCCTCTTGAAAAGTGTGTTTTATGTCAGTGTTTGGCACAGACATATTGTTAGTCATCCATAAATGAAAATAAATGAAAAATGACAGGGGTTTTGTAAATGCATTAAAATCTTTGGGTGCATTTAAAAAAGTTGTGAAAGCTTCGTATTTCTGATTCTTTAAATCAGCCAGCTTAGGTGTGGTGGTGGTAATGATTGTACTATTGGCAAAATACTAAGAATTAGAAAAACCTGAGTGGACCATTACACACCTTGAGAAACTGGATTTATATTTTGTGATATGCCCTAAGTAGAAATCTAATGTGTCTTCTGAAAAAGCAGAACAATTTTAGTGTGCTCTCTATTTTCCTAAGCCAGTAGTTTGGTAAAACCTTCTGTAGTTAGAGAAATTGCTGAGAGTACGGAGCTGTTGTGTATTCATTTTATAGAGGCATGGTGTTTGGGCTGAGGGGTTATGTTTACTACAAGACAGATCAGAGACTTTGTTTCTAGAAGGATCCATCTAGTGTTTCTGAAAAAGGGAAGAGAGCAGTTCAGGATAATAGCCTAGGAACTTTCCATTACTTTTTGTTATTTCTGCTGTTACTTATTTTAAAACTATTGGTTCTTAAGTAAATGAAGAAGTGGTCCTTACTTTAAGCTTATGGCTTGACAAGGAACAGGATAAATCTCACTTTCCTCTAGTTAAGTTTCTGTTAACTTTAATGTAAGATTTGATACCACTTTTGAGTTCTATGCTAAGAAGTAGTCAAGAGGTCTGAAAGTTGCAATGATAATGGAGATTCATAATCATTTAGATTTCTAAGGCTAAAAATAAAGAGAACCTAAAATTGTTGCAAATTTAAATGTGTGCAGTAAAATGGGAACCTCTGGCTTGAGTATAATACAAAACACCTCTAATTCTAAAATGAGACTGTTCTCAAGTGAAAGAACAAAATAGCAAGAGAACATTTGTGGTGGGCAGGTTTCTGACATCCTTGCTAGCTGGAGAGCCAGGAAGTCTGAGCCACTGCATGACCTAGGGATTAAAGAAGCCTGATTCGGAGGAGGAAGTGCTGCTGGCAACTGAGTACCCAAATACACTTAACCAGGAATCGCTGTTGGCTTCAGCTGTTTTGTTGGACACATGGAAACAGTATTACAGTTTGATCATTGCTGGAACTCTACAAGTGTAATTCACTCCTCTGTTGGGCTTATCTGCTTGTCAGCTTCTCACTCTCTTCTCAGTGGCCTGGGGTACCAGGATGAAGTATGCATGTCTAACATAGATGCACATGTGTGGAAGTACAGTGTACACAAAACACACCTGCCTGCCAGACACTTCCATCTTTTCAATTTTCATGGCTAGCTTTATTTTCTGTAATCAGTATGCTGCTTCTTGGTCTGTACTGAGATTTGCACAGACAAAGCAAAGAGTATTTAAACAAGAGTATTTGAAGGTGAAAATTGGCAATGTAGCGTTTCAGGGATGATGCAGAGACTGATACATTTGTTTAAAGAAAAAAAGAAACACAAAACCCCCCAAAACATACTATTGTCTTCATTTCCTAGGCTTGTGATACTTCTTTATCAGTCAGGTGCTGATAAATTACTAACAATATTTAATACAGCACTATCAGAAGTGTAAATAAAATAAGTGCTTCCTTATATTATCCCCTTCAATCCCACATCCTTAATTATAAGAAGGAGGAAGTGATACAACTTAAGGAGGTTAGTTGGGGTGATGAAAGAAGATGACTGAGGAATAGAGAATTGTGTTTAACTTTATAAAATGCAATATAAACAAACTTCTGGGTTTTTCTTTTTAATATTGCAAATTATTGTTGAATGTAGGTAGCTCCCCACCCTACTCCCCCTTTAAAGTGCAAATTTAGAAAATGTTGTGTCTGGCGGAGCAGGGGAAGGAGCTCAAGGACCTGATTGTGTACTGGATGCCTTCAAAGGCTAAGAGTGGGAGGTGTAGCTTAAACCTTGAGATTGCAGGAGTTGAAACTGATTTTATATCATGTTTATACCTTCCAGATATGGGTGGGTGCAGAGATGGAGACGAAATTAGAGCCTATGATATTAAAGGTAGCCAAGTAGAATTATTAACAGGCAACTGATTAAGGCAACTTTAAAGGGTGTTTTTCACTATTTAAAGGTGTTTCCAGACATCACTTTGCTCTGAAATCCACTTTAAAAAAAATTCTGTGCTCTGCAGACAGCCAAAAAGCTGTGCTTGTGAATGTTAAAAATGACCTTGAGCAGAAGAACTCAAAGGTTGTTGGTGGCTTTGTACTGAATAAAATAAACTGGCACAGCAATGAGAAAAACCTGCATTAAGGTTCAGGGTCCTGATTCAGCAAAATACAGTCTTAAACACTGATACAGTCCTTATTCTTCTGCAAATGCTCATGTAATTCATGATCAGGACACAAGTTAAATATTAGAATAAAATGTATATGTGAGTGTATGTAGTATGAAGTGTTGATAATGTCCTTAATTAGTATCTGAGATTATTGAAGGAGGAAATGAACCCCCCAAAAAATAAATGGTGCTATCTGGGTGAGTCATCAGGCTTGTTTTATTGAGATTCACTTTTTGGAAAGGTGTGCCAGGTTTGGGAGTTACTGTTTTTTGACAAACATCTGCAGAAGATGCTGTGGTGAGAATTTGAGAGTCGGTGGGAGACCAAAATTAAGCATTGAGTTTTACTAGCCGGTTGTGGAAGATGCCTGGGTGTTAGTTGAGATCTCAGCAGAATAGGTTGTTCCATTTGTACCATAGGATCATAGAATGGGCTGGAAGGGACCCCAAAGATCATCTTGTTCCAACCCCGGCCATGAGCCAGGGACACCTTCCACTAGATCAGGTTGCTCAGAGCCCCATCCAACCTGGCCTAGAACAATCTAGGGATGTGGTATCCACAGCTTCTCAGGGAAATCTGTTCCAGTGCCTTACCACCCTCAGTAGTAAAGAATTTATTCCTAATATTCTGTCTAAATGTATTTTCTGTCAGTTTGAAGTCGTTCCCCCTTGTCCTGCCACTCCAGGTACTTGTAAGTACTCTCTCCATCTTTCTTGTTAGGCTCCCTTTATGTACAGGAAGGCAACAATTAGGTCACCCCAGAGCCTTCTCTGTTCCAGGCTGAACGATCCCAATTCTCTCAGCCTTTCCCCATAGCAGAAGTGCTCCGTCCCTCTGATCAATTTGGTGGCCTCTTCTGGACTGGCTCCAACAGCTCCATGTCCTTCCTGTGCTGGGATCCCAGGGCTGGATGCAGCTCTCTGAGTGCCTGAGAGTCCAAAGTTTTTGTTGTCCAAAAGCTTCTTGAGCTCTGTCAGATTTGGTACTGTGACCACTTCCCTGGGGAGCCTGTTCCAGCGCACAGCCACTGTCTGGGTGAAAAAACATTTCCTGATACACAGCCTAAACCTCCCCTGACGCAGTCACAACTTCTTGCCATTCCCTCAGGTCCTGTCACTGGTCACCAGAGAGAAGAGATCAATGTCTGCCTCTCCACTTCCCCTCGTGAGGATGTTGAAGACCAAAATAAGGTCTCTCCTCAGTCTCTTCTTCTCCAGGCTGAACAGACCAAGTGCCCTCAGCCAGTCCCCATGTGGCTTCCCCTCCAGACCCTTTACAATCCTTGTGGCCCTCCTGTAGATTCTCTCCATATGGAGAGTATGGAAAGGATCACAGTATTTATTCACTTTAATGTGCATTATTCAGTACTTCTTGCCATTATCTGTTACTGTCGGGTAGTAAATACAATATTAATTTATTTTATATTAGTATAAGAAGGCCAGCTGTATTGAGCATAATTAAAACTAATACACTACTGATAAAGCTTCTTACAAAGTAGATATACCTAATGGTTTGTAGTAGTATTGCTCTTCATTTTTCTGGTAGACCAAGGGCTTCTTTGGGTGCTGCTGGGAAGTTAAGCTAGAAATTCTGGGAGATGTGGTCAGTCCCAATGTGATTTTTCAACTGTTTCTGCAAATGCTGATGGGATGTATGGCTCCAAGACAATGGCTTTGTCAGTAGCATCCTTAACAGATATTTTTTTTATTTAATAATGGTGTCCACGTGAAAAAAAAATATATTAACTTCTGTCATCTTTATCCCTTCTTTTTTTCTGCTGCACTGAGGTACACTGTGTACAAATAAGTCTTAGGTTTAAAAGATATGAATGCTGTATATTCAGAATCAACAGTTAGAAAATAGCAGAATTAAGACTGAACAGGCAGCCTGTATTTGTGTGGTCTGTAAAATGCTTGTCTTGCCCTTCATAGACAGAGCTTGTGTGCGGTGCTGTGAGTATCCCTGTCGCAGGAACAGGCAGGGATCAGCCTTACTCTCTGCAGCTTGCCATCCATGAGAAATTGTAGCCACAAAGAGTATTTCATGGGGCAGGTAGAAGCGAGTGACTGTCCAGCTCCACAGATGTGACATTGTCAGGGTGGCTGTGGTGTGGGTGTGCCGGGAGCTGCTGTAGGCTTGGAGTGGTGCTGTGTAACTGCACTCACTGCTTCTGGCTGAATCTCCTAGGGACAGCCTGGTTTGGAAAGTTTTTACTGAACTGTTGTGGCCCTGGAAGAAAGCTGCTAATTTGTATTTTTGGCTTTTGGCTTCTAGTTTTGGCAGGGCCACACAACGTGTCCCATACTTGGCAACAATGACTGTGTGGCTTGAAAGCTTTTGTTGTGTCTTTGAGTCTCCCTGCTCCGCTGGAACATTGCAATAGGAGTTTTGTTTTTCTTTCGGGGGTTTTCACAACACTTGGTGTTTGGAAAAACCATAATATATTTTTATCTTGTTACACGTAGGAGAAACTTCAGAAATCACGGATGTTTCATGGCCATACCATTAAAATTCATTTTAGTGTTTTCTGCTAGGCTAACATGTAACAGGAGAGCTACTTCTACTGGTCTCTTCTAATCCCTCTTCCTGGTAATTGGGGTAAACTGGGAGGTTTTCTAGGAAACACAGCATAGGATGCAGTACTGCAATAACTGTGTAATAGACTAGGTGGCTAAACTTCATTTTCTATTTTTTTTTTTTTTTAAAACCCCCACAGCTGGCAGCCTGAATGGCATCCTGCCACTGGAAGGCTGCAAAAAAGAGCACCTTTGTGCAGGAAGATCAATTAATCCCCGTGTGTGGGTCTGGTCAGTCTCCATTTGCCAGGGTCTGTGATGTGCTGGAGAAGGCACATGAGGTGTGTGCCACCCCCAGCTTCCTACATCCCTGGGGCTGCAGAGCAGAGATGTGGGGGCCTCTGGGGCAGAACAGTCCCTGAGACTGCTCTGAGTAATCACAGAGATTCTTCTGACAGCCAGGTGCTGTGGGAACACCATGGCCTTCTGTCCAGGTGTAACACATGCCTTGGAAACCTTAGGCCTGTGGAAAAGCATCTCTGTGGTGCAAGTTCCTTCTCTGCTGATGTTACTGAAAACTAATACTTAAAATTGTTAAAAAAGCCTTCTAACAAGGAGGGTGTTTTCTGAGAAGAGCTGTGGTTCTTGGGAGTGAAGGAATGAATCTATTTTAGTGATAGGTGAAGGGTAGTGTTACAGCAGTTGTGACATAACTGCCAAAGCTGTGTCCTTCTTCAGTAAACTTAAATGTGTTTTGTTACCGTGTACCAGACTACAGTGCCTAGAAAATGACTGTACAAAACCAGACTAAACGAAGCTTTCTGTGCTCAAGCAGAGAAGAATCACAACACCCTCTGCTGGTATGAGTGACTCCTTCCTTTTCTCCTCAAGCACTTCCCTGGTGGATATCCTAGAAACAGCAAAAGATAGTCCTGAAGTGTGATGCTGGCTCCTTTTGTTTAAGCTGAGGTTATTTTAAACCATTTGTAATTTTTTTCCCATTGTAGGAATTGACAGTGTAATCTGACCAGTAACATACCACCACTCAGACAGATGGGGAGAACGTGCTGATGCCTTTTTCTCCACACTCAAATGTGGGAATCCATGTTGCTTTCTAACTAAGCATTCTCCTACTTGGCAAAATTTTACTGGAGGTGGAGTCGGCGGTTCTGTGTGTAAATATACTTCAGAAAGAAGCACCCATCCCTTCGATGTGCCCGTAGATGTATTTGGATAAAGCTGCTAAATCCAGTGGGTAAACTTGTGGTTTCACACAGTAACCATGTGTTCTTAGGGCCCTTCCTAGAGGTTATCTCTGCCTCTGTGTCTCTCGTGGAATGATGAGCAGTCACAGGCAGGCCGGGAGTTGGGTTATTTGGTTTTGTTTCCCCTGTGTGTACAGTCACGCTCTCCAACTCTTGGTAGGCCCCGTCGCATGTTAATACCCTCTGCTCTGCTTC
This sequence comes from Cyanistes caeruleus, assembly GCF_971803275.1. NCBI lineage: Eukaryota > Metazoa > Chordata > Aves > Passeriformes > Paridae > Cyanistes > Cyanistes caeruleus. The sequence goes on from NC_141703.1 coordinate 103,889,714, forward strand.
CTGCTTGGCTTGGGATGACTGAGAAGGAAATCACAGGTTAGGATGAGAAGTGGTCACTTTTTAATTTCTTCTCATAAAGCGTGTCTGATGCCTGCCACAGCAACCCTCTGCAGGTTCCTGAGCCTCCTCCTCCCTACCTGCCTGGCCCTAAGCCGGGCAGCATGCCGTGAAGGGTGCTGCTGCTTCCCCCTGGAGAAGCGTCTGCAGCCGGGGTATCTGTGTGGGGAGCGGGGGCACCGAGCACTGAGCTCTGCATCCGGCGAGCTGGGTCTGTCCCCGCAGAGTGCTGCAAAAATGGCATTTCCAGCCGCGGGGGAGCCGTCTGGGTGCTCGGCGGGAGGAAGAGCCCCGCTCCGAGGAAATGGTGCCTTACATAATTTGGTTATGAAAGAATTGCTGCGGCTTGAGGCTCCCTCGGCGAGTTCCAGAGCGGCCGCGATTCCGCCGCCTGCACGGGAAGGGTTAAGAGGAGACAACATCCTGTCAAAGACCTTGTTTTTAATTTTGCCTCTCACACTGGCACAGATCCGGCTAAGAGCAGCCCAGATTAGTTCGGGAAAACCTTTGAACAGATTTAAGATGTCCTTCAGCCAGTTTGAAGGTTTTTGTCTTGCAAATCCAGTACAAGGGCGCCTGCAGGCATCTCGACCCTTGCTGTGCTGCTGATGCAGCTCAAGGTCACTCTAACCCGCCCTGTGACATTCAACAACACACACACACACAGAAATTATGCGGTGAAACTGCTTCAGCATTCAGCCAACCAACAACTTCCTCAGTTCCTCACTAAAGGAAGAAGTATATTTTTTTTTTCTCTTTTTTTTGTCTTTTTGGTTCTTTTTTTTGTTTTTTGGCTTCGTAGATTTTTGCTGCAGGAAATAATCCAGGATTTCTGGTGTGTGTGATGACAAGGTCATTTCTTAATTAGAACACATGTAAAGAACAAAGCTAAATGGCTTCAAAACAGCTTTGTAGTTGATGGAGAGGATTTAAATTATTTAAAGAGATAGTCACCCAAGTATGATGGAAACTGAATTCTAAACACATTAACTCTTTCAGTACTCTACAGTTTCCATATGCTACTCAAAAGGAAATGTCAAACTTGATGAGCATTATTGCAACTGCTGCTAAATGAGCATTTTTTACATCTATTTATAGTTAGCGTTTTATTATCCTGTCTTTTATCAGAGTTACAACAGCAAGATTTTATTTTTTTTATTAAACAGTGGAATACTCACTGGCTAGACATCAAGAGATAGCTATTGGAAATTGCTTGTTGGAGATCAGTGGCTTAATTTTTGCTGTCTCATATTTTGATGAATGTATTAGCATAAATATATGTATGCATGTATGAGTACATGTATGAAATACAGTACAAATATACAGGTATTCAGAGCTGCCTCTAGCAGGAATCTGGACTCCTGTCCTCAGTGCTCAGCGGGGTTGCAAGGCATAAGAACATACTCAAGGTGGATTTGGGGTTAGGGAATGAGAAATGGGGGAATTGACGAGAAATGGCAATTTCACTTAGTTTGAAATGACTGCGAGCTGGCTGGGAAGAGGAGCTGGCATCTTGGAATTTGAATTTTGGTCTTCAAATTTGCTTATCACTTTCAGGCAAAGCACCTAAATAAGAGGTGTTGGTACCACTGTCTCAACCATGGTTTGATGTGGCTGTATGTTAATTATTCATATTTTTCATCCTATCTTCCTATTTTTCTTTTCCTTATTCTGTTTTCTAAGCTTCTTGTTCTGCAAATGCCAGGGGCTGGTAAGTTGACCACCCTTTTGTGGTCGCCTTGGGCACGCAGAGCTCCAGGTACCCATGGGTTGCTCTCTCCTGTTAAAAGGATTGACCTGATGCACCAGAGGAGAGGCTGGATTTACTGTGGTCTGTAGGACCTGCCTTTTGGTGCCAGCACACAGTAACTTTCCAGCTTGTCTGCTTAATAAAACAGTGAGGGAAAAAACACTTGTTAGTTGTTCACTAAGGGGAAAAAAGGCAAAAAAATAAAAAATCATAGAGCAGAAACTTTGCTTGCAAAGTTTGGACTCTGTATGTGCTCAGAGATGCCACTGCATGATCTGTCTGAGAACTGAAATGTGGAGAAATTAGTCTTCCCCTGTCATCAGAAGTCTGGCACTTAACTCAGATTTGAAGTTTTTCAAGAGTAACTGACATAAAATTTACTGGGGGATTTATTTTTCCTGGTTGTTTTTATTCTTGGGTTGTTTTTTTTCCTGGGGTAAGCCTTGTTCAGCTGGAACTTGCCGTGCAGTAAATGTCAGATGGATTGTGCTTACTAGAAAGAGATCGTGCTGGCTCCGAGAACCTCCTGAGAAAGGAGGAAACTGCATTTGCCAGGATAAAGAGGGAAGATCGGGTTCTACAACTTCATTCTTCTTTGGGCTGCTTCTTTTTTTTTTCCCCTTTCCCTGCACCATCTGGCTCAGGCGAGGCTTGTGAGAAGAAAACGACGGAGGGAAACAGGCTCCACACAAGGAAGGCATGGATAAGACAAAACTGATGTGCTCTGTGAAATCTGTATATTCCTGCCCTTGCCTGGGGTGTGCTGTGCCCTTAATATTATGGGAGACCTAAGCTCACCTGCTAGTAATTTCTAATTTACTGTCCTAATTCATCGATTTGTTATCACTAATTGTACTTCATTTACTTCTGTGTAGTTTCCAGTACCTAAAGGGTTGAAAGGTTGCTGTAATTGGCACCCGCAGCTGCTCTTTCTTTTGACAGGGGATAATTTTGCAGCCTATGCTTTGTGTGACAGCTGCCTAATTGGGCATTCTCCCCTTGTAGCAAGCCTGCCTCCTCCAGCCTCCCTGCTGACAAATGGTGCTGGATTATAGATGAGGACACGCTGACCCGTTCGACCTTGCTGAGGCAGCGGGGAGGGGCCTCCTGCTACTTGAGGGAAGCTTTGGGTCATTTAAAGGACAAGGTCATGAGCCAGGTGGGGAAATGACATGATATCACATGACAATAGCCCGATGACACGGTCACTGTGTCAAGGACAAACTCATCAGTATTGATTAACTGCTGCTTTTTTTTGCTGGTGTCTCTGCAAAGCCACAGATATTTCAAAAATATTTTGCTAATTTGTCCTAGGTAAAGTGCCAGGCATTATTTTGGGGAGCATTCTTGCGGTGTTTTCTTCTCAGTTTGGATAATGTGCGAAAACAGCGTCGTTAAAACCCCACCGATGATAATTTGTAGGGTTCATCTTTATGTTTTTGGTAAAATCTACATCATTTGTACATTTGGTTGCACTGGAAGGAAAATGCCAGGAAGGATGCATGACAGGGCAGAACTTAAGGAGGGGAAAAAAAATCCCTGCTTTGAAATTTCAGTATTTCACTTTCTACTCCTTGAAAGGCACATTATATGAACCTCTATGAAAACACATGCATCCACATCGTGTACAGCTGACTGGAATGTGGCAGAAGTCTTTATTTAAAGAGAACCAAAGAGAAAAGTTAAATATAAATTGGATGTTTATAGAAAAAGTCTTATTTATATCAGCTCAAGGGCGATACAGTTAAGATAATGCCCTGCCTATTTGAAGAACTAAAACAGTATCCAACTATGCCAGGCAATAAAAACCTGCTAAGTGGGTTTTCGAAAATGTTGTGAATACAAGTGACAGTGTTTTGAGAGCATCTTCATATTGCATTTCTATGCTAATAAACGTCAAGGTAAATGAACAGCTTGTTTGACATTTGCTATGTTAGACAATAATAAAATGCTTTCTTCTGGAGTAATTAGACTTGATAGATTGATTATGTTAAGAGGTAAAGATAAATATAATCAGAAAGAGAACTCTCTCCAAGGGAGTTAGTGCCTGTTTTTGAACTTTGCCGCTGTGGTTCTGGTTTAGCCAGTGCCAGGTGGTGTGTGTGGCACACGAGTGTGCACTCACCTGCACGCACACACACACACACACACACACGGACACATGCATAAACACACACCCACAGCCTGGTGGGCACCGAGTTTCTCAGAAGCCAGGAGAGGAGCATTCACCTCTGAGCCCGGTTCCCTTCTCTGAGAGATCCGATTTGTTGTGGGAAAGTGTTGTGTCTGAACCTCCTCAGTTCACCAGGATGCAATTTTACTCCCCTGAGGTAAAAAGCCGTCAGTGGTAAAGTGTGATAAATTAGTTCACTCAAGTAGATGCGCGTGCGTGTGTGTGTGTGTGTTTAATTCTGACCTTGCTGTGCATGTGTTGAGCTGCTCTCCGTGCCCGAGTCAAGCCCGATGGAGGTTTAATCCTGTGCCCTTGTACACGTATACTTGATTAGTAGTTGTGGTTATCTCAGCAGAAGACATTCTGCCCTCCTCCTTGTATTGGTCGGGACCCAGGCATTGGGGAGTCAAGTCGAAGGAGAAAGAAAAGAGATTTTGCATTAGTATTCTATGAAAGCCTTACTGTCTGCAGAACAAATTGATTGCTACAGTGTACCTGTGCTTGGCACCACTGCTGTGAAAGAAAGGTATGGTTGTAATCTGTTTTATTGTATTACATATTGTGACACTCCAGGAATGTTTAACATTCGGTTCTTCTATGGCACATGCTAGAAGTCTAAGGAAAGAAAAATATGTGAATGAATGAAAAGTGAGCGAGGCTGTCATATCGGCAGCTTTGTTTACTACAGCGAACTAAGTAGCCCCTGCTAATGAGAGAAATTTATGTGCCAATGGCAACGTAAGGAGATGATTAACTGAATTCTTTGTATTCTATTCAGTTACTCACATCAGTGTCAGTAGTTGCTACGTACCTACACAGATAAAATTCTAATTAATGTTTTAAGGGGGTTTGAGTTTAGCTTTTTGCAAAATGATAATTGTGAAATATACTTGAACATGGGTCTGTTTGCCTCTTTAAATGGAAACATGTTGTTTTTTTCCTAGTTATTAATCTGCTGTGATGGTCCTATGTGTGTGTGTGAGGGGGGGTATGTGAGGGGGTTAGGGGAGGTACAAAAACCTGCAAATCTTAGATTTGCTGCTGTGATAAACAGCACAAGAACAAAGCTGAGGAAAAGTCTTACAGGATTTGAGTCTTCATATCTCACACACACAGACACACACCAGCCCCCCTTTAGTAACGTGTAAACGTGCATCCCTATTTTAATGGGAGTCTGGGGCTCTTCATTTCCTTAACCCAGTTGTAGAGTTCACATAGTTGGTTTCTCTGGTTTTACAGATGCTCAGCTGAAGTCAGTTGTGTGGGAAGTATGAAGCACTCCATTAATAAAATTCAGGCTGTTTTATAGAGGGCTGTGCTTAGTGCTTCGTTCTTGGCATCACTGAAATTGTGTTGCTGATTATTTGGATGTTTGCTTGTGGTCACTCTAAAACATCTGAAGTATCTGCTCTTGTCATGCAGACATTCCCGACTAATTAAGTTTAGGACAGGTGGCAGACTCCTCCTGGGCATTTAAATCTGCGTGTAACCCTAATCTAATAACTTGATGAGAAAATGAAAATCCATCTTTCCTGGTGTGTTATCACTCCGCACAAGCCACAGAGGTATTTGTGAAATCCTCTCTCTACTCTTTGTCCTGGCAGGTGATGAGTAAATGAGTTGCTTTAAGGAAATGAGGGACTTGGAAAATGCTCTGTCCTGAGCAGCAGTCATGCACTGTAATAGTTACTTCTGTCATATGGCTTTGCTGACTTAAGATTAACACTTTGTGGATGTGGGGTATATTTATGAGTGTACCCTTGAGCTTCCATTTTACAGCTTGCAAAGAGTGTGGATATAGCCTTACACATGTAAGTTGTTGATCTTTGAGATCCCTTGACAGCTAAGAAAATTTTTTAAGAACCCCAGTTTGGGAGGGTCTGTGATGTGACAGTCTGGACTCAAGTATGATGACTTTAGTTGCAACTAATTAGTCAAAACTTACTTATTCAAACCAATAATTGTGAATAAGCTATGCGTCCCCCAAATTACTTTTTTTTTTTCTTTTTTTGCACAAACACATGTTGTAACAAAACCAAAAGTTGGTAAAAAGAGTTGCAGAATTTACACAGCAGATGGGAGGATCCAGGGACTTCACCAAATTTAACCAGGTTTTGGAAGAGAATTTCAGTAATGCTATAGAAATAGTTAATTCTTGTATCAAATTCCATATTCATTTTTTGTAGATTTTAACCAGTTAGTGATAGGAGGTTGAGTTCTGAAGTGTTAGATAAATGCAGGGCAATGCTGCATTTCAATGCAATTAACTCTTTTTTTTGTTCATAAATAATTCAACCTATGACTTTAAATAAATGATCAGAGGAAAAGAAAATGACATGTGATTAAATCCAAGTCCTTGAAAACGTTTTACCAGTCAAGATTGCTGTGACTGCTTTGGGACTTCTTATAATTCCTCTGTTGAGTAGAGCCGATTCTGAGAGTTGTGGGGGTTTTGTTTCATATTGGTTTTTGTCGGTTCTCAGTGTATCATTAGAGATAGGAGGCAGGCTCTCCAGATCATAGTTAAAAGAGGACTGATGATTGACTATTTTTCATTTTGGCTTGATTTTCTTAGTGCCATGGAATATATTGTTTGGATAGCCTGTGATTTTCCTAGGGTTTTTTTGTTTTGTTTTTTTTGTTTGTTTGATTTTTTTAATGGAAAATAGAAGGATATTTTTCTATTTAAAACTTTTACTGCCAGCTTTACTGATTGAGCATGACTGATGACATTAGAATCTTGATGAGAATTTTGGAATACAATTTGGCCTGGGGTAGACTGCTGTATTGTGGCTGGGGTGAAGAAGAAGACACCAAATGAGGAAGAAAACCCAAAATTAAACACGACCCCAATCAAATCAGATTTTAAAAACTATTCTTGCTTATATTGGAAGGATGCAATTCATTCCAACACTGGTTACTGTGTTACACAGCTTTTCCTCTGGAAATACTTAGTCTAAGTTTTAAGTAAGAGTTGGTGCATGTGTTTTATTTTTCAGTTTAGGCAGATTTTAGCGGTGAATTCCAGATTAGATCTGTTTTTGAAAGGTAGCTGTGCCCTGCTTGAGATTGTGAAATGCTTGTTCCTCATCTCCACCCCTTTTCTTTCTGTTACTGTGGTCTGCCATAATAAAGAAGAGAGGAAGTGGAGGTGTTGCATAACTTCAAGTAAATAGATTTTCGGTGCAGATACTGAAGGCAGCCTTAACTCAACCAGTGCTGTCACTACCAGAATCCTGCTAGTGCTAAAGGCAGTTGTGTAATTAATGGTCTTGTGTACTGAAGTGAGACTGCTGCAAAACCTCTGGAGGGAATTATTGTGTCTATTGTGTTGGTTAACTTTCCCTGAAAATACAGTCTGTTGCTGATAGTTTGCTGGGGTGATGGGGGAGGATTTTGTAAGGCCTGGTGAAATACTCTCTGGCATCTTTTCACTGACCACTGGATAAAGCATCTGCAGCAACATGGCCAGGTTGAACAGTTTAAATAGAGCTGTTAATAAAAATGAGATGAATTTTACTTGAGGAGACAAGTGTGGTAAGATAAGAAAATAGACAGCTGTACTTCAAACTTGCAGTGTGTTTTTAAGATTTTTTTTTGTTGTTTGTTTTGTAAAATATAAAGAATTTAGACCTGGTTTTGATACTAGCACTTTACCTAGTGCAACAGTACTAAATGATCTAGAATAGATGAAACTGATTAGCTGGTTTTTGTCCAGTCTGTTCTCCTGAAGCCATTTATAAAACCTTGTTAAAAGTTCCAAACACCTTTTTCTTTTTTTTTTTCCTTTGTTTCTGCAGCATCAACCATAGGTGACTATTAGTAATTAGAAGGTTTGGGATGCCTCCCCTCCTCCCAGACTTAGATGTTTGAGCCACTGGCAAATGCTTGATCCATTTTCTCTCACTCTGACAAAGAGAACAGAGTGTGGTAGGTATCTGTGAGTTCTACAAATGAATAGGTGTAGGAGCCAAGTTACTGACTGAGTTTGGTCAGTTTGGAAACTTCCAGCTTTTGAAGCTAGTTTTGTACAAACTCATTGGGAAAAATGCTAATACTGATTACTGAGGGGGAGCAAACTAGTTCCTGCAGGCTTAGTGCTAGTTTCTCGGGAGGCTTGCAGAGGAGGCTCAGTTGGGCTTGGAGTAATTCATGATTTCAGAGGCTGGGAACCTCTGAGCAGTTCAGCACATGGAAAAAAACTTGTCTCTCTGGGTTCACTTGCTGCTGCAGCATCAGTTCCTTCACTGCCCTGCTGCTGGCAGGGGCTGCTGCAGTTCTGTCCTGGTGGAACCAGGGATGAATGCACAGCCTGTGTTCTGCTCCGTCTGAGCTGTGAGTGTATTGTGGCTGTGTTAGACTGGTAAAAGCCAGGTTTTAACAGCTTTCTAAAGCAAGGAATTAAAAATGGACCTGCTTGGGCAGGAAGTGCTTGGATATGTGTACAGACATACTTGGCTATGAGAGACTCTTGCTTCAGGATACAAGGGACTTTATTATACTTGGTTAGGAAAGAGACTGAAAGTGGTCACTGGATCAGAAGAGCTTCTGCAGTGGTCTTTGCAGCTCCAGTCCATGTAATAGTTCTTGCCCAGCTTGTTAGGACTGCTTCATTGTGTTAGATCCATGAGAAATAGGGTAAAGTTGGTGGAATTATATTTTTGATCATATTGTTCATATGATCATATTGATCGTTCATGTTTAGTTCAGTACTGATACTTCGGTCCTGATGTGTTTTGTGGAAAGAACATTGTTTCAAGCAGGTATTGTGGAATACCCATATTTACTGCATTTGACTGACATACATCTCCACCTGAGGGTGATGGGAGTTCCAGTAATTTGTCTTATTTTGGAAGAGAAAGTAATTTACTGTAGCGTGCAATTTCTACTCCTTTAGCAGTAAGAACTGTTGTTTCCTCGAGTTTAAGATAAACAATTGTTGTTTGGTTTCACTAGGAGGGGAAAAACCCCCCAAAACCAAAATGCCCACAAAGTGTAGAGAGAATATCTTGCAATTCAGCTGAAATTCAGAAGATCTATCTTTATTCACTATGGATGTGAAGTAAATGTGTTACTGAGCAAGCTGCTTAAACTTCTGTCCTTGCTGTTCCTCATGTGTAGAGTAGCAGTATTCCAAAGCACTGCTGTGATATGTTCATGGATGTTCCTCAAATGTTCTGTTTTGTTCCAATATGGAATCTCTTTTTTTCTTGCAATTTTGACAGTACCCAGTAGCCTCCAACATGGTTTAGACCCATACAGTGCATGTAATGAGAGATCCAGGTGAACAACGGGGGAGTGAAATTACTATGATCAGCCTGTAAATAGCAGCAGCCATCTAATATCAGATATTTAGATGTCAGATTGAAACAGGTCTTTGGTAACTGAAATGCCTCTTGTTAGTTTGCTTGTGAGTGGGGTTTTTTAATAACCTCAGTTTATGTATAAGCAATATGTAATTTCATTCTGTAGTGCCAATGCAAAAGAGTTTGGGATTTTATTTCCAGATTTGTGTAGTGAATGGGGAAGTCTGTGCAAGTCTTGTGTGTACTTAGGATGTTGCTTATACTGTGCAGTTTGGTGGTGGAGTACAGCAAGATTATTTTTTTATTGGGATTATTATTAAGTTTTTTAAATTATAGTTGTATGTCTCATCAAAAAAGGCCCTGATGCTTGGTCAACTTCAAACATTTTCTTCTTCTTAGCTTTTCTACCTGTGACTGTTATTTTACCAGAGAAAATAATTTCATGGAAGGGTAGTTCAGATGCATGTTTTGTGTAATTTGCAAGTGTGGACACTTGCACATAGTTACAGCTGAGAGAGTACAGTCAGTGGTGGAAGAAGTATGCTACCAACTGTTCCCTGCTCCTACAAGAATTTCTTGTATTCTCCAGGATTTATGAGGTCACAATGTCAAGTTTTTGTAGCATTTAGCTATTCATGATGGAGTGCAAGCCAGTTAGAAATTAAAAATGGCTGGATGAGCTTTACTGTGCAAAAATTAAGCTCGTAGTCAAATTTGCCAATTATACAAAAAGAAATGTTAAAAAGGGAGGTTTTAGTACCTGAAGTGGCAAAGATTGTGTATACATATCTCTATCAAGTAGTCTGGCTTTTCTGGATGTGTATTAGAAAGACCTCACAAATACTATTAGCTTTCTTGTGATTATTATTTGTGAGGAACATAGATCATGCTTGCTCTTGAGAAATATGCACTTGCTTTAAGTAAAGTAACTGAAGTGAAATAGAAGAATTTGTGGAAAACACAAGAAAGATGTTTTCAGCTACATTAGTAAAAAGGAGTTTGTTGTTACTCTGTGTTCTTGAATCATTCATGTCTTACCAACCAGCTGGCAAAAATAAGTCGCATTCAGTGCATGCTTTATATCTTACATGTGGAAGTAAATTGCAAAAACAGTTTAAAGCCTGTTGATTTTAATTTTGGAATCTTACCCGCCATGCCCCCATATAAATGGAGCTTTTGCTCTTGACTGGTGATGAATATGCATTCATTTACTGTTTTTTCTCCTTCTTCCCCTCCCACCTGTTTTTTAGCAACAGATTAGAGTCTTGATGTTTTAGAGCTTCCAATCCTTCTTCTTGTTCCTTTGGTCAAAAACACAGTAAAAATAGTGTAAACCCATGAAAATTTTGGACTTCCCATCCACATGCATTGTGACAAAGTCTATTGCAGTTCAGTGGAAATGCTTCCTGCAACATGGTAGAGAAATACAGCTGGTGTGTTAGGGACCATGCTACCTAGAATTTCACCTCTGGCTTTATACTTTAGTGAAGCAAATTGATTCTAATGTTTTACAGTGTGCAGTATCCTACATTATCCTGTTTCTACTCGTCATTTCTTACAGTTCAGGACTCCATGCTGGTCAGGAAGCTTGAACAGTCCCACAATCTTTGCTGGCATTGATGCTTTATTCCTCCTTATACCTACTTTTCCCCTACATCTTTACTTTCTGCTTCGTTATCTCTGCCTCTCATCTCAGTTTGTCAGCATTTTGGGGTTGTAGTCTGAAGTTACAGGAATATATAAAGCCAAATGTCAAGCACAGACAGACTTGTCTTTTGCTCTCATAAACCTGGCAGCATATAAAGAAGGCAAGTGGAATTTGCATCCTGGTAGGTTATTCTTGGTCAGCCGAACCTTCCAAAGTGCTACAAGCAAGCTCTGGTTTACATGATTCAGTAGAGAGATACCAAGGCAACTTTGGAAGCAGGGGTTACCTTTTATTTGCAGTAAAACAGAATTCAGACATAGACCCAGTAAATCAAACCACTCTGATCTGAGGTGGAGAAATTATGTTCAAAAAAGTGGAAACTTGCAGTATTAAGTCCGCTGTTTGCACTTGGAAGGTTATTTCATTAAGGCAGCTGGGACACAGAAAGCTTCCTTTGTTTCATTGGAGGAGGTCTGAGTTTATGCTTAGCCAGACTCTGGGACAGGTGTTCCCTCAGCCTTCACCTTGCTCCTCAAAGGTTTCCTCATCCTTGTCATTCAGATTGTTTGTTGTCATGATTAAAAGTGAGTAAATAGTTATGGTCTCTCTGAAAATAAGTATCTCTTTCCCAGGTGCAATATTTTTTCATTCTTTGGTATTTCTTGCCCCTCTGCCCTCTGAAGCGAAAAGCGGATTGCATCAGGGTAGGGATATTGTCAATTCTGCAGCTGGAGAAGTGAAAGAGGTTTCACTAGACTTTTTAAAGTAGCAGCCCAAGAGGAGCCCTTTGATGCTATATTTTAGCCCTTCTACATTATATTTTAGGCCTTTTGTACCTTTTTCTTTCTATCATTAGTCTTTGTGTTCTGTTGATCTTTTAGGATATACCATTCTTTCCTTCCCTTCCAACCATATGTAGTAAAAGAAAGGTATTGGGTGAAAATTGTTATTACAGCAGCATGTATTGCTGTGCTGCAAAACCAATAAATGCATTTTTTTTCTCCTGTAAGAGGAAGAGAAAACATGCTTATTTTGGAGGCCAGTGTTGCTCTAGGGCTTCATTTAATTGCTGTCCAGCTGAACTTGTCAGCATCTCACAGGTGCAGATATATTTATTTTAAACTTTATGTAGACTGTGATGAGGAAAAAGGAGCAAACAAGTCTGTGAGGAAAGGCAAGCAACATACATCATTTGTGTTTTGGCTTGTGGTCTTGCAGGAAGTATTTTGGTGGATTTGGATTAATTTTTCCTCTGGTAATTTACTGCTGGAGGAGAGGAAGAGCCTCCAGAGTGTAGATGATCTTCGCCTGGGGAGCAGTGCAGAAGCATAATGGAATTTCCTGTGTGAGAAGTGCCTGAGTATTACAGCAAAAACGAGTGTTTGTGGAAACAAAAGGGAAGGAAAAAGGACACAATAAGTGGTTAGGTTATGTGGATAGAAATGAAAGTTATTAATGTCCATAAAACTCAGATGAGAAATTCTAAACTTAATCTAGAGCAAGAGAAAAACAAGTGAAAAGCTGAAGCGAAGGGTTATATGAACAGAATATCTTCAAGGGAAGGATTACAATAACATCTGTGTTTTGTGTAGTGTGGGATGGTCTTTGGATGTCGTTGATGCTACACACTGGTGTGGAAGTGGGGAGCTGAGGGAAGATTGAATGAAAGTAATGATGATAATAGAGGGAGAAAATGAGTAAGATTTTAGAGAAGCAGAATGCAGTGCCATGGGTGTTGTGTGTTCTTGGTTTCTTTTTGGTTGGTTGTTTGGGGCTTTTTTTAGTCATGGTGGGTAAATGGATAGTGGGAGTGTTAGACTAAAGATAATCTCCTGATGACAGCTTTTTTTCACAAAGTGGGTAGTATTAACCAGGCAAAGAGAGCTATTCCCTCTTTCCTGGCAGGTTACCTTTACACCAGCTTGCTCGGCTCAGTTTCATTTGTCAAGCTCTGATACTCTCACAAATCAACCACAAGTATAAACAGCTTTGGGGGAAAACTTTGTATTAATCTGTTGATACCTTATTAAGAAGTAATACAGGCTCCCTTTTGTGAGCTGATACTGAATTAACAGAATGACTTTCCTTTTACTGTAGAAATATAATTATTTTCCACCATTAGTTTCTGCATCCTGATTATAATGTATTTATTTTTGGCAGGGAGGAGTGAAAACCAGATTCACAAAGATCCTGCATTGACATTTGAAAGGTATGAGTTTCTGCCCTGAACTTGAAAAGTTTATTAACCTGTATTTTTTCTCACCCCCCCAACATGGAGCGGTAACTTTGTCTCATTCACACTAGTTTTGGTCCTTATCCCTCTCAGGAATTCCCAGTCAGAAGAAGATGGTTCATTTCACATCCCTATATAGTCCTGATCTCATTCTCCTGAGGTTGCTAACTAGGGTGCCAAGGTAACAATCTGCTAAATTTCCTGAGAGGCTGAAGACATGCTCACCTGTCCTCAAGAAGTTCTAGCTTTTTCTCAACAAATGGATTTTAAATTGTATGCTCTTAAGAGCATGAAGTACCTTGGAGAAGATGTTTGGGGTTGTTGATTTTTATGGGTTTTTTTCCCTCTGTCATTCCTTTGTTGCCCTCTTTGGCTTGTACCTCCCTTTCCAATATGATTTGCTTCAGCATTTATTTGGCATTTGGTAGTTGTTTGTGGTTCTGTAACATTCTGCAGGTACTCACAAGTCTTAACTGCTATTGAATAAAATCACATTAATATATTCATTTGAGTTCTTTTGGTCTCACTCACTGATTAAATTGAGCAAGAACATAGAGCAAGAACAAAAGAATTTGAACAAAACCATCCTTCTTTAGCAAGATTAATGTATAGACTGAAAAAGAGAAGAAACAAAAAAAAAAAGTGGTTTAGTAATAATGCAGGCAGTCAGTTGAAACTTACCTTCAGGTTACTGACAAGGCCTTACTATATATTGATTTAGAAAACACTGGAGTTACTTATTGATGTTGCATTGAGCTGGGAAATTACTCTTCCAGTTACATCAAGGCAAGATGGCTTTATATAACACAAAGAACATGAGTCACCTGTCAGCTATGTCCAAATCTCTGTTATGGCAGGGTAAGCTGGAAATAATGCATAGTCTGATCAGCTGTATCAATAGAGTTGTGGTTATAGATAATAACTATCAGATGATTACTTTATACTATATTATACATGACTTGAACTACTTTGATGTAGTTTCACCTGTTTATTTGCTAGATTCTTGACTTTTACATGTTTTGTTATGACAATTTCCCCCATTCTCGCCACATTCTTTCAGTAGTCATTAAGTGAATAGATTAAAACTCTAATTCTGAGATATTTTCCCCAAATCTGAGACAAGATTTGCAAGAGAAATTCACCACCTACCTCCCACTGCCTTTCCTTGTTATCAGTTTCATTCTATGATGAATCGATATCAGACTTCCAGCATGTGGGAAACCAAATGACCTGCAATGGTTGGTCTGTGTTGAACAACTTGGGCAATGGAAACCCTGGAATAACTGATGTTGCACCTCTTGGAAAGCCTATGCTGCATCCTGAGTGATAGAAGTCTATTGAAACTTTAAATGTAATTTTTTTGCTTTTAGTAGTCTTGGTGCTTAAACTGATGATGTGTTACAGGGTTTTAGTATGGTAGATACCCTTCTATCCTATGCATGTGTCTGTAACTTTAATATGTGTTGCATCATTTAGATCCCTCTCTTGTGCATCTGCATGTGTGCATAACCTTGCCATTATTTTATTGTCCCATTCAAATTCTTAGGTATACTTACATCAGGGAAAATAAAGAAGTAAAAAGGAAGTACAAAGTTCAAGAACTTTATACTACTCTGTTCATCAGTACAGTATTTTAAGATTTTTAGAAACTCACTTTGACATTTCACACATAAATATAACCACAGACAATATTTTTTTCTAAAAAATAAGTAAAAATTGTACTTTTGCAGAATTAGGCATTGATAACTAACCAGTCTTTCAACATAATCCATTGTTGTGGACTGTTGCTGACTACTAAATTGATCAGAAGTACTTTGTGCTAGCTGTCGTATTTATTGTTGCTGTATTGGATGGTTGTTTACTCCTGTTTGTCATGACCCCCTTTTAAAAGACAGCACCCTTGAAGTGCTTTACATTTGGATCATTGTGTGGAAAATGCCTGTTCCAGCTCTCCAAGGAGGAATGGATAAGAACTGGTGATGTGGTGCTGGATTTTCCCCAGCCAGCTCCTGGCCAAGAGTGGGGCTGTTCCCAGAGAACAGCACAGTCCAGGATACAGCTGTAGGGCTTATGCTCTGTGGCACAGGCTGTCAAGTGTTGAGGCCAGGAGCAAGGATGGGGAGAGGTCTTCTGTGTGGTTTCCAGAAGGTGTTTATTCCACTGAAGGGTCCAGGGACAAAAGACAAAAGATACAGGGGTACAGCAACAACATAAGGGGGAGGTTCAAGGGGTGGGCACAGATCATGACCCAATAGGGGAAAGACTGGGGAGGAGCACAGGGTGGGGTCACATAATACATAAACCACTGGGGAAGACAAGGGGAGGAGAGTGAGGCACATGGGCCAGTGGGGCTTTGGGAAATACGGGAATTCCAAATGGGGTGGTCCAGACAGGGGGTTGGCACAAGGGAGGGTTGACAACTTAATGGGAGGGGGAACAGGGAACATTTGGGAGCAAGGGACAGGTACCAGGGTGGATTGGTAACTGGGGTAAGAGAGCACGACTGGGACTGGACTGTTAACATGGGAGGGGTAGAACTTAACAATACAGAGGGTAATTGAACCAAATATAATGAACAAAAATGCACCACAATAAACTGGAATACAGATTTTTTTCTACATGGTGTCACAGCCAAAACCACCAGTGGCTGCTGATAGCAGCCTGTACATCCCTGCTGCTTGATAAGTGAGGAATTTGATCCAAAGTTCAGAACAAGCAGAAACCTCTTGCTTCTGCAGGTTGTGTGTGTAAAGAGCCTGAGCTTGTATTTAACAGGAAAAATCCCAAACCCACAACTGCTGCTGACTTGTTTTATCAAAGGTCTGGTTGTAAAGATTAAAGAGGGTTTTTACAGTGTAAGCTTGATAGAAGACTTGACATGACACTGAATGAACAGTTACTTGCTGTAATACAGCTCAGTTAAAGCAAAGGCTTTTTCATCCATTTGAGTTTTCACGTGTTTGTAAACTTAAAAAAGCTATATGACTCCAAATATACTTGCTTTAGGGTTTCACGTGTTGGGCAGCTGTACTGCTAATAACCTGATGTGTTTTCTTGAACATTTTCAGTTGTGAAATGTCCTATATACACATTTTCATGTGTGCTTGGTTCTCAGAGTAAGCTGCTGATTGTGGATGTGGAAGGAGCTTCTGCTGGTTTGTTGTGATCATTGCCTGATTTACTTTTTTTTTCCCCCTTTCTAACTCTTCAATGCAGTGAGAAGCTTTATCAGCTTTTCACAAAGTAGAAAGGATAGAAATTCTACCTGGAAAAAAAAAATAAATTTAACCAACCTCCCCTTTTCTCTCATTTTGCTGAAAGGGCTTAGAAAAGGGGGCTGAGGAAGACCAGAAGAGGAAGAGCAGAATTATATTGCCCTGAGGTCTACATCTTAAATCAATTTGATCTTAAACCAGTGACTGTTTTAAGATCTGATGAATCACTATCAGAGTTAAAAGCACCTATACCACAGTGCTGAGAAGCTGGCATCCCAGCCTTCAGGAGTGATTTGTATCTGACCCTAGTAGCTCAGGCAATACTATAGCTTAAAAGGATGACAACCTAATTCTTGTGAAGGATACTTTTAAAAAGGAGACAAGTTCTTAAACCCTTTTTTTCCTATTTTTTTTTCATTTGAAACCTTTTCATTAGTAGGTGAGACAACCCAGCCATACAGGTAGGGAGCTGCATATGTAGTACCTCTGCAAAAATGGAGGAAAATCAGTAAACAAATGTTAAATAGCTGAAACAATGTGCAGGAGGGAATGTGATGGCATGGAGGTTTTACTGGCAGTGTCCAAGATGCCCACATACTAGTGAGCTATGCAGGTCACCCCAAATGGGTTCCAGTAAAAGCTTTAATACTAACACAGGCAGTCCTATTTATAGACATATCTCTCTGTCTAAATATAAATTGCTCCCAGTCATGTCTAGACTAACATCAGAGCAGTGTTGGTGTTGAAAGTGGGGCTAGGAATTAAGAGTATAAACCATACTATTCTTTAAATTACTGCCTGTTAAAATGAACATCTAAACTTTGTGGCAGCAGTGCAACTTTTGAATGCTGTTGTGTCACCCAAGACACCTCTTCCTCGTGTCCAGGCATCAGAAGGGTACATGTGGTAGACGTGACCTGTAAGCTGAATACTCTCCTGCATGTGTTTAAAGCTTTGGGAATGTATCGGTGCGTGGATGGATGGATAGATCAGTAAATGACTTTCATTGCTGACTATTTTCAGCAGCTGGGTCTTAATGAGTCTTTCAACTGTTGCTACTGTGTTTAATCTGCTCACTTAGTCACTGTTCAGCATTAGAGAAGCTTTCTAGGAGGTAAATGTCCTGATTACAGAAGAGGTTAGTTTGATTGTGTTCTGCACAGACCTTGAGTTCTTTTTTTTTTCTTTTTTTTTTTTCTTTTGTTAATTAAGAAATGTATGCTGTGCACACATATAATTAGGATAAATAAGCAAGTGTTGTGCTTGGAAGTGCACATCCAAATATACAGTTGTTATTAAGATAAGTGTCTTGGACTGCTCCAAGCTAAAACCTGAGGTCCTGTCTCTTTAGCACTGGTCTTACTGTCTATGTATTTGAGTGTTTTCCTTTTAGATTTGTAATATAATGTATATTAGCAATGGCTGAATAGAGTGAAAAGGATGGCAAAAAGTGACTTTCATTTCCTTTTCATTTAACATAAGAGCTTCTCCTTAGTTTATATGCTGTGCTGCCTAATGGCTCTTATCAAAATAAATAAAGACAGAGCAGCTGCTCTTAAATGTAGGGAATACTTAAAACGTGTAATGTACCAATGTGAAGAAAATGTAGTATAGTGGTATTTCTGTGTACTAAAAAAAAAAAAAATATATCCATGAGCTTTGATCAAATGCCAGCTCTTACATCAGTCCTCTTTGTAATCTTTCTTGCTGATCTGTGACCTTGACCTTGTGTTTGTATTTGTATGTCAAATCTATTTTAGGGATGGAGAAACTAAGTTCAGTTTAATAGGATTTATACTCCAGCTTCACAGGATACCTTAGTAAAACACGAAAATTAAAATATTTGGGTCAGTTAAATTTTCAGTCATCTTTTAAAATTTCAGTGGGTTTGAAGACCCTGACTTTGTTGTTTTTGTTCTTTAAGTGTTTAGGAGATGGTTCTTACAAAGACATCTTCAGTACACCAATAAACTGATCTAAATTCAGCTTAGGCCTTCTGCCTGAAGGTGGAGTTTTCAAGCATCTCACTAGTGGCTGTGCTTTTGTTTGGCATTGAGGTTCAGCAGTGAAAGTAGTCCCTTCTTTGTCCTTCCTCATGCCACTCATAATCCCATGTTCCCACAGGGAGAACTGCAGAACAGACACTTGGCAGATCTTTGGGGTTTCTCTGGACTGTGATGAGGTCCTTAGTCTGGCTTGCCTTGTAGGAGCTTTGTGCCACATGCACTCAGCAGGTTCTTGAGTACAGCCCTTATTTTAAACATTTGCAAACAGGGCAGCAGAGTTGGTTGGTGTAACACTGGCACTTTGGGGTTCATAAAGCCTTAGTGAGGTTGATGGTTTCACAGGCATGCTGAAAGAGGGTCTCAAATTAGCTAATACTTATGTGCAAGTATGGAGTAATAGATTTATTTTTAACAGGTCTTTTATTTCTGGGGTAATGTTCTTGTAGAAAATCACATGCTTTCTTCAAAAATCAGTCACACATCTATGTTGCTTTCTTTTTGACTTTAATTTGGCATAAGCACCTGTTTTAACTCCCTTGACAGTAATGGAACAAGCAATAAAAATAAGTAGCCTTATTTTTTTTGCTATTGCAATTGTTTTCTCCATGAAGAACTCATTAAAAACAGATATAAAATGTTTCCACAAATTTGTGATGGCACATTATCTTAAAATGCACAGCACCATTATCAGCATAAATTCTGAAAAATTATTTCAAAGTATATGTCCTTACAGTGAGGAATAGTTAAACACTTTCCCTTACCATTGTTATCCGTTGTTCTTGCTGGGCCTTTGTTGCAGTAAATACTATTTTCACTGGTATTAAGTTGATATTTTAATTGTTCTGATTTGACTCATGGCTGTGGGTGAGGTGCAGTCCTGTTCTTTATGTGTGAGGGTCAGATGATCATCTCTGTATACATCTATATGACTTCAAGTCCTTTTAATATTTTACTTGGGGATTTATGTTGTGAATGTTTTTAGATTAACTCTGGCATCATGATAAGGACTCTTTGTCCCTTTGTCTTTACAGGATGTTATGAGCCTCCTCTTCCAAGGTTTCACTAAAGCTGGTTCTTACGTTTTATCTTGAATTTTGCTTGGCTTTATTGCTGTTTTGGGGAGAAAAAAAATCATATTTTTTTATTTGAATTGAGGTAGTAGAGACCAATGTGCTAATGCATATTTTTTACTTTCCCACTTAAATGTAGGCATATGACCCTTTTCTGTGTCCACAACAGCCTTTGTAAACATCATCCACAATAAGCTGAAATCTCCTATTAAAACAGAAGCTGTAGTGTCCCCTCCACTCACTTAAAAAAAAAAAAAACAAATCCAAACCACAAATCATCTGGGTCTCTAATATGGATTTTTGTGACTGTGATCCTGTATTTTACTTTGCATGGAATTCCTTTGTGTTTGTGTTCAGTTAGCTGGAACCTATTCTGTTGAGAAGTCTACAAAGTGGCTTTCATTCATAACCATTTCATGCTTGGTCCCAAGTGAAACACAGCTATTACTGTCAATAAAATACTGTGTGTTACTTTTTAGTCCTTTGTTGCACTTTGACATCTGAAACCAATTCTTGGTTAAAATAACATAAAGTGACTTAACATACACCAAACCACCTAACATAGTTATTCCAAGAAATACACCATTTTAGTGCACTGCTATCAATAAATGCCTGTATCTTTAGATCCCTTCAACAAGCAGAAGGTCAAAGTTGTATGGAAATGCATTATCTGTATGCATTGATCATAACTCAAAAGCATGATTGCCCAGGAGAGGACATTGATTTCTTCAGTGTATATTAATCACATTTCATTCTTGGGGAGTTGATGTAGAGTTAAATGTATAATCAGTGATTTGGTTTTGTAGGTGTCAGAGGGAATGGAAATCTGGTTGAGTTTCCTTTTGATTGCTTTTTTATAGGCAGGTGGTTTACCAAACATTGGAAAGGTGCGTCCTCTGTCCATTCTGTTGTATATTGTCTTCCTCTGTTCTGAAAACAAGGCTTTGTATAGATTTTTGTATGTTTTTTGTTCTTGGTCTCTTGAATAAGAAGACTCAATTAACCAAAAGCCTGTCTGCACTCTGTATTTCTGAGCTTGGATCAACACCCTTTCCCACATTAGTTGAGATTCAGTGGTACACACTATTTCTGGATCCCTCTCCTTAGTGGATGTGAAGTGGGGGTGTAACTTCTCTTACTTTATTTTCTAGTTTCTGCCCTTTTTGTCTTCAGCAGCAGCAGACCATTGAGCTGTGCCTGATGGGATGGGTTTAGGTGTCAAGTACTTGCTTCTATCACAGGTGGTGTTCATAAGTTGAATGTCTGTTCTTCCTCATTCCATACAATTATGGAAAGACTTGGCAGAGAGTGTGTGTCTAAGTTCATGCCTAGAGTTTTAGCAGACCATAATCAACAAGTGAGCTCAAAGATGTCCTTTACCAGTACCATTAGAGAACAAACTAGAAATATTCCTCCACTAGTATTTGTAAGAACAAATATATGTGCATGAGTCTGGGTAAGGAATTGACTGAAATGTCTGTTAAACACCAGGTAAATCCTAAGTTATACAATCTGCATGGGGTATTCTGCATCAAGGAGTGATTATTTCTGTGATGGTCTGTTCTTGTTAGCATAAGAAATACTTAATTAAGATAGGCTGAGCTATTGTTTGAAGAGTGTCACAGAACGAAAAATAGCCACACGTGTTTTGTCTCTGAACTTTGCAGAACTTTCCAGCAGGAGGTTTTGATGTGCAGGCCAGATCTGGATTAAGCTGTTTATGGTCCTTAAGTGTACTTGTAAACCTTGGAGAGCTGCTACTAAGGCTTTCACAAACTCAGCTTTCATGGCAATTGTCTGCTCCCTATTTCCTCCTTCCCATGTACTTATCTCTTTCGGAGGTTTAATTTGGTTTGAGGTGATGTTGGATGAGATTTTTTTTTTTATTTCTCAGGTAGGGTTTTGGTTGGTTGGTGTGGCTTTTTGGTAAGGCTTGGGGTTTTTTTTTTGTTGGTTGGTTTTTGTTTTGTTTTGTAGTTTTTTTGGTTTTTTTTTCTTCTTTTCAATTTCTTTCCCACTCCTTACTGATAGCTTTATGAAGTAAGATACGAAAACACAAGTCACACATAACTTAGAGAGAAATGTCTGCCTGTGGCCTTCTGCAAGCTGTGCACCATGATCTGGAAGATATGGCTGGGGTGGGTTGAGTGCCAGCATCAGATGAGTCTCAGTGTAGCCAACAGTGCTCAGAATTTGGGTTTTCCACATGCTGGCTCTTTGCCACAGAGTTTGAGGCGTTCTGACTTACGTGTCTGTGCTGGCAGGGCGCGGAGCCTCGCCTCGCCACCTCCCCAGGCAGCCTTCTGCGTGGGTATGGAGATCTCCCTGACATTTCCACACCTCATTTCAGCACACACTGGAAATGTTGTGTTCCCCTGGATATATATTACGTACCATCCCAAAGCTCCTCGTTGTCGTCATGGGGTGGTATTCCATGGTCTGAGTGAGTCACAGATTCCCGGACTGGAGAATCCCACGTGAAATTTGAGGAGTGGAGGGACACTCGAGATGAGGTGACTGAATCCCCCTTTCCACACCCCAAATGGAATGTGTATGGACAGCCTCCCTTTCTTAGGTGCCTCTGGCACGGCTGTTAACAAGAACAGTAATCAGCATTTACATTTTAGTGCTCTCTTAAAAGCTGAACGAAGTAAATTAAAATAGTCTCTACCATGAGAACAGGGTTTTTCTTCCCCGCTCAGTTGTTGGTTCGCTAACATTTCTGTCCAGTGGTCTGTCAATTCTTATTCTCAGAGGAAAAACTGTGTCTTGTGCCTGCTGTGCTGTTGGTTCTGTGTTTCTTTTTCGAGATTTCGCATCATTTTGAGCTTTTTCATCATCAGTTATGGAAATGGTTTGCTGTAGTGTTTTTCAGAATCCTATTAGTTTAACTGCTAAAGTAATCAGAAGGTTTTGATCAGGCTGGTTTGGGTCTGATCCCTTCTACACATCCCCTACCATTGCCATAGTGAAGAAAACACCTTTTTCTGTTGTCTAAACCTTAGTCAGGTTGGGGCTGGGTTTGGCAGCACACAGCTTAACAAAACACAGGGAGGGGAAGGCTTTTCCATTCCTATGCTCATGCAGAATTTGGCCGTGCAGCCGTGGCTAATCCTGCATTATCCAAGGGGTGTTTGACAGAGGGAGCGATGCTGCCGTGTGCTCCGTGCCAGCCTGGAGGGAACAGCCCCAGCTCAGGATGGGAAATGCCATCCCCAGCTCCGGTGGGGTCGGAGTCTCGGGAACCTCTTCAGAATTCCTGGCAGCAGCAGCAGGAGCTCCTGCTGCAACACGATTCTTGTGTGTCCTCTCCTGACTGAGCTGTCTGAAACGGACAGGCTATTCTTCCCGTGGTTCAAATGTCTTTTGGAGTCAGTCAGCAGGCCTTGGAGGAGTGAATAATGTGCCAAGCTCCTAGGAAGAAGCTTATTTTTGCTTTCTCAAACTGATACCCTGCAGTTGTAGGAGAGGAGCCTGATTTATTTTGTTCAAATGTAGAAAAAAGCTTCTGGATTCCCAAGTTCTTTTGAGTGTGCAGCTGTGGGAGAATTCACCCACTTATTGCTGAGTTTTGCTCCCCCATCTGATTTTTTAATTTGTTTGTTTGTTTGTTTTGTGTTTTTTGTTGGGGTTTTTTGTTGGTTTCAGGTTTGGTGTTTTTGGGGTTTTTTTTTTTCTTTTTCTAAGTTACCTTTGCAAAGGGAACCTTCAGAATGTCTTGGCTGCCTGAATCAAAACTGTGAAGAGGTCTCAGCTGCTCCATTCATCTGAACAGATTTCTGACACAAAGTGTGGATTTCAGAAAGCAAAGCACTTAAATACTTGATTCTCTTAAAGCATGTGCTTAAGTGCCATTGAAGTACCTGCTCCTTTGTGCAGCTCTGTGCATTTGGTGCCAGGGTTGTTGATCAGGGCTGTTTCACTGCTCAAAACCTTTGCAAAAAGAGCCAGCTAAAGACTGAAGTGCTTTTACTAGCGCTCTGAAAACATCCTTCCTGCTGAAATCAAAGGTGGTGTGCAAATTGAGCTTAATAACAAAATAATTCTGGGACACCAAGTCTCATTACCCTCACTCATTCTTAGTTCACTGCAAGATTCTGCTGCAATCCCCAGTACCTCTAGGAATTTTTAATTTTATTTTTTTTTTTGAGATCCTAATTTCATTATGCTCTTCAGCATTTCATTGCAGGCAGCCATAAGGATGTGAAATCACTTAAAATCTTGTGTTTTAGGTACTTAGTACTGGTACTGGAGCTGCTGAGTAACACACAGCCTTTAATATATTTATCCTCAGTTATCTTTCTCAAGTTTCCATCTATTATTACTCCATCTGGCAAAACAGGGTACAGAGAAGTAAAACCAGAAGTCAGACAGCCTGTCTGCAGCACAGTGAGTAATTGGACCCCTGGATCCCAAGCTGCCACTGTAATCATTCTAGTGCATTCCTCAAATCTGTAATAATTAAAATGACAGTCTGAGCCATTGGCTGATGTGGTGGGCTGGAGCCTTTCCACTTGGGAATATGAGAATGGGAAGTCAGTGAAGCTAGTAAGAGACTTTTTTTGGCTCTTCCAGTAGTAGCTAAGCATTAGAACATCAAATTTATTAAATAACTGAAGATTTTTGTTTCACAGACCAGTTTGATTTTAGCTTTACAAATGCATGTTTTGATTCATCTCAACTTAAAAATGGTACATAAAATTTCTACAGAAGTTTAATAGTCATGAAAGGACTCTGAAATGTAGTTAATAGAAATGTTTTATCTGTGTGAACATGTACTAATCTCAATCTCAATTAATCAGTCTTAACACTGCGCATGAGTTTGGGTAATGTGTCTTCTAATGAATGTTCATGTGTGCAGTCTGCCATTGCCAGTTTCCTGAATGAATACCTTAATGGTTTCTGTAAGATTTTTTTTCCTATGATCTTGAATTGAGACTGCAGAAGAAGACCCCTTGATAATATCAAGTGTTTTGAATTATCCAATAAGTTATGTAACCCTTGTACTCAAATAATGCTAGTCTAGTGTTGTTAATTTACTGTGGCTCTCTGTTCCATTTAGCAAAAGGATTTAACTGGAAATGCTAGTCTAGGATATTGGAAAAATGTCTTACAAATGTGATTTTTCTAGTTAAATTATGAGCTGTCTATAATTTCTTAAATAGCAGGAACTGCATATCTATTGGGTGAACTAAAAGTCTGCTGTTTGTTCAGTCTCCAGTTAGGTTTTGCAGTTGAGGGTTTCAGTCATTCAAAGAATTCCTTAAAAATCAAAAACAAATATTCAGGAGCAAAAAGCAATTGGTTCTGTTGTGCTTTAACATATCAGAAGCTGTGTTCCCAGATATCATTATCTTTTGCAGCAGTAATACTTTATGGTAAGCAAAGGATCTTAAAGTCTGTTGTTACTATTCCCATAAAGTTGTTGTGGTGAATAAATATATTTGTAGTTTGCAAACAAAGAAAAACTTAAACAACTGCAAAAGTGGAATTAAAATTCTGGATGCATGCAGTTCAGTGAACATTTTAATAACATTTTAATATTCCCCTATTTTCCCTATACTGCCTACAGTTTCTTCTTAGGCACATTTTGAAAGGCTGAAGAGCTGATTTCTCCTGGTGTGCTTCACTTGGGGAGTGTCTCACCAGGTTACAGCATTGCTGCTGTGGATTCTGCTGCTGCTTTAGTCTTGTCTAGGTAAACATGGCTCAGTGAGCTGTAGCTGGTGGGTGCTCCTGGAGGTTCTGCATTGGGTGATTCTCATGGTACAGAAATGTGGGAGAAGATAATAGAAGTGACAAAAAAAAAGTGCATTTATAGTGGTTGTGGTCAGGAAAGCACATTAATTTATCAATTTATTTTGTCATAGTAATTAAATATAATATTTAGGTGTAGAGGTTAGTAGGCATTAGCAGTTTCTTCAGCCCTTACTGGGAAATAAGAAATCTGTATGACTTCTTCTTTCTCTTCTGCCTTTTGTTTTAACTTTCTTTTATTTTTACTTGTTTTTCCTTTATTTTTTTTCTTTATTTTTCTTTTTCCTTTCCTTCCTTGCTCTGGTAATTTCTTGAATATTTAATTTCAAGAAAAAATATTAACATTTCAGTGGGTCCTCGGAAGTTCTTTTGTACAGTCTGTATATATTTAAAATATAGCTTACAGTAAATAAGCTAATAAATATATATGTATATCTATATTACATTTATATATTTGTATATATTACATTTGTATATAATATACATTTATATAAATGTATATAAATAAACATAAATTATATATAAAACATATTATATATAAAATTATATAAATGTACATTTATATAAATGTATATAATAAATATATACAGTCTGTATGTATTTAAAATGGTTGCCTTAGTGTCCTGCTGAGCACTGTTTTCCAGTGCTGGTTTGGATTTGGCATGACTGCACCTCTGATGGACATTGTCATGAGAGATTTGAACACTGTAATACCTGTTAGAGCACTAGATCAAATGAGGCCTTTTAAAAGGATTGCTGTTAAGTGCTTTTCAGATTTCCTTCTCTTTAAAGAAGCTTTTTTCAGCAACCCAATTTCATTAAATTTATCAGTATTTCCCTAGCACTGGGTAATTAAAATAAAATAAAAAATGCAAAAGGTGATAAAACACTTCTTAGAACAGTTAGAGTATATAAACTGTACTGGCTACAAGTGTCATCTCCTGCAAGAGGCTTTTGGAGTACCTGAGGGATTTGCATAAATGCATTGTATTTTTAGAATTACCCAAAGATATAGTGAGTAAAGTTGTACTAATTGTTGGCTTAATGGTGCATTTGTTTGGGACTCTATCTTAAAGGTGACCTGCAAGCCTTGCTTTTACCAGATAGTCAGAAATCCTGACAGAATTTCAGTTTTATTGTCTTAAATGGAATACAGAGGGTATCAAGTGCTAGTTGTTCCATTTTAATAACAGCACAATGTCAGCTTCATTACCGTTTGAAACATGAAAATTTGGTTGCAGATAACGAGTTTGCTCTTGGTAGCTGGAAAAATATATTCTCCAGATAAAGTGCATTCCCAAATGTTTGAGGAAATTAATCTATTTGTATTGCTCTTACTGTTGCTGGATACTTGATATTTTCACTGGAAATCTTGTTTCGGTTTTTGGTTTTGGGTTTTTTTTAGGGATTTGTTATTTGTGGTTTTTATTCTGGTTTTGGGTTGAAACTCTGCAAAAGCCCACTCAGAGGTACAGAGGTTTTTGTGAAGGAATAGTAAGATGATCAGTAATTTTCAGTTAGCTGAATCCACATTTAAGTTGTTTCATGTTTGAAGGAACACTGTTTCTTCTGTGGGTAATTACATAAATGTTAATGTGGACAAGTATTTCTGGGAGAAGTAGTGAGACCTCAGTAATAGCTAACAGCTTTGCATTTGATATCTAAATGTATGGATATACATATTTACACTACAATGTGCTGTACAATGCATTGCTGGTTAGATTTTTTGTTTGGGGTGGTTTTTGTTTGTTTGTTTGCTTGTTTTTAAAGTAGCTCCATTTTTATAGTTTTTTTCTATATGACTTAAAACCAAATAAGGGAATATTTGCCCTGGGAGATTAAGGACTGCTAACATTACAGCTATTTAGTAGTTCTTATTCTTTACATTTTTAAGACCTGATTATTTTCAGACTTCTAGTTGCCTGTAGGTTTTGAATTAAAAACCTGCCTCTGGGAAATCAATCATAAAATATTCATTTACTTTAAGGAGGCAAGGATTTCATCTGTGTACATCCCTTTTAAACTTGTAAATACAAGTTTTCCATGGAGTTTTACCTCCTGAAAGCAAATTGCAGAGTTCAATATGCAGAAGGACACTTACCTTTGCTCATGTTGAATATTTATGCCAGTTTAGTACTGAATGAGTGAAGGAGGATTCATGTGTGGTGTAATGATCTCATTATTGAGCTGTGGTGACTGAAATGTTCGCGCTGCCATTGACCAGCCCTATAAGTAAAACTGAAGAGTTCAATCCTGCACAGATGCTGTTACTGTGCATTTAAAAACAGCTTTTTATTCCACACTGCCCCATCCAAGGAGGTATTTAGTAGAGATATTATACACTCTTGAAGAATAACAAGACTGCAGAGAAGAGCTGGTTTGGTTTGGTTTTGCCATCCTATGTTTCACCTACAGAAAGAATGTAAAGCTGAAAATCCTCGAGGGAAGGGAGGATTCTGATGCCAGGATTTATGTTGCATCAGGAGCATAAGCAACCTTTTCCCCACTCTTATCCCATGATTGTTCTAATAACTTGTGGTGTTTTGGTGTTCAAAGAACAACAGATTTCACCCCTGTTTTGTTACCATACTGGATTTTGCATTGGTTCTTAGTCCTGGGCAGCACTAAGAGCTTTGTTTCTACTTTCAGCAACATCATCCACCTGCCAAACAAATATGTACTCATATATATGGTGCTGTCTATTCTCTTATTTATAAACATATGCAGTGTGAAACAAAACATTGACTTTAGGCCTGCCTTTTCCCATTAGTTCAATTTGACTGTGATAGGCTGTGTGTCCTGTGTATTTATGTTAACAGAAGAAGTAAAATTCAGTGGATTTTTTTTTTTAATTGTTTAGAGTCACTCAAGTTTTTCCTCTCAGGTTTGCTATTCCTTATTTTTAGCTGCAGAATAATGAAATTCAGTGAAGGCTTGTAGTAGTTGTGCTTTTGATAAATAAGCTTAATTTTTTATAAAACTTTGTCTCAGAATTGTTTTCATGAAGTTCTTTAAATTTGATACCATGTATTTTATCCTTTATTTGATTTTTAGTTTCTTCTGGAATGTGTGTGTTGTTTATATATCCTGAATCTCTGCCTAAGAAAATGTGGGGGGGGGGGTTTGGATTATTTTTTTTAAAAGAAAAAATGTCTTATGCAGTTATGCCTTAATCCTAAATATTTTCTTTGTTTTTTGTTTTGTGTTTCTGACTTAGGAATTTTATGTCCTTGGTGGAGATGGAAAAGGAGGAAAAGCAAGCTGGCTTCCTGAAGAAAGAAGGCAGCAAATACTTAATGGAACTTTTTTTCTGTGAAACCATGTTTTGAGAGCTCCTCCTAGACATTGTCCATAAATATCCTAGATATCAGCTGATTGCTATGATTGGAAACCTGTCTCATCAAACAGTGTACACTGGGAGAAGCCTGTCTAGGATAATACATTTTCTGTTGTTTCTGAAGGTCTCTAAGAAAACACTGTAAACATCTACCTGTTATTAACTCTGCATCTTGATTGAGCAAAACTAGTCTTTGAAGTGAACAGAAACAGAGCCTTTTTGGAAACTTTTATTGAACATGACTCATGGAGAAGAGCTTGGCTCTGAGATGCACCAGGATTCTGTTGTTCTAACTTACCTAGAGGGATTACTAATGCATCAAGCAGCAGGAGGCTCAGGTACTGCAGTTGACAAAAAGTCCACTGGGCATAGTGGGGAGGATCAAAACTTTAAGATTTCAGGAAATATATTTCCCAGCTGTCAGAGTAATGGTCCAGTTCTTAACACAAGTACATATCGAGGATCTGGCATGCTGCACCTCAAAAAAGCAAGACTGTTGCAGTCTTCAGAAGACTGGAATGCAGCAAAGAGAAGGCGGTTGTCTGATTCCATTGTGGATTTAGATGGAAAAAAGGAAGCTTTGTTGGCTGGCATGGTTGAAAATGTGCCTAAAGGCAAACAGGATAGCACATTACTTGCCTCTTTGCTTCAGTCTTTCAGCTCTAGGCTGCAGAGCGTTGCTCTGTCACAGCAGATAAGACAGAGTCTTAAGGAGCAGGGGTATTCTCTTAGCCATGATTCTTTGCAAGTGGAGAAAGATTTGAGGTGCTATGGTGTTGCATCCAGCCACCTGAAGACTCTGCTGAAGAAGAGCAAAGCAAAAGACCAGAAGCTGGATAACAGCCTGCCTGACATCACTAAGAACCTGCCCAAAGAGAGGTTTATAGAGTCTCCTCATGCGGTGCAGAGCAGCCCTAAGGTGATGAATGAGCCCCTGTCGTGTGCTGCAAGATTGCAAGCTGTTGCAAGCATGGTAGAGAAACGATCCAGTCCTGCTGCTTCGCCCAAGCCCAGCGTAGCGTGCAGCCAGCTGGCTTTGCTCCTTTCCAGTGAAGCCCACTTGCAGCAGTACTCCAGGGAACATGCTTTAAAAGCACAAAATGCCAATCAGATTGCAAGCGAGAGACTTGCAGCGATGGCCAGGTTACAAGAAAGTGCTCAGAAGGACGTAGGCCAGTTTGGTTTGGCCAAAGGAATGACAAGCCATCTCAATGGTCAAGCAGGATCATCCCCCAAAACAGTTGCTAGCAAAGGCAGTATGGCACCGTTTCAGAGTTCAGTGGGAATCATGCACTCGCCTCCCAAAACCGTGGGATGCAAAAGTACTGTGGAAAGGAGTAACCTGAAAACCTCTCCCAGCAACAGTTTGCTCTTGCATCTGCTGAAAAGCCAGAATACCACCAAGCACATGAAAGGACGTGAGCAGAGTGAGAGAGCCAGCATTTTTGAAGACAGCAGCACACCAACAACTGTTGATGAGTATTCAGACAACAATCCCAGTTTTACAGAAGACAGCAGTGATGATGAAAGCTCCCATTCTAACTGTCTTCCTATAGACCTGTCCTTTAAACAGAGAACAGATAAACCAGATGCAGGTCCACCTGCATCACTGGATAACCTGACTCAGTCCTTGCTTCGTAACTGGGATCCAAAAGTTTCCTGTCCAGAGATCAAGGAAGAGAAAGACACTCCGAAAGCTTCGAAGCTGAATCCCCACCAGAAAGTAACGCTGCTTCAGCTGTTACTTGGGCATAAGAGTGAAGAGCAGGTAGACAAGAGTAATGATCCTCAGGGACCACACAGTACAGCTGATGTGGCAAAATTCACTGTACAGACTGGGAAAAGGACTCCTGTTAGTGACAGTCCCAGTGCCAACCGAATGACTCCGTTAAGCACTCCACCCTTGCTGGCTTCTACAAAAGCAGACTCTCCTATAAATCTCTCGCACCAGTCGCTGGCTGTCAAGCGCAGCTCGCCACCCTACGCCTGCAGCATCCAGCCAGACAGACTGATGAATTCTGCATCTAAACACTTGATAGACCTGTCCAAAAGCAAAGAAATACAAGGAGCTAAGCTGAGCAGGACCGATAGTCCCCAGAACTCCTCGGCATTCAGTGCCAGCAAGCTGCTGCAGAACCTGGCTCAGTGTGGCATGCAGAATTCCATGTCGAGTGAGGAACAAAGAGCTGGCAAGCAGTTGCTGGCAGGGAATATGGATAAACCTGTGGGCTTGATTGATAGATTGAACAGCCCTCTGCTTACGAATAAATTGAGTATGCATGAAGAAAATAACAAAATATTCAGTTGTCAGCCCGCACCCGCTGAACAAGGACTTCCAGGTTCGGAAATAGAAAATCTCCTTGAAAGGCGCACTGTCCTTCAGCTGCTTCTGGGAACTCCCAATAAAGGTAAAAGTGAAAAGAAAGAGAGGCTGCTTTTAAGAGATGAAAGTTCTCAAGAACAGACAGACAAGGCTTTGAATGAGCAAATATTGACGGTGAAAATAAAAACCGAACCATCTGACGAATCAAATGTTCCTTATAATTCAAATGCACAACAAGCAAGAGAATGCAAGGGTAACAAATTCCAAGGGTTTGTTCATTCACTGCAGAGAAACACAGCTGCTTCTCCAGCATCCGAGGAGGTGAAATCTGAGCCTCTTTCACCTCAAGATTTCTCTTTTTCCAAAAATGGCCTGCTAAGTAGGTTGCTGAGACAGAATCAAGACAATTACCCTGCAGATGAGCTGGACAGGAGTCACCGAAACAATGAACTGACACACCTTGAATCCAAGAGTCTTTGCACAGTACCAAAGAAGAGGAAGCTTCATGCTGAGCCTTTGGAAAGCCCATTAAAAAAGATGAAAAGTAATGTGTCTGATGCTGGAAACAATCACGCTTCTCCTACTGAGGCACTGTACGGACCTTTGCTTAACCAGCAAGAACTGAAGTTCAGCAGAAGTGATGCTGAATTTAAATATGCTGTAAGTCATGGTTCAAATAGTGAAACTGAAAATAGGAGTTGGTCTAGAGATAGTAAAGGCTTTAATGTGTTGAAACAGCTGCTTCTCTCAGAAAACTGTGAGAGAGATCTGTCACAACATAGGAATAACATGCTAACAGAGGGCAAGAAAAAAGGAAACAAAACCAGTGCAACAATCAATAAACCTGAATTCACCATTTCTTCAGTAAGATCCTTGGTGGGAAGCCCTGTGCAGCAGAACAGTTGTGTAGATCACAGAACATTTCAGTATCCTGTAGCAGTAAAAAGTCCAGCCAGCTCCCCCTTCCCTGAACATTTGGGGAGTACGGTGTCCAGACTGGAGTCTGACCAGTTCAGCATGTGTTCCGTGCCCAGTGAGAAGGGGCCCATCAGATGGGTGATCACGGGCATGGACAAGAATGACTATGAGAAAGACTCTCCAAGACTGACCAAAACCAATCCAATATTGTACTACATGTTACAGAAAGGCGGCAGCTCTGCCAGCAGCCAAGAAGCACACGACAAAGAAATTTGGAATGAACCTTCATTTACCGAGAGTTCGACTCGTGTTACAATCAAAGAGGAGTTGACATCTGACACAGAACTTAAAACTCCTTTTAGTAACTTAAGAAGCCCTTACAACAGCCATATGGGGAGTAACACCTCTCATCAGCATGGTGGTGTGAATGGAGAAGTGCATGGACTTCTGGAAAAAGTGCGAACAATCAAAAAAGAGCCAGAATAAACTGCAGCCTCCTCAGTGAGTTTACAATCAGCGGTTTTGAATCTTTGTTTAAAAAAAAAAAAAAAAAGAAAAGAAAAATGAGTATGAACTTGACTTACTGTATAAATTGAGCATGATTTTAAAAAAAAAAAAGCATGGTCTAATTGAAACATGTTTTCATTTGATAAACTTTTTATTTTTCTGGTGATGTTATTTAAAATACATGTAGATAAAATTTGCTTTACAGTAGATTGTCACAAGGAAACTAGAAGGGTTGTAATTTGTACATGACGTTTCTGTATGTATCAGATTAAGTTATGAGTACTCTTTGATCAGAGTCTTATTTGGATCTGCAAGCTTTTGGTATAACATAAAGTGTAAGCGTACAGCCTAGGTGGTGGTAATGCTGCGTTTCCTCCCTCCCTGTAAAATAATCCTTATTATTTTTTTGAAGCCTGAGCATAGAGACAGTGTACTTTCTTTCTTTTTTTTTTTTTTTTTTTTTTTCTGGGAATGTTTTAATATGTTTTGTGAAATTTTAAGAATAACTTTTAAGAAATGGAGCAGTCCGTCCAAGGTATTAGCTTGTCATATTGGAAAACCTCCGTCAGTGTTAATAATTGAAGTGCACTGAAATGTATTTTTTAGTGCTTCCAAAATTTGTATTGTTATTTTTAAATCTTGTTTGTGGTCCTGCCAGAATAGTGGCGTAAAATCTACTTTTCTTCCTTGCCCTGCTTTCAACAAATGCCTTCCTCAGAATTCTTAGCCATAGTTATGAGTTACTAGTTAGAATTAAGGGTTTTTTCTAGGTTTTTATAAAAAAGGCAGATTTTCATAGGCCGTGCAAGTACTGCATGAGTCCTTTCGTCGGCACATTCCTGTCACTTCCCTGCCTAAAAGGAGAAAGCCAAAATGCCTCTTGGAGTAGTGTGATTGAGAAGGCTTAATACATGTATTCAGCGAGGAAAATGCTGGAAAGCTTGTGAAGGGGATGAGCAGAATTGTCTGTTCAGCACCATCCTGCTTCCCTGTGGAAGAATAACAACTGCACTAAAGCAGCACATCAGACTTTCACTCAAAGATGGAATAGGATTTTAATGAAAAATGTGTTGGCCTCTTCCTACAGTCAGGGAAAAGAATCTATAATCTGCCAATATTTATTACTCTCTGAACAGCTGATCCATGGTTTAATGCACTACCCTTTCACTGCAGAAAATCTGGCTTTGGAATAATTTTCCAGGTAGCACTGAGGATAAAACTGTGGTTTTGTCATGTTCTGTAATGGATAGTGGGATATGTCTGAGAAATCCTTCCCTGCCCTTTTCCTCAATCCCCACCTGTGCTGTGATTTGTAACATCTGGCAATATCAGCCTGAGATGGGAGGAACTGAAAATTGCAGTCAGAGCTGAGACACGTTAAAAGAATTGCTGGCTGGGGAAGAGTCGCATGGTTCTGCTTTCCCTTTAGCACTGTCAGTGTTAACTCCATTTGCAGCCCTTATTTCTCTGGGGGGAGGAAGAGGACAAAATCCAGTTCCTCTAAATTATACGAATTATTGGCAAGCAGAAGTTTTGCTGAACTTTTTACTCCCCTAAAAAAAAAAAGTTCTCTGTGGCTTCTTGATTTAGCTGATAATCCTCTCTGCTATCTTAGCTTAGCAGCTAGGCAGTTGGCTTGCACAATTAATGAAAGCTACACTCAGGTGTAATTTTGTCTGTTTTCACCATTACGAGCCGATGACATGACAAAACTGCTGTTTCTGTCCATCTCATGTCTGTGGAGACATGAGTGACAGGGCATTTTGCTCTTTTCCATCTGGTCTCGTTTCAGCAATCCTTTTCCCAGACCCCTGGCTTGCTGAGACAGAGCAAGCTGTTGTCCCCCTCTTGTCCCTGTCCCCAGCCTGAGCTCTCTTCCTCTTTCCAGTGCAGTTTCTACTGAAAGGGACATCTCCTGTCTGACAGCTGGAAAATGCACCACTATTCTGTTTTGCCTCCCTCCAAGGCATACCTTCTTTTAGGGAACACAAATATTTGGCAGTATCTGGTATAAAACATTCCCCCTGGTTTTTATGAGAAATAACAGAGCAATTTAAAGATATATTTTTATGTTAATTTCAGTGAAGCATAATATATTAATGGGCTGTACAAAGAAGATTTATATTTTAAAACCTTCACACAAATCTAATATCATTTTAAATGTCATTGTCTGAAATATAATATAAAAATAAAATTTTGTTTGTCTTTAATATTGCATTTATAAGTGGCCCAATGACAATTCAGATATCTCATAGAATAATCATTAATGAGATAAAGTATATTTTGGATTGACAGTGGAACTGAATTCTTTTTATATGAGTCAACCCAGCAGAAATATTAAAAAGATGGTATTTGTTCCATCCATTAAATGTCTTTTAAAGTCTTAATTGATTATTTTTCTTGAAACAATTTGTATATAGGTAGGAAATATATACAATATAGAATAATAGATGGTCCCCAGACTAAATACAGGGCTAAAATTTGTTTGAAGAGCTCCACAGAAAAATACAGCATGAGAGCATGTGGAACTACCTGGCTGAAAAAACTTTGCCAAAGTCAAGTTGAGATGAATATTGGGGAAGAGATTCTGACCCTAACAAAAAATAATATTGGAATTGAGCAACGTGCTGACCTTTGTATTTATTCTAGGGTAGTCTTTTGTTATAATATATACTTTTGAACATTTAGTTTTGAAAATTTTATAAAACAGTTAAGTTAAAATCTTAACGGTTTGACCAGTTAAAGATCTAGCTTTCTTTTTAGTTGATGTCAATGAAAGGGTATTGCCATTCTCACAGACGTCAGTAAACTCTAATATACAAGAATTTAAGTTTGGGACATGGTGTTCATGGAAGAATCTTATCTCTTGTAGACATTGCAATCTCAAACAGCAGGTAGCAAGGCTGAGGCCCTTGAGATGGGGCAGGACATGCCAAGGGGAATGCTCAGTCAGCTGCTAAGAGGGCAGCTGTCTCCTGTATGGAATTCTCCAGGATCACTGGTGTTACCCCTTCCCTAGGGCAGAGAGGTCTTCTTTGAATCTACCCCACCTACATTTACAGCATTGACACCTTAGGACCAAAGGCTCTTTAATTATTTTTTGTCTTTTAGCATGGGTGAGTAAAAAGGAGTTGCTATATTTTTCCTTGGGAGCTTTTCCATCAGAAAAGAGGAGTGTGGGAGCTGGGTTTGTTGCCCCAGGAGAGACTGGTAGGGCTGGCCACGTTTTCCCAAGCAGCTGTAAGATCCCTGATTTCCACCAGTCCCTGTAGATGGATTGCAAACCAAGGCCATCTCTTGAGTAGCACTCGGTACTCTCAACAACTCCTGTCTCCTCTAGGCCTTTAGACCATAGATTTGAAGCAAAATGGGGTCTTGGCAGATCTCAGCAGCAGCAGCTGTACAGGCAGCATGGTGCAGGGTCAGTGGGTGTTGATGTGTGTTCTCACCATCAAAGGAGCAGGGAGGGAGGGGAGAGCACATCTCACAGCTCAGCTACAGCCAGCTGAGACTGCTGGGGGAAAGCTGCCTCCAGCCCTCTGAGCAGTGGGGGAGTTAGGGAATGGTCTCTATGCCACACTTAGAGTTGCAATTGCAGCCCCTTGGAACTTTAAGCTGAATTAACTTTGGCCCCACATAGCTGGGAAGGGCTGGGGCTGCAGCAGCGGTGTTGTGGAGTGCCTGGTGCCTTGCTCCAGGGGACATCACCAGCGCCTGGTGGAGCACCCAAAACCGCTGGATTTGGGGGTTGACTTGGAATTGCCGTGCAGGTATGCCTTTTCTTTCCAGAGGGAAGTGTCTGAGACTCAGACATCCGGGTTTTTAGTGTCTCCTCTGCCAAAGCTTGAGGAAATGTTGGTGGGTAATGCATGACCTTAGAATTAAAGGTGGAGAGGTGGAGGGCCACATAACTGATACCACACAGCTGGGCAGCTCAGTTTGAGAAGTTTATATGAGATCAAAAGGGAATTCAGCCATAACTTTTACTTTTCGTAGCCATTTACTCTTAGTGATGTTTTTAAATTTTTAATTTACAAATGTTTTTAAAAGAAAGAAGTGAATGGTTTAAATTTTCCCTATTAAATGTTGGTGAAAGTATTACAGCTCTCATTGACGTCAGTGACATGATATTACCAGTTTGTTCTCTGCCACATCTTACAGAGTAGTAAACTGGTAAGTATATATTATATATATATTTATATATAATGTAAATATGTTGACTTGTTATGCCTATAATATGTTGAAATTGGTTTTTAAAAGGTGATGTAAATAGTGGTTTCCTTAATGAAAATTACATATTTTGTATTGTTCTAATGCAAAGGAAAAAACCTTTTAATCTTTTTTGTTATGTATATTCCATGTATAAGTGTAAATATGATCACATAGGTTTAAAAACTTTTGCATGTATGTATACAGTTGCAAGTCTGGAAGAATGTATAGAAAAATTCTTTTATTTAAAGTTGTGATTACCTGCTGCATGAAAAGTGCATGGGGGACCCTGTGCATCTGTGCGTTGGCAAAAAAAAACAAACAAAAACAATGTCTTAACAAGTCAGGTCAGTTCAAAACACAACAGTATTCCACTTCTGGACATGACTTCTGCTGTGGTATTTTAGCTTTGTGAAAGATTGTGCTTCAATTCAAAAGGGTCTGGAAAAAAAAAAATGCAAACCTACTTTTAAAACATGAAGTGCTCATACAACTATAATAAGTCATGTAAGTTCAGGACTCCATCTTGCATAATTGAAATATTGTACCAGGACTATTCTATCCCTGTAAAACAAAAGAGTATTTTCATTGCCATCCATAAGAATTTGGGATTTTACCATAACCAGTTTTATTGTGATGTGTCTTCAGTAATTTAACTGGTCTCATTTTTTTTATTAGAAATTAATTTCCTCATGTGATGTCACAAAACTGTACATACTGCAGTGTGAAGTTTTTTTAAATCTTTCAGTGTTTACTTCCTGCAGAAGATTTGAATAAATGAGAAAAATGCATTGTCTTGATGGTTTTAAAATCTGCTTTATTTCATGTGTACTCTGTGTTATTGGAGGGTTAGTGGGCTCTTTGCATCAGTGCTGTTGATACAAATTTCTGACAACAAAAGTATCTCAAGGAACTTAGGCACACACAGCCTTCAGCAAGGCTACTGACTGGAAGCTGAGAATTGTGCAGCTGGAAGTGAAACAATCTAAATCAGATCAGCAGCTTTACCTCACAAAGCTCTGTATTATGTTTTATTTAAATACCCTTCTGCTTATTAACTTGAAATCAGTGACCATAAACTGGAAGCCTCTAAATGGGAATTCTCATGTGAAAAAAAATTTGAATGTTAAAACATTGTTCAGGTCCCTTGTGCGGGACAGAAAGATCTGTTTTCCCACTAAAATCTCCTTTGTGATATGAACCAAAGAGGACTTCTCAGTTTATTCTGTTTATGTTCTTTAGCAAACATGTAGAATAAGTGAACACAATTTGCCCATGAAGCCCACATGAAGGTTGAACAGTGCACTTCCTTCATATTTTGGAGTTTTTAAGTCAGCTTATGACATTAGTGCAAATGATGGATTGCAGCATTAGTGCAAGTGCTGTTTCTCCAGAAAATTGTTGTTCCAGGGTGTCCAGACAGTGTCTGGAGCTGTACAGTTGCAAGCAAGCACATAGGATAGGTCATGACTGTCTTGGGTAACACTAATACCTGTTCTCATGAATCATCCTACACTTCCTGGTCTCAGCAATAAATTGTGTGCCTGAGGTTCTTTGGAAGCATTCTGGAAAGTAGAAACTACAATACATAAAGGTAGTTTTAAAAGAGTAATTCCGAGTCCATGCATCTCAGCTAGGGCTTCCTGTACTATAACTGAGCATTTTACTAGTTCAGTATCCAAAGTGGAACAGGATGGGGATGCTGTCTCACTTTGGATACAGCACCTTGCAGTATGGCTCTAATGCCACCAGTGATGCTCAGCTGTGCTTCAGAGGGAAAGGACCCTGACCCAGCTTCTACCCTTCTCTGTAAGTAGGCTTGATGTGAGGGATCAATGGCTGAGCCAAAATGCAGCCACCTGAAAAAGCAATATCCCTGAGGACCCAATCTAATCTTCTAATGGCAATGCATCTCGGAAATAATTTCTAGAAATACATTGTTTCATCAGTGCTGTGTTTTAGTTTTGAGTCTGCACACCAGGCAGAGCCAACACTGCCTCTGTTTCTCCGGTGGTGATACCCTAGGACAGTTCCAAGGAGCACCTGAATATTTCTGACTTTTCAGTTATTACTTGGTGGGGGTTTCAGGCTCCTGTAAATTCACTATATTTATTCAGTTGTGCTGTAACACCAAGTGAAACTCGCACAGTGTCTACCAGAACGAGCAGGGCTGTGGAGCTGAGCGTATGGTGTGCTAAACAGCCTGTGGGGCCATGAGGATGTGGAATTGGGTGTGATCTCCCAAGCAGCATTCCCCTCTGAGTGACTGCTCACAGCATTTGCGTGGTGATTCAGAATGAACTCACTCAAAAGTGCTTCACGCTGCCAGTGAACTCTTTGCAGACAGACTTGCGGTCACGTGGAATATTCTTGGTCCCCAGCTTGTTCCTCACAGAATGAAAATTGCATGTGGTGTTGATGGGGTTTTTTGTGGTTTTTCTTTTCACAAAACAGCTGCTGGATGAAGGAGTTTTCATTTCTGCTTCAGAGATTTCCAGATTGGGTGGGGGAGGTGGGGGGCATAGCAGTTGTGTTCATGGAACTTGGCACCCCAGTCTCCTCTGCTTCTGGGTGAAGTGAGCTGTAACATTGTGGGTGTCAAGGACAGGTGTGGACTCTGATAGATCATTTGCAGGAATGTGCGTTGTGGAAGCCTTTATAAGAGTAGAGAAACTTTCTGCAGTAGTACAAACATGTCTTTAAATAAGAAAGGTAAAGCAAATTATTCTTCACTGGCTGTAAACTTTCCAAGAAAAATGTGGGTTTGAAACTAAAGAATACAATGACGATGTTTTGCTGTATGACACAGCTTGGCACATTAGGGCTGTGGAATACACTCATGGGAATGTCTGTAGGGACTTGATATGAGCCTAGAGCAGAGGCTAGGATATGCAGGCAATAATTGCTGATAATATTATTTCCTTTTGATTGTCAGAGTGACTCAAAGGGAGCGTGGCACAAACTTGGGGTATAAAAATCCTCTCTGCTGGTAGCTATCAATGCTGCTAATGAAGGAGCATATGCTGATCCCAGCTCACAGCAGCCTGCTTTGATTTGGCTTTCTAAGAAATGCTTGCTCTTAATGAGTAAAGAGATTTGTCACTATTTCCAGATTACTTTTCTGGCTAAATTACTCAGAACCTAGCTGAATGCAAAACAAACATAATTGACTTGTGAATATGCCAGTAGGATAAACCTGATGCCTGCTTCCACAGTTAAAGTCAGCGTGTGCCTTCAGTGCATCGTGCTGTGTTGAGGAGAAGTGGAGAAATAACTCCTCATCCACATGAATCCAGATGATCTGGATTCTCTTCATCCAGTCCACTTTCAGAAGGTGGTGAAAATTTCTCGCTAAGCAGGAGGTAAAGTGAGCTACTCTCTAAGTTAGTGGGTGCTCTCTGGCCCCAGTCTTACTGAAGCTGCTGCTGACTTTTAGATTCACACCCTTTTTCATCCTCAAATTCTTTCAAAAATTTCAGTACAGAGCTCAAAAATGACTTCTGTAGATGAGCTGTGGGTAGCCACTGAGACAGACACATTGAGCCTGCCATATCCTCTCTACATTTGCCTATCTGCACCTCTGTCACTAGCAAAATCTTACAGTTTTTCAAGTTCTTCCTGAATAGATGCCTAAATCTCATCACAGGTACTAAGTGATGAAATTTAAGGATGATTTGGAGTTGAATGCCCTGGTGCTCAGTCTCTTGCATGCTGTGACTTGGGAATTGCTTTGCTAGAGTTTCTGTGGAAGACAGAAGTTCCTCCACTGGCTGATATCATCGCACATTTCCTTTTTTCCCTGAATTCACATTTTACTCTGAAACAATCCTTTGGTTTGGTGTTGGGTTTTTTCAGGAAGCCTCACTGACTCTCAGATGCCTCAGAAAAGGCTCAGGTTCACCTCTGGACAGCCAGGGAGCCTGTGTTCCTTCAGGTGATGGGTGCTGTCCCCACACATCTGTGTGTCTGCTGTCTGTGTCTGCAGTAGTGCACCACTGACTTGGGGGGGTCTTAGCTTTTGTGCCACAGTTAAGTGGAGAACGAAGACAGAGAATGAAGGGGAATCTTAGTTACAAGATGTTATTCTCAAGTGCCTTTTACTTTCTAATCCCACTTCATTTTCTGCTATTTGGCATGGTCATAGTGAAATCCTCACTAGTATTTGCAGCAAGAATTAGATAAATCCAGGAAACAAAAACCTTGTGTTGCTATTTGTATCATAGGTAGTAGACTCATAGAATGGCTTGACTTAGGAAGGAGCTTAAAGATAATTTCATTCCAAACCCCCTGCCAAGGGCACGAACGTGTTCCACTCGACCAGGTTGTTCAGAGCTCCATCCAACCTGGCCTTGAACACTTCCAAGGATGGGACAGTGACAACTTCCTATTCCAGTGCCTCAGCACCCTCACAGCAAAAAATTTCTTCCAAATTACAAATCTAAATCTACTTTCAGCCTAAAGCCACCTGGTTCCAGCAGCTCCCTGTCCTTCCTGTGCTGGGAGCCCAGGGCTGGATGCAGCCCTGCAGGTGGGGTCTGAGCAGAGAGGGGCAGAGGGGCAGAATCCCCTCCCTGCCCTGCTGCCCACGGGGCTCTGGATGCAGCCCAGGACATGTTTGACTGAGTGTACAGAGATCAGCACCACCACTTATATGGTGGAGTATTACTGATGCAGGTTTGCTTACTTCCTAGTCTAAAATCTAAAGAAGCTTTGCATTTCATTATGAACAAGTTCCAGGAGCTGGTTGGTTAGCATGTAAATACATCTAAAAATCTGAAAAAGAAGGGTTTAGGTAATCC
This sequence comes from Cyanistes caeruleus, assembly GCF_971803275.1. Classification (NCBI taxonomy): domain Eukaryota; kingdom Metazoa; phylum Chordata; class Aves; order Passeriformes; family Paridae; genus Cyanistes; species Cyanistes caeruleus. Next base: position 103,931,022 of record NC_141703.1, read on the forward strand.
TTGCATACAGTGCTGTCTGTTTCTTGTGTAAGGAACTGTTAACTCTCATGCCATTTTCCCCCTTCCTTGAGTACTTTCATCTCATTTTTAAACTACACAGGAGCCCAGTCATCACCCATGAAGGGCAGAGGAGACAAAAGAAGTATATATTTTTAGACAATTCCTTTGAAATAAGTGTTTGCCTAAGGTAGTGCGTTATGCACTGGCTGTATTGAATGCTGTGTCTTGGTCTCTCCTCTGAAAGTATTCACCCAAGGCACTGCATAGTGCCTGCACACTGAGAAGAGAGGTGATGACATCTAACAGCAACTAGCCCCAGCACACCCTTTTTAGAATATTTTAGAATGCTGCTTACTGTGGCAGAAAGAAGCAAAGTGTATGACACAAAGCCCTTTTCCCAAAAAAAAAAAAAAAAAAATTGCTTTTGAAAATGGAACAGAATGAAAACAGCAGGTTCAAGGCCAGAAAAGGAAAATGAGAGGGGATTTTTTATTTTTTTTTTTTTATTTTTTTTTAAAATGTCCTCAGCATGGTCTAGCTCCTAGCTAGCCTGTTGCCTGCTCCCATTCTGTCCCACACCTGTTTCCCAGAGGAGGGGCACTATGGTGGTGAAGGCAGGGGTTGTTTCCCAGGGGGGCAGATTTTGCCATTTGCATGAGATTTGACTCAGAGAGCTGGTGGCAGCTGCTCCCAACACAGACAAAACTGTGGCAGCTCCTGATAGAGGAAGAAAAGACACTGAAATCCCCTGCTGAAAATGTTCACAGCCCAAAGAATCGTCCTGTATTTTTGCATGGCATAGATTTGCAGTTTTTAATTTAGAAGTGGAAGGAATAATTGTCTAGAAGCTGACAGCAGCTATTGTATTGAACACATCTCACTCTTTAAAACTTAAAAGGTCTGGGGATAAAGCTAGTAAAAAAAAAAAACAGCTTTTTATGTATTCAGTGTTTTCAACAGATTTTTCATTGTATTCCAACATCTGCCTGGCACTTGAAAACTTAGTTCTCTTTAGTCAGAAAGGTACTATTTCAGTTTTCCTGCCATCTTTTTCTTTACATAAACATTTTTGTTTTGCTTCCACTAGAACAATATGGCTCGCTATCACTTGTTTGATTTCAAATTATGCCTGTAACACTCTACAGTGCTGCTGCAAAATGTCCCCTGACAGTCCCAGGAACCTTCTGAACGGAACAGCAGTCTCCTCTGACCCAGGCTAAGTGCTGTGCCTCGCTTCTGGGGTGCCTGGAGCAGTAAATGGTAATGTTGGTCATACGTGATTCTGAGCACTGTGTAAATTTCTGCCTAGTTCAGTTTATCTATCTCCCAGTTCGAATCAAGGGGATGTGGAGATTTTTGGCAGTACATTGTGGGCTGCAGAAGTGGCAGCTGGTTTCCAGTCATCTTCTGTGTTCCTGTTAGCCTACATTAATGGTGCAGCTGTGCCAGTGTCACCCTTTGAGCCTGTGCCCAGCTGGCCTAAAGCAAACACCGTTCCACTGGAGCCGAGACGGTGCTGTCCCTTCTGATGTGGAGCGTGGCTGCCTCTGGCATGGAATGCTCTGCCTTGCAGGGAAATAGAGGGTTCAGCACAGGAGATCAAGCTCTTGACAACTCTGCAAACATCTGTAGAGCAGGGCAGAGCTTCTCGGTTTTTGCAGTTTCACTCTGGATGCTCAGAGTTCACTCTCCTCCTCTGCTCAATCCAAGTATTGTTCTGGAGTGGGAACCAGGAGGGGAAGGGTCTGATGGATGAGAACAGCATTTTGGGGGAAAAATTCAGTCCCTAGAGTGAGGACCAAATCAGAGGGTGATGGAGCACAGAAAACTCTTTTCAGAAATGCATTCAGAAATGCTGCAGCAGTTTATTGGTCAAAGGATAAATACCCTTTTTTATTTGATAGTCAAATTCCTGAGACCTGACAGGGATTAAAAGAAATACTTTAAAAGGGGCAATGTAATGGAGCCCTGCTGGCCACAGGGGCTACTGCTGCTCAGTGGCCAGCTGGGCAGATGGTCCATCCTGAGTCTGGAGGGAAGGATGGCTGGGTTGGACTTGCTGAGAGCCCAGCATGAGAGGGAGATGCAGAAAAGAAGCTCAGGAGGAGTGTTGTGGTACCAGGGTGCCTTGCTTCAGCATCTCAGCAAACAAAGTCACCTTATGAAGCCAAAATGGTAAGACTCCTGTGAAAGTAGGAACTCTGCTGTATTTCCTTTTTCTACAGCAGAAGTTACTGCTTCTATCTCATCTCTGCTTACTTGGGCTCTGCTGCAATTGCTGCAGTTTTCCTGCCATGGGCAAGGGTGGCTCTTTCCACAGCACCTATGTAAAACAGATCTGTATTACTTTCAGGGGTTGTCTGTAACCTCTTGTGAATGCTTGTATTTCCTGCCATGAGCCTCACAGAATAGGGATGGTCCACAAATTACTGAGGAACCCCAGATTTGCATTGGAGTTGGCTCTGGATTTTGATGAAGTTTCAGGTGGGTCATACTATATGTCAAGTTTTCAGGTTTATGGTCATACTATATGTCAGGATTTCTCTGCTAAATAGGTGAAAAAAGAGTTCTTGTTCTAGAGAGACTTCAGTGCTAGTGCAGTATCAGCTACACATTTATGTGACGTAGACAGGACAGTACAATTTTCAGTATCTCAAGTTTGGGTGTGTTAAAATGCATAGAATGTGGGTTGGCCTTGGAATTTAGAGCACCTGAAAGTGAGGATTCCTATCAGATGGCAACATCCCTGGTAATGATGGGACTGCCATGACGTGGTCAGAAACATCTTGGCAAGTGACAGATCACAGGGTAGACAGCTCCACAACTCTGATGCAGCTTCCTATCTGCATCAGTTATCTAAATCACACTCTCTAACCCTGCCCCTGCTTGGGTTATCTCACCTGAGACCTCTGAGTAAAACTAGGTTAAAATGTACTTGCAAGAGAAGCATTTTGGAAATGTAACTCACTCTCAGTGCATTAAATGAGCAAATTTAAAAGCCAACATGAGTGAAGAAAATGAAAGAAAGGTTCCTGAAGGCAGTGAGCAACCAAAGCAGAAACAGGACACTGGCTGTAATTTGTACCTGAAACCTGTGAAAGCTGACCCCAGGCTTGCAATTGTAGAGCAGGTCTAACACCTAATAGGCTTGGACAAGTAAATAAGACCTTGCAGCAGTGAAAGTGCCTTATTGTGACTGTGCTTGTGGGAGCCAGTGTTTTTCTCAGCCAGGCTCCACCTCACTGTGTTCTCCTCAACTTAAAGCTCTTTCACTTAGGCTTAGTTCCAGTATTCAAGATTTCTGTGTATTTTTAGCATGTTGTTTGTTTATCATCTGCCATATATTTCTTAGAGCAACAGCAGGGCAAGTTAAACATGGGGTCTCGTGTCTAAAATAGCTTTACTTGGAGAGCACAAACAGTGCTTTTATACTCTCTGGATATGCTTTTTTGGGGGAGGGAAGGGTAACTTTTATAAAAAATAAGTGTAGAATAAAAGAATAAAAACATGGAAAGTCTTTGAAGCTGACACTCTACAGCCAAATCAAACTGTTTAGATTTATGTGCAAAGTAAGGAATTTTGGTGCAGAGGGTTACTTTAGCATTTCTTTCTGCGGAGAGAAATGTCAATGAGCATGAATGTGTACGTAAACACACTCAGAAGATGGGGACAATGACTCATGCAGACAAAAGAAAAATTAAGAAAGCTGACAATGCAAGGGCTGGTATTTAAAGCAGGAGGGGTGTGTAGTGAGCATTCTTGTAGAGTAGCCATTATTTATTAAGTAGAGGCAGAGTGAGTCGAGCTATACAAAAATATAATGAGACATGCTTCAAGGAATTTGCAGCCTATTACAAACTCAGAAAAAACCACTGCAGGCACATAAAGTACATTAAGTGCTGGTACAAGTTAGCAGTAGCGAAGGAATCTGGCTGAGGTCATTGTTGAAAAGCATTGTGAAAGGAATGAGTGTGGAGGAGGAGGAGGAGAGGGGAAAGTCATCTGAGGTGAAACCCTTTGGAAGACTTAAGTGGACCTGACACCAGCTCCTCTGTGTGGGGTGAATTTTATCCTTGGCACTGGAGAAAGATGACTTCCCACTTGAAGAGGCAGCTGGGGGAAAGAGGAGGAAAGTGAGGCAGGTTGGACTGGAAGGAAAGGTTTTATGGTGGGGATTGAAGGGGCTTTTGAAGATCAAGGTGAGGGGAAGATAAGGAAAGGGGAAATAATTCGGATGTATGGAACCACAAAATGACAACTGAGCTTTATTTGGAGCTAGTCAAGGAACACAGATGGTACTGAGATGCTTTTTGAGAGCTGAGTCAATCCAGACCATTCAATGCCATAGGAAATGCAGAAAAATTGTAAATAAAACAAGAGCAGATGAGGGGAAAGCTTTATTTAATTAATTCCTTACCTGAGCATTGGTTATCCTTATTTCAGGAGTGCGTTGTTTCTTAATTTAAAACAAGAATTATTATCCATGACCTGTGTCATGGAGGTGATCAGAAAACAGAAGGGGACCTATTGCTATGGGCTTGTCCAGTGATACCTTAAAAAAATTAATCTATGAACCCAATAAGTGTGAAGGAAGAAAAGGGAAGATCAAAAGTGGAGTGAAAAAAAGTTGTTTATTAAATTGCCCAGAGAAATATTAAAAAAAAAAAAAAAAAAAAAAAAAAAGTGCCATCTGGATCTGACAAATGAGCAGTAGTGAGGTAAAAGCAGGAAAAGCTATGTGGAGGGAGCTGCCTCCGAGTGCCCAGGTGCCTCCCTTTGTTTATACTTTGTTGGTTTTAACTAACAGAGAAGTATATCCTGGTGTGGGGGTGGTCCCCACACAGAACCCAAGGCTAGGCTTTGCTTAGTTAAAGGTTAGTGCTGACAATACCATCTTATCACAACAAGCTGAAAAAGAATGCAATGGGACTTCCTAGCAGTGAATTTTAGGGAATCTTCCTGGTTTCTGGTTGCAAGGGACAAAAAAATAACAAATTGTGGCTAGTATAGCATGGCTCTTGGGCAAGTTTTAAACCAGCCATGGTTTTAAACAGAATCTGATGAAGTAGAAGACCTTACCCAACCTGTAAGTTGTAAAAGAACCTCCCTGCACCTTCTCTTTTTCCATATTACTGTGCACTCACTGGGGCTGCACACTCACAGAGGAGCCAAGTTACAAGTAGCAGATGATCCTGGCTGCTCTCTAAGCTAACTAGGGAGAGAAGGGGCAGATGGTCATTTTTCCAAGACCATAAATTTCAGGGAGGAATTCTTTATCCTTTTCAAAAATTATGCAAGAACATCTTCTGACCCTGGACCTGTTAAGCTGTCAGTGCCCTGCCTTAACTTTTGCACTGTGAAAACAGAACAGCCCTGTTGCTTTTGGGTGTGATCTTTGGCTCTCCTGTGGCGTAACTTAATGAGTGTGGCAACACCTCACCTCTGCAGCCTGACCTTGCTCACCTTTTGTGTGGGGAACATTGAGGCTTGGACTAAAGAACAGTGCATTTAGTTACAAATATAGGTAAACTACCTGCTGCTTCCCAGATATCTGACTATGCATTTGGGGGCAGGGAAGGAGAGTTTGCCATTATCTTCAGTTTTTGACTCCTCAATTCAGAGCAAGGGTTCTGGAATTTATAGCCTCCTACATTTATTTCATAACAGTGCAGATGCTTCTAAGTCAGTGAATTCAACCATCCTGACAACATATTTGCTTTTTCCAGCTGTCTCTTCTAGGGATGCTCAGAGACCCTGTGGCCCTCCTTGAAAAAATATCTGTTGTTGAGAAATAGTCTCTAAAGATTATTTGTGTACCATGAGCAAATACTTGATGAAATAAATATTTTGAAATATTTACTTCTATACCAGATGACTTTTCACCTGTTTATCATGTTAGTGTGAATATGTCTTCTCTGTGTCTCCTCAGCAAAATCTGGTTTAGAACATTCTGCACAAATCTGGATAGAGAAACCTGCAGTTTGGGGAAAAAGATGTATCTGTGGACTGCTGCCCCTGCCAGTTTTCAGGAGTTTATTACTCTTAGGGGAAAGCTTAATAGTCTGTTAATTGAGAAGACAGAAGATCTTTTACACTTGGCTGCACACTATTATTAGGAGCATAGCAATAAAGGGAACAAACCTTAGCCCACATATTCAAGTAAAAATTTGCAAAATAAGTTTAACAAGATAGTGATGAATTATCCATGCTACAATGCGTAGCAGAGCACAAAAGGGCTAATAGCAATAAAAGCATTGATTACAGACAGGGATTCTGCTCATTTTTATTCTTGCCATTGACAAGCTTCTTGTTCCTGGTGCTTCTGATTTAATCCACAGGTTGAGGAATTGCAACTCCATAATGTCATGGCAAGGTGGAGTCCAGCCTAGCTTGCAGAAAATCACTAATTTTTCCAAAATCTCACCACTTTTTAAAGTTTGGATCCAGACAACTAAATCAGAGTGAGCACTGAGTCCCTGGGAGGTACAGAACAGTTTGTTCTGAGGTTTTGCTTGCTTTGTATGCAGGCAAAACTGCTGCTTTTCAGAGGGTGGTCTGATGGTGCTGTGATTCACACGTAGTAGCGGTGGTACCATGACAACTTCAAGCTCAGCCGTGCCTGTGAATTTCATCTCCAGTGCCAGCCCCATCTTTTATAATTCCCATGCTGGCTTTCTTGGTGGTTTGGTATTTTTTCTAATGGTACAGTGTCACTCTGAACTGTTCCTAAGGTTTCAGTGCAAGTTGCTATTGTCCTAGCTTAAGCAAAGAAAAGAACACATTAAATTTTAATTAACCCTTCTGGGGCTTATTTTTTTTAAATCAAAGTAAATTATGGCTCTGTAAACAAGAAATGATTTGATAAACTCTGTTGTGATTGATCCTTATCTACTTAAAAGAAGTACCAGGCCATGCTGCTGGTATGGAGTTCATTTTGATCTTGGGCATTCTTGTGATTAACTCCTGGTTCTTGCACGTGGCTTTGTCAGAGCAGGGCCTGAGCCTGTGTCTCTGTTCCAGGGAAACCAAGGTCTCTTGCAAAAACAACTGTGGGCTTTTGATTCAGCGTGTTCCCAATGAATCTGCATCATTTACCACTTGAGAGCAGATCTTTTTTAAAGCCAAGTTAGGAACACCTGCACTGGGGAATGCAGAGAGCGTGCAAGCTTTGCAAAGGAGGGGGTAATATATCTTTTTATGTTTTAAAAAAGATGTCTTTATGGTTTTTATGGTTTTGTTTTTAAACAGATCATCATCTGTTTTTGTAGACAAGCAATTGGTTCTGGGACAGAAGGCAATGAATGATCCAGTGGAAGGCACAGCACCAGGGTCTGTCTCCAGAGCCTGTCCAGTCCCACACCTCCTGCAGCCCTTTTGGGAAACCAGGTGTCTGCAGGAGCAGTGGGCAAGCATTCATAACATGGATATTTTTTAAACTAATGCTGAAGAAAAAAAGAGGATTTCTGTGCAGCAAGGGTTTGCATCTGGCATGGTGCAACGGCTACATTGTAGGGAGCAAGGATTTTACCAGGAGGGGGGTTTTAAGTAAACTCCTGAACTCCTACTATGGGCACATGGGTGTAGCCCGAGGCAGAGGAGCAGGCTCTGTTGCTGTGCATTATTTGTGTTACATGTTACCCCTCGGGTTATGGGCCAGGATCAGTCCTTGCTGGTGCTATATTTCCAGTATTTATTTCTGCAAAGTTGTTTGTTTCAAAGTACACCTAACCAGGGCTGTTGGTGTGTGTGGCAGGGCCCTGGCACCATGACAGGCTGTCACTGTCCCTTGCCCCCTCATGGCAGAGCTGGTGCTGCTCCCAGGCCACCTCTGCTCCCTGTGGAGATGGTGGGACAGGACTGGCCATGCCCTGTGCCGTGATGGGAGTGGGAAAAATAATGCCTGTCGTGCACTCAGATGAGGTAATTCTCCTTGCTCAGGAGGAGCACAGGGTAGGGGCCCAGGCAGGGAATTTGATGGTGGCATCTGAGTGCCATATGTATATATTCCAAACATCCAAAGCACGACCTTTGTACCTTTGTAAATCTAAAAATGCAGGGGGGTGTGGGGAACAATCCCAAGCTGAAGAAGAAGAATTTCCCAAACTTTTCAAATGCATTTTTCTAAAGCAGTTCTACTGTATCTCCTGACAAGTTCTGACTAGCCTGAAGTCCCCTCATACAAACTGTGTCAGCTCTGCCAAGAGCTGGGATTATTTTGGGCCCGCCTGGATCATGTCAAGGCCGTTTTCACCCTCTTATCCTGGCACCAAGTGTACCTTCCTGCTACTCTGGCTGGGTCATGCCGCTGCCCTGACCCGGTCAGGTATGATACACACACTAAAACCAAACAGGTGCCGGGTGTGGGCACTTCCTCCCGTCCCAGGAGAACAGAAGAGCTGTGCCATGTCATAGGAGAGGGCTCTGGGAGCCAGGATTCTCAGGAGCTCTTGGGCATTGCTCAGAGAGGAGGAGATGGGGCTTGAGGAGAGCACTTCTGCTGATGGCAGCTCTCCTCCGCCAATGACTCATTAAAATCTGGCAGCCAGCTGGATCACCACCAACACAGTGTCTTGAGGTGTTGCTAGGACAAAGTAAAAATACTGTGACTGGTGTGGCATCTACACTGTGCCACATCTACTCTGAGCTACTCAGAGTCAAGGTAGTCTAAGGAAATGTGAACCTGCACGGAGAAATTTGGAGTAAGACACTAGCACAATACAGGAGACGGTGCATAAGCTGATGCTGGCTTCCAGCTAAGGGCTCCACAGCCCTTTCAGCAAAGGATGCCGCATGTGGAGAAATGACAGCACAGCCAGTCATCAGTGTCAGCCTCTGGGGGAGAACCTCAGCCACCCCACAAAGCAAGCACGTGACAGAGACCAAAACACACCCAGCGAAGGGAGGGGAAGTTCCTGAATGTCTGAAACTGCTGCTGCTCTTTTTTCACGTTGGTGAAACTTAAGTCTGCACAACTGTGTCTGCAGAGAAGCGTGAAGATTCCTCGCAAGGAAAAGTTGTGATAACAGTTGGCGCGTGTCGCGGAGCAGAGACGCCGACAGACGGCTCCCGGGAAGTGAATGGGAGCACCACACGGGAATAGCAACATCTGCCCACCAGGAACCAAGATCTGGGGCCATGTTTTCCAACAAATGACACGAACTGACACAGTTTGGGCAGCTGCCTCTGTGAATGGGGAGCCTTCAAAGATGTTCATCTCTCTCCTGCAATTTGACAGCCCAATCATGTGTGACTCCTGGTGGCTGATCTTTCCTCAAGCACTTGGTTTCCATCCCTGCAAATGGACTTGCTGCTCTGATAGCCTGCCAGCTGTTCGGTTCTAAGGCAACAAACACGTTGCAAGTATTATTTTTTTTACATGTGCTCGTTTCAATATGTTCAGATGTGAAAGTACTTAACTGCATAATGCCCCAGATGTCTGAAGGCCTCTCGGGGATGAGAGCACGCACTGGTGATATTGTAGCCTGGAACAGTGCTTTTTGTGTGCTTTAGGAATGACTACAATTAGCAATGAAAATTTAGGGCAGGAAACCACCTACCCGGAGATGAGATCGACTACAGACAGAGCCATGCACAATAATTCTGAAAACTGAGCGATATTTGACATCCAGATAAAATGAAGATAAGTCTGAAACTCAGCCAGTCAAAAAACAAGTTAAAGTAGGTCAGTGAGTTTAGACCCAGCACTGCAGTTTGAACAACTCACAGAAAGTATCTGCATATTTTTCAAAACATAGGCACTGCCTAAAGCCATTGCTTTGCAGCAGATCCAGAAGTCGACAGAACATCCAAAAGCCTAATCCAAGACCTTCCAATACTGCAATAACATTGAAAATGAGACTAAATCATGATCCTTTTTTAAGAAGTGTTCAGTCAGGGGAAAAAATTTAAAAGGGTTAAGCTTCAGCTGACACATGCCCTACTTCTCATGTGAGCTTACTAGGAACTGCAGCAGGAATACATCTCCGTGAGAGCAAGCCAAGCAGGAAGCATGGTTTCGGCCTTGGAGTCATACTGTTATGGCCCATCTTGGGGCTTCTGTGGGGCTACAATACTTCTCCCAGCTTGGTCCTGCCCACCAGCTGCTTCCTTCGAGAGCAGAACCTGCCCACAGCCAGGGCTATCTCAATCCTGCCCTTTGACAAGGCTGATTCACTGCTAGACTGTGGAGGAGAGCAGGGCACCCAGAAATGCACCAGAATGGGACAGGCCCATCAGAAACAGCTGAGCTGGTCACCTTTAGGAAAGTGTGCAGCAGGATTCCTGTTTCCTCACTCAGGTCCAATGCTAGTAGTAAAAATAGTTAATTTGTCACTGGGGAAGAGCAGCAGCATTGGCCAGTCATTGGAGCTGGCATGTGACTTCTCACTTTTTGTGTTGGTATTTCCTCTCTCCTGAAAACACAGAAGGCTTCTGGTTCTGGCATGCCATTTCTCTGCAGGCTTTCAACACAAAAAATTAAAGTTAATTTAAAAAAACTTTAAAAAACAAATAAAAAAGAAAGCCAGGATAAAGTGACACCAAGTAACTGGCTAGAATCCTTAATGTCTCTTGATAGCAGAGGAAAGCTTGTACAGACTTTCACAGTGAATGACTCAGGTTGGTATTTAAATTTATTTGAGAAGAAATCACCCTAAAAATATAAGTGAAGACTGATGCAGTTTTCTAGGTTAGGTCTGCCTTATTTAGTGAGCCTCATTACATGTTCAATGACATAAAACCAGGTGGCAGTTGACACACTAAACCAGTCTAAACAGGTCACAGTCTGCTCCAATGTCAATCATTTGCCTGGGGTCAGGAAGTAAAAGTAGGCCATGACTTCATTTCTAAAAGCATCAGATTCGGTTTTGTTCCTTGTTAGTTTTGCTCAGCTCCTGTGTTGAAGTGCAGTGGTCACATCCGTCCTGGGGAAGTAGCTGAACCTGGGGCTGCATCTTTATAGGAATCCACTGCACAGGCTTGCTTCTCCTCCTCCTCCTCACTGGGCAGTGTTCACCCCTGCCTTTTCTGGCTGCTGAAAGGGTGGTTCTTTGTTATCCCTCTTGCCCTGAGCAAAAATCATTATGAATTTCACAGAGCAGCTCTCTCAAACAGCTCGTTCTATGTGTGCCAAAGGTGCACAGAGTCATGAAACACAGTCACTGGGATAAAAGTCTTGGCTAATAGGCTGGCATCAGGATCTTTCCTTTGGTTCACATCAGCTGAGTGACACCTCTGGTGTCTCTCTTTTCAGTTAGCAGGGTAATTACGATAACATACCTTCTTGCTAAAATAGACTTTCTCAAAATACATTGTGTACAGCAGCAAGGAAAAGCTGATGCTGTGGAAAACAACAGCTTTTGTAAAACTGCATTTGCTGTGGAAAAAAGGCCCAGACTTATTTCAATGGACAATAGTTAATAGTACAATCCTACCAGGTCATTCCTTGCTTTCCTATCTCCAAGTGGTAGCTCCATAGGAAAGAAAAGTTAATACTCTTTGAAGTACGAAAAACCAAAATACAATACATAAAATAAAATACATTTTACTTTCTTTTCACCTCCAATTCAGTTGTAAGGCCAGGAATTGGAGGACAGGGTCTCCAGTGCCAAGTTAAAGTGCAGAGAAAGCAGTAGGTCAGCAGAGAACCACCCCAGAGTTCTGCAGTGAGGACATAGCCCAGCCTGAGTTTCCTTCAGTATGCAGCACCACTCACACTGCGTGGTATTTCACCATGTCATTGGTGCTTTCACCAGGTGTTTTGGGGGCTTTAGTAATAAAAACACAGGCAACTGCTGAATCAAGTGAAAATTCATCACAATCCTTTTAGATAGGATGCCGTAGGACCCTTGACACAAGTCTTTCAGTGATAAATTTCTATTATGTATTAAATAGAATTACTTAGAATCATATTCCAATTTTTAATTTCAGGCAGCTGTGTGGATCATCAACATTTCTAAAGGATCTGAGGTAAATTCAATTACTGAGAAATGTTTCACCTGATATAGGAAAGTTGAGTGGTGTGCATTACATTATTAGATGTTTGTTTATTGATTTCTGAGGGGTTATCCTATTATAGTTTTTTAATCCTTCTAAAGACTGCCTCAGGTTTTTGAGAAGCACTTTGGGTCTGCACAGCCACGCTAAAGGAGCAATTTATTTGGTCTTAGTATGAGAGAAAAAAAAAAAGTAAAACAGCATTTTAAAATTTGTCACCAGTTGGAAAGTGAGATTTAAATTCGAGAAGGGTCAAATCTGGATTAAGTATTTTAGATGTACTTCTCAATAGAAAAGAGTGAACATGCAGAAAAATTCTGACACAGGTCATGGATGGAAAAGAATATATTGCTGTGCAAATATTAAGAGAGAAATGTGCTGGAAACTAAGATGGAAACTTTCTAAGCTCTGATACTTATTGAAGCATAAACTGGACTTCAGTGGTATCTTCCATTAATTGTTGCCTGTATGATAATTTTGTGTGGGCCAGTAATTTTGGTATAATATAATACCACTTGTCTTAGCCACTCATATGGTCTCTTTTCTTGTGGCTGGTTCAAAATACAACTTTACATACTAGAGACCAGACAAAATGAATTCTCCAGCTCCATATGTCTGAATACAAACTTGAGACTGAGTCATAAGCAGTTGAAAGTGAAATCCAAGTCCTGAGATCTTAGGACTTCTGCTTCACAGATTCATAAATACATTCTAGTTTTGCCAAGTAATGTAGTACTAGTGCTTGTCATTAGGTGGAAAATAAATATGTGATCTGTTTTGTTTGGTTTTGGTTTGGTTATCGTTTATTTATTTGTTTGGGTTCTTTAAGAGTACTTTTTAGACTTGTTTGTGAGCCTCCAAAGCAGGTTAAAGTTGGTTGTGGGAATATTTGGTGGACAATGCAGACTAAAGTGAGACTGTTTTCCCAGTGGAAATGTTGATTACTCATTTTTCTTGTTTTCCTCCCTAGGAACTCTCTCCAAGGTTATATATTTTAGGATCAGGAGCATAATTGTATCCTCAGAGCATATCAGTTCAGTTTCTGTAGGGAGCATCATGGCATGTGTCATATGAATTCACTGGTCAAATGCTATCTAATGCTGGGGCCTGCTTTAGTTCAGATTATCAGTAGTTTGCAAGTATAAGACCATGATCTTTGTTGTCATTCAACAGATATGGAAACCAGAGATCACCAAACCTTTTTCTCAGTTATCCTTCTGTGGACCACATAGGCTCCTTAGTGGCAGAAACAGAACTCAAATTAGTTGAGTTTGTCTTGCAGAAATTAGTAGTGCTGTGTTTTAAGTTATCGAACAACTGGAAAATACCCAGTCCTACTCTATTTACAGAAGCACATTTGCTAGGATAAAACTCAGCCTTGTAACCACAGCTTAGCATCTAACATTAAGAAATCAGGATAAGTTTTAAGGCCTTTAATAAAACTGAAGGTGTATTTTAACAGAATGTCTCAGCTTCTGAAAGTATCACAGCTAGTACATATTTTCAATGTCAAGTATTGGCTTAGAATAATATAATTGAAGTATAAGGAGGAGTTCTACTGAAAAATCTATTTTTAGCTTCAAAGAAACTTGAACAGAAGAGTTAGAAAACATTAGGTCACTGATGGCGTTCTCCAGAGCCCTTAGAATTCAACTTAGGGAAGTTCTGGATTGAGTGCAGTCAGCCACAGCAAATGTGAAAACTTGGTATGAAAATGCCCCCATAAGCAAAGAGATATGATGTCTGATGGCTGTGCATGCCAGAAAATTGCCTTCTGTGGGGATTGTGAAAAACATGACTTTTTCCAAAAATAGATGCAAAAAACATTGCATGCTAAGTTTTACACCTATTTTTCAGGGTCCAGGCTTTTAATTGCAGCCCAGTGATTCAATTAAGAGTGAGGAATTCTAAGATGTGTTGACACATTTCTCTAAAATCTGTTCATTCTTCATGCAACTGAAAAAATACCTAAGTTTAAATTACTTTTATGTATTCAGGCAATCTCCTGAAATGCATTGTCATTGTGGGCAAGTTTCTGTAACTGTTACTGGACCAGGTTGCTCTTTATTTCAGTTTACATTGTATTAGTATTTCATTTCTAGAACTGGTTCAAACCCTACATATTTTGATGTATCTGTAGTGAAATCTCCAGTTAAGCAAAGGGGCTGAAATAACCAATATTTACATTGACAGAGGAATGCAGGAAAGTTTCCTTCTTGTAATACTTGGTAGGAGTTTTATTAACCTTTTATTTCCCTGTTTTAGCCAGGTGACACTGGTTATTCACTGCACAATCCAAATTAAACAGCAGCTGGTTGTCTCCCACATTATTCTGTATAAGGTTTTCAAAGCTCATCCTGGTGTATCACTTTCCATATGTTTCACACTGAATTTTAAGCAAAGGAATGTCTGTCTCAGCCTAGATACTTCCAGTCACACCTTCCCAGTATAGGAAACATAGGTAGTATATAGGTATACAAAGACCTGGTTAATAGTTTAATCATGAATATATTTTTTCTAGATCTCCACAAGCATTGACATTTGCTGTTGTTCTTCCCAATTCTTCAGGGCAAAAAAAAAAAAAAGGAGGAGGGTTGGTGGAAAACAGTTATTTGCCCTTATTTAAAAGAATTCTGTCAGAAGCAAGACCATAGCAGCAACATAAAATAGCTGGGTGTGTTCTAGGGGAAAATGCATTATCTCTTTTTTTTTTTTTTCCTTAAGAAATGACATTTTTAGTATTTACAGGTTACTCTCACCCTGATTAGCCATATATCAACTCATTGCACATACCCAGTGAGAGCTTATTTATCAAGATTACAGGTGAAAGATTAGAAAATGGAGGATTTTAATAAAGTCAGCAGCAAAAGGCCAGAAGTGTGTTTGTGTTCCCCAGGCAGTGGGATAGTGAGCCATGCTGTACAGGTTGGGGGGGCAAATACCTCTTCCCTCTTTGCTGTGCAGTGTGAACATGCTCAAATCTGCTCCTAAGCCCACAGCTTCAGGTTTTTCTATTTCAGCAAAATAGGTAGTTTGGCTGTGGCTGATATTTTCTCAAGCTGTCTCATGTTTTTTGTGGGCTTTCAAGGCTATTCAGCATGACAGAAAGTAAGTTATGAAGCTTTTCCTAGAAGGGTGTTCCTTTTTCCCAGGGTTACCTGTGTCAAGTAGCAAGTTAATTTGAAGAGGCAGTGGAGCCATAGTGGCTAATTTGCACAATCATGAGTGAACACTTTGATTGCTTCTTGTTCTTCTGATGAATAAACTGATTTGGGTCGGACAGGTCTTCAAAGACCATCTGGTTCCAACCCCCTGCCATGGGCAGGGACACTTTCCACTATTCCAGGTTGCTCAGAGCCTCATCCAACCTGGCCTTGAAAACTCCCAGGGATGGGGCAACCACAGCTCCTCTGTACAGCCTGTGCCAGGGGCTCAGCGCCCTCACAGGGAAGAATTTCTTTGTAATACCAAATCTAAATCCATCCTCCTTCAGCTTGAAGCCATTGCCCCCTGTCCTGTCACCACGAGTTCTGTAAAAAAAACCTCTCCATCTCTCCTGTGGGCTCCCTTCAGGCACTGGAAGGTGCTCTAAGGTCTCCCCAAAGCCTTGTCTTTATCAGGCTGAACAACCTGGACTCTCCCAGCCTTTCCTCACAGGAAAGAGAGAGGCTCCACATGCTGAGAGGGCTGTGACTGTGCAGCCTGGCTGAAGAGAAGGTTCAGGGTGACCTTGTCAATGTATTTAAATACCTGGAACAAGGTACAATGACAACAACACCAGGTTGTTTTCAGTGATGCCCAGTAGCAGGACAAGAGGCAGTGAGCAGAAACTGAAGCACAGGAGGTTCCCCTTCAACAGAATAGAAGCTTTTTTATTGTGAGGCTGACAGAGCAATGGCACAGGTTGCCCATTGAAATTGTGGAATCCCCATTCTTAGAGTTATTAAAAATTCTTCTGGGCACAGTGCTGGGGAGTCTGCTCTAGATAGATTTACTGTTTACTGCCCTTTCATTGTTAAGTTTTGGAAGTTTGGAGTTGTTTTCCCAAAATAGGTCCCATAAAATAAAATAAGACAAATATAACTTTTTCTTTTTTTTCTTTTTTTTTTCTTTTTATTTTTAGAATGGACTTTTTTAGTTTTAATTTTTCTCAGTTATTAAATTAAAAGTACTATAGTTGATCTATCTCTCAGTCTATGAAATTTCAGAAATGAAGCTCATTCAGCTGCAGGTCTCTTACATCAACAGAGACAATGGCAGTACAATAGTATCTCCTCTCAGGCTTGAACATGATTCCTGAGCTTGATCTGTAGCTTGCTGAACATAAATGGAGAATGCCTACTGAGTTTATTCTGACCTGAATGGGAATCTGAATTAAATTCAATGCACAGAGAAAGATAACATTTCTTCTTCTTCTATTTTTTTTTTAATCTGCAAGACTTGAAATTCATCTAACAGCTTTGCCCACTGAGTAAAAGTCACATTTAATTCAGCAGCTTTTAGGTGCATAGCCTTAAAAAGAATATTATTTATTTTATCATCACTGGTTAAATTACTTAGCTTATGATGCTTCTGAATGTGAATGTAGAGTCTAGTTGTTAACTTTCTCACAGTATTTAACAAAAATTTAGCATGTCAGAGACACCTAGACTGAATGTTTATTTTTATTACCTGGTAACTTCTGAGTAATTTGTAAGAAGTGACAAACACTGAAGTTAGAATCTGTAAAATGCCATGGCATAAAACTGCCAAGCTCTTCATTATGAAGAAATTCAGCCTTATATTTTTGACACAGGTCTAAGTTCTATAATGAACTCAGTCTACATTTGAACATGCCTAGAAGACTTAATCAGCACCTTATCTCTTTCAGTGCATCCTAAGTTTTGTTTAGAAATGTCTGCCTCAGTTGATACTCTGCCTAAAGACCAACAGAGTAATTTTTAATTTGGAACAAGTTCTAAAATTTAAATCAGGAGAAGACCTATTCTGCATTCTCTGTCAACTTTAGAAAAAGTCTATAGAAGAAATTATATAACCTAGATTCACAGTTACAAAAGGATTAATAGTAATATTTTGTATTCAAGGGGACAAGGGAGATTGGTGTTATATAATATTTCAAAGCTGCTGAACAAAGCAACTTGATAATGGAGGTAATATGAAGTAAAATATCCAAGATTTAAAGAAACTGATGGAATGGTGCTGTTAAAGTCACCAGGAAGGCTGCATCTCTGGAGATAGCTTTAGAAAGGAACTAGGCCATCAAACTGAAGCTCTCAGCTTCGTCTTTAATAGATAAGAAGCTCATTTTGCAAAAATCAGTGTAGCAGAGTTAAATTGGGGCTCTGGTAATTATAGTGGCTGAAGTTCCCTCTGTTAGGGATCTCTTCCATGCTTTTTCTTATTTATGCTTGTGCTGCCCTGCTCTCCTGCCCTTCTGCCTTTACCTTTCCATCCTCCAAAACAAAACCTGAGTTGACTGGCTAGACATGGTACCCAAGAAAGCCAAGAAGGGGCATTATGGTCAGATTTAATATCTAGAACAATAACAGCTAAGGTACATGGAGGAACTATCAGGAGCAGCCTCTGCTTTTGTAAAAGGTTTTTTAAACTGTTTTTTTCAAACAGCTTTTGAGAACAGATTTACATGTGGTTTATGAGATCTGCATTTTTAAGCCTAGTGTGGTCAGGAAGCACTGATGAAGTTTTCGGACCCATCTACACCGCTTCAAACTCTGCAGGTCCTTAGAAAAGCAGTACCAGGTGTCATAACACTTACTGAGCCCAGAAGAACATAAAGCAGAGAATGCAGAAGAATTACAAGGGAAGATCAGTGCCAAAGTGAAATACTGAAAACCAAAGATAGAAAATATGTGGGAAAAATCCCCAGAGAAGGAACAGGCATACTGCTTCTGTTGCTGCCTTTTCAATAAAAAAGAATAATAACCATTTTTTACTTGATTTCTACCTGACAAGATGACAAAAGAGCACTTGGAATGACCATGACAAGAGCCTATATGCCCCAAACCTTTATTAATTCATGTATTGATTCTTTTAAGGAAAAAAAAAAATAAAAAAACCCCAGCTTTTCATGTCTGATAAATGTAAATCAGTGACTTGAATTTGCAGCTGCTGACTCTTATATGCATACAGAGATATGATAGTCTTAACTAGAGGGATTTGCAGCCTTATTACTTTCTATCTCTTTTGGAAAAGTTTAAATTGGGTGTTGAAACTGCAGTGAACCTTATTAAATACCTTCCCTATCCCCACTGGTTGCCTTAAGTGCACAGTAGTTCTTTTGTGTTGCTGCAAGAGGGATGAAAGTTTTAGAAGCTCAAACCTGTCCAAAAGGCAGCAGGCACACGCAGATCTGGAGACAGTGCTTTCTCATTTGTAACAATGCCAACGCTTTATTGTGATGCCTTGGAAGCTTCTCTAGGTATTGATTCTGAAAAAGGTTGGCACGGGTTCATCCCCAGTGAAAGCAACAGTCAGCTTATCCAGCTTGCTTTTGAGGACTTCAGCCTTCTCTCAAGTAAGCAGGTTTTGCATATCTGGATGAATAATTCCTGTACAGCAAACTGTACAGCAATGCTTAGCCTAATCCCATAGCTGCTAATCTAATATATATTTCACAGTTAACACTTCTTTTTTTTTCCTCTTTCCTTCAAAATGGATGTTCAGTGACTTCTTGCTTTGGGATTCAATTTCAACTTTAAACAACTGATTTTTATTACCAGAAAGGCTGTCAGCCCTTTCATTATCAGTCACATGCCCCCTCCCATTGCTCCTGTGGATCTTTTCCCTTCTCGGGCTCATGCTGCGTAACCTCCTTTCCCTCCTACGTCACAGGCACTGCAATCCTTTTCCTCTTCTGTTCCATGCCCTGCAATAATCTCCTGCTAATGCACCAGCTCTCACTAAGAGAATAAGCCCTGCCACCCCCAATCTCAAGCAGCTTCCTGAATAATACCACATGATGGGAGATTACATGCTTAAAATATAGTTCAGTCTTAGCGTTTTCTTGCTCGTCGTAATTCAGGCCTTTCCTTGTGAGTTGTGACACGTCCCAAATCCCCACCTCAGGCCTATAACCCCTTGGCCTGCTTTTTAGGATGATCTGACTTCGTACTGGACTTGCCACAAATCTCCAGGTTGCTGGGAGGCACAGGCCATCAGATGTGTCCTCAGCTGCCACGGACGGCGCATTACCACATATCCCTCAGCTAAGACACAGCCTTCAAAATAAGTCTGGCCCTTGGTGCAGTGCTTAGAGCCCCCCAAAACTGCCAAACAATAAGCAGAACAAGTTGCATTTTGCAGTCCTCCAGTCCTAAAATGCAGCTGGTTACTCACCTTCTTGTTTACCTCTGAAAAGCTGTGTGTGTGCTTCTGTGTTCACGTTTATCTCGGTGGGAAACTCACAGCGTTTTCAGTAAATATGGGAAGTATAAATCTTTGCACAATATTTCTGGAAATACAGGTTGATAAATGTGAAGATCTTAGCATACACTGAGAATGGGGTTCCTGAGTAGCTGTATCACATAAACTCCAAGTTCATGTGCAAGTACTGGGGTAGATAGGTGCTATTTTATAAATTCTTTTAGTACTGAAACAATTTCAGAAATTGGATAAAATGCTTGTTTTCATCTTCTACCATTTTTA
Source organism: Cyanistes caeruleus (assembly GCF_971803275.1). Lineage (NCBI taxonomy): Eukaryota > Metazoa > Chordata > Aves > Passeriformes > Paridae > Cyanistes > Cyanistes caeruleus. The sequence goes on from NC_141703.1 coordinate 103,950,681, forward strand.
AACTGCTACTTTTCCCTGGACTCTGAAGCCTGGCAAGCAGATACTTTAGACTGCAGAATTGTGTAGTAAGGCTTTGATTCATCATGCAGTCAAAGATCCACGATTTTCTTCTGCAAAAAATCTCATATTTTTTTTTGTTTTTTGGTTGTTTCGGTTTGTTTTTTGGTTTGGTGGGATTTTTTTGGTGTGTTTTGTTTTGTTTTGATTGTTTTTTTTAAATGAAATAGAGTTATATAACAAAAACAAAGTTATGCACAATGCCTGAATCCACTATGTGCTCTCCTACACAGCTTTGAGAGGGATATTTTGCTCTGTGATATGCTAGCTGTAAAATGAGAGTATTAGTTCTTGCCTTCTTTAGTAAATCTATTTGAGGCAAGATAAATGTGAAGGGATAATTATACATTATTACTATGATAACACTGTTCTTTTTAATGTATGTTTTTCATGCAAGACTTCCTAAAAATCTTATATTTTTTTTTTCACAGAATCTTTCATTAGCCTTTTCCCTGTTAAAATATGTGTGTTTTTCATTTTTTTACTAGACAGTTTGATTTTACTGACGTAACTGTCTTTCTGGTGGGGACTTTCCACCACTGCTGAATGCAAAGGGAGAGAGTAGATTTCTTTATGGGTGTGCTTTTCTTGGCAGGGTCAGGTGGATACAATCTGGAATTATGGAGAAGAGCCTTAGGGTGGAATTAATTTTCTTTTTATTTTGCTATCTAAAAATTTGTTGTCCAATCAAACTTAATTGTGCAGCTGAATGTTTTCTACTGAGTACTGAAGTCAGCTGTCAGTCTTCCTCATAGTCATAGACTCATTTAGAGTCTGTTATAGAAACATTTTCAGTGATCCAACATAATGTGTGTTTTTACATATGAAAAGAATGAGTTTCTTTCTATTGCAGGGTTGTCATTTTTTAAATTTTTTTTAACCTGAGTGTACAAGTTTCTGTATTTAAAAAGCGTAACTGATTTTAGACATAGTAGAAATAATTCATCACAAGTAGTAATGTAAGGGAGGGCTAGAGCATAGAATTCTTTCTTCTGGTGATGACATTTTGTTGGTACCAAGAGTATGGCTATCCAAGAGACAATTATTCCCATTTCATCGCTATGAACAACTGAAAATTCAGTTGTATTTATTCACAGACCTGGAGAGAATACTAGGCAGTTTTGTTTGGATGGATTTTCTGAGATGTAAAAGCTTTTAGCTGGATTTTGCTTTAAGTTTGAGCTGTGGTAAGTTAATTTTAAAGGCATCAGGTAGCAAAAGGTCAAAGAGTGAGGTCTGATCTGTTTGTTGCTGTCTCTAGACCAGAGCATGGTACAGTTCAGGACCAGGGTTAAGTTGTAATGTCATAAGGCAGGAGCTGGACTGTGATCTCTATGCAGTGCTGGGTTTTATTACCCTGAGTGGGACTATATGTGAAATACCATGTCTTGTTTAAGCTTGGCTGACTCCTTTGAAGCATTAGTAGAACACTGACCATGCTTCTTTCAGGATGCCACTTGAGCTTGCACTTGAATTTTATGGACTGTTAGGTGCAGAAGCTTGATCATCCACTCTGACAGCTGTATGGAAACTCCACAAGTCCAACATAATTTCTTCTTCATTTTAGGTGGCAAAATATGTGGCTGCATGGTTGAATGAATAACCATAAGAAGTCTCTAACTGGGATCTATTTTTCCTGACTCCTACTCCATGGCCACGTCTTCCCTTACTTCACTGTCACACTGTCATAATGTGCCATGTAGGCTTTATTATTGGGACAGTGCTATTATGAAAGAAATCCAATTAAAAAATGGAAATCCTCCCCTTTAACTCTGTTAGATATTCATATAAAAGGTAGAAAGAGGCACTGTAACACCTACACCATAAGTTTTTTGAAATACATTTTATTCCTGGATTTATTGAGAAATGCTATTAAGTAGATTTGAGATGAACAAGAGAAAGGTAAGAAATTATCAATATCATTTTAGGCCAGTGTCCTGGGGTGACTTTATGATGCTTGTATCCCCACTTGTCTGTTCTGTTTATGCTGGCTATGAAGTTCTGCACCTCTAAGAGTGGTTTCAAGAGTGAAGGGGGGAAAGAAGAAGCGCACAGTTTGTGTTCTGACACAGCACTCACTGTGCTGGCTGCAGCACGGACAGACAGCAGGACAGAGCTCTCCTTTGCTGTTAGTTAGCTTTTAGCTAGCTGAGGCAGGGAAGTTTCCAGGCTTGTTTTTTTTTTCCCCTTTCCTTGGATCTGTTCAAACCTGCTCTGGACTGAAAACCCAGCCAAACCCCAGGAGCTCACACCTGTGGCCCACCAGGGCCTGGGCCTCGGCACTTTCCAGCACCAGAGGGACTGATAAGAACCTGAGTGAGCCAAGCTACACCACACGAAAAGGACTTTTCTGGATGTGCCATCTCATTGAACAGGGAGAGGCTTCATTGTTTAATATTATTCCATTTCTGTTAAATAAACATTTTTATCCACTTTTCTCCAAGGAAATATTTTCCCTAACCAGCTGGGACAGGGACCTCTTGAATTTGCTTTCTAGCAGGACCCCATTTGGAGGTTTCTCCCAAATTTGCCCTCAACCAGGACAGCCAAGGTTCTGAAGACCTTGATTTGCTAGAAGACATCTGTGATATTTGAATTCTGAGTTTTTAAACCAGATTTTTACAATTTTAGATTTAAAATGAGCCTGAGGCTGTGCCTAGCCAGGGGCTGCAAACACCACTGTGTGTGTTTGAGATGCTGCTGCCCACTGCACCCGGGCTGAGTCAGAGAGCAGAGCTACATCAGGAGGGGTATGAATTCTCCTAAATTGCCTGGGTATAAAGCCAGCTGGATTGGCTTAAACTGTTGTTAAAAACAGCTAAGGCATTAGATAATCCTGCTTATGTTACTGTGATGCAAGTCATGGGAGACAGTTTAGTGTTTATGAGACGCTGAAATACATTTCAAGCAAATTAATAAAAGCAATAACAATAGTCATTAAACTTCTTACCAAGTATGCAGAGTGTACCAAAGACTTTCAAAAACTCTCAGAATTATTTTTGCGCTGTAGTGCTGAAACATTCAATCAGGATTGGCAGGAACAGTAAACTACTGCTGGATTGCAATGAAATTTCTACAAGCAAGCATATGGTATCTAGATTAATACCAAATGAGTCCTTCATTGTTAATGTTACCATGATGAACACTAAAGTTATTAATAAAGTTTAGACCAACTCTTAGACAGTGCCAGCAAAAAGATGACAGTTCAGTAAAAAAAGATGATTTTTGATGTGAAAAAAATCTGTGTCATCCCTTAGAAAGAATAGAAGGATGTGACTAAAGCTGAAAAGCCCAGACTGTTCTCTTAAAGATGCTGCAGGCTGATCATTTCTGGTGAGGAGAACACACATGTTTGTGCTGTTCAGTCTGCATGGACAGAGGTGGGAGCTGTACACTCTATTCAACAGGACCAAATTTGGATCCACCCAGGGACCACTGGCAGCATTGTTGTGTACAAGGAATGCATTTCTAAATTCTGCCAAATATGGTTTCCTTATAACTCAAATAACTGAAAAAAACCCCTCCACAGCCCAGGGTTGAATCAATAACTGTGCAGATGGCACATGTGGGTAGTACATGAGAAAGTTTTTCTTACAAGTTTCTTTGTGTATCATCCCCCCCTAGACTTTCTTTTACCTCAGCAGCCTTCTCACCTTTGTCTCTAATTTGCTGCACTTTATTTAAAGGATTAAATTTAATTGGAATAAGAGATTATCTGAGGATTTGTTTTAAACTATAACCTAGGAAAGTTTGTTTGTGTGAAAATGAAGTGTGCTTTGAAAATATGATCATATTTAAATTACTGACAAATGTTATTAGAATTTGGTGGAGTCATGTGGCAGATAATTGATCAGTCGATCAATGATGACAATGAACTGGTGGAGCTACCACAAACCAGATATATCCACTGGGCATCATACAGTGCTGTAAGAGGAAAGACAGTGTTTGGATGTTTATGGAGAAGTGCAAGGACACTAGAGAGTTTTATCCAGTACACAGCAGGGATTGTTACAGGTAAAGAGAGATGGAAGAGGTCACAGAATTTCAGACACTTTTCCTGTCCTCTGCAGCGGCACCCAGTGCGAGGGGGAGGCGAGGCTGGGACCTGGCTGGGAGTCAAGGGCCTGGCTCAGCATGTGCTATCTCATCCCAGTTCACAGAATGAACATCCTGCCACTGCTGATCGTCAGGTCACAGTGACCCCCGCCTCTATTTATTGCCACGCTGTTTTGTTTGCTCTGGAGCCACATGAGCATGATGTATGTGATCTGCTGCTAAAATAAAGGATGATATGAGTTGAGCCCTGCTGTGTCCTGACTGGACACTGACCCATCATCCACTTTTTCCCTGCCATCCTCTGCATGGTTATTTGGGCTCTTCACAGACTTCAGAGCAGGAATCTGTGATCAATAAAATCATAGCTACCCTCTTGTGGTCCCACATTTTATGTGACAGTGTTTTCTGGGGATCTCTTCACCTACACACAGCATTCTCAGAATACGGTATTCCTGACAAATTTGTTCCCACTTTTCTGATCACCAGTGAAAACTTGGCAGCCTCTGTTGTGGTGAGTGTTGGGAGCTAAGCCTTTCCCCAAAGGGAGCTGCCAGGCTGGGAAAGCATAAGGGAAAACTGGGTGACCTGCAGTAAAATAAACATCATGATCCAATTATAGTACTATTCTAGGAATATGAACTTAAACATTTCTAACTACATTACTGAAAAATGAAGGTGAATATCCAGAGACAGCAGAACTTAACATGCAATGAGTACTTTATTTAATGGATGTAAATATTTTCTGTCCATGGAATAGCTCAGTGAAATCTGTGATGCCCTTTAAACCATTTGTTGCTCAGAATCATTTGACAAAGCAAAATTTCAATGTTTCTCATTTAAATTAAACTTTCAATTAGATTTTTCAGTACTTTTCCTGAAGTCCTATTGGTTAAATGTGAAAGGTAAATTATGCTATATTGAATTATCCTCTGATCAGACAGCTGGAGCACATAAGACACTCCCCCTTGAAATACTGCTTGTATTTATTTTTCTTTTCTTCTTTTTTTTTTTTTTTTTATTTAAACACGATTTTATACCTATCTGTACAGTTTACACTGCACAGAAATTGAATTGGAATAAATTTTAAAACGTTTTGAAAGAGTAGCTGATTTAACCCCTGTCCAACAAATCTCCTGAACTTCACTCTGTATAATAGGAAATACAGTCTGGGGCATAGAGGAGAAGCAAGATATGAGACAGATCATCATGAGCTCCCATAAACAGCTCACGAGATAACTCCTGTGACCCATTGCTGCAGACCAGCCAGATGGACAATGTTAGTGAAGTGGAGCTATTTCTGAACCAGCAAACAACTTTTCAGCAAAATCCAAATTTCTCTGTGTATGATTTTGGATTTTTTAAAGTTTTCTTTCTTTTGAGAAACTGGAAACGTGGCTTTCATCTTCATTTTTATCAAAGGTGGACCATGAAGCCATTTTCCATGGACGGAAATTGGCTTTATGGTCATGGTGATAGGGCCTTCCTTATGTAGACTACAGGAAAATAACTGAATTTTCAAAGTTCCAAAGCTGATCTATAAAATCCTTCTTAATTTCAAACTGGTGTTGAAACCAAATGGCCTAATTTTCTCAGCAAATTTGCAGCTGAAAGTGGTCTGGTGCAGATCTCCTGCCTGCTGATGATATAAAGACCTAAAAAGCTTGGCTTTGCCACTTGAGCCAGTTCTGACATCCTGGGTGAAATCTACAAAACATATTAAATTTCTAAAGAAAAAGAATAATTTATGTTATTTACACCAGAGAGTCTACTGAAAAATATTCATGTAATTAAATTTCTTCTCTAAGTTACCATGTTGTAACAATGAGAGGTTTATTTGGACTATAGTCTCGGAAAATCAGCACTGAAGTTTTATAAAATTGAAGGGTGAAGCCTTTTAAAAGCAAGTTTCAGACCAGAAAGGAGCTTTCAAAGAGCTTGCTTTGTGTTGGGATAGCTGAGTAACAGGGTACCAAGCCCAGGACAGTAAATCCTTCTGTGAGGGAAGATCTATCAGATCAGGGTTGGGGTTTTGCCACTGTGGTTTGTGCCTCCCCTAATTCACCTGCATCATGGACAGAGCAAACTCACCTTTGTCTAAAAAGTGGTGTGTGGACATAGAGTGAGCTGCAGCTGCAATGATATACTTTTGTTTAAGTTGTAGCAGTAGAAATGTTCCCAGAGAAATACTGGAGTAGAAGGTAGGACTGCAAACAATGGCAGGTGGGATGATAACACAGCCACTTTGAATTCCTATAATGTTTAGTGGTCTACAATGAAATAATCTGACTTTAAAAAAATCAGATGTCAGGGGAGTGTTTTCCAAGTCACAGCCCTCACTGACCTCTGTACTGAATGCTCTCTGTGAAGATGGAGCACATGCAGCATGTGCAGTCCCGTGTCATTTTGGTCATCATTCTCTGCTTGACATTTCTTATGTTCCTAAGTCAGTATGCCCCAGATTAATGAGGCATTTGTTCTCAATCAAGAAGCTATTTAAGAATACACTTTTTAATTATAATGGGTTGTATATGATTAATTATTTCTACATGGCTTACTCATATTTTTGGATAGTTCAATGTAGATTTTTTTTTTTCCCCACTGGGCTCTGCCCAAATCTTTTCAGAATTCATATTAGTTATCACCCAATAATTTATTGGAGTGAATTGTCTTCATGAGGTGCTGTGAACCTTGAGAAATTTGCCTGGAGTTCTTTGCTATAATGACCTTCAGTGTTCTTTGTCAAAGGAAGGAGAGGCCTAACACACAAACCTGCAAAAGAAGTGTGTTTAAGGTAATTTGTGGGGGGTTTTAAAAGACCCCATTGTTTTAGGACTACTCATCCCACAGTTGGTTCTGATGAGAGTATGTAGCCATTTTTATATTGTTCTGTCCTCATCCTTCCCTTATTCTGTGCTCATTCTTCTAAGTCAGATGTGTCTTTAGAAGAAACTGTTTCAATGTCCGGTACATTCCAAGCTGGACCAGGTTGTTCCCTCCATGTGTGCTCCCTGCATGGGGGATGAAGTCCTGCCATGTGTTTCCATTTGCAAAACTTGCTCCAGACTTTTTTCACTGAAGAATTTCCGTTTGCTGCTGCTCTTGAAAGGACAAAAGGCTTAGTGCTTTAGGGGCCTGGGTCTTGAGGGATTATTTGAAAACTGTGAATTTTATGACCTTTCATTTCTCTTAGTGTCATAGGACATAATTTTGGCATGTAACTGGGAGACTAATAATGGTCAGCACACCAGATTCTGAGCTCAGGAGATTCTGTACTCACAAGGGAAGAAGGGATTTTCTCTCCTCTGAATTAGTAAATCATCAAATTAAAATTAATCCTACCATTCACATAAGATTTGTTGTTTGTGGCTACAGAGATTACAAATTAATCACCTGCAGAAGGATTTGGGTGCAGAAGGGGAGGCTCTTTCTCTTTTCACATCACCCTTGTCTGCAGCTATCAGAGAGATAATCTGATTATCTCCCTACAAGACACATTATCCTTTTATTAAGTGGGTCCATCCCAGTAAAATAACAGCCATGAAAATGCTACAATAAAAGAACAGTAAGAGCCCAAAGTGCTTGTTAGAGCTGTCTGTAGATTGCTCTTCACTGTGACTGAGTTTTTTCACAAGTTTCGTGTGAAATGTACTGTGGGCAGCTGGCATCCACCTATTTTTCTTGGCTCTTTCCATTTTAATGTAGCAGGAGCTGCATTACAAGGCAAGATCCATTTGTTCAAAAGGACCCATTAGGTCTAAACTTAGGGGCTATAGCATCAGATTATGTGTTATCTGTGGGTGGCTTTCTTGTAGCATATGGTGATTGAATCGATGTTGTCTCCTTCTCTCCTCATACTGAATATGTCAGGAGGAGCAGCAAATCCAGAAGAGCTTTCTCTGTAGGAAAGACATTCAAATTACTTTGATTTTTCCTGGTATCTATCATGGCAGAATGTTCCTGCAGGGCAAGGGACAGAGCTTTGTCAGTTGGGCTTACAATAAAAGGGCACAAGTGGTGCAGAATGACTTAGCAGGGAAAGAAAAGGAGGAAAAGCAAATGAAACAAAGCACAATAGAGTCATGACAAAATGTAGAGATGGTGAAAACATCCAGTACCTGCCCCTTGTCCCACCCCCCAGTACAGTGTGTCGTTCAGGACTCTTCTCACCAGTGCCAGTGACTCATTTTGGAGAAATTTCAAGAGCTAGCACCTTTCCCTGCTCCTCAGTGGGGAGGTCAGCACCCTAGATGCATTGGCATTGCAAAGGTAACAGACCTGAATGTGGGATTGCATACGAGCTACCAAAGATAGCAGCTGATTTGTTTTAATTTAAACTTCTGCATAGTACATTAATACACAGAGCAGGAGAATGAGACAGCAGAAGGGTGGAAACACTTGGCTGTATTGGCAGCCAGGAGGGCAGGTGGGAAGTGTAACCCTCTAATCTTCCCAGTGCAACTTGATGGTGCTCTCGGGTCAGAGCTCTTGTTCTCGAAAGCATTCCTCCTACCCTGGTTGTCAGAGAGTGAATTTTGTATTCAGGAGGGGTTTTGTGTAGATGCATGCCTGGGAAGGGCGTGATATGATGGCAGGAATGAGTAAAGAAATACTCTGAAGTACTGGTTTTGGACTCTGTGGCTACGAATGCACTATCAAAAAAACCCCAAACAACCCAATTTCAAAAGAGTACAGTGTGTGTTAGCGGTTTTGCATGGGAAATTCCTTTTGCTGCAAAGAAAAACTGTTTTATCCTGAAGGTTAAGACACAGCAAAAGCCTGTTTAAGTTAGTCCACAGAAGCATGGATCTGTTACAGTTATAACAAAAGGGCATATGTGGAGACTGATAGAGGAGCAAAAGTGAATTAGAATAGTTCATATCTCACTGAGTCTGAAAGTGTACGCTCCATTTAAAATGATAATTTATGGAGGTCTGATTGCCAGGTATTCAATTTGGTCCTGGAATCACTTGAACTCAGATTATATTTGTGAAACAGTCATGCTTTGCACAAATACTGTCAGTGTCAGCTGTATTGAACAGCCTGTGGGGTTTTTTTTGTATTAAACATAATTATAATTAGTTGAGCAAAATGGCAATTATGTCCAAAAGGGACCTCTTCCAATAAAAAATTATGCAATGTTACCTATTGCAAAGTCTCATAAGTGGCTCCATAATCAGATTAAGTCATCCTTTCCTCTATCTCGATGGCCTGTAACCTACAGACTCTGTTGTTAATTTGCGAGTTTGTGGTCTGAATGGAGCTTGCTGAGAGGGTCATGCAGAGTTAATGCCAGGCACCCTCTTCAGAGAGCCTGCTGAAAACACAGCAGGGCTGGCCCAACTAGACCCTTGCCTAAGGTCAGCATCTTTAGCTGAACTTTGGAACCATTGGACCTAGTAAAGTAGCTCTGCCAGAATAGCAAATATTTCCCGCTGAACTGAACTTGAAAGAGCTCAAGAGTTGGTCACGAAAGGGAGAGAGAAAATGTTCATCAAAATAATCAAGAAAAGCTTATCTTTGCTCTTGTCTTCATCTGGCAGTGTAAACAAGGGACCAAAATGATAGAGATGCTTGTATTAATGCCTGATGAATGATAGGTTAAATGGAATATCAGGTCATGCAAAGTCTGTAGGAAAATTAAAAACTGAAAGAGTAATTTAGAAACCTGCAGGTTCATTGCAAAGTGCATTTTATGGACACATTTTATGGTGAATATTGTTCTTTAAGAAAGGTCTGGAAATGCAAAGTGTGGCTTACATCCCAGTTAAAGAAATTTTAGAGTGGACCTAAATTGAAAACCTAATTTTTCAAAACTGAGTAGTCCTCCCAAGAATGGGTCAGGTGGAGTAGAAGGATCTTGAGTTCTGTGCTGAGAGTGAGATGGGCAGATCTAAAGCATTCCAAAGTAAGAGCTTGTATTGATTTTGCTGAGGTTTGTATCAGAGAACAGAGTCACAGGTATTGGTCAGGGCAACACCTTCAGGTACACAGTGAGGGCTTTTTGCTTTTTGGGAACAGCAAGCCTGAAAAGCTGAGCTTCAACTTCTTCATAAATGAAACAGGGTTGGAAACGAGCTGTTCTGGGAATATTTGAACCTTAATAAGATGATCTTTAATAAAAAGGCCACTCACACCATTGCAATCCACAACTCACATTGTAAGAGATTCCCTAAGGAAGGCCTAAATTAGAATTTGTTGTTTTTCAAGATTTTCAAATTCATGCATAGCAATTTATTATCTTCCAAGCCAAGGGCACTTCCTATTTCAGTTGCATAAATACTTATCCTGGCCATTAGACACAGGACAAATACTAAAAACAAAAGTAACCTTTTTGTTGGCTTTTCCTCTTTTTTGGAAATCTTAGACACACACTGATTAATATCAGATGCTTTGCACCTATTGAATACCCCACAGGGAACTCCCATTGCTCAAATCTCAACTGTGTTACATAAAACCAGATATATTCTAGATTAGCTGTTTTTTTAGATTTTCTAGCAGCATAGTTTCCAAAGGATCAGCAGGGGGACCTTTGTCTTTAGAGAGTGAAGATAGTGAGAACACCTATACTTGACACATTCACCATTGTCAGAGCTGTAAACCTGAGCTTGTGTGAAATAAACTGTGCAAAATGTCCTGGTGGAGAAACATCTGCTGCAAATGTTTCAGCAGGGAAAAGATACTGCCTGGCTGAAAAATGTAGAGCAAATTCACAAATGCAGCATGTTGCTGTTTAACAGATATACGTGGCCTTAGGGACCCATGTGGCTCCATTACTTGTCCAAAGTTCAAAATAAAGAGAAAAATAAGTTTTGACAGTCACTTCTGAGGGAAGTGATAACAGATCAAAGGACTTGCTTTTATTGCGATATTTTCATCATTATGGAAAAGAATCACTTTGGACTTTAGCTGCTGTTTGAAATCTTTACCTTTTAATAAGTGAACTCTGTAAATGTAGCTCAGAGAACAAAGGTTCCTCTTTTACAGTTAAACTTTTAACCCTTGAGGTTGAATTGGTGGAGACCAGAGGGAAAATCCACTGTGTTTTCACTGAACTTTTTACCCTTTGAAAAAAGCTGAACAAGTTTAAAGTTCATACACTGAGCAAGAGGTCTCTACTGGGGATTTCTGGTATTATTAACTTCCTGACCTCAGATAATTAAAAGGGAAGAGTGGAGGCAGTGCAGACTTTGACTCAACTTTGAACTTTTAACCTCTTGAGGAACGTTTTTAGTGTTCAAGTGGTACACACAGTAAACTCTCTTATTAACTTTCCTTAACCCATGGACACGAAAACTGTCAGCAGGCCAAAATTATCCTTTGTCCTTTATGTCATATTTCTATTTGTGTACCAGTTAAAACTCTAGGGGGATGTTGTTTGGATACAGAAAGTGACAGAGACAACTCTTTTCCAGGAACTGGCAAGAACAGGAGACGAGCAACGGGAGAAGAAGCCATGAATCTGTTGGGTTTGTAATTCAGGCTGTGCTGGGTTTTACCTTTAGGACATACACCAGCGCTTTAGTGTTGCCCCTCAGCAAAATTTTCCTTACACTCTGTAAGGTGTTTCATCTCTTTCTCCAACTGGGCTTTTCTTCCTCAAGCATTGAAAATAGTGATATTCAGCAGCCCAGGAGATTATGGATTTATTGAGTAGGAAATAATCAAACAAGTAGCATTGTGAATTCTGTGTTTGAGAACATAAATTTTACTTCCTTATGGCTACAGTAGCAATAAAAGAAAAAAAAAAAAATCCTTGCTTCTTGTCTTAGCAAGATGGAGATTATCTGTGATCTGTTTTTTGTCAGGGAATACAATTTACTATGAACTAGTCAGGGGAGCAATGTGGGAAATTGTAAAATTTTCACTTAAACTTCCTAACATTAGTGTTATTGGGGTGTGAAATAGAGTTATTGTGAATCCATGTAGTCAGAGGTAAAAGAAGTTGGCTGAAAAACAAATACAAAGCATATTGGATGAAAATATTTCCTGAAAGAGAAAGCTGTAAGCTTCTGGGACAAAATGTCAATATCCTCTCAGTTTTTTAACCATAAGAAAGGAAGAACACTAGTGAGTTTATGTCTTATGGTTCCCTAAACGTTTATTGCATATTATGGTGTGTCCAATCATAACCATTTTTTGTCATCTCCACTAGGAACTCAGCAGTGTTCAGTGTAATTGTAGCATTCATTTCAGTTTTCTTTAGCTGCAAAAACACAATCAGAAAAATAATGCAAAATGTCTTTTGGAAGCAGATGTGCCAGAGCATGAAATTGCTTTATTAAGATTATTAGATTAGCAGAAAAATCTTGAGGCTGGCTAGATGTTGTGGCACGTATGGATGCATGTGCCTTCAAAGTGTTGAATTTGGAAGATTTTTTTAAACCTCTTGATTAAAGTCAGCCAAACACTGAAAAAAAATCTTACACAAATCGAATTGTTGTTTAGGGGATCATCCCATATGTCCCACAGAAAAAGATCTCATGAAAATTTTGGCAAAAAATGTGCCTCTACTTGAAAAGGCACTAATTACCTTGTTATTTTATTGTTTTGCATTGCTTTTCTACTTTAAATAGAAAATTTAAAATATTTAAAAATATTTTTAAAATATTAAAAAAATAATTCAAATATAAAAACAAAAAATTCAAAATATTTAATTTCAATATTTAGTTAAAAAATATTGTCTACATAATCAGGTAGTGTGACACAGTTCAAATAGGTCTGTGAAGTGAAACTGTGAGTGGGCTAGAACCCGATGTTTGTGCTGTATTAGTCAAAAGCCATAGTGAAGGGAAGAATGCTTAAGTTACTTCATAGAAGAAAATGAGTAACATTTCTTTTTCTCAAATGCAGATTTAAACATGAATTTTCTCATGTCCTGGATGGGGACATAGCCACCTCCTCAGGGCACAGGGAAAGGGAGATAGGGATCTGTTTGTAAGAGCCAGCTTTCTTCTGTTCCACTTGCAGAGTAGAGTGAATCCCGTCCTTGTGCCGTGGCCCCAGAGGAGAACATGAAAACCACAGCAGAGTCTCACCCTTGGCTGAGCTGGTCCATCCCCTGCTGCACCAGCAGCATTGAGCAATCCACAGGCTGTGCAGGATTTCCCTGCTCCTTTTGCAACTTTTAGCTCTGAAGGTTTTACAGATTTCCAGCAGCAAGGTGGGAGGCTTCAAAGTCTGGTCACCAGGCCAAAGTGGTCGTTTTTTCATGTGGATTGCAAAAATCACTCTTAGAACAAAGACTCAAGTTCTCCAGACAAGCTTAAATCCATGCTAAAATATATGAGGTTAATAAGAGCATGTATCCCAGCAGGTTACCCAGATTTTATTTGTTTTCCAGCACAGACACAACAGTGTGTTTTTCCCTGATCCAGATCACTGAATTGCTTTAGTGCAGAGCTTTTCCAAAAAGCATTCAGCTTGCGGTATGTGGTTGGCACAGCAAATTTCAGCTGGAGCTAGACAGGAGAAGTTTGGCAAAGTTACAGGCAATTGATAGCAGGGTGTTCATCAAAGCAAGCGTTGGGAAACCTTTCTAGCAGCCCCTCCTGCAATCTCACAATTCCAACATGGAGACAGAACATGTAAAATCAGCGTGAGTGCGTTTGCATGGGAGCGTGGGGATGGATGGAAAGCGTCCACGTGCACACGGGTTTGTGTGTACTGCACATAGAGACCTCTTCAGGAGGTAATTAAATGATACAGGAAGATATCACTGGGACAAAATTACACTGGTTTTCTTTTTTTTTTTTCCTGAATGGTGAATACAGGTAATATGGAAAGAGATAAAATATAAACCAAATCATTATTATCATCTTTAAGTGAAGAGCAGAAGTTAAATGGTTTCAGTATGAAACCATGTCAGGATAAAGTTTTCAAAGGTGAAGTGTTGTTGTCAGTCCTGCACTCAACCCATATGTTTATCCTTAACCTTTATCCTTCACCTTTATCCCATGCTGAATGTAGCTTTTCTTTTCACTGCTTTTCTGCATGGCTGTGTGACAGACAGTTTATAAAAACTGGAAAGCAAAATTCTCACCTGGCCCTGCACATTGAAACAAGAATGAAAGAGGAATCCTGGTAAATGTCACATCCCACACACTGCCCTTAAGTCCTTCAAAGCCAAAAGTCCAAGGCTCAAATGTATTGCATGGCAGGAAGGAAGAGGAATTAAAAACCTGCTTCAGTTTGCAAAGGGATTCTTACAGCCTAATTCTGGTCAAGGTGAGGGACAGAAAGGAGCTATAAATGAATTATAAACCGTGGTTAGGCATTCAGGGGAGATAACACCCTACTTACTAGAGCCAAATGGGAAGGCCACCCCTAGCTTTAGGCAAGTTAGTCAGGGTGAGAGTAATGGCAGTGACAACTGGCAGTGGCCACTCCTGTCCTTTCCTGGCACAGTTCTGCCCTGCCTGCAGCTGCCCTTGGCTGCTTCAAGCACCGCTCAGAGGGGCTGACTGATGAGTTGAGGGCCAAACACCAAGCCTGTAGTAGAACTTGATCCTATTAAAACTTTCTCCTGCAATTTCCTCTTTCTCCTTTCACTGATGCCTGTGGTACCCATTTCACCCCTCACACCAAATGATCGTGCAGCCTTGGGAAGACCCTGATTTACAGTGCCCAGCAGGAGGAGTGATTTCAAGGAGTGCAAGGAGAAAGCTTTGGCAATAAAAAGGAGCCATACAGGAAATTGAGGAAGTGATTCCTTGGCTCAGACCCAGAAATCAAGCTCTTCTGAAGGGTCTCATCTTCTCATTGTGTTTCTCAAAGGCAAGCTTGGAAAATCTCAGCTTGGCTCATTTTCATTCCTCAGCAGCTGCTCTCTTAGATTATGTGTAAGTCCAATAACATGCAAAGATTTGTCTGTAGTGACTACCACTTATGCCAGGTTAGCTGATGGATGTGTGTGTCTGTTTTTATTAGTTTATGACTCTGCAGAGAAGACATCTGAATGTCCACAGGGATGAAGAAGACATGATCCCTGATGAAAACTGCTTGCAATCAAATTTTGGAATTGATCATGAAGGATGACAGGATACAATGGTGAATAGATATAGGCTGAGCAGGAGTTTTATTAGAAAAACAGACTGCATGCTTATTAAAGCCTTCTTTAATAAGAAGAAGTGGGTTGGAAAAAGGTTTTGTTTGGTTGGGGTTTGTTTCCAGGTATGTAGGTCTCTGGGTTTGATCCATTGCTACAGGTGTTAAAAATGATGTGCCTAAAGTTTGTGAAGTAGCCAAGGACATGCTGGTGTACAAATCAAAGGAAACTTTAAATTTAAGATTGAAGGTCCTCCTACAAAGCTGAACTTCCCATAATTCTCTTCTGTGCCATGGTTGTGTCCATAGCAGTTTAACAGAAGAGCATTCCAAACAGGTTACCAATTACATTTCAGACCTTGTTGGCTAAGCTGCTTTCTGGCACAGGAATCTTCCTCCCTTGAATGGTATTTTCTTGCCAGGAAAGGAGAGCATATTACACTCCACTGGATCAACTATAGAACCATACAGAGGAGGGACCCATTCATGGTCTTTTTTGTCTTCATGTCCAAATTTCTTTTAATTTGCTTATTATTTTTCCTCACAGCAGTAGGACTTCTTACACAGAATAAAGATCAAAGCATGTTTTTTGTACCATGCCTTGTGCCTAACCAAAGCCAGATAATGAGATGTATTACTTGTGTTTTTGGTGAAATTCCTTGGCTGGGGCCAAAAGACAGGTGACTTTATTTTAGAAGAATACAGTACTTGAATCACAGGTGCTAGTGAACAAGAAAACAAATAGGCAAAGAAGTGTTCAGACTTCAAAGGGAGACATATTGAATAGAAAATGAACAAATCACAACTGTTCAGATTTTTGTTGTTATAAAAAATTTGTTTTGCAGTCTCATTAATTTTTTTTTAAATAGCATTTTATGACATAAGTGCATAGCCTAATTCATTTGATAAAATGCTAAAATCTGAGTCCAAAATCCTACCTTACTGTCCATAGGATCATCAGGACTGCTGGATGCTGTACTAAAGCACACACTTGTGTGGGATTTCTGATATTTATTACTATTCCCAAGGCTTCATTTTTTGAACTGCCACAAAGGTCAAATCAAAGCACAAAACATTGTCTGTGACCATGGTGAGGACACCACAAAATCAATGGTCACAAGTAGTACAGAAAAGATTATATCAATTATATGCTACTGGAAAACTGCTGCTGGTAGCTCAGAAATACATGTTTTACTTCCTCTTGTAAAAATGTTCTGGAAATACATAATTATAATGAATTAATATTTATCCAGCATCACACATTGACAAAGTCAGAGAAGAAGCAAATGAAACAATCGGTGTTTCCTAAGTTCTCACTATTTAAGGAAATCGAGGTAAATGGTAGTAAAAGAGAAAGTTAAAAACAATCAAAATGAGGAGCTGAGAGTCTGAGCCAGTGAAAGAACATCAGGAGTCATCATTTGGCTGGAATTCTGGCTGTATCCCAGGCTTCTCTCCCAAGAAATGCAGATTCACTCTCCTTTTAAAGCACATTACCACCTAAGCAAAAATAGCCTCTCATCTCTGCTAGTCACAGTTGTAAATTTGACATGCTTGCTTTGCTGGCAGATGCACACCACACTTAACGTTTAACCAAGTGCAATCATGTTGGGCCATAAGATGTTTTTGTAAATAAGCACCTGTCCCCTGAAGAATGGTTATTTTAGTGTTATAAGGGACTTCACATTTTGTTTCTAACACTGGTACACCCAATGTAAACAGCCTTCCCCAAGGAGGAAAGGGGAAAGGAAGAATACAGAAAGCACTGTATGTAAACCTTGTTAGGATCACCCCAAGCCTGCCTTTTCTCCCAGAGGTGATGGGCTCAGCCCTGCACCCTCCCTGAGCGTGCTGCTTTTTTTCTCCTTTTAGGGTAGCAAACCCTGATCTGTAAAGTTCAGGGTGGCACAGGAGTCACAGCCAGTTCCAGGAATCTTCTCCCTGGGTCAGCTCAATGTTGCTTTCATCAGAAGTGTCACTGCAACGGGAAGAACTTGTTATAACGAGTTTCAGGAGGCATTGACATAATCAGGTCAGCTGGAGGTGCATAAACAAGGGAGAAGGGAACAAAACCCATTGAGAAATGTATGTCTTTCTATCCTGTTCCTAGGAGACATGAAGTAAAAAGCCTTTGCTCTCACCTGCTGGTGTGGCATCCTTGCTTCTCCCTTTTCTCTGTAAGGCTGTAAGGCATTTTCATCGCTGCAGCCTGACAATCCAAGGACATTTTCATCCATTGCTTGGATCTTAGGAAAATCTTCCCTTTCTTCTTCTTGTTATCGTGGCAGGCACATTTTTTTAATAGTCTGCTTAATGGTTATATACCCCCCACTGCTGGGATATCCATCAGTGAGACAGAGAGAGGACAGGGTCTCTCCAGAGGCTGCAAGGCCGCTGGGGAGGTAAGAAGAGGGAATTTAAGGGAATATTGTATGTTACAGGAACATCTAGAAAGCTTGTGTCTCTGATGATGAAAACATTTCTGGGCTTTTGTATTTTTCTCCTCTTGTGAGCCAGTTGACAGTTATTCATGACAACCATGACCTGAAGAGAGCCAGAAAAAAATACCATGTTATGTAATTTGCATCTGGAGATGGCACATGCTAATGCGAACTTGGTTGATTATAGAACAGTCTGCTATTACAAATGAGGCTGAAAAAATACTTTTTCAGTCAAAAAAATAGTCTAAACACAACAGATATCAGAAGCAGGGCCTGCAGCCTGGGCTGGAAGATGAGCCACTCTGTATTCATGGGGCATTTAAAGTAAAATACCTGCTAACATGAATATATATATATATATATATATATATATATGTATGTAAGGTAAGTGATTTAATGAAGAAGAAAGATTCTGTCCCTTATGCTGCCACCCTTTCTGAGCAAATAACTTTTCTTCCAGAGGGAAAGAGTTGGGAAAATATAAAAAGGAGTGTTCATCAGTCCCATCTCCTTTAAAAATCCAAATTAACAAACAAAGGAAGAGGCTTGTTGTAAAATGGAAATGGGAAACACAGTTTGCTCATGAGAAATTTTGTGACCTGCTACAGCACCTGTGAGAGCTCCTGGTCTCTAGGGACCAGTTTTAGGCAGGCCTCTTGGGGAAAGCTTGAGATGCTCTAAAGAGAAGATGCAGTTGGCAGTCTGGATACTGTGACCTTCTCTTTACAGCTGGAGACTGCCTTTGACAGTAGTGGGTGAAGATCTGCAGGGGTTTTGGATAAGACTGATGTCCTTGTAAGTACAGTCTCCTGCTTCTGGCAAGAGAGTGGCAGTGTATCACTCTCTGTGTTTGGATTATTACCATGCTTTCTACCTACTTCACTTCACTTGCAATTTTGGATAAGTAGAGTCATCATGCTCATTTTATGCCCCAAGGTTTTATCTGGTACAGCTGTGTAGTGTTAACAGCTGCTGGTTTTTGTTACAGAAGTGGATGCATTTTTAGGAATAGGCAGTGAAATTTCTGCTGTACAGTTTGTTCAGTCAATTTGTAAAACACTTTGTAGACCCAGGTGTGTAAAATAGTACTTAATAATATTTATTGTGCAATGATAGTAATAATAGGTGGATAAAAGAAGATTATGATGTACGTTTTGATGTGTAGTTTACTACTGATTTCTTATACAATATGAATAAAATCTCAGGCTCATGTTGCCTCATTGAACAAAAATGCAGGTCTAGAAATTAGATTCCTATTCAGCAGCTTAGTCATTAAAATTAAAAAAAAATACTCTATCACTTGTATTTACATTCTTGCTGTAAAACAGGTCACCCTGCCCTTTTAGTTCTGTTTTCCACAGAATGGGCCAAATCTGTTCCCACAGTGACTCCTTTGACTCTAGCAGGGTTGCACAAGAGATGACTGTAGTTCATAATTCTGCAGAATAACTCTATTTTGATTAGGGATAAAATGTTAGTATTTGGATGGAGTCTTATTTTTTCTTTTTCTTTTTCTTTTTCTTTTTCTTTTTCTTTTTCTTTTTCTTTTTCTTTTTCTTTTTCTTTTTCTTTTTCTTTTTCTTTTTCTTTTTCTTTTTCTTTTTCTTTTTCTTTTTCTTTTTTCTTTTTCTTTTTCATCTTTTTTTTTCCCATTGACATTAAGTGGAGATGTAATAGACATTGTTTAGTGGGAAAAAAAGAAAAAAGTGTATTTCATCTGTTTTCTAGCCATTGTACAGTAAACATAAGACCGTAAATGACAGCAAAATCAGAAAATAAAATAAATACACTGTGTTAGCTCTGCCTTCCTCTGTAATATCACTCAGTGCTGAAAACACAAATACAATTCTGCCACAGATACAAGAAAGGAATTGTGTTCATTTGGCTTACTCCTTGTCTGAGCTGGGAGCACTGGGTAAGGATTAGCAATGGGAGGGGACATGCTCACCTGAGAGCCCCACCAAGGAGGCACCAAGAGAGCCTGGAGTGGGTTTGAGCTTCCCCAGGAGCCCCTGGGGGAGGCTGGAGGAGGCTGAGGGCTCCAGGAAGGCTTTTCTGCCTTGCATGGTGGGACACCAGGCAGGGAGATGCCGACTTCCAGTGAGGGAGGGTGGGAGAGAAAGAATGGAGAGGGATAGAGCTAACTGGGAACAAAAATATGATGAATTAGAGACTTTCTAGAGACTATGGGATCTAGAGAAAGGTTGGAGGTGCCTGAGGATGAGACAGTGGAACTTCTTTTGTGTAGAGATTAGAAAAGATGACTGGAGCCACCCATCCATTGCTGCAGGAATTTATTTAATCCCTCTGCCTCAGTCAGAGAGAAACTGGCCAAGACAGTCATCTTCCCATTGTCTTGTTTCCAATTCCTTTGCCATAGACATGGACCTGCCTGGTGCCCTAGACTGTGTCTGGTGGCAAATAAATAAATCTGATTGACTAGTGCTGTGAACATTAATTCTCTGGGAGTAGCGACAGCATGGCATTGCCCTTTGTACAGGCAAGGACCAGTAAAAAAATATACTGTAGCACTTTTCTTCCTGATGTTTAGCTGAAAGTAGCATTAAAGACCTCAGCTCCTCCCAGCAGGTCATTAAGCCCTAGGAAAGACCCTGTTCCTCTATCATTATTGCTTAATTATTTTCAGCTCTGTAATCTAATTTGCAGTTTGACTCTGTGTTGATTCTAGCTGCTGTATCATAACCTTTGCAGCACAGGAAGTGTGACGCAGGGCTGCCTCTACTGACGTCTAAAAATTTTGGTGAAAAGGACCTCTTTACAAGCCTGTAGCTTCAGGAAATAACTCATTTTCTAGAAAGCCTGAAACCTTTAATGTTCTGAAGAATTCACTTTCTTCTGTTTTCTTGCAAAAATGTTTGATAGAGTTTACAGTGCAAAGCTGAGTAATGAAGGGTGTTTCATTATGCATGTGCCATTCCTCTTTAGTTTTAAAGCAGGATGTTAGAGAAATATGTCACACAGAGGAGCTGTTAACATATTCATTCTATTTTAATTAATTATAACATATGCTTCAGGTGTTGTAGAAAACAAGGAAATAAACTCATAGCTATGAAGGGAAGCTGTTTGAATATAAGAATTGCAAATGAGATAGATTAACAATTGAAGCATTTAAAGCTTGAAATATTATTAAATATGAATATAAATTAGATAGTTTTATTTCAAAAATAAATAACTGGTTTTTTGCAACACTACTACCTAGCTGGTTTCTCTAGAAATCTCCAAAATCTAACAGGAAATTAGAACCATAGGGAGCTTGAGGTATGTCTCATCAAAACTCTCATTTTTATGTCTGGAATTGCTTGACAAAATACAGAGACAACACATACAGTTCATAGTATTTGATGCTTTTGAGCTCAAAGGTTCTTATGGATGTGTATTAGTCACAAGAGCCTGTGGGAGGGCACTTAATCTGAAAAAAAGCAAAAAGGGAAAGAATGTGAAGGGGTCTCTGAAGTGTAAGTCTCCAGGAAAAGCCCTCAAAAAAGGCACTGGAGGAAATAATCTAGACAATGAGATGAGAATGTGGGAAGCATATAGAAATCAGTGATCAGCGGTCTAGAGAATATGTTTTGGGCGAATATCCTTAATGAGTAGGAAGTATTGAAAGCAGTTTTATTACGGTTTTCTTGTAGCCCTTTTTTCCCCCAACCCTTTCATGAGTACCTCTGAACCTTGGCTTCAAACCAGGTTAAATAAACCTTTCTATTGTTTTGCTGCAGGTCTGTCTTGTGTCACGGTGCACCGGGAATAAACCGAGGGCCTGAGCCTGCAGCTGGGGGGGCTCAGGGTTCAGAGGGTCAGAGGAGGGGTGGGGGGCCTGTTCTGTGTGCACTGAGGGACTCTGGAAGATTTTTGCAGATGCTCTGAAGCTTGGATTGCCACATGCTGGGGTCTGAGGCATTCCTCATGGCTAGGGCAGGAAAAGCTCCTTCACTGCAGCGTGTGAGGGTGCAGGGGACAGTGGAATGTGTGGAACTGCAAGTTCTGGGCTGCTGGACTCATCTGAGCAGGACAATCCCAAAACCCTGTGTGCCCTTCTGCCTGCCTTGTCTTGTGGATTATAGCAATGAGTAGAATAGTTATTCCTGCTCTCTCCTGTCCTTCTTTGTCATAGAGCTCTGCAGAGCTCTGTGAGCCTGCCAGCTACAGCAACCCTTCTGCCAGGAGGATTGTGGCTATTCTCACAGGAGGGAATTCCAGGGGCTGGGATCAGTTCACTGGTGTGTGCTAGCAAAATGTTACAATGAAAAACATTTTAGTAGTTTTCTTAGAGCTGTTGTACAAATGCATGTTAGTAGAGGAGGAGAAAAGGAAAATTGCTATCAGCCTCCATATCCTCTCCACAGGAAAATGGTTGCTGTGATGTCCAGATCACCTCCTCTCTCTGCTCTCTGGCCCTTGCTCAATGATTTTGGTGGGTCCACAGTAGTATGAAGTAGTCAGGGAATTTTAGTTGCAAAGCCTTTCCCAGGCAGTACTTGTGACAACAAGGCCTGCACTTTGATTTAAACATTTTTTTCTTGTAACAGAGCTAAGTGAACTAATTCAGTGTAAATGAGACTGAAATGGATGTGTAAATATGACTCCATTGTTGCACAGAAATATTGCATTATTTCAAGTCCACTTTTGTTTGTACAAGTTCTTCTCTTAGGGGAAAATATTCTTCTGACAAATATCTTGACTATCTAACTCCGCTTGGCTGACTCAAAATGAATAGGCAGATTTATGGTCTCCGTCTGGATTCATTCTTAGACTCAGAAATCCTGACTGAAGTCACTGAGAGACCTTTGATCCATTAGTAATGCAGGAGCAGATTCTTCTCCATGGAAAGGAGAACATACAAAGGGTGGTGAAATGGCAACCTCCCCTTATTTCATCACACAGTGTGGTGACTCTTTTCTGTGGTCAGACACAAACGTGGTGATTCAGAAAGAAAGGCTGGAATGCTTAGACAAGAGGTGGCAAACAGAAAATATTCAAATGACAGCTGGAAGAAGGGGACAGTGCTGATATAATTGGAGTAGACAAAGGATGTTCACTTTGTGACACATTTTGCGAAACACCCAGGAAAAATTGTTATACCACTAAATTGTTACCACTAAAGCAGGTTCATGGCTCAGTGAAAATGCCATCTTCCAATGGGGAGGTAAGCAGAAGAGGCAGCATGCTCTGATCAGAAAAAGGAACAAAATAATTCAGGGTTCCCCAGGAGATAGATGTATTTAGGTTCACATATATTATTATAACAAAAGCCCTGCTAAGTGTGCACAGCACTTTCCTTTGGTGGTTCTTCCACTGGGAAATGACTGCACACTACTGCTGTTTGCTCATGGAAGGGTCTTAATTCCCTCCACACACAGCAGTGTTCAGATGATCTGCCTCTGGAAGCTGTTACTTATGACCTAGAGACTCTCTGTGTTTATTTTGGTATTTAAAATCCATGGTAAGAAGTTATGGTGAAGCCTGTTCATGCCTCAAGCAATGTCTGGTGACATGGAAACTATTCAGATTTATATACTCAAATACTGGTAGTTCTTCCATGGCAATCTCATGTAACAATAAGCTATCACAACTGCAGTCCTTGGTTTAAGGAAAAGAAGGTTGCAACAGGTGGCTTTTGTAATTTTAAGTTTTTCATTAGAAAAATATTTCTCTCCACACTCAAGCTGCAGCAATTTCCACAAGGTTTTGAGGGCTTCAATAACATGTTTGAGATGGCTTATCTGTTGGTGATCAAAGGTGTGTATGCTGGCATGTATATGTGCACACACACTCACATAAGTAGTGTGTGTGTGCACATATAGTAGTGTATGAGCTCTACAAGTAGTCTCATATCATATATGTGTGTGTCTGTATGTGAGTGCAGGCATATCTGTATGTATTTTACTTTGTTCAAAGGTGAGATATGTTCCTTTAATTGTCTGGACTGAAATCCTGGGAGAAAGAGTATGTTTGTAATTGGTGGTAGGAGCAGCTGAACCTGCCCAGGGGTGCACAGTCCCAGGGAAAGGCTGGAGAGGGAGTATCCACAAAGCTCTTTTCAGAGGAACAAAAACATTATTCCATGCAACAGCAGGAATTTGCAGTGCTCACAAAATCAGAGTACCTGAAACCAAGACTGAAAGCAGGACCTGCCTTTAAGGATGGCACAGGCAGATGAGGGAGCACTTGGTAAAACCTTCTTAATGGCTGTAATCATTTCCTATCTAAAAAGTTAATGATTCTATTTTAATAACACCTGGAAGAGGTGAGCAAATTTAAGTTTTAGGGTACCTGAATAGGTCTAGGCACATTCACCTCAATGCTGTTGTCCATCTTGTGCCACACACTACTTTTTGATACAAGCCCAGTAGTTTGTGTTAAATGAAGAATCACTTACATGTGAGCAATGAACATGTTCTGAAGGGAATCAGAAGGAGGAGAATCTCCCATAGGCCTGCACAGAGTACTGACTGCTTTCACGTGCATCACTATTTTCTTTATTCCTATCTGGAAATAGATAGTATTAAGATCTCAGCCTTTGTTTTGTTTTTTTAGTTGTTTTTTTTTATTACTTTCTTTACTAAATTGGTGATCCCATATACTACAAGTACTTATTTTCACATAAAATGGTTTAAAGTGCATTCAGGTCTGCTCCTTATCTTGTCTAAAAGATAGATGAAATTGTCTCTTAGTGTATGGCATCTTCTCTTTCCTTCATATATATATATATATATATATATATATATATATATATATGTATGTGCATCCTGGAATACATCTCCTCTGCCTGATTACCAGAGTAAATTCATTAGCCCTGCTCCTGCTGACTGACCTTAGATGCATCCAAAGATAGTACAAGTGGGGAATTTTTTTCCAAGGAGATCAGGCTGAACTGCTGTTCACTGTGATAGAAAATATTTAACAGAGATGCAATCATGTTGTAGCAATTCTAAGAGCCATATGTGACTTTTATTTTTTGATCCTCTTACCCAAGAAATTCAATAATTGCTATAAAAAGTTATAGCAGCTTAAGAAATCTATTTTATATAGTAAAATTACTATAAATATATATTTATCAAAAGCAATGACCATGTGCTATTTTTTGCCAAGAGCTTTGGTATGTTGCTGTTGCTTGATGTAAACCTGTTTTTTTTTTTAAGCATTATAGATGTAATTTGCTTTATTATTATGGCACAGCATAGACTCTGGTGGTTTGATTTGCCAGATCTCAGACAGCCCTAGAAGTATTTGCTGGTTGTTCACCCATTTAAGTGGATTATTCCATGAGGTGATCCTCTGTGTCAGCTTGCCCTCTGAGATGTGTAGCACATTTTGTTTTACAGCTGAACCAGCAAGGCTTTGTGTTTGGAGCAAAGGAATGCCCTTAGCCATGGCACAAAAAGTTTTGCATGATGGTGCTTTTACCCTGGAATGTGTTCTTCTCCAAACTCTTTCCAGAAGCTTCTTCTCTTCCTTTTAAATAGGAAAGTAACTCCTTCTGAACATCCCATCTTTCACACAAGATCTTAAGCTGACTCACAAGCAACACAGAGAGGCTTCAGTGTCCTAACTTAAGTATTTAAATGCTGCTCTATTCTCTCATAAATAGTCCAATATCCATTGTCTCTTTTGTTAGACTGCAGAAAAAGATATTTATATTTCCTTTCTCATTTATAAAGTAGCTGTTGCTGGCATCACTTTGCATATGTGGAACTTTCCATTGTGACAGACTACTGAAGCTCTTCAGTGGAGGTACCTGCAGCACAGATTGAGGGAGATTTGGCTGAATACATTGCCTCATGGGACACACATCTGGTAGAAGGCACTATCTAATTTGAAGTATTATTAAAGTGATATTAGGTGTGTCAGCACACAATATATCTAATTTGGGGAAAAGCTATCCCTTTAATTTCTTTAATGCAATTGGTCTATACAGGTGCACAGGATGTGTCTGTACATGTCATCCTCACAGAATTGGTCCCTTGGTATGAAATATTTGGCTCCAAGTGGCTTAGAGCTGAAAAACCAAGTAAATCTCTTGCTTAAAACAAGAAGTAATAGTTTGAAAACAGCATTTGTTCCTTCTAATCTGCACATTTGACCTTGAATAGGCCTCTAAGTCAAGCAACATCCTTAAGAGGCAGTGGCAGGATGTAGGTTTATTTCTTTTGATGACATTCTCCAGGCTGCCCTCCGCCGTGTTTCTGTGTGCTAAGCCAAACTTATTCTTGGAGTAAGACCATTTTAGTCAATGGATTCATTTGGCCCATTAACTTTAGCCTGCCATAAAGTCAAGGGCAAAAGGATATTCTTATGCAAAGCAGAATCACTGTAGGTGTGCTACTAATCACTGAGGATTAGGATGAAGATATTCCTGTCTTCAGAGAACCTTCATATGTCTGTTCAGCTTTATTTTTTTAAAATAGCAAAATTACATGGTTTTTATTCTCCTATTCCTAAGGAGAAATCATAGTTTAATCTATTAACAAGAAGTGGTGAAACTTCATTAGAAATGCAGTTGTTTCCTAAGTCATTTAGTATTTCTGTGTGTGTGATTGCTAAGCAATGCTAGTTCAAATTACAGTATCATAAACTGCCTATGGGCAGAATGGTGGATTGTATCTGAACTTTCCATTATTACTGTTCAGGCTTGGAAATTCTTTTAAACCTTTATACTTCAAAGTAAAATAAGTTCAAAATATCTATGTAGGACTGGACCCCATTCACCTTAATCCTGTAAGTAGATGACAGGGAGTCAGTGGGAGCACTTGGTGGAATATGATGACATCAATTATCCTCAGGGTCCTGAATCTAATGTTAAGTGGTATTTTATATTATTATTTTTATAATATGTAATGTTATGTCTGAACAAAACTACTAATATCCTTCCAGTATTCTGATGACCCCATGGCATGGGTAAATTAAAGGGATTTTCTCCTTCAAAATTAACACTTCTTACATTTTTTAAATTTTGTTTAGACTCAACATTATTGGATTTTATCTGTAAATCTTTATAGTCTATTTAATATATATACACATATATATAAATAAATGAGAGCAAATTATTTAATTCATAAAGAAATGCAGCTCATCACTTTATTTAATTACAATGTTCTGAAATGAAATACATAGCCAGTGGGAATAGGCCTATTGATTAAAAACTAGGGTAGCTTCTGTTTAGTCTGTTGGAGTCTCTTCCTTTTTTTCCCAATTACTGTGTGTAGGACAGGTCAGTCTGGTTGCATTATAAAATTAGGTTAAGAGACAGTATTTCTGTCACTGAATTGTATGTGATCCATTTCTTACGAAAAGACACAGCAGAATAATTTAACTCTAAATTCAGAGCACTTTGCTGTGCCTGGCATTAAGATTTTTTATTTTGTCTTTGTTTTCTTTTCTTTTGTTTTTGTTTTGTTATCATTGCAAACTCAAAGATGCCTGAGAAACAAAGAACATGAGAAACTAATATTCATATGAGTGTAAATAGTCTGGTTTGTGTGATGTATTTGCCTTCCATGTGAGGAAAATTTGCTATGGAAATTAAAATGGATGTTTGGAGATCATAAAGAAGCAGGAGGAGCATCATGAGGATTTTATAGGAGTGCATCTCATAATAGTATTTGAGAATTATATATCTTCTTGGGGACATCTCTTATCTAACAGCTTTGTTGTGCTCTCAGCATCCCCAGCAGGGAGAAAAGTGGGCTGAGAGTTGCTGAACTCCATGGACATGGATTGCTGCATGTTCTTCTAACAGGTGACTCCTTTGTGGCTACTGTTTTTGTTTTGTATTGCAGTCAGGATTATACTTGTCTGATGAAATATGCTAACTAATGAAACACAGCAGTGTTGGTATATGAATAAATAGTATAGTAAGATTTCCCAAGAAGATTTTACTTAATGCTGGTTCTCAATGATTTATAAATTGATAAAAAACAGAGGTGGAAAGGATCTTGAAGTGTCATTCCCTCTGTCCTGAGCCTGGGTCAGTCCTACTTAAATGACCCTGAGAGATGATGCTTTGTCAGGTCTGTTCTTAAAAATTGCCAGCATGAGGACTTAGTGGCCTACCCAGGCAATGTGCCTTTACATTTTGGGGAAAAAAAAAAAAGCTCTCCCTGGGAACCAAAATTTACTTGGTGCAATTTAAGCCCATTATTTTTGTTCTTTCCAAAATGGATAAGAAGAACAGTTTATTTCTCTCTTTTTTCATAGCAACTTTTGACACCATAGAAAGCTGTTATCATGTCACCTCTTAGTTTTCAGTTCTCTAGGCTAAACAAACCTGGTTCTTTCTGACCTCTCCCAAGGGTCATGTTTGCCAGAATTCTGGCTATTCAAGGAGTGTTTGGTGAAACTTCCACTGGCTTTGGGAACTGAGTTACATCTGCACTGTAAAAACCTTATATTTGCAAAGCATCTAGAATTAAACCAGCCATTTTTACATAAATGTCTTGTAATCCATGTTCAAGTCTAAATGTGTTTGCTTATAAGTAGCAGTGGTACATCTTAGCCATGACCTTGTGTATCCACACTGGTGGGAGCACTCAGCCTTTGACTTGTGTGCTTTAGAAATGTACGTGGGGCAGATGGATGTCTGGAATACACACGTGACATAACATCTGCTGGTGAATAAAGATTGTTATAAAGACAGAAAATAAAGCTGGGAATGTGTTTACAAGTACTCAAGCAGTGCTGCATATATGGTAGGGCACAGAGTTACTTGAAAACAAGGCCAAAAACAATTACCAAAAAAAAGTGTCCCTATTCTCCTTGAGCAACTAAGAGAATTTAAATGTTTCTGCCATCTCTGCTAGGAGAGCTAAATGAGGAAAGAGTAAGAGTAAGATCACTCATTTAGATGACAAAACACTCATGACAGTGGTAGAACTTCTCTTTGGGTTATTTTTCTATTCCTTTCATTCCTCTGCAATACTGAGGTATTCATTTAAGCCAGCCACTGTACTGTGATTTTTTGAGTAGTAAATAAGAGCTTTTAGAGTTCAAATCACCTAATCATATTTAGAAATCTATTTCTGGATGAAATGAATTGCTGCTGAACCACTTTTTTCCACTCCATTAAATTTAACTGAGTCTAGGTGACTAATTCAAATGAGTAGACTCTGCCTAAGTTGCCAACCACATCCCTTAATGGGATTTTCTTTAGATCTTCTAGGATCTAGGGCAGAAGGTCCACGTCGTGGCCTCTTAAAAAGAAAACACTGAAAAGGTGATGAGCAGTCACTGGGAATTGAGTTGTGTGGCTCCAGTGCTCAGCAGGTGGAAGATCTGACACTGGCATTGCTCCAAGGGGAAGACTGCCATGGGTGAAACACAGCTCCAGACAGAGGAATTGTACTATCTCTTTCCAAAGAGAAAGGGAGCAAGAGTCAGAAGCAAAGATGAATAAGAGAGACCTTCAAAGACGCTTCAGAGGAGGACAGCAAAATAAAGGAGGACTTAAGAAGTAGCTTTGGTGAAGACAGCAGGAGAGAAGCCAGATGTTTAGGAAAGACCACTTGGAAGACAATCAGGAAACTGCTCCTATTTTACCAAGTTCCTCAGGCAGAGAAGTCATAAATAGTTGTATTCAGGAATAAAGAGGAATAGGTAGGTATTTCCTCTGAACTTCTACTGACTTCTGAGTATTAGCAGAAGATCTAACTCTTTAGACTTCAGGAGTATTGCTGGAGAGGAAGAACTGGCATAGAGATTGCGAATGAGGTATACACAAAGTGTCCTTTGCTCTTGTTAGGGAGAAATGGAAGGCTCCAGAATTTGTACTTTAGTGACTGCAAAGTGTGCGAGAAGAGATCTCTGGGATCTCTGTGCTAGAGATGGAGAACAAATTGATTCAAGTTCAGCTGAAAGTCTGGAAATTACCCAGATAGCTAGAAGAAAATTGAAACTATGCTACAGAAGGGGCAACAGCCTACAATAATACCTTTGTCCTAAAACCTGAGTTCCATAAATCATCCTCCCTTAGGAGCAGCCTTGGATAGTTGTGGTTGCTGGGAGCTGGCTCTAAGGTATGACTCTTTCCATGTTACTTTTTCCCCCCTTCTGTTTCTGTGGTGCTGATTACCTGTATCTTTAACCAGTTGCATTATACTTTTTCTGGCCTCAAATACATTGTCTGACAGTATGAACTGAAGTCAGAGCCCTGCCCATTTATTCTTGCTGATATTCTCTGGAGATACAGCAATTGTACATCTAGGTAGGTAATTCTGACTCAAGATAAGTGTTTTTCAACTCCTACCAGCTACAGCTGGTAACTTTTTACCAACAAAAATGGAGTAGGTCCCACATACCTACATCACTTTTTGTACTAAAGTACAGCTTTATTCAAATCTTGTATGTGACTCTGAAGAAAAGTTTGTTCCAGTTCTGGCTTGTCATTCTGTTTTGATTGGTAGGGGCATGATACAGAAATTTCTGCAAGTTTTGGATTGCTGTCTTTCTCAACTTAATAATTGAGTAATGTCTAATCTTCAACTGAGTATGGAATCAAAGTAGGGATTAACAGATTCATCAACGATAATCTCAATCCAGGAAATCTTCACAGAGTAGGAGTTTGTGGTTGATACCAAAACATGCTTCAAGCTACAGAAGCAGTTAAATCATGTCAGGATTGACTTACAGAGGGACTTTCCTGTCTGAGTCAAGCACTGGGCAGAGATCAGTATCCAGAGCTACCCAGTACTGTGTTAACCTAACCCTGTCCTTGGCTCAGGAAACCTCTGAGTATTCTGTACAAAATGGACAAGTGAGACTGACAACAATCTGTCTAAAAATAAGTGAAGGTCAGTGGTGATGTCAGCATCATCAAGATCATCGAGGTTACAATCCCTGCTCCAGTCAAAAATAAGATTTGAACAGGGCTTTCCCACATTGCAGAGATGTATTCCAGTCAAGTGAACTGAGGCAAAGAGAAATAAGGACTAATTCCTGCTCTTCCTGGCAGAACAAGGAGGAGTGTGAAACATTGCTGAAAAGATGCAGGGCAGAATCCCTACGTCACTGCATGTTTTCAATAATATTCCCTGCTTCAATGTGCCTAAGAGCCTACTGCCAACATCTGCAAGGTTCAGGTTTTAGGCTGAATCTTATTTTAGTTGCCTCTTAAATCTGAGCTGACTCCTGTTAGCTGGAAGTCCTTTGTTGTCCAGACTTTTGTGACCAGCATTGGCCTTTTGATGCTTATATGTGTATTCACAAATGTAGTCTGAGCGCAACAAATCCCTGCCTTTTCCCTGGCTCTACCTTATTACTTACTGATCCCTCAGTACAGCTGGGAGTGATGCTGAATTTCCTCAGGACAAAGTGAAATGCCCTGTTCTATCTTGGGTCAGAAGGGTGATTGAAACATGCCAAGGTATCAGCACATTTAGGTAACCAAGGAATGGTCAGGGAAATGGAGATGAGAACAGAGCTGGTGGAAAGCGTGGAGGGAGTGGCAAGTCTATAAACTCACCTTGTCACTCATGTCCAAATGTCACAAATTTCACAAAACCACAGTTCTAAGTGCAGAGTGTTTTTATGTTGCTATGGGCAGTGAAAAATATTGGTGTAGATTAAACCATGGTTTTACTTCATGGTTTCATTTTCATACTTCCTTTCTTGACTCTTCTGGTGCACATATCTTTCCACAAATTTTCCTTTCCGTCATCTCCAATTACAAATATTTCCAAACGAATTAAATCACCACACTTCTATTTTATGTTTTAGTGATGTGAGGCAGAGCTGATTAAAGGATAGGTAGGCAAGGACAGCACAAAATTTCTCCATGTATCTATCCTGCAATCTCCTCTGTAGCAAGTTTCCCTTCAGATGTTTTACACAGTTCACTGATGCACATGGAAAATTATGTTGCTGTAGTTAATAACCTTATTTTTTTCTATTAAATTTATAACCCTTACTGGGAATTAAATGTGAATAAGTCACTTGATGTTTTTGCTCTGATTATAAAATCCATATGTTTCCTGAGGTCTCCAAGTCTTGCCATTTAATCTGACTATAGTGATAATCGTTTTTGGGTAAAACCGCTACCTGGTGAATAACCAAGAAATTTATTACTGCCTAAAACTATAGAGGACATACTTGTTTCTATTGAAAGCTTAGCATTTTCTGAGATAAAATAGACATGCCCACATGCCTGTACTCAATATTTTTCGCACAATCCATTTGTATCTTTTCTTTTTTTTTTTTTTTTCAACAAATTCTGACATTTTTTACCTTTAACATATCTGATTTAAATGATATTTGAGGGCATTACATTCAGGTCTTTTGCAGAAATAACGACTGGAAAAACCTGAATTTCAGAGTTGCTTCCTAAGTATCAGCAGCTTTCCAGGGCTGACTATGATACCTATCCTTGCTTACTGGTGCATTCTTCTTTCATGTAATCAGTGGTTCAAAGTCCAGCTGGAGGCCAGTCCTTAGTGCTGTATTCCAGAGGTCAGTCCTGGTCCAATACCATCTGAGATCTTCATAGTGACCTGGATTCATGGGCCAGAAGCTCTATCTGTACTCAAAGCCGACTCTATTAATGCATTTTATCTTGTTCAAGCAAATTTACTTGTGTTTCCAGATGCTCATTTTTTCTTTTCCCAGTTTAATCCTATTGTAGGAGTGAATTATTTCTATGTCCTCTTTGTTCTACTTAATTTGAAAAATGATTTCGTGAAGCAGTTAAAAATTGTGCAATATAAAAATTAAGGGTTTTCACATCCAAGACTTTGCCTAATGTATCCCATGGTTCTGCATTTAGCAGGACTTTCTTATAACCTGTAGACAAAACACAAGCTAGGGTTAGCTGTGCTTGCAAAAGATGAGCTTGGATCTCTCAAACACAACGGAGCACCTTGGTTAAAGGTCAAGGTAGCTTCAGGATGTTACTGTATGTATGTTTGTTAACCAGGGTACAGCTCTGAGTTAACAGCTTATTCTTTAAGCTCCTGTTCTCGTGTGTTTCCAAGAGAGGAGTCATGTGAGGGCATTAGGGTTGGTGGACCAAATGCTCAGTTAATTCTGGTGGAGCATCCTCATGCCATCTTGTGTGCAATTTTTAAACTGCATCTCTGTTGCTGCTTTCATGCACAGCTCCAAAATGACTGGTGAGTGCAGCTACTAATCCCAACTAATTCTTTTTACCTTCTGCTGTTAATTGATTACTCTAATGCAGGGAAAGTCTCTTAAGTCCAAAGCCCTGCTTAATGCTTGTATAATTTAAACAATGATGCTTCCCTTTCCTCCCTTCCTTTCCTAGTCTGGTTAATTTAGAACAATTTTAGAACAATATCTTCTCTACCTGATTTTCCTTCAAACTTGACTCATTTTTGAACTGGTTTAGAGACCTGATAAACTCTATAGGCACTTTGTCTCAGCCTACTTCTGCTGGGAGAGAGGTGCCTTTGGGTTTCATGGTGAAGAAAGCCTGTCACTACTTGGCTTTGGCAGGACTCTTATCAGCTACTGATGAAGGCAGTGTACATTGAAGATCCTTGTCAAATCTGTTCTTAAAAATCTTTGTCATAAGTTCTGGCTCTTCTTGAGCTACCCATATTTGGCCAAAATCTTTTTCATGTTGTACATACCCTTGACTTGTCTTGGAATCTTGTCCACCTCTTGGCAAGTTTTGCTTTAGATGTCTTCTAGCTGTTTTTCAAATCTCTGTTTCATGATTTAGCCTGTAAAGGCAAAATGTTTCCTCTTCTACCTCAAGCAGAGGCTGCTTTCATCTGTCATTTTCATAGTATTTGAACACTGAATTATTCTCTTTGTTTACCACTAGTAGCATCATTGTGTGTTAATGGTGCTTGTGGAATGTTATGATCAATATTAATCAGTATAGATTCACCAAGTGAAGGACCAGGCTTATGTTATTTTCCTAACAAAAAGTGGGAATTTGGAGTTTTCAAGGTGGAAGTTCCTGTAATTGCTTCTTCCCCCAGCTGAGCTGTAGATGAGATGGCAGGGGAAAAGAGAATTCACAGTAGTGAAAATAGGAAAAGTATGGATGGCAAAGCAAATCCCTTTGGAGGAATGCATTCCCTACGCTGCACTCCTCCAGTGCATCTGCTCTTTTGTCCTGTGTATTAACAGGCACAGAATTTATAAGAGACAAATCCAACCACTTCTGTTTCTGAAATTCATCTAATTCATATTGTGACCTATTATCCCTACTAACATCTGCTGAGTGTTCACCACCTTTAACTAGGTTTTATATTAATATAAATCAAATGAAGAAAGGTATCACAAACTTTCTGTTCAGGAAGTGTTTTTTTTTCTTTATGCCTTGCAGTTAGAAAGAGATCAGTTTATCATGCCAAGATCTGGCATCTACCCTTTCTCAAGAAGGCTGTTTCTGCTAAAGGCCTCTGTCATGAGCTGGCTGCCACAGGGAAGTTGACTTCTGTAAACATCTGAAAGTAGGGTGGTGGTGGTGGTTGTTTGGCAATGTTAAACCAAGGAAACCAGACAGTAAATACCATGCTAGCTGAACACTCCCACCAACTGAAAAAGAGAAGAAGGAAAGTACATGAAGGAGCAAAGAGGGTATTTGTAACACCCAGTTTAGCAGAAACACAGCAGTGCATTCTCCTTCAGTCTGTAGTGCTGTGAATCAGCCGTGCTCTCACACTCATTGTGAATGGAGTTTTAAATAAAGTGATTACCTCACAAATCAGCGAGACTCCCAGGGAAAAATCCAGAGCAACTCTTTAAAAACATATTTCAAAGTGATCAAAGATGCATGTGTCTCACATTGTTCACCAGGGAGGAGTCTTTCAATAGCAACCAGAGTTAATGCAGTCATGAACTTGAGCATCTTTCAGCAACTGTCTCACATTTTGCTGAGATTATCATCCCATGGAACCTCTTTCTGAACAATTCCTTAACTAAGCTCAGTAGCTGGAGAGCAGCCATTACATCTTCATCCTTCATCTTGTAAAGCAGCAGAACATTTACCAGTGTATACACAGCTGAGAAATGCAATTTGACTGGTACATTAAAGGTATTTGGTGATCTTTAATCTTAGCATAACTGCTGCCCATCAGGGGTGCAGTAATGTGCTTCACAAAGCGCACAAGAGAAGACAAGACCCTTAATGAGTTTTGGCTGAGCTGGGCACGTTCTGCACAGTGTTGTTCAAATTGTCTCAGGCTTCCTGCCAAGTAATGCAGAAGAAAATGCCTTGGAGTATGCTAGCTGTCTATCAACCTCGCAGAAAGTTTTCTCAAAGACAGTCTTTGATTTGTGAGTCAACCACTATTAAGTTAGTGTCAAAACCCTCTCTGGAGGCAACAAAATGGA
Source organism: Cyanistes caeruleus (assembly GCF_971803275.1). Classification (NCBI taxonomy): domain Eukaryota; kingdom Metazoa; phylum Chordata; class Aves; order Passeriformes; family Paridae; genus Cyanistes; species Cyanistes caeruleus. The sequence continues at coordinate 103,985,594 of NC_141703.1, forward strand.
GCACAGTTCTGCTGTTACTTCTAGCATCAAAATATTCATCTTGAACTTAAGGCTCTAGGTTATTTTTACTGTGCTCTGTCTCTGGATAGGATTTGTGGGGTGACTTACATGGCTTAGCTCCTGAAATGATGGGAATAAAAGCTGGGGAATGAACAATGGGGAACGGTTGTGACCGTTTTGTAATCAACCTTATTTAAGGAAATAAGAGGGGCTCTGTCTTTGTGAGGCAAGCCTTACACTGTAGGCCTCTAACTTGACTCACTTGCACACACTGGCACATTCCTCTAGTGTGAATGGCAGGTTTGCAGAGAAGTGCTGTGACCAGTTCTACCAGTCTGTGTGCTACACATGGTGGGTGGGACTGGTCAGAGCAGCTGGAGATGGCATTTTGACTCTCTGTGGAGCCCAGGGACTTTGCATTGTGCCTTTGAGAAAGGGACACTAATGTTTAGGGAAAATGCCAGGGAAACATCACAGTAGGTGCCCAACACAGCCCCCACATAGGGGCTGAGTAGTCATGACAACTGTAGTTATCAAACATTAGCATGGGACAGCATTCAAAAACCATATTGAAGGCTTTAAATAACTTATCGAGCTGCAGGCGTGCAACTGTGGAGCTAGTGCATGACAAAAATACACCTTCTGACTTTGAGGAACTGTCAAAAAGGACACTGAGCCACAGGTGATCACTAAAGATTCAGCCTAATTGCAAAGGATATGCATAACAATGTTATATGTGGTAGCTGACTGCTCAGGAAATTCAGTTACTCTGCAGAGTAATCTGGGTCTCTGGGTAGTGTATCAATAAATACCTGCTTGAGATCTTCAGCGAGCCAAGCCAGAGACTAAGGATTTGTAATGATACCAGCAGGATATAGGCTCTCAAAAAGGCCTTCACGCAGCAGCCTGATAAATTTATTGTCTGAATTTCCAAAAAGGATTTTGAGCTTTGCCTCATCTGAGTTTGCATTGTTGTAAGAATTTAAGTGTTCATATGGTGTGAAGTAATGGATTTGGAAATGAAGACAGGAATTGAATGCTGTGATTAAATGTGTAGGGCAAAAAGAAACAGAAAGCCTACCTCTAGTGATGGAGAGCTCCTTGGATATTGCTTCAGTGTGGGTTTATATGCATTTGCCAGGAAGTTTTTATCTCTTACCTCCATCCTTTTTCTGACACGGTGTTCTTAATTTCTTATCTTTCCACATTCACCCCTGATTCCTGTTCTCAAGCTTGTACCACTGCAGTTTTCCTTTGTTCTCCACGCTCCCTACAGTGCAAACACATGACGGAGTTACTGTGCTTGACAAATTACATGGCACCAGCTGTGCCACCACTGTGCATTCCTGGCTGACACAAAGGTAAACCTCTGCCACGTGTGGGAACACAGAACCAGGAGCTGCCTTAGCACAGCTGGAATGTAGTCAGAAGTCTGGAGTCCTGGGTTCCTGTGCGGCAGCCTCAGCTCACACAGTGCAGTGTGGAAGTCTGCTTAGCCAACAAAAAGATGTAGCTGTAGTATTCTACACATAATAAGAGCTGCTGAGCTGGCTGTAGCTACAACACTCTCTAAGGTGGTGGCCTCAGGTGGCACAGGTTTTGTAAGCATGCTGGGGGAGAAGCCCTGCCTCCTTCCCAGAGACTGCTCCTTGTGCAGAAGTGTTTGGTACGATTGCAGAAATGCTTGAGATGTTCACAGTACCCACATGCTGCAGAACTGGAGCTCCACGCTCTTTAAGGCCTATGCCAGCATTGCACTTGGAGGGATGGGGCACCTCACTGGGCCAGCCTGGTCCCAGGGATGCCCAGCCCTGCCTGCAGTGCTCTGCAGAACGGGGATTTGCCCGGTGGAACGCTGTGCTAAAATGTTTGTATTGCTCCTGGTAACTGAGCCGGCTTGCTCAGATCTGATTTTAGCCTTTCACAGTACGCTGCCTTGTACCAGTGGGGAGATCCTCTCAGTGTGTTTAGTCTCACTGTGAGACCCTCCCATTTTCAGCATGGGAAGATTTATTCACAAACGATGAATGCCACAGTGTCTGAGAGGCTTGGGATGAACTCTCTGCAAGTCCATACCTCCTCTGACACACAGAGTAAGGCTACAGAGCCTACTTTAGGCAGCTGCAATCTAGTGCCATATCCAAGGCTGTAAGTAATTTCCTGTAATTTTGCATCTTCTTCTTGAAGATTTTCTTCTGAGCTTCTAGTGCAATGAGAGAGATAAACTCATGCACATCTAGTCTACTCTCTGTTTCAGTGGTTTGCTTGGAAGGCAGCTCCTTCAGGAGTACTGGCAGCAATATGTTTCCAGCTGTGGGTTTTTCTTAAAAAAAAAAAAAAAAAGTAAGAGAAAGAAACAAGACCAATCTTTTTTAAGGATTTTTCATTGTTGCTGCCCAGGGTGAGCAGGACAGCTTCAGGACTCTTGTTTTTCCCTTGTCTTGAAGTGATTAAATTGAGTGGCAGTGTATTTCCAGAGGACTGCAGAACGTTATGGAGACTGTGCTTGCAAGGGATTGTCAGTGTCACATAAGGTGAGTTGTAACACAATGAATGTCTCATGCACTGTATGGGACAGAGGGCCTTTTTTTTACTTTAGTTAAAGTTGCTGGCCCACTGAGAAAACTAGATGTGTGTTTGTGAAATGGAGCTTCTGAACTGGTCCATAAAAATGCCCCAAACTCTTTCCAATCCCATTTTCAGATGCAGTCATTTCCAGCTCTCCCTGTATTTACTATTTCAATGTTTTTTGAATTTGGCCTCAGGGTTTCACATCAGCGTGCACGCTAGCTATGTACACATAAGATTTTCAATCCTTTCCTTTCCCCACCACTTGTGACTTCAAGAAATTTTAAATGTACATTTGGTGTGCTTTCTGACCTTGACTTTTGAGCATTCAGGCCGAGTACTCAATCATTACCATATAAGTTCATACCCTTGACATACCATGAGTAATTGATCTCAACTCTCAATTATTATGTTAAGCTTATATGGATTTAGAAGGATGAGATCCTTCCTAATTAACCTCAAGTTTTTTGATAAGATTACACTCAAGATTGACACTGACAGCTCATAATTTATCTGAATTTTAAGGAAGCTCTTCATAAATTGCCAAGCCAGGACTTCAGTGTTATTACAGAAATAGATTTCAAAATGCACTAAAAATGCTGAAAATGGGAAAGAGTTTTGTAAGCAACTCTAACAGGGGTGGAAATTGTGTTACACCCACAGGGGACAATGTCTCGAACAACCCAAATGGAAAACTGTTTTTCATGGTAACTAGCATGAGCTGAATATTATTGATCAAAACAAATAATGAACAGGTAACGTAAGAGGTAAATCTGCAGGTGGTAAAACTCACAGAACCTGATTCTCACAGTCTTGGTTCCTGGTGGTTGGATTCACTTGAACCTAAGTAGGTCTCTAATGAAAGCCTTGCTCTGGGGTACAGCTTGTAGTGTTTCTGATGGAAACTTTGCTGCAGCCTAACAGGCAAATTTTGTTATGGTCATCCCACTGAGCAGTCCTCTCTCTAAGCTGCTTCTCTGCCCCTGTTTTTGTTTTTTTTTTAACTTTAAGTCTTTCTGAGTGCTGTCATTTTTCTTGTGTGGTTCTGTAGCTTCCAGAGGATCAGCTGCTCAGGGTCAGTCCCCAGTTAGCATCATTCTATTAAGGCCAGTGAGGGTTGAATTAACACAAAGTCAATCAATCTTTACTAATTCACACCAGCTAAGAGTTAGCTGTAAAAATGTAACAGTTTTTTAAATGCATGTTTAAATGAATTGATCTTGTTATCGTTCTGAGTAACTATTTTACTAAAAGTATGAGGAGCTGTGGGCTGCCTGACTGCTATACACCAACAGGATCATATTCCTGCATGACTTTATACTTACATAGATTCCAAAACAGGAGAAAATGTTGTTAGCAATGCGACTGAAATAGATGATGTTGTGTGACACTGCAAGGAATGCAGCATTTTGTATGGAATGGGATGAATGAGTACAGGCACTGAATAAACTAGGGGGAAATTTCAGCAGCTGAGTACAAAAGAACTGCAAGTACTGTCCTACAAACAGTGATGAAACTTGCTTTGTGAAGCAGGACATCAGTGTTCTGATAGGGAGGAATTAATGTGGACTCAGGTAAAATGGGAATTTTCACGTAGTGTCATTTTTATTTGAGATTGATTAGTCTGACCTTCACTATCTTCCTAAAGACAGTGCAGTAAGTTTTGTTGGCTTTTTTCCCCTCTGGTCTCACTGAGATTAGAGCACGGATTGGCAGATAGACCAGCCTCGTGTGCTGCAGAAAATGCAGCAGAGAATATTAGCTCAGAAGCACTGGGAGAAGACATTTAAACCCTTCCACATAGATGTTGATAAGCAGAGCTGTTGATGGACAGCTGTTTGCAATGTTATGGTCATATATTTGTAGACCTAAGGGAATCAGATACCAATGTCCTCATAACTGCTAGCCTGGTAATTAAATATGACAGTCTTATCATACAGTATTATCAGCATTTTGAAAGTATGTCTCGAAGACAGAGATACAATAGTCCTCTACAGTTCAGCACCAGACAGCAAAACATGTTTAGCATGAAAGATAAAATTTCAGATTCCAAATATATAGGGTTAAGACCTCGATAATGGAAGGTAAAGTAATTTAAAAAATGTTATATTTGGAGAAAGATAAATGTGTTAGAACTGTTACAATGACCCTGCAATAGACCCAGAAGGATAGGATGGAACTCTTACGGTGATGCCATTCCCTCTAAGGGCTGGTTGCTGTTCTCCATAGTTTTACTGATTAGTATCTTTATCAGTGAAGACTTCCACTGAAATTAATAGGATTAAATGTGTTGCCATAACCTGACCCTTGAAATTTTAAGAATATCTACAACATTACCAGTTTCTGAATGTGCAGGTCCAATTCACTGTCATATTTGAGTGTGTCTCTGGTTTTTTATCTCCTTTTCTCTTTCTTTTTTTCCCCTTTTCTTTTCTTTTCTTTTCTTTTCTTTTCTTTTCTTTTCTTTTCTTTTCTTTTCTTTTCTTTTCTTTTCTTTTCTTTTCTTTTCTTTTCTTTTTTCTTTTTTCTTTTTTCTTTTTTCTTTTTTCTTTTTTCTTTTTTCTTTTTTCTTTTTTCTTTTTTCTTTTTTCCTTTTCTTTTCTATTCGCCAGTTCTGGTTTTATCACTACAGAATCTCAGTGAAAGCAGTTTTGAAAACCAAATATGTCACTTAAGTGAACAAAAAATCAATAGCACACAAAATTCTGGGAAACCCAATCTCCAGGAAACATACATCTATATTTTATCTTCTTGACTTCAATTATCACTTTTGCCAACTTCTGCTAGAGACACTTTCCTGGCTCTTCAACTCATTCCTCATCAATCCCTGATGTTCTCTCTATTTTAAGTGACTGTAGTTCCTATCCCTCTTACTTTTCAGCTGATACTACCCACTTAGATTTTGAAACCCATTCTCATCCTTAGTTTTATTCTGCTTATAAAGTGTTGCCACTGATTTTGATGGCAAAATACTGTGATTATTTCTATGTGTGTTGAATAGGTAACAATCCTTCCCATCAGAAGTAAGATAGCTTTAGCTGAGCAAAGATATTGTTGCCTTACTAATTAAACTGCTGTGACCAAAACCTGTGTGTAAAAGCAGCTTCTTGTCCACATGTGAACAAGAGCTAGATTTCAGCAAATTCTCTTCATCTTAAGCTGTGCTTTGTGATTTTAATGCCATTTATTGATGTAGCAAAAGTGCCATTCATCACCCAGTTTTAAAGGAAAACCAGTGCCATTTACACCTTCCAGTTTATTTAATTGAACTGGCTCATCTGAGAACATAATTGTGACAATTGCAAGGGAATCAAAGCCTAGATACTTTCTGGAATAGAACTTCAAGTGATGTAAAGAACTGCTGTGCCTCCCTTGTCTACCACAGACTTGTAAAAACTGGCATCTACACAGGTTCTGTTTTGTTGCTCATGTGAATGGTGAAATTCCTTGCAAGGAAAAAATCAGGTTCCCAGTTGAACTGCAAAAATGTGTTTCTGAGCAAGAGCTAGGGACAGTGGTTAAACTGAAAATATTTTAAAATGTCACTTCAGTGGTGTTTTATTAAAAGGTCATCTGGCATCTTAAATAATAGGTGATTTCTAAAGGCAGCATGTGAAAATGACATGGATACTGAATATGGAACGCGCACACCTAAGTGTTATCTTGTTTCCCTGGGTGGACCCATTAAAATATTTGTGAAGTGAGTATTCTCCCTAGATTTTTATCAACATTTGCCTAGCTTAATTAAGCTTTTAAGGTAAATAAGTGGCTTTGTTGGCATGCTCAGGAAAGTCCTGACACCAACCCTGTCAAGAGTAGTAGATCTGCATCTTTTCAAGCCAGCAACCCAGGTGTGTACAGTAGATAGACAAAAAGCTTCTCAACTGTCCAGAGGCTGATGGTGATCTTAAAAAGTGACTGCCTGAACTACCTTCTTGTTTCATTTTCTGTAATGAGTTTCTGATTTTAATTTAGCAGAAACATAAAATTCAGCTGACAGGCCATGTCTAAGACTCTTGACACTGACATCTTCTTTATCTCCCTCAGTTTTGGAGTTGTTCATTTCCTCCTCAGAATTACAAGCCCTCCTTACAGAAGGGGTCTTGGAAAAGGTTATCAATAATAAGTGTTATCAAAGATCTACCTGCAAAAGGCAATAAGTGTTATCAGAGATTTACCTGAAAAATAATATACTATACCAGCCTCAATTAGAAAATAGGCATGAGTTTAGTTCTCTTCACAAGAAGCATTTCTTCCACCCCTTACTTATGAGCAGGAACAAAATGCTGTTTCATCTCCCTCGTGGAATCTGTGATATATAAGGTACCTCAAAGGAAATTTACATCAGCCTGTTATGACTTTATACCTCCCCCATCAAATAATGGCCTTGAGCATGGAACAGAGACCTGAGGGAAATATGATAGAGAAGGAAGAGAGCCAAGCAATTAAAAATATTTATAATACTTCCATGCAATAACCTATGATAAGGTTAGTTCCTTTTTTTTCCTTCATTATTTCTCTGCATAAAAGTTGCTGCATGAAGTCAGTACAAATATGTGTATGAAAAAGCATGAAAAAGACTTGTTTCAGGCTGTGAGTATGTGAATGTGTGTTCTGATTTTGTTAGAAGTTTAGGTGTTCCTGGAGTATAGGAAGAAGTAGAATCAATTTAATTTATGCTGTACACTATTAATACCCAGGGAATCCTTGTGCTTAGTGATATCTAGCACAGCTAAAAGTACACAACAGAAAACTTGGGTGTTTTACTGGCACGAGATCACTTTCCTTAAATAAGCTCAAAGAACTGAAAGGGAGATGTAATTACTCCAAAATCTATGTATGAAAAAAATAACTGTGAAAAAATATTGTGTGTGTTAACTGAGGGGTAATTTGCTCAGGTGTAATGAATGAGTTACCAGACCACCCCACACATAATACTGAAGGAAGGAGATGGTAGGAAAAATAAGAGGGATCATAAGAGTTGATATAAGGAAGGTGCTACTCAGCATAGCAGGGCCAGAGGCTGGCTTAGAGGACAGAGCTGCTGATGGAAAAAGTCAACATGTCAAGTTACACTCCTAAGTGGAGCTGATTTTATGGTGGGCTTTTCACACAGGTGACATTACCTAGTTTTTAATTACTGCAGACAGAACGTCTTAACATAGATTCACTGGAGGACATATCAGTTGTCATTTTGTTGGTTCCAGTAAGTGCTCCGAGGTCCCAGTTGTTACTGTCTGTGAAACATGCTTTGTAAATCTTATCCTATGTGAATATCCTTGGCTATTGATTCTTCTGTGAACTTGGCAGTCCTGTCAATAAAGGGAAAAAAAAAAAAAAAAAAAGCATTAAAGGAAAATCAGTGTCCTTGCCTTATGCAGTAACCTGAACAGTTCTTGGGAAAGAGTCCAGTGCAGGCACAGTAGCATGGTTAATTAAAGCAGTAACATCATTAGTATACTAATTTGGGAGTGTGTGGATGTTGGGTCTGTGTATATCAGGGACACAGTGTAATTGTTGCCCTTCTGTTCTTGGTTTCTAGTTTTCTGGAATTACGTGCAAACTGAGGTAAAAGTAGAATTGCTAAACCAGTCAACCAATACCTGAATTAAAAGACATCATTTTAGGGGAGGCTTTTTAGTGCCAGAAAGAGCACAATATTATCAGGTTATTTGGGCATTAGAAACCTGAGGAAGCTGTTCTGAGATGGCTAATGCATGGGTCTGGACTTCTGCCAAGGAGCCATGGGCATCCATAACAAGGCAAAGGATTTTGAAAATTCCTTGTTCTCCTGGACCCATATTCCCAAATATGTGTGGGTCAGGTTTTTCTCTACTCTGACGCTGCACCCTGGTTTATTACTTAACACTGTAACTCCAGCAGGGCAGTGCCATGCTCTTGTCTGTTGCAAACTGGGAATGTTTTGAAGAAAAAAAAAAGATTTTTATTCCCCTCCCCCCGCTTCATTCAGATTTCAATAGTTAATTGGATGCACAAGGTACTACATAAAGCTACAGAATGATGCTAAACCTCTCTTCTAGTCTCTGTCCTAATTTGTATGGAGAAAATTACTTCTACTTAGAGGTCACAGAAAAAAAAAAATGGTGCTGACTGAGAAACATGACATTCCTTTTTCAACATTATTAAAAACTGGAATAATGAAAATTTCAACACCTCTCCCACTACTAATGTAAATAAAATATCATTCTGTGTGTCTCACACTGAGTACATTTAAGAGAAGGATTTGAACTGTAATGTGCACATAAAGTAGAAAGAGGCAGAATGTGCCCTCGTGCATACACTGACTGTTGAAAGACTCACAACCAAATAAGAGCAAATTTTGGCCCCTGTTAAATCACAGTAGAACTTAATGCAGTGCCTGCAAGAATTCAAAGCAGCTCACTCAGAAAATTGTTATCTTGTGTTTGGAAAAGCAAACCATTGAGACTGTAGGATTACACATGCAATCCATGATCTAATATGTGTTTTATCACACAGGACAGTGTTGCTATGTCTCATTCATGGAGAACATAAAAATAGCTATTGACACTGCAAACATACTGTGAGCTCACCTTACTGCTTCAAGAATATTGTACTCATTATGGGTTTATGGAAGGAAATGAACTTTTGGATTTGCTAATGAAAACCTTGGAAAAATACCAATTAAACCAAAATCCTAAGAGCATTGGCACTTTACCTTTCAGAACTGAGACTAGCTTAGAAGTTCTGCTGGTCTGCAAAAAAATAAGAGCCCAGAGGCTCTTGGAGAGGCTGATCATATGCTGTCTGAAAGGGAAAAAAATCACCAAGATCAAATCAGCTGCGCCAAAAAAAATGGGTACTTTTATTAAAACATCCAGGTTTCTCAGAGACACTATCCAGCCTCACACACACCTCATGGGCTATCTTCAGAATCCTGATACCTTGCATGTGGATACAGGGATGTGCAAGGACTTGCCCAGCCTCAGTCAGATGTTAGCTCCATGTTTTCCTCCCATCTAAAGGTAAAAGCTGTGAACATTTTTCATATTCCACTTTCTTCAGAGAATCATTGCTGCTGCTTAGAAATTCATGTTACTTCTCTTAAAGAAGAAGCTGTTACTGGTTATTACTTTTTACTAGTAATGGAAACCCGATTGGGCAGCTCCATAAGGAGAAAATGCATTTCCCAGCTGTTCTTTATTTATTTATTTTCCACTGTGAAGCCTCCAGCGCTGGGGACCGATATTCCCAGACATTAAAGTCTTCCTTGTGAAACTAAACAGCATCAAGCAAAAATTTTTTTTCAAGGTGTTTGTCCAAGTCCTGTACTCGGGCTGCTCCTCAGAGGTCACCTTGCTTGTCCCCAGCGCAGAGCTCCGGCAGGACAGCAGAGGGAGACCGCGCTCAAAGGAGGGGCACAGGCCCGGCCTTTGCCGGGACACCCGCGGCCAGCCCTCCCTCAGAACCGAGAGCTGCGTTTCGGCTGTGCCGGCCTGTGGGGCAGCCTGCTGCGGATCCCTGCCAGCAGCTCCTCTCTGTCCCGACAGCCCCGGCAGTGCGGCTCAGCCCCAGCCTCAGCCCCAGCCCCAGCCCCAGTCCCAGTCCCAGCCCCAGCCCCAGCCCCAGCCTCAGCCCCAGCCTCAGGCCCAGCCCCAGCCCCAGCCCCAGCCTCAGCCCCAGCCCCAGCCCCAGCCCCAGCCCCAGCCCCAGGCTCAGCCCCAGCCTCAGGCCCAGCCCCAGCCCCAGCCCCAGCCCCAGCCCCAGCCCCAGCCTCAGGCCCAGCCCCAGCCTCAGCCCCAGCCCCAGCCCCAGCCCCAGCCCCAGCCTCAGGCCCAGCCCCAGGCTCAGCCCCAGCCCCAGCCCCAGTCCGAGTCCCAGCCCCAGCCCCAGCCCCAGCCCCAGCCCCAGCCCCAGCCCCAGCCCCAGCCCCAGCCCCAGCGGGTCCGGTCCTGTCCCGCTGTCCTGGCCCGGAGCCAGCGGGCTCCTCGGCGATTCCTCGCAGTCACCGACCTTGCCGGGTCACGGCAGCACAATGTACTGACTTTATTAAGGCGTGCCCTTTAGTGAGAGTGTGTTTGGTGCATGTGTTGGGTCTGTAATTAAAATGCTAAAATACGGTTCTGGGAGAAAGTTTAACAGATTATTATCTTTCCTGCACAGAAGGAAGAGAGTAGTAGGACATACCTGTTTAAAGTGACTGTGCAAATGACATTTTGATGTGCCATATTTATAGTGCTTTCCCTCAGTCACTTGCATATAAAGGGCTGGATTATACCAGCCTGCCCCAGAAAGAGGTCGGAGAATGAACCTCAGTCACAACCACTCCCAAAGGCCACCAAGCCTTCCCCCTGCACAGAACCACACAAAATTATTTAGGTTGGAAAAGACCTCCAAGATCATCGAGTCCAACCTTTTGCCATGCTTCCCGTGGCTGGGATGGCACTTTGATCAGGATAACATCAAAGCTTTATACTTCCATGCTGAGCCATATCTCCGTGGTGGTGTGACTCCTAGCCCCTGCTTTCAAGGTAAGCCAGAGAAGGATCGATAATGTCTCATCAAAAACCCAAGCTCCACTTTCAACCCCCCTGTCCCACTATAAGTTTCACTGGGGCACTTTGTTAGTGATGGGTGAAGACCACCTCTGCTCCCTTCCACTGCAGTACCTGACAGTGCTGGGAGTAATACACGCCTGGGTTTGTCAGCACAACTAATCTGGGTTTCCCTGCACAATTTGTTCTGGTTGTTTTTTCCTTTTTTATCTTCTTTATGGTGATTTTTGGAAAACAAACAAACAAGCACTCCAAAACAAACAAACAAAACCAAACAAAAAACCCACAAAAGACCAACCAACCAACCAACCAAAAAACAAACAAACAAACAAAAAAAAAAGAATGCCAAAAACCAAAATGGAAGAGCTCGTGTAAATTTTAATCCAAGTGCTTTGATTAAAATTTAAAGTGGCACAGAGTGCCAGTCAGCTGACAATGGCAGGGTAATTGATGTTGCATAATGTCCCACTGGCTTTCTGGAGATGTTTTCTTTGGGTTTAAATATCTGTGTTTAATGAATCCAATGTACTTGGCTGAAGTGGAGTCAAAACCCATGGCAGGCTCAGACCCATACACTTTATGGGCTTTGCAGGAAAGACAGTAATAAAAATGCCAGTTGAGCAGAAAGACAAAAAATTCTTTATTCCTTTGCCACGTGGATCTTCTGACAAAAAGCTGTGAATCTCTGGTTTGCAGTACAAGATCCAGTCTGGTTCAGGGTGGCAAGTCAAGAGACCCAAAGACATTAATTTGCAAGCAGACTCCTTCGGGAAACAGCTCCAGAGGGAGTCTTTTAATGAACACTATATTTTTTTTCTCTCTACCTCACTTGGGAAAAGGTAGAAAGTTCCTCTTTCCTGAGCAAAACTGTAGTGCACCAATGTTCAACTGCTGGGAAAGAGTAGGTCCTGGCCAGAATGGCTGCAAAAGGGATTTTGTTCCTTGAATGAACATCCAGAATTTTAGATCTCGCTCCATATTCTCCTCTATCCCACCAGTGGCACAGGGTTCTTCTTCTGGGTGGTTGGATTTCATCTCCTAAAAGAAATAGGGAAAAAAAGAGGTGAATGGTGCCTTTATCTACCTGTGAGCTCATCATCATCACTAAGATGTTAGGCACAGTATCTTTGAAACATTTTTGGTTTCAGGTTTTGCATAGTTAATGATATTTTTTAGTAGAAAGAATATTTTAAAATTTGAAGACTGCCTTTAACACTTGATTGTAAATTTTAAATACTTATTTAAATGAGACACTAAGTCTTGACTGATTTCACCAGGAGAAGAATTTCTCCCGCTAGTCTTCACCCAGAATACATCTGCAGTGGCTGGAGAGAAAAATGTGGAAGATAAGCTAGAAAACTGGCAGCAATAAGGCAGCAACTAGGTGTCAATAAGATACTACTCTAGTGGTTAAATTGCTAAATTCTGTGGTTACTGAATACTCCTCAATATTAATTATATCAATATTAATATTCCTAAGTCTGGCATAATTTTATTAAAAGTATGTTTCATTCAGAAAATGCATTTCCACTAGGAAGGTTTGCATGTGTTTCTACAGCAGAAAAAACCCAGCTGACCTCTGTTTCACGATCAAATTGACTTACAGTCGGGAAAGGTTTGGGAAGTTGGGAAGCTCCAATCTCTTTTTTAATAGTACCATTTATCTTTGTTGAAATCTCTATCTGTTTGAGGTTTTTCTAGTGGAAATATTTATCTGAAGAAGTGTGTGAGGGCATTGTTGGGAGGCAGTGGGGAAGGTTGTTTTAGTAGGACTCCTGCTTTGGTTAACAACCCCTCAATGTGGATGTTTGTTTTCACACACAACTTCTGTGAACTCATTCGGCCCTGGATAATTATTCAGTGGGACACATCTGGTTCTAACAGAGTCAGCACTCCCACCAGCTTCCCTGCGACTGCTGCTGCAGGATTCAGCCCCACAAGAGCTAGAGAAAAGAGATGAAGCTGTTTTGCTGAGGCAGGGGACAATCATTGACGAAATAAATCCACTGAAGGAAGGAAAGGAAATATTACTGCAGCGTTGTGTTGACCTTAGGGAAACTACTCTAAGGTATTTTTCCACTGCAGCTGGGAGGGGGCCTCAGGAAGAGCTAAGATACATGGGCCAAGTAGAGTTCCTTGGGGTTTTTTTGTTGTTCCTTTGGTTGGTTTGGTTTTGTTTGCTTGGGTTGTTGTTGTTGGTTTTTTGGTTGTTAGTGGGTTTGGTTTTTTTTAAACATTTCTAGCAAAGCAGGGGTTTGTCTGCTTTATTTTATGTTTTTTGCTGGTGTGACTTCTGTCTCATTTGGTGTCTGTTGGGGCAACTTTTTACTAGGACACCCACATCCAGACTAGGAGTGATGAGAAAAGTGAGAAAAAGACAGAAAGTTCTTTCAGATCATAGGACAGGGAATGAAAGTTCCTCTGGTGTGAAAGGGAAGAGGAAAACATGCTTAGCTTTACAGCTGAGATACTACATTGAAAGAAAAATGTAAATACAGTGCATGCTTCAGAATATCACTTCTCATTGGAAATGATGTTGAATAGAACTGAGGCCATTGAAATATGAAAAGTACAGGTAAAATTAAAGGTTTATACCAACACCAACCTATTCATTAAAGAAAACTGAAATTACAGGAGACAGTAGGACTTTAAGGAGTGTTTCAATAAGAATGATAATTTTGAAGATCACTACAGAAAAAAAGAAAAAATAATTTGGAGGACAAAATGTTCTGATGGATAAAGTAAGCATCTGATGATGCACACAGTCAGGGAAGAGGAAATACAGGTTGTTGAAACTAATTAGGGATAAAGTGAAAGGAACTGCAGGTCATATGTTGAAGAAGCTCATGAGGGAAGGAAATCCATGTGAAAACTCACAGCAGCTCATGGCACTTGCTGGGGGAGGGGGAAAGACATGGGGAGCAGGAAGAAAGATGAGTCTTGAGTGTGAGGAAAGCTGACAGTGGCCTAAAGCATACCAGGCAAAGCTGAAATCTGGTACTGGAGAGGGCTTTCAGAGAGAAATGGAGCTGCTGAGGGCAGCATGAGAGGGGAAGGAAGCAAATTGTAGAACAAACCAGGGGTGAGGCCAATGGAAGGAGCCAGGGGAAATGAGATCAAATGATAAAGGGATTTGGAGAAGAGAAATATTATCTGAAAAGTCAGAGAAAATGTGGGAGAGCTTTAAGGAGATAGTGTCCTTAATTTTCATCCTACAGCCCTGCAGCAAGTATTATAAAGGGGGCATACCAGAAATCTTTATTCATTGGTGATCTCTGTCATAATGGCCCCTTGGAGGTTTTGGCAGACTCCAATTTAAAATAGCTCTGAGATATCCTGACATTTAAAAAAAAAGGCAGTTTAGCTTCGAGGGATCTTAAAACTGCCCTGGCTCAATGAAGAATCTTCACTTGCAACTCAGGGTCCGGAGCTCAGCTTTGTATTTCAGTTTCTCCGAGCAGCTCTTGGTTTTATAACCTGTTAATCCAGTGATCCTCTTCCCTGAGCAATATCACCAAAGGTAGTTCTGGATGGATGGGGACAGATGGGGGTGATTTAGTGCTTTTTTGGCAAATATGTTGATGAGAGGGCTCATTACATGAGCTTAGTGACAGGGATGGTTATCTGACCCAAGCAGGGCTATGCCTACTTAGTGTGGTTTCTCCTTCTGGCCTGACAATTTATGAGCATGAATCTCTAGTCCTCTGCTATCTGTGGCTTCCTTGTTACTGCAGGTTCATAGGACAGGCTGTTTTCAGAGGCTCCCAGAAGTGTATAATTCCCTCAAGTTAGATAAAAGACCTATTTCTCACAGTGATGCTTATTAGGAGATCTTACACACCTCAGTGAGGAGGAAGGGAACCAAAGGCTGCAGGTGAAGTATTTCTGGAGCTCAGCTGAATGCAGCTGTCAGCATTGTACAGGTGTGAACCCAGGCTACTGCGTGCTTCCCTGTGGCCAGGTGACAACCAGTGTTGTGTGCCTGAATGACACTTTGGAAGTGAAAAAAATCTGTAATTAAAATCATATCAAGAATCTAACTCAGACTAAACAGGTAACTTTTACTTACCCTGGTGAATAATTCAGGGGGGTTGTGTAGGTGAGTCAATTAATGCTTTATGCAAGTTGATGAATTTAAAAGACAGAGAAGTAGAGCTGGAGGTCCTTGCTGGTGTAAATCACATAGCTGAATACAGTGAGATATACCTAGCTGCACTAGTTGCAAAACTGACACTTCTGAAGAACACAAGAGATAAAAACATTAAACAAGAGAAAAAACCCATGGTTGTGGTTATGGCATGTCCTTCCCTGGCAGTGTATGGACAGAAAAGAGAACTGAAAAAGTAATTATTTATGAATTATGTAAATGGTGGATGTTTCTTTTTCTGTTAATGCCTTCATGAATTTTCTGTGGAAGAGGTCATGGTTTTCTCAACTCTTACGTACTTTAAATTATTTGTCAGATTCTTCCTGCAAATACTTCACATTTAAACTGATGTGCAAGGGGCATTGTGGAAGAATTCTGAGCAGATGTGTGAATTGTCTTCTTTTCTTATATCCCATAGATTTTACAGGGATTGGGTCACCAGCATGAATGATGGATGCACATCAAAAAAATTACGCTTTAATAGCCAAGAGCTACACTTGCTTTTTTGATTTGGTAGAAACAGATCCAGTTCCAGCTGGAAAATGTCAGGTTCTGAAAGGCAACATTTTTTCCAAGAGAAGTAGGCTCTGGAGGCTCTTGTCCCAGCTGAGTTCAGTGAAATGTTAATGAAGCAAGGAGGGACAGAGAATTTTTCTTGTCTGTCTAAGCAAGTGTTTCTCCATAACCAACTTTCAGTGCTGGATCCTCCTTCACTGCAGTCAGCGAGATCAATAGTCAGTTCAAAGGTGCAGAAAAAAAATGTGTCATTGCTAGTTTTCAATCTCACTTTAATATTTGAAACTGGGCCACTTCAGACAGTCTGGGGCTGATTTTCACCCACAGAAGTAACAGGTAAATCAAGCAGCTGACATGGATTTCATACATGCTCCCAAACTAAAAGCATCTTTAAAAACCTGTATGCAGCTTGTTTACAGCTCTCGTAGGAGGTCAGAGCCTGCCCTTTCAAAAGAAACAGCTAAATCAAGAGGGTATAATAAAAGCACTGAAGGCTCCTTTAAGCCAAATGAGGATAGTTTAAAACCTATCAGCCTTTCTCCCACATGGAAATTGCAGTGTCTCACAATAACATTTACTGTTCTGTCTGTCTAGTTGTGTCAGCAGGGAAAACACCACTCGAGCAGGCACTGGAATGCGTTCTGATGTTGACCAGGAATAGAAACAGACACTGGTGCCTCTGGAAAGTGATGACCCACATATTTTTCCACTGTGAAATTATCAGTCAAACATATAAATGCAAGACTTGTAACACCTTGATATGAATTCTTACGGCATTTACTCTCCCAAGTTGGGGTGATGTCATGACACAAATGATGCATTTACCACACCAGACTTTAACAAGTTAAGATTAATGAACTGTTCCAGAACAGAACTTTTATATGTGCTGTTTATACACAAGTAGTATTAAAAAGAAAATAAAATGGGCTGCCAAAGCACCAATGACATGCAGAATATTGAAATAAATAGCTGATGATTCAAAAAGTGCTGAGAGAGGAGTTTACTCAAGCTCAGCAACATTGTGTGTTTGTATCATTTTCTGGGGCTGTGTCACACTGGTTACCACTGTTACAGTCCCAACTCCAGTGTATGTAGAACATCAAGGGCAATTGCTCTGCCATGGTGAGTGAGGATATTAATTGAAAACACCAAGTTGTGTATATTTAAGTGTGAAAAGAACAGCATGTTCACCCACCTAAAGTGCTTGTTACTTTCTAAATGTCTGTCTTCAGCAGGCCTCATTCCCAAGGTGACTGATACAACCTGGCACTGGGAAATATCTCTAAAATTAATATTAAGTAATTCATATAAGAAAAAAAAAATATCTCCATATCATAATAAATCATCAAAACTCCCATAATGCAAAACATGAAAAGGTATATATAAAACATTTATAGAAAATCTTTCACCCAAAAGTCTCAGACTTGCTCAGTCTAAACATCCTTTGTTTGTGCTTTAAGTTCTTATAAATACTAAAGAATTTTTTTTATGGATTGCATCAGATACTTAAAAATCACTGATTTTAACACATCCTCTGATGTGTATGTATTTTTATTCTCCTTCCAACACCAAAATTCCTGTACTTTGAAGGTTAATGGTTGCTGCTACTGAAAAATATTCAGCATGATCTCGGAACAGCTTGTCACAGGACGTGATCTAGAAACCCCCAGTTGGTGAAACAGGGATATAGTTGGGTGATATAGAGTTACATAAGCAGGCATTCTCCAAGGACATTTTGATGAAGTCCTCTGTTGCTGTGAAAAGCTGCACAAGATTATTAATGATCACAAGTGGTCAGAATGTTTTGCGCGGTCAGAAATGGGACAAAAATAACACACCATTTTTATTTTAACAGCATGCT
Source organism: Cyanistes caeruleus (assembly GCF_971803275.1). Taxonomy (NCBI): domain Eukaryota; kingdom Metazoa; phylum Chordata; class Aves; order Passeriformes; family Paridae; genus Cyanistes; species Cyanistes caeruleus. Next base: position 104,003,220 of record NC_141703.1, read on the forward strand.
AGTATGGAAACACACTTCATGTTATAGTCCCATCCTTGCTGTACTAGATCACAAATCTATTGATCTATTGATTCTTCTACAAGCAAGTGAAGTACAATGTCCAGGGAACTGTGCATCCATCACCTCTGAGCTTGAGACTCAGTCTATGGCACCCTTGAATACACCTAAAGGTAAAAACAGATTTCTGAGAGGAAGCAACTGCAGTTCTCTGTAGAGACTGAAGGGTGTGTGATAATCAGAATCCCCCCAGAACAATGAGGGAAATGGGAATGTCATTCTTGTCGGTGTGGTATTTTCCTAATCTCATGCTTTTAATGAAAATTATGTGGCAGGGTCACTGAGAATCAGGTTAACCATATGGCGAGCACAGTGCTTGCTTCGTAATGCGTGGGTTTGCTGAGGATTAGAAATCTATTAGAGAGCAGATTTGGAATTCCATTGAAGAAAGTAATGAACTGCATTTTGGTGGAGAGAAAGTAATCTCAGATAAGCAGAGAGCACAGTCAGTTTGACAGTGTGTTGAGGAGGTTCAAGAGGTGAAGTAAAAGTCACGCAAAACCACTGAGGAGATACACTGAGATGAAGTTCTTTTATTTATTTATTGTGCTGTAGGTTTCTTGAGGAGGAGTTCTGTAGATGAAGTGCATGCAAGAGCAGGTCTATTAAAAGCAGCTCTCAAAATACTGAACACATGGGGCTAAAGAAGCACTTAGCTAAGAAGCAGATAAAAAGTCTCAAAAATCATTCAAATAAAAAATTAGAAGCTAGTGAATTATGTTGTTTCTAAATGTTCAGTGAGATATTGGTAGATCAAAATAATATGTGAAATGAGTCTACAAAATCTCTAAAATTAGATGGAGAGATATTTTATATCTCAAAAATCTGAAAGGAGGCCAAGAGGTTATCCCTAATCTTCATTTTGCAAATCATAATCCAAACCCCAAAACCCTAGAAGGAATTTCTGTATAGTGATAGGATGAACCATAAACAAACTAGTGATTTTGGTGGGATTTTCTCATTTCTTTGAATATGGTACCTCTGTTCCCAGTGAAACTCAATAAATAAGTTTTTTCAAAACAAAGAGCGGTACCACAGAAATCAGTATGCAAACAGTGTGTTGCTTCAATATCATTGCCAGGCTTCCTTGGATTCCTGACTTGACATGCCATAAGAATTTATATTCACTGCATAGCATGTATATTGGGCCTAAATTAACTGTCAGCACAGGTAGAAGCTTCAGGAGTAGTGAATTTTTACTTTTTATTTCTCTGTGCTATGGAGAGCATTAAACTCTATGACGTGATGGGATGCAGTTTGCTTTTCCCCTCTGCCCAACTGTTAGCAGATAAAAAAGTGAGTAATTTCTGGGTGTGCCTTTGTTCCTACAATTTCAGAGTTCATACTTTTTACAGAACACTGAGAAAGTTAAGATATTTGGAGACATAATCTTCACCTCACAAGATGCTCTTCCCTTAGTACACCTATAAAGAGAGGCTCTGCAGAGAGCAGGGGGATATCAGACTTCAGCCTGCACCTCAGGGACAGTTCAGCTCACAAACAGTCTGAGCTGGGGTCTTGGGGTCAATGTTTGGCTCTGATTTCTGTGTCACCTCACACAAACCATTTAATCATTTCACATGCCTGTTCTGCATTAATAAAATTCATCTGCAGTGTGGAATTTATCCACTCTGCAGGAGACATGGTAAGAAAGTATTTATTCTCAAGATACTGAGATCAGCCACCCACAGGCCTTTTTGCTTGATCTTTTCCCCCATCTTTTCTTACAGGCAATTGCAGACAATTTTTCATCCACTCTCAGGCTTCTGGCTTGAAATAGATTTTTTCCTTTTGGAGGCTGTGTGTGGATCTGGTTTGCTGCTTGTTCTTTTTAACTTGTAAATTGATGCATTATTTTTATTTCACTCATTTTTGCCATTATTTCCTTCAATGTGTTTTCTAATTGCATGGTCTGCCCAACTAAGCTGCAGTTTAGAACCACTTTTGGTGCTCACCTTGAGGCACTTGTGTCTATACACTGCAGAGTTACAATGAATTCTGCTTCTCCATGCTTGTCTCCTCCTGCTGCATAGTACTTTCTCTCCTGTTTCCATTCTGACGTCTTCCTGACCCAGCAGTTTTCCTCTTCCATCTGAAATTCTATGCTTACAATCACGGTCACATTTTTCCCAGCTTGCATCCTGTTTCAAAATCCTCCACACCTTTATTCTTGATTTCTTTATACAAGTTTCAACAATTTATTCCAGTAAAAACTGTACATACCTTGCCCCCTGAAAAAAACATATGAGTTTCCATCCTCTCCCAGATTGCTTTGCAGTCTTTGTAAAGATTCTATGTTATCTTCTCCCCTGATTCAGGTGGAAGTTCCTGAGTCATGCTCTCTAATCATGTCTGTCTGTGTCAGTGCCATCTGTTTTATCTTCAGTTTGTATCTATGTTTTCCCTCCTTTCCTTCCTCTCTCCTCTGATGCTCCAGCTTTTCCATTCACATACAGTCATGCTTCAGTCTTACCCAATGCAAACTTCATACCCATTTTTAGCTTCAATGTGCCTATGTGTTCTCCTTTGTCTTTCTCCTTTTCATTTATGTGTAACTGAAGGTGCAATTTAGGACTTTGAAGGTCTGCTTTTCAGTTATATCCTTACTTTTCTCCCTCTTTTGCTTCATCAGACAAATCCCACTGAGGTCACGAAAACCTTTTCTCTCAGAAATGTCCAGGACTGTTACTCAGGGCTTCTTTTTGACCCATCAATAACATTCATATCAACTATCAAACATATCAAACCTTTTTCCTGATTGCTCTATTTCTTGTGCAATGGTCTCAATAAATACCTGCAAATTGTCATATTTATTATCTTACCATGCTTCAAGTCTTCTTTAGAATTCTTGTCAATGAAGGCATCGGTGATCCAACTCCTGTCTGCCATTCTGACCAATGCTGTTTCAGTTTTCCACATGCAGATAGATCCATGTTAACTCTTAATTTTACTCACACTGCTCATGTGAGAGTACCTGTCTTTTATTCTGGATCTGTGCATCCTGTAGCTCAGTCAGGTCTTGCTCCATAATTGCTGCTCTAAGTTCTACAGCAATAGTAATAATATTAATAGTAGACAGAATCCTATTGACATTCAGCACTGTAATCAGCACCTTCAAAAATGCTTATAAATAGTACAGAGAAATTATTGGCAGGAAGGTCAGATGTCTCCTAGGTTGCTTAAATAACAGAAAACAAAATTTAATTCCTCTTAATGAGCGTGGCTTGAGACTGATTTTCATGGATTAAAACAGATTAACCCACTAAACATAGCTTCAGATCCTGATTCAGATTTTTCTTTTCCCACAGCTAAAAGACATTTAAGTTCTTCTATTGATTTAATATTTTTTATTTTTTTTTTCATTTGGACAAAACAAACAAACAAACCCCAAGGCTATAAATGAAAAATTTGGCAAAGAAAGGGTTATAGGACAGGTTGCAGCCACCTGTTCTGAGTGCTCACTGAGAAGGATAATCAGATGTGGTGAGCTGACTAAAAGAGATGTGGGCTGAACTGTTAAAAAAGAAGTCTTTCAGAAGAGGATTCCCAAGAGACAAGGATGGAAATGTGGTTTCCTCTGGTGTGTGGCCAAAGATTTTAATGTGAATATTGGATTATTACAAACTGGTTTTTATGTATGGCAAAGGAACAATCAAGACCTTCCTTACACTTATATTTTTCTGCTGTCCCATAAAGGCAATAGCATTTGTATATCTCTTAAAAGGTATTTAAGCCTTGCATGTATTTGCAGCATCCTCTCCTGCCTTTGCTTTGAAGGACTTCATTCTTCAACTAGGTCATCATCACATCATTAAGAAAAAGGGCTCTTTCTGTCAGGCCCAGTAAAATCTTTACCAAAACAGTGTTCTCTGACTATATTTCACATTCAGCTTCTCATCTTAGCCTTGCTGTCTACAGATTGGCCTTGGATACTATTTCTTATGCAGCAATCTCCAGTTCTTTTTAGTGGTTGTCTTGTCAACAAAACCTCTTCATTTCCCAGCTCTCAACTGCTTTGCGCTTCTAAACTATACAGTCTTACAGGCTATCTGAATATAAGTGTCAAACTTAAAATAATCATCTCTCTATTAAACTTCTAATTTGCAGAACCCTGATCCAATGTGTTTGCAAAGACCTTTAAGAGCATTGAGTCCATTGAGACAGTGTTAACACTGTCAAGTCCATCACTCAGCTGTGTTCTTAAGTGTCACATCTGCATGTCTTCTAAAAGCTTCCAGTGTTGGTGATTCCCCCACTTCCCTGGGCAGTTTGTTCCAGGGCTTGGCAGTGTTTCCATGAAGAAATTTTTTCTAATACCTGATCTAAATCCTCACTAGAATAACTTGAGGCCATTTCCTCTTGTCCTGTCACTTGTTACCTGGGAGAAGAGCCTGACCCCAGCTGGCTGCCTGCTCATTTCAGGCAGTTGTAGAGAGTGATAATGTTCCCCTTGACCCTCCTCTTCTCCAGATCAAACATCCCCAGCTCCCTCAGCTGCTCCTCATCAGACTTGTGCTCCAGACCCTTCCCCAGCTCTGTTCCCTGCTCAGGACATGCTCCAGCCCCTCAATGTCCTTCTTGCAGTGAGGAGCCCAAAAGTGAGCACAGGATTGAGGTGTGACCACACCAGTGCCCAGCACAGGGGGACGGTCACTGTCCTGGTCCTGCTGCCACACCACTGCTGATACAGAAGGCCATTGGCTTCTTGGCCACCTGGGCACAGCTGGGCACAGCTGGCTCATGTTCAGCTGTAACCAGCACCCCCTGGTCCTTTTTCAAGAATCTTTCCAGCCACACTGTCCCCAGCCTGTAGAATTGCCTGGGGTTGTTGTGACTCAAGTGCAAGACGGCCTTGTTGAACCTCAGCCCATTGGCCTCAGCCCATGGATCCAGCCTGTCCTGGTACCTCTGTAGTGCCTTGCTGCCTTCCAGCTGATCAACACTCCAACCCAAATTTGTGTCAGCTGCAAAGAGACTGAGGGTGTACTTGATCCCACCATTCAGATCAGCAGTAAAGATATTAAATAGAACTGGCCCAAATACTGAGCTATGAGGAACACCTCTAGGAACTGGCCACCAGCAGATTAAACTCAACTCATCGCCAGTCTCGGGCCCCAGCCATCCACTATTTTTTTTTTATTCAGGAATTCAGTCTCCTGTGTCTCCCTTTTACCATCTATTTGTATTTTCTGAGTATACTTTTGCTTTCCAAGGTACAGTAGAAAACAATTTTTGGGATGACTGAAGTGTTTGCATGGTTATTTCCAGCTTTCTTCTTTATGGCTTTTACAGTGTATTGATTAGAAATATAATGGTGGATGGAGTTTTGGGAAATTAGAAATTTCTTTGTAGTCTCTGATATCAGTGCAACTGTAAGATTAGGGGTATATTGTCTATGTAAGGGAAAACCAGAGAGAAATTCTACTGTGAAAGATTTCCACTGTCCAATCTCCCAAGACTCATTTTCCTTGTACTTTGCCAGTCAAGTAAACAAATTTTCCCTTCCCTTTTTTTTCTTTTTTTAAGTTTATGGGAGAATCAGGGGAAAATTCAAAGGACTAGAAGATAACCTCACCTAGGGGGCTGAAGTACCCTTCCTAACCTTTCATATCCATCTGGTTTTGCTTTTGGGAGGGGAAGAGGCAGAAGACATATTTTCTTGTAGGAAAGGACTGTCACATTTGTACCCTTCCAGGTGCATTTCTCTGGTGGCCTGCAGTTTGCACACTCTTTTTGTTCCCTCAGTACAGGGAAGTTGTAGCTTTCAGGGTGCTTCACTGCCAGCCAGAGCCCTCGGGTATCAATTTGGTTTTATCTATGCATCATTCAAAAATACAGGATTTGGGCTAAATGGCAAAAGGATAATCACAATCTCTAAGGTGTCACTAAAAGCCCCCTTGAATTTCTACAAAGACTTCTGCAGAGAAAGCTGTGACTCAGGGGGTTATAGAACTTCTTGGTGTGGAGTTTTTGAAATCTGTCACAAGGTGGTGCAAATGTGGGGACTTGACAGGAGGAAGGATACCATTTCTATGCATAGCATCTCACCACTGAGAATGGACTGTCTTGGAATTTTGCACTTCTTCATACACTGATAATGGACTTCAGTCCTTAATATCCATCGTTGGGTCTCCATCTCTAATGATCAGTTCCTTTGGGCAATATTTAATTGAGTAGTACAGTAATTTTGTGATCAAGATATAAATTTATTACAGACTGGATTGTGACTGACAAACTCATTTCACCTATGACCTAAACTGAACATGAACTCAACTCTTCTCAGGTAGGAAGCTGATGTATAAAATTGTTTTCAACTCATTGCCAGGGGATTTAGAGTGCACGTTTTTAGTGGTTTAATCTGGGATTTAAAAATGAAACCAGTTAGTAGAAGAGTTGGCCAAAACCAAGATAGAAAGATAAATCATATTTTTTTTTTTCCAAAGTAGGATCACCTCGCAGGATGTTTGTGTTACCAGAATAGTGCTTCTGGTGGGAAAGAAAATCCCTAATTTTTATTTTAGCTCTGAAATACACAGATGTAATATTTCTCAGAAATATGTCTAATATGTGATATTCTTGACTATATACTAAAAGTACAAAAGCTAAAATAAATATTTTAGTGCTCAAAACATGTGTGGTTTTGTATGTTTATTTTAGTGATGATAGATATAACAGAGTTTTAAGATACTTTCTGCAAAATGGAATGCAGACTACTCTAATGGCAGATGTTGGTCAATATATTTTTTAAAATAAATCCCTAACAATTTACCACAGCCAGAAGGAAAGGAAATGGCTTTCTCAGACATTTTAATATGCTGAAATTAAGCAAAGCAAAAATTACATTTATGCTGTACACTTAATAACTTTTAATAATAATCATCAATATTCTCTTTCTTCACAGAAATCAAGGACTTCCTAGCTTTAAGGCTGGGTGAACAAAGACCTTTCAAGAACATTTTCCTGCTGTTCTGTAGGTTTATTGTCTTAATAGATATTCTCATTGATCACTGTTTGCTTTATGTTTTTTCACTTCATATTTAAAATTGACATATATTTGAATACTTACCATTATATGGTCATTTGAGCTATTAATTTAATAGGTCAAATGATCATTATATTTCACTAGGATGCTGGGGTTTAATTCATTTAACTTTCTAATCTTTCATCAGTTTTTCCTTTAAGAGGATTTCAGTGCATATACAGGATTTGTATAAATCTGTGGAGTAAATTTATTCTTTTAACAGTTTTAGTTTTTCATCAGAAATTCATTTAAATGGATTCTACTATATATCACATTCACTGCCAGTGTGGCTTGAGGTCAGGTTGTAATTGATGCAAAAGCAATGAGGTATTAAAAGAGAGAGGAAACATCTGAAATTGGAAAGGATTTGAAAAGTGTGCCATTAAAAAGGCCATGGCATTCCTTGGATATGATGGGGAAGGGGTATGAACCACTCATAAACCATTTTTGTCCAAAGCCTGATATAGTTGCTAATTTCAGGTTCTGGTAAAATCAGAATCCATGCTAAGAGGGCCAAGTTTGAAGGGGCACATCAACACAAGAATCCTATATCAGGGTATAAATACGGTCCCCTCTATTTGAGAGAAGTCTAGAAATATCAAACCAGAAAAATGTGGGGGAAATACTTTCCTCTTCTTCAGTTTGTTCATGCAAAGCATTTGGCATATTCAGGATTTTGGGGTGTTGCTTTTTTTTGGGGGTGTTTGCTTGTTTGGGGTGTTGCTTGTTTTGTTTGTTAATGCAGGCTGCTCTGTTGGTATGGGATGCACAGAGCAGTAGCTGGAATATGCTCCTTTTCCCAAGTTCTGAAGTAGAATAGTAATAGCCAAGCTTAGAAAAGAAAGAAGGTGAAACTAATGGGGTTTTCATGTGCACAGGCATGAACAGAGAGAAGAGGATTTATGGGGAAACATAGAATGGTGTAGATGGTGCAAATATGCTAAGATTTCCTACATATAGAAAAGAAGTAGCAAAAAAAATCTTAATACATGCAGCATAATGACAGACTTTTAAATATATTAATCAAAGTTAATTAATGACTTAGCTAAGTTGTTACACTGCAAGAGCTACAGGGTGTGGGTTTACCCCTGCCCAGATCCAGCCCCACAGCTGTCTGTTGGTGACCTTGCTGACAAAAGCTTCTTGGCTGTGTATGTGTGGAAGTCAAAGGCAGTCCAAAATGCACCTGGCTGTATGATACCTTCACTGGTGTCAGCTGCAGGAGCTGATGGAACTTCTCAAAATATATATGGGGTAGCCTGTGGACCTCTGATAGTGCTGCTGCACTCAAACAGCCAACTTGCATAACCTCGAAGTAAAGAGAAGAAAACAGTGGTTTAAAGCTGACAATAGACAGGGAAAAATTGCAAAATAGCTGTGGGAAATTCAGAAATTCTGACGAATGTGCTGGGGGGATAGAATCTGTAATATTTATGTGTGTGTAAGAAAGACTACATATCTGTATTCAATTAAATAATATCAGTAACATTAATGGGAAAAAATTGCCAAGAAAATAAATTTATGTTAACATCACTGTTATTTAAAAGAAAAACATAAACCTGGATAATTTCTTTTAAGTGTATGACACATACAGTATATCTTAGTCAATTAAAATTTTTTTTTTTGCTAGAATTGCCAATAGTTGGAAGGAAGTTTGGAATATAAGTAGCATTTCAGCACTGGTGAGGAATGGTTGATTAGATCAATGAAGAAAGATATAATGAAGGGTCTGTTGAACATGTACTGTACTTCTAATTTTAATTCAGCAAATAAGCTATAAAAATCAATTATTTACATGTAAAACTAAAATGGCATCTCAGAAATTACAACAGTTGCACATAATTTTCTCAGTTTTTACAGTGACCTTTTAGATGGTATCATGTAATTATTTCTTTTTCATCTCCAACATATATTGGGGACCCAGGCTATGGCTGAAAGCACAACTCATTTAGGCTTACGGTTAAAAGTGCAGTAAAGATAAGTTTTAGTATTAGGAGAGGCACTATGCCTTAATCTCCAGCAATAGTGGGGCTGCAAAAGGGTTGGCACAAGGAGCAATATCCTGCAGAACATTTTCTCTGCTGACTGTTTTTTCATCTGGGTGATGGCTTTTGAGTGTGGGCCAGGTCTCAGCCCATCCTGGTGGTTGGGGTTAAGGTTAGGAGGGAGACAGTTTGCACTTTCTTCACTCAACCTGATAATCGGTTTTTCATTTTCCTCTCTGTGAGAGCCCTGTATTTATAGGATATCCTTCCATCACACTTGAAGTTGCACCCTTAGAATGGTGTGATGGCTTTGTATGCTGGGGATCTGGTGCCTTCAGCTTGCTGCAGTCAATTTACTTTTGACAACCAAGAAATTTGATTTTTATAATGAGGCGTAAATCACAGGAAAGGGTTGTCTGTAATGGACTTAGTAGAGTTAGGAGCAAGAGTGCAGCAGTTCATATCAAGGGGATTTTAAAATAGCTGCACAGTAAAGGACATAATCTTCGTGGAGAAGGAGAATTTGAAGAAATTTGGGACAGCCAGGTAATAGTTACACAGCTTGGAGGTTCAAAAGCTGTTGTTGACTTGTTATGGTTCATTGTGGCTCTGGTGTGGTGCTTAGTTTGATATATAAGAATACCAGGAGCCAGAGGCTGGCTGTGAACTGAGAGATGGGGTGAAGTGCAGCTTGCCCCAAACAGCTGCAGTGTCTCACTGCTCAGGACACCGAGCTGCATGTTTGTTAAATTGAATTATACCTTTAAATTAATTCAATTGAATGTGAGACGAATGAATTATAGATCATTCTCGGTGAGGCAGTAAATAGGGTTTGATAGAACCCAGGACCACAAATAGGAAAAGCCTACAATAATGTATTTGCATGTTTACATATCACTCCCCTGTGGTGGATTAGCAAGCAGAAAGAAGTCTAAAACCACAGGGGGAAGGTTTAAATAGGATGATGCAGACATTAGTGAATGATTAACCATAATTTCACAAAGGTGGAGGGTAAGCTGTTCATTTTGCAGAATCTCACAAATGTGTTTTGAACGATTAACTAAATTTGCTTGGCAAAAGTTTAATTAAGACTGCCACTGATTAACAGCAATTATTTAACCCGGTGAATAGGCTGGCTACTCACACTGTGTGGAGAGCCCAGCAGGAATTATAGGAAGGTGTTCAGGGGTTCTTGGGACTGTCTGTACTAGCTACCCCACTTCCAAGGAGCAGAGGGAATCAGACAACATTCCACAGCTCTCCTGAAAGGCCCCTGGCAGAGTTTCCCTGATGGAGTGCACAGACACAGCCAGCATCCATACACAGCCAGCTCTGTGGGCCAGTGCACCAGGGAATGGGGTCAGAGCCCTGTCCTCCCTGCTGAAATGATGGATGCTGCTCTCAGCACTCCTGACATTTCTACAATGCAGCAAAACCAGGCTGGGCCTTGTGTCTGCAAGGAAACTCAAGGCAGGGAATGAATGGAGCCTCCTTGTGTTCTTCTTTGCTCCTTCTTCCTCCAGCAGCTCCACCCTCCCCTTCCTTCTTGTTACTCTTCTTCTTTGTAAGAATGAATATAATCTGTCCCTGGCTGGTTACACCAATATTTTCAAATGCTGGTTACAATCTTTATGATATTTATGGGTAATACTATTTTGGCCCAGTTAGACACACTCATGAGAACAAATGACCTTTATGTAATTTATATATGACAATTATGTTTCACATAATTGTTTTTGTTTTGTTTTCTTTTCTTTTCTTTTCACAAGGGGAAAAAAAGAAAAGACTAGTGCTTTTAATAATGACTTATGACTAAGCTGATTAGGAAATAAGTATTTCCTTGAAAGTATTTTGGGAGGAAGCAAAAATATTCCTTTAAAAAAGCACAAATTCTCTTCACAGGTTTACCACAACCTTCTTGTCTTTTTACTCAATTGTTAAATGTTATTTCACCTTTTCATTACAGAGATCCTGATTTAACAGTGAGGTTCTGGCTGTCCATATCTCAAGCCCCAGTGAAGGGGTGTTGATTGTCAGATAATGGCAGACCAGGTGAATCTCTCTGATGGCTACTGGATACAGGTCTGCCTTCTAAACAGTTCCATGAATATTACTATAAAATTAGGAAATATGGTATACTTGGATGGTTGACATAGCAACATATAAGTAAAACACTGTTTTAAAGAACATTGCTCTTTATAATTAAGAAGACCTGTGCAATCTGGGCAGGATTTCAATGTATTCCCAAGACTTGACAAATATATATATATATCCTCCTGTAACTGAAATGTCTGCTGCTTTTATGCCTAAATCATGCAGTTTACTAGTGTTCCAATCATTTGCTCCACAATTTATGTGAATACTTCTTATTTTGGAGACACTGAGAATTTCATTTATATCTCTCCTATATTGTGGTGTTTGCAGTCACAATGTTATTCAAGCAGTAGCTTCACACGTTTCAGAACGTTCCAGCATTACTTCATTAGCAGTTTATATGGATGCTCAGTTCCAAAATATCTCAGTTACCTTGTTTACAAGGATTTTCAAGCTCACACACAAATTCACTAAAAGGCGAACTCATGTTACTGTTCCATTAAGAAAGCCATATGTCTTGCTCTATATTTGCACCTAAGACCTAAACTTAATGTCTACTATACCAAGTATGGTATTTCTATCTTTCTATTGGAAAACTAAAAACTAGCTAACTTTTAGCCTGCTTGCTCTCTGTTTGTATCTAAATCATTACTGCCTAGAGCAGTATAAACAACATATAGTCAAAAAGTATCATAGCCACAAGAAGTTTAAAAAAACCCCAAACAACTGGAAGTCATTAATTATCTTTTGATCAGTTTATTAAGGGTATTCCTATCAATCTTATTCTGTGCTTTGTTTGTCCTTTAAATAGTCATAAATAATTAGCTTATCTCCTTCTATCAGTGTCTAAAATAAAGGACTAATGATGTCAGGACAGCTTGCTTTGACATTTATGAAATATGCTATGATCTACCTGTAACTGATTGTACGGGTAGCTGGAAGAGCATATTTTTAGATTGCTTCATTTTCTGTTATCAGAAAATCTGTCAGCCTTAGCTGGAAGGCTTAAGCTGTTCCCCTACTTCAAGGAGGCCTCTACGTGTCATGCCCTTGGGAAGCATCTGTTGTTTAATTTTGTGAACCGATGTTCAGGTTAAACTGCAGAAGATTAGCCAGGTCCTCCTCCTCCTCCTTTTTTTGTTTCACCTGCTGTTCCCCAGAGCCCCCCTGGGCACGGAGGGGGCTGAATTCTTTCCCTGGGGGATCAGGACTGTGCAGGGGGCAGACCCTGGGGGCTGCTGTCAGGGTTCCCAAGGGAAGCCTAGGGAGCAAGGAGTGGAGAAAAGCAGGGGGAGGATGCTGCCAGTAGGTCTCTCTATTCCTCTGCCTTCTCAGGCTCAAGGTAATTCTCTCATTACCCATTCTCTCGCCTTTTGAGGCACCAGCTTTGAAGTGAGCTTTCCCTCCCTCACAGAGGCAGGGTATAGACCCTGTCCCTGCTTCTCCTACGTGATCCCTTGGATTACTGTCTCTACTGATAACATCACACCAGCTACCCAAAGGGACAAAGACCACATGAATGCCTTATATATAGGTATTATTATATTTTCAGGAGCTTTCGGAAACTTCCATCATTACAGTAGCATAGCTGTGCCACTTCACTATTATTTCAACAATATGCAATTGCAATTTACCCACAATAGGTAGTTTTTTGTCATTACCAAGCTCATTTCAACTCCATGAGTCACTTCTCCCACTGGTGAGCACAAATCCAGGTTTGCCCACCCAGGCGCTCCTAGCTCACCACACTAGAGGAGCAGATGTGTGTGGGTCAGGTGATGGAGATGGGGCCCTGTTCCTTTGCAATCCCAGCAGCCAGCACTTGGCAAGGGCCTAAAGAAAATAGAACAAATTGAGGAGTTTCTTCTGGGAATACGCAGAGGGAAGTGTCTCTGTTTCAATGTCATCAGGATGCTCTCTGCAGAGCTGGATTATCTGGCCCCACAGAAAAATCTATGGTCTCTTTTCTCCACCCAGAATTAGGAGATTAAACTCAGGTTTGACAACTTTTAGTTTTAGAAGCAATTGACAGGTTTTTAGAGAAAGTGCTGGATTGTCATAATCTGGTTGTAAAGTGACAGATGTTTGCTTAGCTGGGTTTAGGTCACCAGGTGGGATGGCCTCTATTCTTCAGGTTAGTCCCAGGACATAGGATAGGTAGTAAAATGATATTTTGAAATTCAAAGTAACAAAGGGTTACACAGGAACTCTTTCTCTGTCAGAGTGTTTAGATGATTTGTGGCTGGCTGCTTTAGATGCTGCACTCTGGCTGCAGATTCTTCAAAGTATATGCTGCTTCCTCTAAGTATAATCTCTATTTTGTAAAGGTTTAACATGAACCAGCTGTACTACAACCATATGGTGACCTGAGCAAGACACTGGACTGACTGGATTTTTTCAGTTTTACTGAATGTGGGGTTTTATGTGGAGACAGAAAAATGCAAGATAGAGCAGTTTATAAAATATCTCTCACTGCATTCACTTCTACTCTTGGAGCAGCTGCTTATGCTCAGCCTCTGAACTGAGTCAGTCAATTTACTCCAATAGATACTAAATCAGTCCCTTTATCTTTAATGATTAGACAGCAGCAAAAGGCACATCTGATAAAACATGGAGAATTCCAACACAAAACTTAAGCTTTCCTCACAGAGAAAGAAATGAGCCCTAACTGTGACTGAGCAGGTTAATGGCAAAACTGTACCAAGTAAAATCATTCTGCAAAATGAAAGCAGGATCAAAGATATTAGACACAGGCAATAGCATGTTTAGGGTACAGTAAAGAGTGCCTCAAACTATATTTGTTAGCTACTATTCCTGTTTAATAATTAACAGCAGATTACAATTGAGTTAAACCTTAACACTTCACATTGCAGATTTTCTGTAAACAAAGTAATTTGTCCGGCTTAATTCTGTATTCCAAGTAACCTTTATAAAAGGTTTACTTCACTGAAAACCACCACCCATCTCTTAAATTCAACAGTTTTATCTGACCTGGCTTCCTTCAACATTTTACTTTTTTTTACAAAGATTAAAAAATACACTGTGGAGTAAAATTATCTCAGCTTTGAAAATATGAAATTGCATCTGAAGCAGTGCTTAAGTATGTAGTAATTTACTGTGTAGCTCTAAAGCACAGATGGGAGAGTATAGAAAGAGGATTAAGCTGCTTTCCATATCCTAAACTTTATCAGGGATAACAGAGAAAACTCTGTCATTCATTACTGCCTGGGGAGTTCTTAAGTGTTAACAATTTATCCAGCTGATACAGTAGAAAAGCTAGGAAGTATTTTTTTTTTCATTAGCAATAACAGACTGCAACTAAAATGAAAGTCAAAGTTGCATTGCAAGAGTTTTGTTCACCTGCCAAGCAGAGGAAATTAATTGCTTCACTTTACATCTAAGCCAGAGTCTAAGTGCATGGACTCAAGAAAATTGCTGAAAATTTTGTTATATGGAGTCTTTATTTTTGAAAAGGCTATTTCTGCTACATTAAAAATAAATAATAATGAGACATTGGTTTTGATACTTAATGACATGCAAGGTTTATGTTCATACACTATGCTTCACATCACACAACAGAAATGGTTTAGTATTTAGTTCAGAACCTATTAAAGTCAGAAGCAATACCCTCATTAACATTTAGCAGCCTTTGGATAAGACCTACCCAAAGATTCAGCTGATAATACCAATACATGTAAGAGATTACAACCAAAGTCTTGTTATCCCTTGTAATTATATCTCCCTCATGTTTGTTTTCACTTGGATGCTTTGGCAGTTTTTCTAGACACTTCTGTTTAATCTGTGCACTTGGATTTAGCAGAATTTTATGACTGCAGTAGTTTTTCAATGATTTTTGAGTTTCTACAAATCCAAAGTTGTAATGCTCAAATAGCAAGTGTACTGTGGTTTTTCTGTAAAGATGCCACTGCAGAGCAGTTCTTAATTTTGTAAAGAGAAGTCCATTAATATAACATGTATTTTAATTTTTTAAAAAAATCTGTGTTTGTAGGTTTTCTAGATGTTGCCACAAACCAGTTTATGGAGCCCAGTGTGTGTATGTATGTATAAAAGCACAAAGATTTCTCTGCCACAAAACTATGCATTTAATCCTGAAAGTGTTAAATTGATTTAAAAATTTTCCATTATATCTTTCTGTCAGATTAAGTAGGGTTTCTACATGAAAATCTGGACGATTAGGACAGCTCTGATATGCATTGAATGTTTTTACATGGTATTTTTGTCTCAGTTTCCACTGAAAACTCTTGCTACAGATCTATTTCCCTTCTCCTAGCTTTTGTTCTATTTCTAAAAGAAAATGCTCCCAGTTTCTTTTTGTAGGCTGGACTTTATTTTATCTTCTGCTACTACAAATTAGTACAAAATTTGTACAAAATCTACAGGTAACATGGAGATGTAGGATACCATTTGAAAATGGGAAAGCATCTCTGGGGTGCTTAAGACCACACAAGCAGACACATTGTACTGAGATGTTTGGTCAAGAGCAGATGAGTATCCCATCTCCAGCAGTGACTGAAATTTTTATTAGTCATATTCAGAAATGTAATTCCAGCCCTGACAGTGTGTTTTTTTCTTTTTGACTACCTAATCCCTTAATAATATATTATGGCTTTCTTGGTGTCTGTGAGATAAATAATACATTTTCCTTAAGGAAGTGTAAGCTGACACCCAGCAAAATTGTGGCTATGCCTGGCACCACTTGCAGGAGCAGTGAAAGTTTCGTGTTCTGGACTAGGATATGTGCACACAGATTTATCCCCTCCTATTCAGTTTTCCTGTAGTGCCATCATTTTCTTTCAAATAAGATTCCCTGTATCCACTCAATACAACTGAGTTTTTCCACCAAGGCACTGGTTACCAAATGTTTCGACTTCCCTGTGGTTAGTCTTACACACAGCAGCAAGCTACTAAAAATCAAATGATAAAAATGCATTTGGCTTTGCCACTGTCATTTTTAAATGGCTCCTTCCTCACCCTCACCATTTCTCTCCTGGAAATTCCCAGAGATTGGAGGGAGGAATGCAGTGGTGAGCAGAGGGAGATGACAGAGTAAGATGTATGCCAGCCTTTGCTCCTCAAGAGATCACACAGAAGTAATAAAGAAAATAAGATTGGCAATTTTGCACAGTTTACAAATTAACAGCAAAATTAGAATGTTTCCAGTTTCATTCTGAGGATGAAGAAGTATCTTTGCTGGATTCTCAGTACACAGATTTACAACTCTGGTTTGTGGTTCAAATTTTGGTTTTCTGCAGACTTCTTCCCTGAGCACACAAAGCCACTCCTCCAAAACACTCTATTTTACTCACTGCAACCATTTTCATTTCTACTGCAGTGAAATCAATATTTAATGTTTAGTGAAGCTCTGACTGGGGAATCCACTTGTATCCTCTGTTAAGTGACTGCTCTGGCAACCAGGCCAAAGAGTCATGCACAAACACACATTTATACACACCTGTCCTTAGTTCCACTGGTGTCTAATTAATCTGCATAAAGAAGAATAGTTGATTCAAGGTTCTGGAGAAGGAGAAAGTCACCTGGTGTGGTGATATCACATGGAAGAGAACAGAAAACAAGAAGAAAATTTGAACCCTAAGGAGAAAGGATGCTTTGACTGGTGGGTGGCAGCAAGAAGGGCAAGTCCTGTCCACTCTACCCTTATTCTCTACAAAGCTTCCTTGGGTAAGGTTGCTCTGAAGAAAGCAGTCAGATTAATTGCAGAGATCTCGTAGGAACATGAATGCATAAATTATAGATCCTGATTTAGCTTAAATGTAGGATAGCTGTCTAGCTGCTAAATATTGTCAAGAAGTCTAGTGTCTGAATTTTTGCACAGACAGACTTTACATTTCTAAGTATCTTTAAGCATCTTAAGAGTGAGGAAGCAACTGAAACCACAGATTTGAAAATCAGCATTTTGACTTCAGACATTCCCTCCTCAGTGACTGCTAGGTGACATGTATTTTTTTTTTTTTGTTTTTAGTGATACAGGCAATAAACTCAACCTCATGGTAACATTGGTGTGGTGCTACATTCCCTGCCACGGGGACACTGAAAGGATAACTGTGCTAAAGATTGTGAAGTTTTAGGTCTGATACCACTGGCACCATGAGTACTTGTGATGAAGGTGGGAAGAGATGGCCAGCAGCACCACCTCTGAAGTCCCACCTACCCACTATCCTGGGTAAAACTTCTTCTAGACATTTGTAGCACTAAACCAATGTGTGTGATTCACTAGGCTATTCTTGATGCATATTTGGAGTTTATTAATTGACAATTATTTTTGCATACAACAGTGTTTTCCTTTTGATGTTATGAGGGTAACAGGGTTTTGAACTACATGTGGATTCAATAGTTAGAGTAAATCTTGGCTGTTACATGGTTATCCAGGATTAAAAAAACCAGTCATCTATTCCACTGAATCCCACTTTGAAGAATTTGAGTGAAATAGGAGCAGGGATAGTCACAGGGGAATGGGTCACTCTTTGATGTACAAGCCTTTGAACTGTAACTGTGCCTGTTGTCCATACCCTTTTTGCAGATTGCTGGATGCCAGTCTTCCTCAAGAACTGTCTTGATTGTTTCTTGCTCTCTAAATTAAAAGAAATTAGCCTATCCAGGTTGAAATTCCTATTCAAACACAGAAATACTGCCATGCATTTTCCCTTGTCTCCACTCTCAATCCATCTAATTCTTTAGAATGATGTTAGTTGTCCTGCTGAAAGACTCTGTTCTACTTAAAGTGAAACAACACTGAAATTTCCTCAGCAATAGGTTTTTCTGTTGTATTCTTTTGTGGCTTTTTTATATAGTTTTTGGTTTTTGTGGGGTTTTTTTTGTTTGTTTTTTTGTTTTGTTTTTGTTTTTTTTAATGTATGTTCCAGTTTTCAAGTTATCCATCACAGGCTTTTCGTCAGTTGCCTGAGGTAATCATGTTCTGCTAAATCAGGGCATGGGGGCAAGAAAGGTTACCCTGCTCAACCTTTTTAAACTTTCTGGAACTGCCAACTCCAAGCATCTCGTTTAACTAGGATGATTTAAATGAGTGATAATATCCAGTTACTAGCTCTGAGACAATTTGGCCATCTGAGGTACCATGAGGACTCAGCAACAGCAAGCAAGGCTGTTCTCCACAGAAATGAGAGTGCTGGTGTGCTGCCAAGATTATTCTAGGGCTGCAGATGGCATCTACTGTTCCCACTGTATAAGCCTGGTTTAATGTGACTGGTGCAGACAGTGTGTAGCCAATGCAATTTTTTACTGATGGGATGTGATAATCAAATTTAAATTTTGTTTTCCCTAAATATTTTAGAACACACCAGCCATGTGTTGTTCTCACAACATGTCCTGACAGTAGTGTATGAACTTTTTCCCCTTAACATTGGCTTCTTCTGCATACTTGATTACCTTAATAAAAGCCCGTAATAGCTGGTACAGACGGGTCATATTTTGGAGGAACATAAAGTCGTGAGTTGCCATCGGGCATGAGAACTGCCATTTTTTCAAAGGGGCCATAAAAGGCAAATACAGTTTGTCTCTCACATGGCATAGTATGTTTGTAGAAGTGATGGGAAGTGCTATAACACATGGAGAAGCAGTAAGACAGTGTAGCAGGGTCGTGGATAGTCAAAAACGAGGACACTGCAAGCTGGAGGCTCTGCAGTCACGTGCACAGGGATGTAAACAGCTCAAATTGCCACTGCATCAGTTGATGTCTCCTTGCCTCTGAAAAATAACACTGTCCTAAGGATCAGCTACCTGGGTGTGACTGCCTGGGGACACTGGATCAGCTGGCACAGCCCAGATGAGAAATACAAAGCTTTGTTAATATCCACCAGCTCAGGATCTATCCAGAGCAACTTCAAGGAATATAAATGTTCCATCCAAAGAGTGTGGAGCTGTTAAGCTGTGTAAAACAGCAATGTGTAAAACAGCAAGGTGGGAAGTAGTGCTTTGTGGGCAGCATCTATTACTTGCTGAAGCATGAACTATTTTATGTGGTCTATTCCAGCTCATGACTATATTTGCAGCCCTTAAATATTTATGCCATTGTCTTTCAAGAAAATTTTGTTGCACTTGGGTGCATTGGTACTCACACTTCAGAAATGGTCTAGAATATTAGAATCTCATTGGATTTTTCGAAGTAGATGTTGAAACCCAAGTTGCAGAGTTTTAGAGAAGAGCTTTACTTGACACAACAGCAACAGTTGCACTGTTGTACTCCTGAAAGTATAACTGCTGTGGATTGCTGGTCTTCTCAGGCTGTATAAAATAATTGCTTTTTTTATCAGAAAAATGGTTTTATACAGCCCCTGAATCTAAGTTAGAATTAGTGCAACCAAAATGTGTTAGTTGTCAGCAGAATTTGTTGAGAATGATCTATAAAAGTACAGGCTGCAGGCAGCAGGTGAGTATCTAAATCAGCTAAAAATCCATGGGTAAATGAAAACTAAGTGGGGAATTTCTGAGTTCCTAATTTTGATTTCCAAAATGGGGAGTCTCACACAAACCTGATAAGAAAATGAGAACACGAGCCAGGAACCAGAAGTTCAGCAGGGTAATTGTTAAGCTTTACTATTTTTTATTCCAGATGCTGCTGTAGCCTCACTGTCTGCCATCCTCCTGATTTGATGAGAGTGTCAGAGTGTCGGGGAAGATTCCTGAGGACAGAAGAATATTTTTAATTTGGTATTGCATCTACAAATTTAGGCAGATGTAAATCTGAACTGGCAGGCTAAGAGCCAGGTCCGGCCCTGAAAACAGCAGAAAATATGGTAGTATGGACAAAATAGTACATTCTGCTGAGAGACTACTCATGGAGGGGTGGGGATGGAGGGTGGGCTGTGAGAAGCAGCTAGCTCCTGTTTCACTCAGAGCCTGGTGCTGTCAGAAGCCATCTGTGGGTATGTCCTGAAGATAGGGCAGTGCTTGAGACCAGGAGTAGGTGTCTATGGCCACAGGAACTGAGGGCAAGATAGGATAGATTGTCCTAGAATCATAGAATCACAGAGTGGTTTGGGCTGGAAGGGACCTTACAGATCATCTCATTCCAACCCCACTGCTGCAGAGACAATTTCCTCTAGGTTGTTCAGATCCTCATCCAACCTGGCCTTAAACACTTCCAGGGGTAGAGCAGCCACAGCTTTTCTCAGTGGATTTCTGAGTGCCAAGGCCTCAGCACCCTCACAAGGAAGAATTTCACAACAAGTAACAGCAAATCTAAACCTACTTTCTGTCAGTTTGAAGCTATTTCCCCTTTTCCTGTCACCACATGCTCTTGTAAACTCTCTGCCTGTCTTTTAGGCTGCCTTCAGGTACTGGAAGGTGCTCTGTGGTCTCCTCAGAACTTTTTCTCCTCTAGGCTGAACAATCCCAGTTCTCTCAGCCATTCCTCACGGCAGAACTGTTCCATCCCTCTGATCCCCTTGGTGTCTCCTCTGGCCCGGCTCCAGCAGCTCCCTGTCCTTCCTGTGCTGGGAGCCCAGGGCTGGATGCAGCCCTGCAGGTGGGGTCTGAGCAGAGAGGGGCAGAGGGGCAGAATCCCCTCCCTGCCCTGCTGCCCACGGGGCTCTGGATGCAGCCCAGCACACGGGGGGTTCCTGGGCTCCCAGCGCACACGGCCGGGGCATGTCCAGCCTCTCATCACCAGCACCCCCAAGTCCTTCTCCCAGGGCTGCTCTGGGTCCATTCTCCTAACAGCCTGTCCTTGTGCTTGGGATTACCTAGATCCAGGTGTGGGACTTTGCACTTGGCTTTGTTGAACTTCATGAGGTTCACACAGCCCCACCTCTTGAGCTTGTCAAGGCCCATCTGAATGGCATCCCTTCCCTCCAGCATGTGCCCAGCTCCACACAGCCTGGTGTTCTCAGCAAATCTGCTGAGGGTGAACTCAGTCCCACTGTCCTGTCACCGACAAAGATGTGTCCTCAGGCTGTATCGTACGTAACAAATAAATTCGTAGAGGAACTCTGAATTAAATTGCCAGAAATGCTCAGATCAATAGATGGATTCTTTTTGGCTTCATTTAGCTTTGGATCATGCTCTCAAGGAAAAAATAGATGAATACAGGCTTTAACCTGAATTCTCATAGGCAGGAGTGGAGAGGTAATCTTTCTTGCAGAGTGGATTGGAAAAACTCTGCTAGCCTTTCCAAATTCTGGTCTAGCTGCTCCCAGAAGGCCTGGGTGGCTGCTAACTTAGAGGGCAACACTGATTTGAGCTCTTTCCAGCAGGGTGCTGTCATCTTGATATTAAAAAAAAAAAAGAGACCTCAAAGTAAAAGAGAGGTGAGGTGATGGAAAATGAAATGTTTGCAGAACAGGCTGGTTCTTTGAATTTCCCAATCCATTACATAACAAAAATGCATGAACTGTGTGATTAAGAATACTAACTAGTAAGTACAGAAATCAATTCTGTTTAGTGAGGATTCAAATCCCCTTGAGGATTTAAAATGTTTTTCAAAGTCTAAGGAGGTGTATGTGGGGGGGTGACATCTTTTCTATAAATGCACAGAATTACTAAGCACAAGGGATTTATTTAACCAGGAAACTTACATTACTGAGATTAGGCATCTCGTTTTCAAGGTGCTCTGGGAAGATAATGACTCCTGTACCCATAATTCACTGTAGACATCAGTTTTGTCTGATAATACATAAATTGACCTGATGATACAAGTTAGCAGTTTTCACTCTAAATTGCAGTATAGTGCTAGATAGCAATAAAGAATGTGTGGGCCTGATCATTGAGTTTCTTTAAATTACGGAGCAGAGGATTTGGCCCTCATGTTTAGGAAATATACATTTCCTCTCCAAAACAGAGATGAAGTTTTTCCTTTTGTTAAAATATAAATGCTCTGAAAAAAAAAAAAAAATCTTCTGGAACAAGGGAAAGAACAATGTGGTTATTTATTCTAAAAAGAAGGTTAGCCTCAAGGAATGGCTGAATGTTACAATGAATCACATGGAAAACACCATGAGCTTTTATGATGCTGTGATTAAATGTGATCAGTTAGCAGAAGAAGGTGTGTGAAATTCTGATTGTAAAGAATTTGATGGGAATTTTGCCAGTGACTTTAATAGGCACAGAGCTTCCCTTGGATCCTGGAAACTGAAAGCATTTTAACTTGCCGGTTTGATTTTGAGTTAGGGAATATTGGCTCTTCTTGTCTTTATTTGCTTGCTTTTCTGGGCTGAAGTAAATGTTATAGCATTTTATGCTGAGTAAGCTTTAAATAATCTCTAACTGAGCTAAATTATGTTGGAAATCCTTTTTGCAAAGGTGTAAAAACTGCTGTGTTGAATTGATCCCTGCATCTCTAAGACTGTCTTTTCAGAGGAGGAACAGACTATTGCAATTTGGCAGAGGTGAGGAGGATTGTGAAGCTTTTTCCTTACCAATTTTTAATTAGCTGCAGAATGTAAAAGGAGGAAATGAAGAAGCTTCCTCTAAATTGAAGGAGATTATAAAAGAAAAAAGAAATCAATACCGTTTAAGGAATCAGATTTTTAGTTGGTACTTCATGGGTCCTTTCCAAACTATTAAGTAGATGTAATTTAGAGCTGCTGATTAGAACATCTGATTCAGGAATACCAAATGTTAGTAGCTCTGTCTTAGAGGCACTATTGTGTCAGACCACAATTGTGTGGTCTGAAATGGAGATTTCTACCATTAAAGGTGTCTTCAGGGGATGAAAATGTTAAACTTATAGTACAAGTCTCCCAGGTTCAAATAGGGGCTTCTCATCGAGCACTTGGCAGTGGCTTGTGGGTCACACAGTTCTGCACAGAACTGCTTTGTCACCTGCCTGTTGGAAGTGAACAGCAGGACCTTAAAGGAGACAGGGATTTTATCCAGTGTGAACCTACAGGATTGCCCTCAAATGTCAGGGAATATGTGGGATATGGAGTAGGCACTGGCTGAAAAAGTGCTGAAAGTTCTTCTTTCTGAAGAAAGGGACAGCAAGAGGAAGCCTCTGACTTCATTTCTAAATTTCTACTTTCCCCCAAGAAATGCCCAATGTTTACCTTGAAATGATGATGAAGTCATAATTCAGCCTTTTACGTGGAGTGAATAGAGAAATGTGACCACTCAGCCTATAAGTAGTTACATGTTTAGCACTCAGACTATATCAGTAGCATTGTTGCTTTTACTTTCAGGTGAAAAATAAATGGTGATTAGAAGTAGATGTGCATTTTAATTAAGGATTTATATGCTGTGAGAGGAAAAAAAGGAGGAGGAAGATAACAGGAGTAAATATTACTTCTAGATTTACTGAAATGTGTCCAAGTTAACAACTACTAATACATTATTTTCTCTTTGTCCATCACAGAAAGAAATCTGTGAACTACACAGTCCTGCTGGTGAGTTCTCCCAGTGGCAGATGCAGCTGCACCAACAGAGTGGCTGTCAGAAGAGCAGCCTGGAGCTAGGGCTCAATTGAGAGTACCTGCACCATGGCTCGACCTTTACTGCTTGTATGCCATGTTAGATTATGGATTGCCATTTACTGTTAATGCAAAGCTAAAATCCACTCTCCTGGAAAGGCCAAGGATGCCTCAAGATCTTAGCTATGAAGTCTATTCATTGTGCAGGAACAGAAAACTCAGTACACAAAAGTCTCAATTTGTGCAACTTTATTTTTTCTTTTTTTTTTTTTTTCTTTTTTTTTTTTGAGGATGTAGAACCCAAGCATGTAGAAATCATGCAGCAGTGAAGAAAGAGAATTAAATTCTAACAGTAATGTGAGAGTAAAGCTGGAAAGTGAAGGTTCAAGTATTTGATAAAAAACTTTTTCTTGTCCCTTATTATAGTGTGGTTTGCTGTTCTGTTATGCTACTGCTGCAGCAAAGTGCTCTATTCATACCAGATAAAATATACATAGAGGTCACAACACTGATGTTGCCTTCAAATTTGATCTATTTAGTTACTGTTTTTTAATTATTTTCAAAGTTCAAATTCTTTCCACAGACAGCTGTGATATCAAATGGCATTATGAACTCTTGCTGAGTATTTTATTTATATTATTCATCCTGTTAATAAGCTGTTGATTCTTATTTTAATTATTCTAGTAGGTGTTTCCTTACAGTTTGTGATTTATCTAGTAGTCTAATGTCATCTCTAGTTTAGGCCTATCAACAAACTTGACCCTTACAGAAGGCTGTATCAGTGAATAATAAACATCTAAAGTGTTACTTTTTCATAAGAAGAATTTTAACACTGACAGTACCCAAACCCATGTAATAACATGCATTTTTGCCTTCCTACACAGTTTCTTGCCATACATATATATATATCTGTATCTATATCTGTAACTGTAGGTACAGGCTGCTTTTTCTATTTTAATGTTTATACTTAAATTATTATCTTTTATGTGTATCTACAAATATTGGCAAAATGAAAACTTAACAGCTTAGTTTAATGTCTGCCCTTTAAGATCCTTCCCTTGAGGATCTGTGGTATAAAATTAAGAAACTTCCTCATAAAAGTTTAAGAGTAAATAGCCAGATCGCCTCTAAAGCTACAACCCAAAATCAAGAAGTTAAATCAGTCTGAATGAAAGAGATATTTCCCTGAGTTACTTACTTTCATTTTACTAGCTCTTCAGGCTTTCTGGAGTTTTCCAGATAACAATTACTGTAAATAGGCATTAAAAAAAAAAAAAAAAAAAAAAAAAAAAAGAAAGAAAGAAATGAAAAGTAATTCTCTGTAGCTGGGAAAGTCTGCTTTTGGTCATTACTTTTGTAGTGCTCTGCACATAAGGTTTGTGATCTTATTTTAGTTTTTCCAGCTGGAGAACCTGAGGCTCAGGAAGGATGAGAACTTACTCCCTCACAAGAAAACTAGCAAGTGAGCCATAAAGCAAATGCAAGCCCATCTGTGGCAAGTTTGGTCTCTCAAATGCCTATTTTTGTGTCACTAGGTGGTAATTGACAAAATCTGTTAGTGTTCCTCAAGTTTATAGCAGGAATAAATGAGAAGTCTCACATTAATTTGCTTCTAAATGATAACATTTGTCATAAAGCTCTTCACAGTCAGCCCTGCTTTACTAATGTGTGAAACCTGAAATTAAACTGAAAAGAAGGCCTAGGAAAAGCCTTCAAAAATACTTCTACGTACTTCACAGCAAATTAAAAAAATTTGTAAGCTAAGGATTTTACCTTTTAAAATCCTGAATGTTGTTTGTGTAGGCCTTGTTTGGGTTTGCTCAGTGTAGAAACCAACTTATCTTAAAATGCATTTATCCTGCCAAGGTACAGACATTTTCAAATTTTCTGGGATGCAGATTCAGACTACAAAATTACTAGAATGAATTGAAACAGTCAGAAGTAGGAGTGATGAAAGTGATGCCTGTCCTTTACAAATATGAAACTGTGGGCCCAAAGAAAGGAAATCAAGATCATGGTCACAAAATGACATTGCCTGTCCATTTGTGGTGAATTTCAGCTTCTCTCTTCAGTACCAATTGCTGCTTGCTCATGGTATCAAATTTCATAGCAATCCCATAAAAGCTGTGAGAAATTAATTTATGGAAAATTAATTGTGGGTTGGTATGCAATACTATTCCAAACAGAGTGTAATTTCAGGTATTTCATAATATGAAAAAATTTGGACTGACAGTACTTTCAGCATTAATTCTTTGTTAGACAGTTCTACTCCACTATAGGTGATGGAATCTTCCTGATTTATACCAGCTAGTGGCATAGACTACTGTTTCTCTTTACAATAATTTCTCCTTTGTTTGCTTGTCTGTATACATTATAATATCTCTCACTATAACTCATGGATAAACTTTGACCACTCCCAATTTTTTATTTTCCATATTTGCCAATCTTTCAAATGGCAAAATTGGTTTAATCCTAATCTTCATCATCAAGCAATCAACATGTTAGATAGCAGTTGGGTAACTATTCTTTAGAATACAGGTGTACAATTTGAGTTTTGCTTGGTTGTTGGTTGGTTGATTGGTTGTGGATATTTTTAATAATTTGTTTGTGGCTCACAAGTTGTTTCCCTAAGCCTGTAAGTAAGAAACTTCCATTCAAACTGTAGTCAATAATAATCACTGATTTTTTGTGTATTAATTCATGAGCACAGAAACTAGAATTTCAAGAGAATTTCTGTCTTTTGATAATCTCAGTAAGCTGAGAAGATTTGCTTCTGAGTTAGGTATATATTCCTGTAGTCTCAGAAAGAGTTTTATTTCTCTTAGATGATAAATTTTAATGGAAACAGCAGCCTGCAAGAGAGCATTTTCTGAGTTCATGAAAATCATTCAGACCGTGCTTCTGCTTTGCTAGTAAACATTGCTCTTTAATTCAGAAAACAGTTTGTGCTGGCCTGGGGAAGCCTGTCTCATTTGATAATGGGCTCTGAATCCAGTGGATTATTGCAGGGATTTTATCTTGCAGTAATCTCCAGGGAGAAATGTACAAACAGCTGGGAGAGCAAGAAGGAACTGCATTGTGTGACAGGAGTTTGTGGAGCAGAATTTTAGGGTGCTGGAGTGGATCTCAATACCAACATGAATCTTTTTTGTTTTTCTCTGGTAAGTGTGCTCACATATGTTTTTTTTTTAGTGGGTTACTGAGTTTATAAACTGAACTGGTGGGTGTGCTTTTATAGAAAAATAATGAAGGTTTTATATCACAAACGGTACAACGGTTGTATAACAACAGGGAGTCTTTCTAGCCTAGACAAAAGAGTTTTTGTATAAGAAATTGTATGTAGCAAAATATGCTTCAGTGAAAATATAAAGCAGAGAATGTATAAGAAATATGTCATGCACTATCTGTGACTATTGCAAAACCATGCAGATTTATTCATGAGGCATTTAATCCAAATATAGTAAAACACCTCATAAATAAGATAAAATTACTAAATACATGTATGTTATAAATTGTTTTGCACTAGGGTTTTTTTGGGATTTTTTAGGTAATAGATGTAGATAATATTTAGATAATAATTTTCTTTCTTCAGCAGTTTGGGAAAAGTGCTAGAACTTTTCATGCAATAGTTTTCTACTACCTAAACATGAAAACAGTCATCAGGGATAATTTAGTCATGGCAATATTTGCACACAGACAGAGGATTTGATTTAAGACTGTTTTTAGTTGGCATTGCTGTTTTGCCCTTTCTCTTTCTGTTTGTTTTTTGTTTGTTTGTTTTGGTTGGTTGGTTAGTTTTCGGGGTTTTTTTCTTTTTCCCCCCCCCCCCTTCTCTTTCCTTGCCCCAAGGCAACTGCTCAGAATGAGCAGGTAAATCAGGATAGGAAATCCACAGAAACTGTTTCTGTTTTAAGAGCTTAACCATCTGCCAATACCAATGCCAAGTATTAGTAATGGTAATTAGCTGAGTATATTTGTTGTATTTACTCAGCACAGTAGATCTGTTTGCCCATTTTTCATCTTTTGTCCTGTTGTTTAGTAGTTTTCCCATACATTTAGAAAGAACAATTAAAATCAATATTCAAGCTGCACTAATAAAAACTCAAATAGGGAAACTGTTTTGTGTGAATCATTGCTCCTGGTTGCTAATACTATCTTAGTGCAGAGTCCTGGTGTTTTCCAGATCATAAGGATTAAAAGTTAGTTTGTACTTAAAGTAAAATCAGTGTTTTTTCAGGATTCTGTGACAAGAGTCACTCGGAGAAGTAATTCCCTGGGAACAGTGACAATTTTGATCATAGTTTCCTGTGAATGCCGATGTATTTGTAAAAGTTAACAATGGCTTTGTGGTACAATCTGTAACAGCTTGAAAATACTAATTTCAGAAGTTCTTTGGGAAAGAACTGTACTATCAGTATTTTACTGTTCCATTGGAGCAGCTTCTGGTTTTCTAAGTAGTTCACTTTTTAAAAGTTTTGAGCCTTGTATTGGTTGAGAAACCAATATTTAGACAAAATGTCAGGTAGATTGTGTGGGCAAGGGAAGGTCAAGTTCCAGTTTCCCTGTTAAACTCGAAATGCAGCACCCAGGGTTTCTGTGGGAGAGGCAATGACTGCTGTGATAATGGATGGTTCAGACAAGTGAAAGCTGGTGCCATGATAGTTTCTGTAATGAAATAATTAGTTCTGTTTAAAGATTGCTGCTAAGAAGATAACCTTCGTTCGTTACAAGCTTTACACGGGAGCCATTCTGTCCGCTTTAGTAATCTTCTGCTCACCCAGCAAAACACATCACAAGTTATCAATATCTAAGGGTAATTTATAGGTCAATAATGGGTTTCATAAAAGAAAGAGCCCTGTGCACCTCCCTGTACCTATGAGAAGGTGCAGTTGCTTTCAGTAATCAGATTGTTGAGCTTGGAAAATAGCTGGTGATCCACATATATGTCTTGGCCACATTTACTCTGTCACCCAGTGGCCATGGAGAGGCTGGCTACAAAGTAGTTGGAGCATCAGTATAAGGGTATTTCCCTTCAAGAGAGTCAAGCCAGAAATAGTGAACAGCAACAACATAATTAGTATTCAAAGGCAGCTTTTAAAGGTGCTAGGGGAGACAGTTCCTTAGTAGATGCAAATAGCCACCAAGGAATAGAAATTATCGTAGATTTACATCGAGTGAATGTCTGGAGTAACTGCTAAACCTGAAACCATGGAAGAGAAATTCAGACTATTGACAGACGGAATAAAAAGAGCTGTACAAAACAAATCATATTCTCATGGAAGTATTTCTCATATAGACTGACTGGTGAGATTTCAGACTGCAAAGAGTGTGTGTGTGTGTTTATGTATGTGTGCATATCCATATACTGTTAAAATACACTGGTTTATAGCTCAGAAAATAGCTTTAACCTAATAGTAGTGGTTGAAGTAATCTACAGCCTGGGAGAATGACAATAATATTCTGTTTAACGAAACTTCTGGCTGATGCAAAGTGGTGGAAATTCGGGTAGAGGAACATCTGTTTGCACTGTTGAATTTTAATTTGGGTTTGCTTTCATACCTGCCCATAAAACTGAGACAGCTGTAGCATGAGACACAGTGTTATGGGTCAGTATAGCAAGTGGCAATGTGGAGGCTGGAGACACATAATAGTCACAAGATGGTTGTGGTGGGGCTTTGGAGCCTGAACTGGATTCTCCCCTTCCCTGTGAGGCAAACGGGGATTACTCCAACCTGTCACCACCTGGGAGTTCTCTGATCTCCTAGCATGAGTGCTCCAGCATGGGGTGTTTCCCCAGAAGTACTTTGTGTCCTGAACTGACTTCAGAATGATTTGGTTTCTCAGCTGAGATTATTTTTCTCATCAGACTCATTGCCTTGTTCTCAAGAGATTTGTAGGAAAATTAGATTTGCCTTCAAAATCTTGTGTCCCTTTTTCATTTACAAAATGATCAACAGGATAATGTCCTTTTTTTTTTTTTGTAAATATATTATGTTAAATGGTCAACCTTAGACCCTAAATTTGCAGTGTCTTTTCCATCTCATGGTGCTTAACATGTCAGGCAATTGAATCAGAACAATACTCTTTGTGTTATGGATAATATACAGAGTCCCAAATCAAACACTGCTTTTGTATGAATTACAAGAAATTATGCTGCCAAACCACCTGTTTTGATACACTGCCTAATAAATGTCAGAATCCTACAAATAAAATGAAATATGAATGAAAACAAAATAAATGAAATTTGTTATTGAGCTGTGAAATCCTTTAGTTAAGGTAGAATATTTTTCCTGCATTATTTTTCCTAAATTTGCTTTGAATATCAAGGATATATGCATTAGGGTTAACACCATTTCACCTGGAACAGTACCTGTTAAACCTATCCTGACTTATACTCACAACCCCTGCCCTTCAGGAAAGTTTTCATAAGAAAGCACAGCAGAAACATGTGTAAGAAGACCAGGAGAGAAAGGCTGTGACACTCCTAATCACAGTGTTGTTCAGATCAGTTATTCAAGTTGAGCACTGGTCTTAGGATTTAAGCCAAACAAGATCCCTTTCATTTGTCTATTTCTTTCCCGTATGGTGCTTTTCTAACCACCACTTCTGCTAGTAAAATGTGAGTGAAAGTCTAATCCTCTTAGTGATTTTCAGTACCATTGGACTAGTTATGTTTTATTTTGATTGTTGGTTTAAAGATAATGCTGACAGCACAATGTAAAACACATTACATCTAATGTTATAAACTGAAACAACCCTTGGCACTAAAAGCTAATGTTTCTATACTGCAAAATGCAGAGAGAATAAGTATTAACAAAAGTGATGTAGTGGATAAATTATGATTTAGCTGGAGCCTCTATGTTAAAGAAACCATAGAGTAAATGGAAAGGTGCTAGTGCTGCTATGACTAGTGGGACATGGTAGTACTTAGAAATGGACTTAAAAATGTGTTTTACCAATGAAGGATTAGCTGAATGTGGAAAGACCTATCTCTAAAGTGGAGTGTGATTAGAAGAGATCTAAGTGGTTGAACTTTGTTGTGCTTCCCATGTAATCATCTCTATATAGTCTTTGCTCCTTTTGGCTGGACTGCTGTCATCCCACCATACACAGGATTCCACCCCTAAACCTAAAGTGGAAAATGACCTGACTGCATGACTAAATGCTCCTTCTCCAACTTATGATCAACCTAGTCTCTGCATGCTATGATGACAGTAATATCATGCAAAAAAAAGAGCTACAGACAATCATTCACTTCTAGATCTAAACTAGGATATTTTGTCCCATAAATCTCCTGAAGCAAACAGCTTCAGAAATCATTCTTATTGCATGTAGGATAAAGAAAATGTGCTAATACTCCAGAATTAAGTTCATGTTTCATTCTCCTATCTCTCATTTTCCTCTATGATATTTACTGTGCTCAGGATGACTAAAAGAATTAACATATGAAATGAAAAGACTACTGACTTAGCAGGTTTTGATATAAAAGTAGACCTAACTATAAAATAAAATAGAAGGAAGCAAGAAAATTTCAATTTCAGTTAAATACTTTGAGTTGCCCTCAAAGAAAAGCAATTACTGCAAGGAAAATAAACTCTCAGAAAGTATAAAACCAGCAAGCAAAGAAAACTATTTCGAAAACTGAAGATGTATTTTCTCTTTTTTGGGTGCTCTCCTTCTAACTGCTGTGCTTTTTTGTGTGAGTTTTCTTTCTTGAACTTGCTTTCCTGGTTGTCTTCTCTCACATCCTTTCCCTCACTGTCATCTGTTCTCACTCTTTCTTGTGTCTGCACTTACCTGAGCCCACAAAAGCCTCCCTTCCTCTCTTCTCTCTTTTCATCTTCTTTTGTGTCCCTTTCTTATCTTTATATTCTCCCCCCACTCTCTCCTTTCACTTTTTCTTACTTTCTTTTTCCTCTCCCTTTTTATCTTTCTCATGCTTCTCTTCAAGAGGAGCTCTCTTGATGCTTCTCCCTTACTTCAATAATGGCATGTATTATTCCCTATTGAGGGAGACGTATATGGTTACATTTTACATTGCAGATCCTGGAAATATGTGCCAAGGTTTTAAATTCACCCTCTTTGTCTAGAACATGTGTTTCTGCTCTCTCACCCATTTTCTCTCTGTGTGACCTCACTCTTTTCTACACCTTCATGTCCTTTCTCCCTTGCTTAGTACTTTGTGGCCACTAAATCTCATACTCTGGCGCTCACTTCCTTGCACCCTTTCTCCCTCTTTCCTGTGAGCTCTGTTTGTCACAAGGATTCCCTTGTCCATAATTTCTCACATATTCACTCTTTCTCACAAGCTGTCCTGCTCTTATCCTGTTCCTCACAGCCCCTCTTTCTCATGGCCTTGCACTGTTTCCCCCTTCTCATGACCTCACTCCTCCCCTCACAACCTTATTCTCACTATCTCTCCTGCCTGCACACTCCTTGCACATGCCTTCTCTTTCTTGAACAATCTATCTTTTACACACCATCTCTTCCTCACTCTTCTACTCTGTGCTATTCACACTCCTTTCCTTCTCATGCCCCCACTCTTGCTTCCTTGTGTTTGCTGGTTTGTTTTTTTTTCTTGCCATATTTTCTCAGCACACTCTCTCACATTCTTTTTTCCTTTTTCTCACACTCTTGTCTTTCTCTCACATGTACACTTTCTTGCAGCCCTGTTTGTGCTTCTTTGCACACTTCACAAGAACTTGCCCTTTCTCATGATGGTGCTTTTCTTCCACCCTTGCTCTACCCTCTGTGATTTCCTTCATGTGCTCTCCTGCTCTCTTGTCTTCAACCCTGCCCTTTCTTGCACCCACTCTTTCCTGTGCCCTCCTGCTTTCTCACAAGTGTACTCTTTTATGTGAGCATACCCTCTGATATTGGCTTGCTCTGTCTACAGTCATATTTGCTTTCTTAATCTGTCTTGTGTGCATTTTCTTTCTCACATCTCACTCTTTCTTGCATGCCGGGATACTTTCTCATACCCTCTTCTTTTCTCACACCTTGATTTCCTTTACATTACCTTTCTTGTGCTCTCACACTTTCTCACGACCTTGTGTTTAACCCTTTTCACACCTTGATGCTTGCTTTCTTACTCCATTTCTCTGCCCTTCTCCTAATGCTTTCTCCCTCTTTATTTCTTGTTCTTTCCCTTTCCCTTTCCGGAGTGGTTTCGTTTCTCTTGTGACCTCCCTTTTTCCAGCACCCTCCATGCACATGCTGGCAGCTTCTCCTGTGACCATGCTCCCACACACCCTTTTGCTTTCCTTTCTTTTGGCCACCCTTTCCCACACCTTTGCTTTCTTGCTTGCTTTCTTGTTCATGTCCTCTCTTTGGAACACCCTTGCTCATTTCCCTGCACTTGATCTTTTTGCTGCCTTCCCTCTCTCATGTGCTCACTCTTTCTCATTCCCTGGCTCTTCACCTACACTTGCTGTTTCCCATGTGCTTACTCTCCACACACTCCTGTGCTTCCTCCTGCACTCACAGCCTTTCCACTCCCTTATGTTCACTCTTTCTCAGGAAAACTTTACTTCTCATCCAATATCTCTGTTTCATGCTCTCTTTCTTGTTCTCTCCCACTCTCATTCACGGCTCCTCTCACTTTCACACATTCCCTCTCTCTCCCTTGCTACCTCATCTCTTTCTTTCTTTTCTCCACCTGCTCCCTGGTTAGTGTACTGGCTCTTCCTTGTGCACTCGCATTTCTTGTGTTCTTTCTCACAGCAGTCGTGCTTTCCCATGTGCTCTGCTTGCATGCATCCTCTTCCTCATGCCCTTGTCATTCTTCATGCACATCCTACTCCTTGTGCCCTCACTCCTTCACATGCTGGGGTTTTATGCACACTTGTTTTTTTCTTATGTGATCACCCTTTCTCACACCCTTGAGCTCCATCTTTCTCACACAAGATTTCTCTCTTTCTTGCTTGAGCTCTTTCTCACATTTTTCCTCTTTCAAGCACTAATTCTCACATGCTACTCGTTATGCTCTTTCTCCAGGTTTCACCTCTTCCATTTCACCCTCTCCTTCCTCTCTTATCCTTGCTCTTTCCCCCACTTCTTCCCTCCTCTCTTTCTGTATTGTTTTGGTGTATTTTCCTACCCTTTTCCTCTCCCCACTACTTTCTCCTTTCACTGTTCCCTGTTCTATCTTTTCTCTCCCATTGTAGCCCTCTCATACTCACTCTTTCACATGAGTTATCTTTTATGCTTCCATCTCTTCATTAATCTCTTCATCAAAGTTGTGTTTTATTCCCTGTTGAGGGAAAAGTATATGGTTGAATTTCACATTGCAGAACCCTGGAAGTGTGTAACAAGTTTTTAAACTCATCATTTTTGTCTAGAAGTGCTCCATCCACAACTTCAGATGGGGAGGCTGAACCATCATTGCTAGATGGCAAAATACTTACAGTGATAAAAAATAAATGCAGTAATAAAAAAAAATGCAGTTGCTGTCAAAACTCATGCTCAGCTGGATGTTCAGCACTTCTATGTGTTTCATAAACTAGGCACCAATTTCCCAAGAAGGATTAACTCATTAGTTCCTAGAATAGGCTCAAGTGTGTAACTTGAGTATTTTCAAGAAGTTCCCCATGAAATATTTCTCCCAAAATATTTATTTTGGTTTACCAAGAATCTATCAGACTGAGGCATATAAATATCCATTGATAAATATTGTGCTTGCAAAAAATTAGTCATGTCTTTGAACTGCTGCTCCACCAGTCAAAAATATTGCCTGTAAAGCTTTATATATTATTAATATAACTTCAAATATACATCTGTGTTTATCCTCTGTACTAAAGGAACAAATGCTTTTAAATAATATACTATGTTAATTTCAGTGGTGTTGCTCTGCTGTAAGTCACACTGCTATAAATTTGATTTATTCCTTAATTAATGCAGTTAAAATAAGTAATCAAAATTCATTGGGAAAATATTCAGTGCAGATCAAAATGGCAACATCTAAAATTTAGGATCATCAGTTAAGAGTGTCTTTAGTTTTGCCATCTGCTTTCACTTTACTCTTAAATTATGAAATGGCAGTGTGTATTTGTAATCCTATCCACAAATCCCTTGGAGTTGTGGGATAAATGTGAAAATCTTAGTTTCTATTAAAATGTTTATATTCTTGGAGGTTGGGTAAAAAGAACCTTACATGTGCATTAAAATACTGAGTTAAAAAAATTTGAATGCAAATGGATTCTTTAATTCTACCCATTATCATTATTTTGGGGGCCTAAACCATAATTGTCAAATTCTGGGAGCTGGCAGCATCATTCTCTCTAACTCTAAGTAATGGGGTTACCTTTCTGCATCAAATTAACTTTTTTTTTTTTTTTCTTGTATAGGAGTACAAACTATAAAACATTT
The DNA here is from genome assembly GCF_971803275.1 of Cyanistes caeruleus. Lineage (NCBI taxonomy): Eukaryota > Metazoa > Chordata > Aves > Passeriformes > Paridae > Cyanistes > Cyanistes caeruleus. The sequence continues at coordinate 104,038,145 of NC_141703.1, forward strand.
CTATGGTTCATATAAAAGTTTTCATGGTATATGGTTTTCATAGTTTTCACAGGAATTTTCATGTAGTGTTCAGTTGGAGATATACACCTGGTTTTACTCCTGAGCAGATAATATTCATTTTTACTGTACCCTCAGCTTTAACATGGCAATCTGTGGTGTCTAAGTCATGATACTGTGAACTGCAGCACTTGGGTACTTATTAAAATCAACACCTATATGCTTTTTTAGAGAAAAAAAAAAAAAACTAAGTAAAGGATTTCAAATGACAGGGGAGGTAAAGTACATTCCATTATGCAAATCACACAAACATCTTCCTTTTAAAATTACAGTTAATTTAATATGCTTGCAAGTGTTCATCTCTGTTTAAATGTATTTTAGGAGGGCTCAATGGACAGCTTGTATGAGCCTGTCCCAGAACATCAGGAAGCCAAGCATACAACTACTCCTGAAAGCCAGGCTACCACTCCAGTGAGCACACATGTAAACTCTGGGCCACCTGACAGGTCTATGTCTTTGGTAAGTAACATTTAATTGCAAAGCATGCAATGCATTTTGCAAAAAAACTACTGCTCTGTACATGGGCATGTGTGTGTTCTGCTGGTTTATCTGCCAGTTTGAACTATTTAGGCTCTTTAGAGCCACTGTTCAAATCTCATCTCTGTAGCCATTGACCTGATTTCTGGCCAGTCGTAACAAGCACATTTGAAAAGCAGGTCATGAGTTTCTCTACAGTGAGCAGCAAAGGGAGATTAGTGCAGCTGCACTGGACAAGGGAATTTCTCTTTGCAAGTAACAGTATATGAAAACTCTGGGTACAGATACTGGTATGGTTTGTCTCTAAAGAATATACTATCAGTAAATTTGGTTGTCCTTTTTATTAATAAAAAAAATGCATTTCTAAAGCGTGAATTGAATGAATTTTGTAACCAATGGCCTCTGGAATAAACTTGACATTTTACAAGACCTCATTAGGCAAACATGTGAAGAAGGTTGTCTTCTGGGTTTTTTTTTTCCCTTCCTAAATGATGTTACCGTACTTAATCCTTTTTATTTGCGTGTTATTGGTATAATAGATGATACTTTGACAAATACTTGAAGATGGTATATTAAATTTCATAATCTTATTCATTTTGTAATCTCTGTTCTCTGCTTTGCAATGTGCCTTTGCTTATAATTACTGTTTCTATTTCAATGTATGATGCACTCTGGTGATTGAATAAAGGGGAAAACAGGATGTTCATCATTCAGAGGGTACTGTCCTCCCTTCAGATATTGTGCCAAGTTTTACCCACATGCACTCTGGGTTAGGTACCATGTACCTACGAGACTGCTGGGCCTTTGGAGTTGCATTATCACACAGCAGGTTTGCACACAGGATTTGCTTGGAGAAAGTGCTGGAGCTGGTGGGATGGGAGAATGCCTGGGGAATTGTGACAAGCACTTGTTAAATTGCTAAAGGACTGAAAACAACTTGTTCTCAGACCCATCTGCTGTAACCATCTCACTCTGTGCATGTCCCTCTCTCGCACATAATCACCTTGGGACTGTAAATAATGGTCTTGGTTTTGAGAGAGTAGCAGTGCAGACATCTCAAGATGATTCCTCATAGCATCAGCACAGACCTATGAGCCTGTGCTCTGAAATGTCCCTACATTATAACTTTCCTGCAGTAGGTGGGAGATGCTCTCCTAAATGACAGGGTTTTTCCCCATTACCAGACTGTGACCTTATCACTATAAGAATGAGCTACCTCTACAATGTTCCAGTTAAGAGTGTATAATTGTGGTTGTGAAATAGGGCTGTAAATTCATCCTAGCTTGGCTGGAGCATTTTCATTGTGGGAAGCTCTAGTTATTTGTACTTATATATTGCATGCCATTGCACATGCTCAGAGATGAATATTACAGTGCAGCTTCTACATCCATTTAGTCTCTCCCTTTGCTGTGACTCCAAACCAACTTAGTATTCAATGACTGCTACACTAATATTTCTTTGGCCAATAGATGTTCATCTGTTTGAAGCAGTATTTAGACAAAGTAAAATGAAAGTGAAAAAGGCAGATTTCCTTTTAGGTTTGTGCCTAGAATAGGACATATGATATCTTAATGGATTTAACAATAGAAAACTAATAGGAATTGTCCTTTATTTTCTCAAGGTATGGTAAAGACCATAACACTGTGCTCTGCTATGGTTTTCACCATGAAGACTTAAAACTTTCACTAAGACTTATAACTGCAGTGGTTGTTTACATCAGGCTGTTTCTTGCCTTTTCTTGTTGTATTCTGCTTTTTATTTTTATATGCTTTTATTTGGCATCTTCAGACTTTTCATTGTATTGCTTTAGAGTTAGGCTTCATAAATTATTTGGCTAAAGAAAAATAGTCAGGCTATCCAGTAAAGAACTTCGTTTTCCTTGAGCCAGCCTGCAGAAGCAGATTTGCTACTAGTGTAGGATTAGAAAATCCTATTCATTATTCTGAACAAATTTTAGCAAAACATCTTTCACATTGCTCAGTGTTTTGTGGGATAACACTGCACAGTCCATGAAGATACATGTATAACACTGAATAGAAGAACCCAGCACTTTGGTTTTCTGCTGCCTCTTATCACATATTTTTGTTTTCTTAAAAGAAATATGGTGATGGCACTTTTGTTCATCATTAAATATAAAGTTCATCCTCAATGAAACAACACTAAATGGGGTAGGCACACTTGGCTCGCTAGGTATTATCAAGAAGCTTCCCAAGGCTGGCTCTGGGTTTCATTTTCTGGTTTAAGAGAAATAAAAGAATTAAGCTCAGCACTTAACTAAAAATAAGGGCTGGATGCTGTGTCACTGTGCTGGCTGTAGAATCAACACGATTATTTATAAAATACTTTCTAGAAATGGAAAACAAGATTAGTGGTGATGTGTCGGCAGTAAGACCTATGGAAAAATGTCGCTAAAGCCAGAGGCCCGTGTGTAATCTTATCTGCTATTTCTGGCCTGTGAGTTATTACAGCTACACCTTGGATGAAGCCGTTAAGCTTATTAACTGAGCCCATTTGTACTTCTCTCCCATTTTTAATTCCGTCACTCGGTTCCAGGCTGCGGGGCAGCCCCCACGGCATGATAAATTCCGGACATTATTGGCTCCATTTATCCATCCATCATTATCCAGTAATGCATGTATATAAGTGCACTGCTAAGTAGGTATGGACTTGAGTGAATGTTTAAATGGTTGGCTGAAGCACGGCAGGTTCCACAGAGCTGTTAAATCTCCCAAGGGTGGAGCAGCCTGGAACGCCACACTTCCTCCTCAGGAGGCTTTGCCCTTCCTTTTTCCTATATAACTTCAAAATCAACAGGGCAGGTATCCAGCATCAGCACCCCTCAAATTTAAAGAGGGTGACTAGGGTTAGAGAAAATTCTTCCCTTCAAAGCAATGAGGTAGTGATTTTCTCTTGTGATTTGTCCTAATCATAGCTGAGCCATGAAGTTCTTCTGGAGGTGTGGAAATACAGGGTAGTGTGGTCACTGATGCTGTGCAGGACATCATTCACTGATCACAGGCTTTGGGCATTCATTTTTGAACCATGGCTCTTTTGCTCCTGGCCAAACATCTGCCCAAATGGCACATCCTGTATGAATAAAAATCTGTCCTTCATGTGCACTGTTCTTCTCTCTCACATAGTTCCAAAGACCTGTTTATTATCCAGAATTATTTGTCAGAGATGTTTCCACTCTGGGTTCCAGTGGCACTATCCTGAGCTGGTTATGCACACTTGCCTTTTGATTTTAATCCTCTTGGAGTATTGGCCTGTTAGCTTTGTGATTACTTTTCCTGTTGCTCAGCTTCAGTAATATTCTCAGAAAGAAAGAAAAAAATAGATTTATGGAGCTGTTTTTGTACTCCATGCATAGCAAATCTGAATTGGACCTTCCTCAGAAAAAGCTAGTAGCCATGAGCACATAATGAATCACATGGGTACTCTTTGCCTGTAACTATGCTATTAACTGGGAAACTGAATTTCTACCTCTTGTCACCTGGTGTTACAGTCTTCTACCTCATGAGCTGTCTCCATCTTCTCAGAGAAAGAGTATTCAGTATTAAAACCATTTCCATGTATATCCTGTCAGACTGCAATCACCAAATGTCATAAGATCCACGTATTTTTGAACTGCTGACCATGATATGATTGACTACCATGCGTACCAGAAGAGTGCCAAAAAAATTTATCAGTCGTTCTAAGCTGTTGCCAGGAATATCAAAACCAGTTGTGATATCTGCCTTAATCTGCAGTGTTATAATTTGCCTTTGAGCCCTGGGAGGGCAAGAAAAGATAACATTTCATTGTTATCTGAAATGGTCATTTCCATGTTTGCAAGTTTTAACAGACACAGGAGCTCTACCTTTTCTCAGCCAGCTTGGAAACACCAGAGGGTTTAATTCAATTCCTTAATTCAGAGTTATTTGATAAAATCAGGAAGAAAAGGACTTTATCAATAATTTCATCATGCAGGGTTTCCACATAAGCAGGTTTTTTCCTAGGAAACAGATTGTTCACATTTGGGATAAAGAAGAAAAGAATTGTTCCCATAAACAAGATAATTATTCTCTTTAGAGAATGTGGAGAGTAGAGTCTAGATGAACCTTTATTTACATTCTAAGATAAAATATATTTTTTAAAACTAGCTTCATTTTAAAGTTACATATAATTTTAAATGTAATCAATACAGAAAAGATACTTTGAAAAAACACAAACCAGAGTAATTTATTCTTGTACCCAAATTTAGCCACCTGATTCAGAAACAGCAGGAAGAGTGCTGAATTAAAGGTGCCATTTTTAAATGGCCATTTAAGTCCACTTAAATATTTCACTGCCTCCCATGATATCCTGTGAACTCACATGAGTCATAACCTCAATATATGATGTACTGTCATCAGTGCAACTTTGCTGGACTTTAGGAATTGGTTCCAAGCTGTGGAGCAAAAGATTAAACCCTGTTTCATGTTCTACACCAGCTGCTTGGTGTGTGAAGATGTGAATCAAATCTTTCTAGGTTTATTGCCACAATGGGACCTATCTCAAATTTTTCCGCTGGATCATATACAGATTTTAAATTACAATATCCTTTGGTCTCTGACCTCCATGCACAATACTTCCTTTAACAAACCTGTTTGAAATTAAATATTTGATATTTTTCAATAACATTTTGGCACTACCCTTTTAAAAAAGCCTTAAAATAACTTTTTAAACTATTTTTAACTTCTTTGTGTTTGTGCATTTCATAATTTATTTTGAGTTATTGAAAATACTTGTCCAACACTAAAATGCTGACATTTTTTCAGCAAGAAATTGATCTTACACTGCTTACTTTATTTCAAAGTGAGTGATAAATTCTGTATAATCTTTTGATCTACACACAGCATCTGTGAACAAATCGACACAGGCAAAAAAAATTATGTGGAAACTGCATACGATTATTAACATTCACAAATATCTATGCTAAAAGGACCTCCTACACTCAGCTAAAATAACTTAGCACAGGAAAACAACCTTTTCTTAATGCACTGCTTGAAAAAGCATAAAAACATCTATGATGAGTTTTACTGAGAAGAGAGAAGTATAAAATGCTCAATTATGAATGTACATGCTTTTATGTAGTAGAGGTTTTGGTTTTTTATCATGCAATCTGGATGATGCTTTTAAATTACTGTGGTCAGAGTCATGCAGATGTAGTTAGTGTTACAAGAAGGAAATAAATATAATATTATGAGAAATAGGTCCAGTTAGACTAAGTTTTTAGATTTATAAAATAATGAATGGTTATATTTTTTTTAATGCCTCTTGTTGCATAACAGATTAAAGTGGTATCATCATGGACATTTTTAACCCAGTTCTTGCTTTTCAGGATGGAGGAAATAAGAAAGTGATACAGTGCTTTGATATCCTGTCTCAAGAGACTTTACAATAATATTGTGATATACAGATTCTTCTGTCCTAGCATGACGTCCTTAGGTTTTCCTACAGTTGAAATTAACCTCAAGTCCATGGTTAACTGCACAGCAAACATGCATTGAGATGTTTTGGTATCATTTCCCAGCAAGGCACATTTTGTTCTATCTTTCAACAGCTACATCACTTCTCCCCCTCCTCACACCTTGTAAGGGTATAAGTATTTATTTTCTGGGCCCTGGGGGCTTTGTGATCTTGCCTCCAGGCCAGTGTTTGATTCTGATTTGGTCTCCATGAGAGCTTTCAATTTTATTTGCAGCTTCCTGCCCTCTTCCACTTTTCCCCTGCACATTTGAGTTTACAGAGTCTGTCTGAAAAACACATCCCGTGGCAATATGTGGGTATTTTAATCCTCATAAAGTTCCAAAGAATCATACTATGGAAGAGATATGATATTCATTCCTAGGTATGAGCATGGTTCTCTGGTTTTTCAGGGGTATTATGGTTGTCAGCTTCCTGGGAGACATGGAACACTGAAGCCTCCTGAAATCAGGACACATAATTACACATATTCTCTGCTGCACTGTGTCCTCCACAGCTTCCACTGTTGAAAAAAGAAAGATTGAAAATGTTAGTGGATATTAAAAAACACACATCAAAAATATATAATTCATTGTCTTTTCAGTGACAAAAATAATATATTTGGATTAAACATTTTTGATTTTCATAGACCTTTTTTCTTTATCTTTTTAAAAGGAGTTTCCTGACTTTGAGAACACACTGACCAAAAAAAGAAAGTAAGTTGAGACCAGTTCAAGGTCTGCACAGTGTCACTATATTTCTCTGTACCTTTCATCCTTGTTGTTTTATTAATGTTTGCCAATGTTGCTTTCATTCTCATAGAGTACATGTATTAGTGTTGCAGTTGGAGAGCACATAACAAGCTTGTAATGCATTACTAAGGCTCTTTTGCCATGACTTTTTTGTATCCACACAGCTTTCTTCCAAAATATCAGAACCAGGACAGCTAAAATCAAATGCAGTTAATCTCAGCTTGGTTTAATCATATGTCTGCTTTTCTGAGAGATTGAAGTGGTAACCTATTTTATAGCGTGTTTGCACCATTGACCTGATAATCTCCTGAAGAGGTTTTTTTTCTGTTTGTGTTTTAATCCAAGTGAAAAATTCGTTTGCAAAATGATTCAGAGAAAGAAGGTCAGATATAGTTTCATGAATAATTTTTGTGATAGCAGCATGTTTTGAATCCATTCATGGACACAGTGCTATGGTTTGGGCTAATGATCAATATTTATTAGCAGGCACTGGAATTTATTTTGAAAATTCTTTTTTTGCTTCATGCTGAAGGCTATTGCATTGCTGAAGTGGACCCCTTCAAATGAAATCTGAAACCCAGCCTAATGGAATGTTACAGACAGATCTTATCTGTCTGCTGTGACAGACATGAAAATTCCTGGAGATTTTGTTTGTTTTTGTTAATTTTATTTATAGGTGGGGCCCCACTATATTCAGAACATCAATGTAATCTGTGTCTGGTGCTAAAAAATCTCAAAATGGGTAAAGATTTCTAAGAAAATGAAGAGCTCTTTTGTCTTAAATAAGAGTTTTAATCTATTTCTTGTCATCTGATAAAAACACTAGTAACTTATCAGCTTCAAACACAGAGACATGTGCACTCATCTGTGAGATCTTAACTATGTGTCACCAGCCAGGGCTCTGTGAAACTCCTCCCAAAATTTCATTAATTAAAATATAGACATAACTCTATTACTCATGGATTTCTCATCATTCTTTTACACTTTAAAGGAAGTCAAGCTACTGTGTAGGCCTTACCAAGCTCTACAAATATGATGAAATCACCTGGATGCCTAAAAGTGTCCTGTTTAGATCAGAACTTTGCCTGCCTCAGGAAAAAAATAGCAGTTTATAGCTAAAATGTCAAAATTTACAATGCAAATAAAACCATCCTCTTTGAAACTAATCCTGTTCTAAAGAAATCAGAATTTAGAATTTAGAAGCATTGTTGAGATTATTTGACTGATCAATTAAAAAAAAAAAAGAGTGAGTTGGAAGAAAACAGTTTGAATCAACATGAAAAGATTTTGTAATGAAAATTATTTCATCATGTCCAGCCATCATTATCCTGGCATGGCAGTCCCAGTGATAATGCAGAAATTTTCCCATTGACCTTTGTAGATATGAAGTGAACAACAAATTAATCATTCTCTGTTCCATACAATGGGGCAAGTAGGAATCACCAAATTAGATGGAGTAGCAAAAATAACATAAATATTCCTTGTTTAGACAATAAGAATTAAACTGTGGAATTCTGGAATCACAAAATTCAATCATTTTAAATGGAGCTAAGTGGGTACAGACCAGTTCCTTGAAAGATCCACAGCAGTTTAGCTCATCCTCTTGCTCAGGAAACCCTTCAGCCCCTACATGACTGAGGATGGGAGAGGGATCCAGAATTTGTGCTCCTTCCCTTCTGCTGATCCCTGTCAAAGATTAAACAGTCCCTTCTCTCACCTACTATAACCAGTGCTCATAAACTACTCTCTGTTGGATTTTTAATGGATAAAGTGAAACAAATTAATCATTATTCAAAGATATTTTTTTCCCTCTGTTTAGTTCATCTATTCTTCAAGTTGTCCTCTATGAACTACTGGCCACAGATGGAAGCATGAATTAGGACTAATCCTTGATGTAAACGTGCAAAAAGCTCAAGGTTTACTGGGGCAGTAAAACATCATTCAGGGTCCTGGGGATGGTATGTTTGTATGGATCTCTCTGGTTCAATCTGTCATGTCACCAAACTTACAGCCATAATCCTAAAAGTTGTTGGACACTTCAGATCATGTCTGGAGGAAAGTATCTCTTCTTTGCTTCCTGATGTGTCCCCCAGACTCCAACATGAATTCTTCATTTCAGAAAGAAATTTGAGTCACATATTCCTGCAGAATGGAGCCTCAGATGCTTTGTGTGGCGTTTGGGAATAGATGATTGGGTGAATGAGCCAACTCTGATTAAAGCCAGTGGGAATAACACAGCTAAATCCCTGTGCCCTGCTTTGAAGAATTAGTTTGAAAATACCCATATTTGATTAAACACGCTTTAATTTTTTCATTCTGCCTTTCAGCTAATGGTAAATTCTTTTAATTCTTTTAGATCCATCCAGAAGTCCATGTCTGAAAATGAAGCATTTGGTTAGTAGCTGCTTAAATCATTTACTGTTTACTTGCTAATCTCAGAGAGCCAACTTTAATTAAGGGTCTGATTTGTTTTACAGCTATTGAAGCAAATGCAAAGGAAAGAAAAAAACAGAATTATGCTTTCAATATATTCTGCCCTCTTCCTTGCTTTTCACACACGCATTTGTAGGTAGATATTGAAAACAAACTAGTTAAATATAGAAACCACATTAGGATGAAGAACCTGTTATGGGACAGCATTAGAAATACTCAGCATGTCCAGTGTTTCCTTTAATCATTTCAATAAAACCTGTCTCTGATCTAAGAAAATTCAGGTCCCTGCCCTTTCCCATTTTAAACTTTGTGAGAATTTTCACAAACAAGATCACCAAGAAGGAAATTCAGGGGTTTTATTAAACCCATCCTGACACTCTGTATTGTTATCTACACTTGTGTTTCAATGTGTTCTATCCTGTAACTACTCTATAGGAAATAATCATCAGCTTCTTAAAAATAAAATTTCCTGCAATTTTTTTTTTTTTTTTTTTTTTTTTTTTTGTTCAGTGAGAGCTTCCTGTTATCATGCTTTCATTTATTCTTTGGAGTTTTGGTTTAGTTGTTGTATCTAGTCCTTGCTGAGTATAAAGGGTATTGTGTGTGGCTGTGATGATGTGGCTCTGATTCACAATGTGTCTCAAATAGATGAAAGCTCCCCTGTGTTAAGGCTTCACTCTGCAGCTCCTCACTGGGAACACTTTCATGCAGGACAGTGTCATTTGGTCTATAGCAAACAGGCTGTAATGAATTCCCAGCACCTGACAAGATCTACAAGAGCTTTCACAAAGAAAATTTTCTGAGAGAAACCCAGCATTAAATAAAACTCAACCAAACAAAACTAAGCAAACCCAGAAAGCAAAAACCCAGAATAGTTATCTACATGTTGTGAAGCAGGAGCACTCTGAAGTTCACTGAGGGAGCAGGAGAATGGCCATCTCCTTCCATCTCCATCCAGGCTGAGCCCATCACTGGACTCCCCTTGGAATCCAGGAGGGATGACTGTGGGCATCTTTGATGTTATTCCTTGCAAACACTCTAGTTGGGTAAAACTATAAGGAAAAAAAAAAAAAAAAGTTGGTAGACTTAAATAAAAATAAAAATAATAATAATAATGATTATTTACCTGGAAGCAAAACAAAGGCACAAATGTTCTATGGGATCCTAGGTCTTAAATCCAGGGTTAAGATAACAATCATTCTGATCATGTGTTAACAGTGTTAAATGAGGTATTAAACCACAGAAGAAAATGAGAAAAGTTGAAATCTGACCATAATAATTATTATCCATCCATCCATCCATCCATCCATCCATCCATCCATCCATCCATCCATCCACCCATCCATCCAAATTCCTATATTGCAAAATCATAAGTTCATTTCTGTGTCTGAGCAGATGCTCCAGTGCTCTGCAAGCTTTTTTTAATTTGCATTCTGATGCTATTTTTATAGAATTTCCTGTTATTTCACAGGTTTGCTATGAATTCAGGTGACTGCTCTCTGTGCTTTTACTTTAGACAGGAAAAATGTGAATGGCACACTTCGGCAGGGTTCCAAGAAGCCAGAGAATGATTCCTACATCAGAGGGCACTGCCAGCTTGAAGGTAATTGCTAAACATATTTCAGCTGATTTTGCATTCCCAACAAAGTATTTAAAAGGGCACCTAGGAAAATTTTTCATTTTTTACCAATAATTCAGTTAAATAATTTTTCAGTTTTTTTTAGAGATTTATTTTGTCCTCAATGGGGGTAAAAGTAGTTAAAACAAAGCTAAACTGGGAAGCTACAAACACACTCTGTGACCAATTCACTCTGGGCCAAAGCAGACTTTCCCTACAGTAAATTGCCACAGTTGTGTTGTATAGGGCTTGCCAGCTGCAGTAATCCATGATTCCTGGATATTTTACACAGCTCCAGATATCCAGCAGGGAAAGGATGCAACGTTTCTCAGAAGAAACTTTTTGTGACAGGTGCAAAAGAGAGTTGGCAAAATTTTAGATGCAAGTACTTTGTCTAATTCTCTTTCTAGACCTGTTCTGACTAACTATTAAAACAACCTTACAACTAATGCATGGGAAGTTGCTAATGACACTGCTTAAAAGTGCACCAATATAAATTCATCAAAATAACATTCAGTATTAACAAGTGAGCAGTCATCTCACCTATTTAAACACAAACTGGAGTTTAAAAATCAAAATGCTTTGATAATCTGCTTGATGTTGCTTCCAGGAATGGCACTTATATTCGTACTTCTCAAATTTAAGGTAGATCTCTTACTGTTGCTTAATCAGGCCAAACCAGACAAGGCTCAGCAAAAGCAGAAATCAAGATATGTGAGATTAAAGTAGAAGTATGTCTTGTTCTCAATTTAAACAAAAAAAGTGGGAATATCTCCTGCACAAATGGTCCAGAGATCATCCACTGATAGGAGATTCCACTATTATCTGGATATGTCAAAGAAAGCAAAGGACAGGGTGCCAACTTTCCTTCTGAATTTTGTTCAGTTCACCACTTGAAGTTAAACTCTTAAATGTTTGGAAATAGATCTGAAATTGCGATACATATTGCATTTGCACATCTGTGGGCAAATTTGAAACCCAGAACCAGAAATAAGAGATGACAGGAAGATTTAGAGGAATTCTTGTACTGAACTAGTGAGGAGAAAAGGGACCTTCAGTAAGTGTCATTGGCTTGCAAGGAACAGGTTCTAATGATAGATGACAGAAATATTAGGCATTTCTCTCCTGGCAAGTCTTACTTTTAACCAAAACCATTTTGGAATGATTCTTCCAATGATACTCCAGAGGTTGCTGGATTGGAAGTGGGGAGAGGCTGAATGAGAAAACAGAACTTTTTGACCTTCTTCCAAAGTCTTTTCTACTCCAGGCATTTTTTACCCTTTTAAATATCCAAGGCATGCAAAAGAAGCAGTGCACATTTTAAAAGCTGACAAGTGTTGTAATTGAAGGGCAGGGGCCCAGAGGGAACAGGAAGCAAAGCTGGCAGCTAAATAAAAATCTCCCCTTCCCCTACTGCAGTAAAATTATTTCTAGGGAAGTCCCCTTCACACAGTGGTGGAAACCTTTGCAAGGAGATTTACAGTGTATCACTATTGATCAAGATAATTCGTCACTATTGATCAAACTTTTCTCTCAGCAGAGATAATCCTTCAAGGTCTGCAAGTCTATTGCATAAAATGAATTTCTGTTAGATTATAAAAGCCATGTAAGGCGGTCACCATAGTTTTCTCTGCTTATTTCTGAGCTGAGTCCACAGACCTGTCTCAAATATCACTGAAATAATTGTAGAGACATCCACAGACACTGGTAGCCTTTGGATGTAGCCCTTGATGACAGCACATGTATTATTCCATCTACAAACCCAAGTTTTCTGGGATAAAATTGCAGTGAACACATGAATGTCCCACAGACACAGCAGTGGAAACACCAGTCCTTGCTCACAAGGCCACACCCAAATCATCAGCATGAGATCTGCCAGCCTAAAAACATCATTGTTGAAAAGTTGGCTGTGGAAGTCACAGTCATTGGGCTTCCATGAATGATTATGGAGACAAAGAGCAAACAACTGACACCTCTCAGAGCCAGTGGATGTAATTCTCCACTGCTCCTATTTTGTTCCACAAGAGGGTGACTGGTACCTCTTGCCAGACCAGGAAACAAGAACACTGCAGCTCTATTTGAACTTCATTTATATCTTTTGCATGTGTTGCTATTGTCAATGTTGTTGTTGTTTGTTTGTTTTCTTACACAAATACCTTATTCCATTATTCAGTGGGCTGGAGAGCTGATCTAAGCAAGATGTAAGAGCACCGTGGGTACAGGTTTTTATGGCTAGCAAAGACATTGTGGTTGGGGGAACACCACTAAGTTTTGCTTTAATAACTTGCTGTTTTAATTTGGGTTTGGGCAATATTACGTCAATAGCAGTGTCACTGTATGCAGTCTTTCAAATTGAGGGCATTTACATTGCCCCACAATTGTTTGTGATTCAGCTGCAAACAGCTACTCAATAATAATGTTTTGGATAAGGCTGTAGGAGGACTTTGGGGCAAAGAGCTGAACACTGCAAGATTTAATTTCCCAAGTAAGCTCACAGAGTGCAGGGGTGTAGTGTACAGAGATGCCTGCAGGAGATGAAAACAAGTTATCCTGAGGACCAGAAAGAACCCAGTTGTGTGAATCTGGTGTTGCATGAGCACTGCTTTTCATGAGTTATGGTGCTCCTGGAAGTCCAGCCAGCTATATAATGAAATAAACAACCAGATTGTCAGACACCAGGCCCTCGGTGTCTTCTGGGAGATTTGTAAGTGCTGAAGACAAAATCTGGACCAGGATCCCATGTGCCTCTTTGAATATAAATTTTAATGATCACATTCAGACACTTCTTCCATGTGATAGCTAAAGAATCTAACTCACATAGAATTATTCCTTGAATTACTCTTCTTTTTCTGTTAATTGTAGGAAGCACAATGCAATCAGTCTCGCCTGCCTATAGTTAGTTTTTGTGGGTCTATATTTTAAGCAAGCTGTCCATTTGCAAACAGGAGAACTACTGATGCTATAAGGTATTCCACAGAAGCAATAAAGATGCCAAATTAAGATTAATGAGAAAAAAAAAAAAAAAGCAACACATTCCTGCTGTTTTCTAGTGACTTTAGAAAATGTGGTGTGATTAACAGATATTTTACTTCATTTTTTTTCTCCCTTTAAAAATATCTGAGTGATCTTGATATCTGTTCTGAGGGAATCTGATCACTAGGGGTGTCCTATAGCTGTACAGTGCTTTGCCTTAAGATTGGGAGTAAAAGTGAATTTTTCAAAGTAAGCTTGCTTAAAATAGTTTTTAGACTTGTTTGACCTATTATTGCTCATTTTTGTAGTGAAGGTTAATACTCTTCCCGTCCAAACATTCATTTATTTCAAGAGATGGGAGGGCATTCATCATTTGCAAGTAATTTCTAATCTAATCTAAGATAAACAGATCTCAGTTGAAAAAAATATTTTTTACCCTTCATTTTTTCATATGAATATTCTAGACTTTGCTGCTGTAAATTAGCAGGGCAAGAGGAAAGTCACAGTGGGGTTCTGGATTAGTAAACTGAGGACTGAGTACAGAAGAAGAAATAAGTATGAATGAGTTTTCTTTCTGTGAGTCAGTTTGCCAATTTTTTCTGCAGTCTCACTTCAAAGAAGTTTAAGATAAAATGGATGCTTAAATAAGATTAACTTCAGAGATTCAAAATGTCAGCTCAAAGCATCGAGTGCAATTCAAATGATATTCCTCATAAAAACAAAGCAGGACATTTTAAAGCATGTTTTCTCTTTTTTGGTCATAATTTACAGAAGATAATATTATTGCTGATGGAATACATTTGCTCCAAGGAAAGAAGATAGAAGAAACAACATGTCAGGTGAAACAACTACTCTTTCTTTTTCAGAATCTAAATTTTCATTCAAATAAAATTGAATTTCTTGTTTCTATTCAGAATTTGTCTAGCCTAAACTTCATACTCAGTATGCTTCTGTATTTTAGCAGCTGATATTGAAAGAAGACTCTGGTGACTTCCAAAGTTGTTCATTATTTTTCTGTTGCAGGCCATATGGATTTCATTGCCTAGAAAACGTTTTCCTTCCCTGAGCAAATACATTTCTGCTTAATTGATGTGCTAGAACTGTGTCTGGCAAGTTCTGTACTAAGTGTTTACATCTGTCTTGCATGATCCGTATTGGCATATGTATCCTAATGCTTTCTGAATTTCTATAAACATATACCATATCTCTTCTTCCTAAATCTGTATTAGTCATCCCACTGGCACGAGGAATTAATGAATTCTGACCCTTGGGTTTGCATAATCATAGCAACAACATAAAAGTAGGTGACAACCCATCAGCTGGTGAACAGCAGAGGTGAGGAGAAGGACTTGTAGCTTTGGAATTGGAATAACTGGTGTTTGGGTTTTATTTCACTTCCAGTCCAGTGTTTGCTCTCATAATGTTTTACTTGAGTTCTACCTGTAGCAAACCAGCTTAGCTCTGCTGATTTCACAGGACATAAAAGTTTACTCAGTTTGGGACTAAAAATGTGTAACACACCTGTATATATGTGTAACACACCTGTATATATGTGTGTGTTCTAAATGAGGAATTAATACGATAAAATTATTTAGAAGCTGAAAAATCTATTAAATTTTCCTTTGCAGAAAAGTTCTGAATTCAAGGTGAGCATTAAATTTTAGAAAAAGCTCTGATCTGAGCTTCCTCTGTTTTTTCTATACAATGTCAGGAGTTCTTTTAGATGTTTAGGTTAAAACCAAGAAAAAAATGTATATTCATCACCCTCAAGGCATCTGAGATAAGACAGAGAACTGTGAAGACACAATGTTTAGGCAGTGCTCAGCTCCAGTGTAGGTCAAAGTCAAGATCTGGGTTAAAAGAAAAGAGTCAAATGATCTGCATGCTGGGGGACAGACAACTGTATGGGAAACTGGTGCCTGGAAAGTCAGTGTGTCCCAGGTTTCTTCTGCTTTCCCTCAGGGTTTTATCTGTCCCTGCACTGTTAGTTCATTCCCATGATTATCTCCTCTCCCAGCTGACAAAAGAGTATCTGAGGAGCAAGGAAAGGAGAAAAGAATTCTTTTTCTTTTGCATCTCTCATTCTCTTTCTCTGAGTTCTTTCTCTCATTTTCTAAGTATTGTGAAGAAAGATTGTTCTTTGATTTCCTACAATAGTTCTTCCCTTAGTGTGAGGGATCTGTACTCTGCCTCTGTCCTGCCATGACAGCTTTTGGACTGGCTCCTGGTAAAGAGTCTGGAGGTCATTCCTCAGACATGACAGACTGTGGAGGGGAAAAGGGAATAAGACCCAAGTTTGCGTTAAAGTATAAGTTCCCATAAATTCACTTAAAACCTTTCCCCATGAACCATTTGCCCCATTTTTGAAGCAAAATCCTTTTTTTGACTTCTCAAAGCATTTGAAAATGCTTTTTTCAGATGCATGAATGATGAACTACAGAGACTTGAGTCCCTCCAAACTTTGGTATCAGTTTAAGACCTATTGCACTTGCTTTTTAAACAATTCAGGTTTAATGGCATTATTTTAAATTTTAGTGATTGTTATCTCTTGTCTTCATTATCATCAAGGTAACATTGATATAATTCTCTTTTAAGCTTCCAAAATTGACTGATTATATCTGTATATATCTATATCTATATATCTTATATATATATATGTGTGTGTGTGTATATATATGTGTGTGTGTACATATATATATCTAATATTAAAAATGCAATATTCATTTGTTGCACTACATTATGCACACAGACAAAGAAATGCTGAGAGAACAGCATTATGGGGAAGATCTTTTCCTGCAAAATCAGCACAAATAAGTGTACTTATGAAGTTCCTGTCTGCTGATGCACAGAGCATGGGGAACACACAAGAGGAATTAGGAGTCTGCATGCAATTGCACAACTGCAGCCTCAGGATCACAAAGCTGTGTGGGATAGCTCACACAACTGAGCTGTCCCAGAAAGTCCTGGGAATTACAGACCTCTACTCCCAAGAATGTGATGGAGCAATGCACACAGGCTGAGATACAGGAAATTTCACATAAAATAAAGCAAGCACTCTTCTTGTATAGAAGGTGGTTAGACACTGATAAACCTTCCTAGCGAGGATATGAGAAGTTTGTCTTTGGAGACGTTCCTGTCAGGGATAGACCTGTGCAACTTGCTCTGGTGACCAGGTCTGAGCATGGAGCTAAACTAGACAGTCCCCAAAAGTACATTCCTACCTCAGCTGTGGGAGTCTGTCAGGGTCTGTGGGAGTCTGTGATTTTGTGAGCCATGGAAAAGGCAAATTTACAGGCGGGAATAAATTGAACAGATGAACACCTTAGATTTTTTTTTCCCTACTGTTGAAGAAAAAAAAAAAAAAAAAAAGAGAAAGCAAATAAGTTTCCCTGAGTGCTTCACAAAAGCTTTAATCCTTCTCCATTTCCTAAATTGACATTCATTCATTCCATTCATTCTGTAAGTGCTTGAAAATGGGGCTTGAAACAGAAGTACAGGTTGAGGGATATAGCATAAGCACCACTGCAATAATTGTCTCTTACCATAAAAAGTGCCTTTACTTTCTGCATTTATTTTTCATACCTTTGTTCTTATTTACTCAAGTCTAGCAGGGCTCCCTTGATGGCTCGAAGCCTTTGTAGCATATTGGGAAGGACATAAAATATCAAGTAACGCAGTCTTTGGGCTAATACATTTTCAAAAATGTTTCATGCCTCATTTCTCACGTAAATCCTTAGGTTGCATTCAGCCTTCAACATGCCATTCATATTCATGAAGGAAAAAGGCCAGTGTTCATCACTTTCCTGCTGAGCTGTAGGCACTGCCAGGCTTGCCCCCTAGGGACTGCAGCAGTGCCCCGAAGAAGGTGTATTCCCCTGGTGCTCCTCTCCTGAGGACACCGTGACCAACAAATGGCTTATAAGCAGATGATGAAAGTGTGAATAGTCTTATCTTAGTTCTGAGGATTGTCCCATTTTCTCCCCTTTGTTAATCAGGTTCAAACTCACACCCCTGCTGCTCAGCATCCCAGGAAAAATGAACCAAGCAAGACTCATTTTAGAACTGCATCAGTGGTGCTCCTAAGGGGGTGCTGCTGAAGGAAGTCTTCTGTCTTTCCTGTTCATTGAGCAGGGAAAGCCATGATCTAGGATGAGATCCAAGGATCCCATACTATAATGCACAGCTCTGCCATGGTACCACTTTCGCTATGATGTCTCCAAGATGTTACTGAGTCCCAGATAAGTGAGGAAATCAAGACAGCTCAATACCAAAATAATTTCAATGGGTGGCAGCTGGTATATGTCAGTCTTACTTTCATATCCACACAGTACCGGGCTGAAAAGCTGCTGAGCTCTTATCTATATTTAATTACACAATGCTAATTATGCTTATTCATCTTCTGTAAGTTATATATTTTTTTTATTTTACTTTTCTTACTATCTAGGTGATAAACTATGAGCAATGGATCCCACCACGAGTTCACAATCCAGGTGTGCCTGGCAACAGTGAAATGGTGAGTAGCCATGAAAATTGTTTATTTTTTTCACCAGCAGCTGAGAAGAACAGGCTCACAGGCTGGTTTTTCCTGTGCTGTATGATCCTTCTCCAAAAGCCTAAAGATCTTTATCCATATCCATGTTATTAATCATGATATCTCTCTGTCTTCTATAGAATACCTTATTATTGCCCTGCTATTAATCATTATATTTCTTTATCATTTATAGAATATTGTATTATTGCTGTGATTCCCAGGGCAGAATCTGCCTATTATCTCAGGCTGCTTAGTCTGACTCTGCACTCATTTTAAACTAGTTGGAGTACCAGGCCAACGTCATGGGGATATTTAAAGGTCAGATGTATATGGGCAGAGCACGTGAGAGAAGTCCAAACAGTGCTTCTCTATGCACTGACCATGGCTTTATCGACATTTTTTAACAGAAAATTTATCCAAATTTGATGCATTTTACAGAACTCTTTTAAAATGAGCAAGTTGTATATCATCACATACTATTTAATATTAATTATGTGCATCCATGTTATTACTGAGACTTTCCAAACATTTTTATGGTACCATAGCAATTAGCACTGTGGACACAGAAAACACATAAATTTTTGTCTTCTCACTCTTACACTGTACTCTGAATTTAAGTGCATTGGTAGTCATCATTAAATCATTGCACTTCCTTGGCAAAGGCAAAGCAGTTGAAGAAAAATCACAGAGATTAGATTGTGCCATGACTAAATTCTTTATGCTGAGAAGTGACATGCTGTGCAAGTAGTTTTATTGAAATTAATGCAGTTACACCTAGGAAAGAGAGTGCTCAACAGGACTGAGATTGCAGGAATCTGACCAGCAGTGTTTTACACTTAGCTTCCAAATTGCTGTATTTCTGTCACCAGGTTAATCCTCATAACATCTCACTGTGCAAAGATGTGTAAGGTATTTAAAATATCTTTGTATAAAGTGGAAACAGTTTATCAGACATAATTTAGTTCTTTCTCCTGTAATGCATTTTAGAAGTGCATTTTTAAAATGTATATTTTTTTTGTGCTTAAGTATTCCTGCATGCTTCATGCAAATTATTTGCAACTAAAGGGCAGCCTGTGATTTATTTTTTTACACAATTCATTTTGATTTGTGTTGTGACATGATTTTTCACCACTAAAACCCATTAAGTAAGGAAATCAATAATATTCTTGGTTCTCATTCATGTGGGAATTATTTCCTTATAGATAGCTTTGCTCATAGATTGGGGCAAAGCACAGTTCACCCGATTGGTTTCTACACCAAAGAATGTTTGGATAGGCAGATAAAATCCCATATTTGAATGCTTATGTAAGCCAAAATAAAATACTGTAAATTTAAAAGCTATCTCACCACTAGCTGATACTTCATGAGCTTTTTTTTCTCCATGAAAGAGAGTTACTACATTTATTATTTAAGCACTTATGACTTTTCCCTAACAATAGACTCCATGAAACGCATGCTTTTAAGGAAAAGAGGATTAGAGTTTGCCATTAATGAAATTATCTGAATAGATTATCTTCCATTTATCTTGATGTTTCCAAGATGGAAATCCAAGATCATAAATCAAAGTCATCATGTTGCTTTTGTGTTGTTACTTATAAGCGGACAAATTATTATTGCTACAAGAGATCTAATATGAGAGCAATATTAGCATTTTAAACCACTGTGATTTATTTTGCAAAGACATCTCACAATGAGACTGAAAAATTGCACCTCAATTTCTCTCGTTCCCTAAGACAAAAATGCATTCCTGCCATCTTGAATTTGTAAGAGGAAAGAAATCTACATGCAGGTGAAGGACAGAAAAAGCACAGCAGAGCAGTTGGTGCTGATGAGCTGATGCCCACAGTGTGTCCAGGTCTTACCAATGCTCACATCCTCCCTGTTGGACTACAACCAGTAGCTGGAGGTCATCAGCTCAACTTCTGGAAAGTGTCTTTTGTCTTAATTTCATCTGTAAGGAGTTCAGTTTATGGAACTTTGAGACCGAAGTGCAGCTTTCAGGGATAGCTGTGGCATTCACTGCAAAACTGAGACACTAATGAAGCCCTGGCCTACAAGAGACACTGGAGACATGAAAAGGTGCCAACCCTCTGGCTTCCTGCTCTGTTCCTGTGGAACAGATTCCAGTTTCCAGAACACTGCAGATTTCATGAAATGTAGCATGCTGCTGAGAAGGAGGGATCTAAACCCAAGTGCTATCCACTGTGAACTTTTGCAGTATTGTGATTAAAGAAAGACGATTCCTAGGGTCCCATCCTTAAGGAAAGGAGTCAATGTAGGCTCCATCAGCATTAGTGTGATTTATATCACCCATGAAGGTAGCCATGAAAGGTGCATCTAGACACATAATAAATAGTAGTAATAATAATAATAATAATAATAGTAATAATAATAATAAACATAAAAAATAGTATTTTATCATAAAAGTGCCTGAAAGAATAAAGCAGTTTCAGATTTTTTTGGGGTGTGCGTATATGTTTATTTCACTAGGTCCTGCTTGTATTCTGTAATGCTAAGGTATTCAAGAAAAAAAATATGTAAACAGCAATATGAACACTGATCTAAGTTTGATGTTTCTTGTGAGTTGCTTTTTCTCCTTTTTTAACCTAATAGTCCCAAGCAAGGAAAAGCCTAACTTTTAGAGCATTATGTCAATGATCAGTTCTTTGAATCCAACACTTTGTCATTCTCAAGATAAACACCATGTTACCCTTAGTTTTTATTTTTAGGGTTTGAATTATTTTAGTGTCTTTCTTGTTTTGTTTTGGTTTTGTTTTTTTGGCAGAGTGCAGAACCAGACAACAAATCTGAGTCCAGGGGAACATTAAAAAGATTGCAGAAATTGGTCCGAACAAAGAAAGCAAGTACACAAAGCTTGGAAGATGTCAAGCACGTTCTGGTTCCCTTCAGTAAGTACACCATCACATCAGCATTCCTTCCAACATTTGGCAAATTGCAGTGGATTGAACATAACTATAAACAATCCAGTCCAGGTCTGTCATTCACCACCCACGATTTTCAACCCCTGACTGAGATGTTACTGTGATACCACTGCAGCGCTGACTTCCTCATAGTGTGAAAACCTGTTTCCTGTCACACTAGCTGGAGTTTTGTAACAGTACATCTCACAAGTGGGGATTCTAGATAAATAGAATTGTATAACAGCAGGGCCTCTGTGCTGGGGACACTTTGGGTTTCCCAGTTTTGTATCGCATTTCTGGTCAGAAAGGCAAAATTCACAAATGGGAAGATAATTTCCAATGCTAATCCATGGGTCAGTAGCATCTGCAGGAAGGTCTGAGGTAAGCAAGCCAGTCTCTCATCATGCCTGAGTGCCCAGGGCTGCAAGGAACAGGAATTCTGAACTGATTCTGGCATCAGCTGATTTTCTGGAGTCTCCTATAGATCTCTGATCTGACTGTGCAGCAGCTTTTCCTCTGAACTTGTTTTACCAACGTTATTTTAACAATGCATGCAGTGGTTGTACAACACACTTGTTTATATGATTATTTATAACCCCGTATTAGCAAAACAAGTTTAAACTATCTGTTGAACTACTGCTTTAGCCAATTCACTGCTTGGGCTGAAACACATGAAGAAATAGGGATTTTAGCAACTACTTTGTAATTACAACATACATAAAAGGGGTGGGAGAGCAATAGTTCAGAAAACTTCCTGAACTATCTCAATTCACGCTCTCTGAAACTATCAGCAATATGACATTCAATTAGCAAATTTTCATGGGCAAAACTAATAAAATTTTTCACCTTTGAGGAAACAAGACAAAGATACCAAATGGAGAATAAATCTCACTTTTGGCTCAGATGCCTGACCCAGTACAAAATCCTTTCCATCTTCCTAATTATCATAATTATTTGGTTTTGGGAGTGGGGGGTTGTTCTTTTGTTTTTTGTTTTGTTTTTTTTCCTGTGTGTTTTTGTGAGTTTTTTTGTGGATGTATTTTTGTTGTTAATTTTTTTTAAAATTGAGTCCTTGGCTTTTTCATTGTATAGAGTGAAAGACAGCTATTAAATTAAAAAAAAAAAAAAATGTGCTAGTTTCTCTATGAATTGCAACATCCTATAACAAGAATTTACATTTTTAAAGATACCTTAGAAGATGCTTATCTCTCTGAAGAGGATGAAGAAGCGCTAACTTCTTGCATGAAGCTGACAAAACCCCAGGAAAAGAAGTCCTGGAAGGATAATGCAAGGAGAAAAGAAGAGATTGAGACCAGGATGGATTTTATTTCTGCGTCTCTGGGCCGCTCATACACTTCCAGACTTAATAACTTAGGAACTATTTCAATTCATTCTGAAACAGAATTTCACTTGTGGAGTGACTGGAAGCTGTTTCCTGACAACCAGCTCTGTCCTTGTGACTTTTTAATTTCAAAAATAGAAGAATGGGAAAACTGTACTTGCTCTTCTCATCAGCCACATCTTACATATTCCCTAACTGATATGGATCTACAGTACTCCTGGGTAAGTGGAAGTGGTTTCTTTTGTGCTGATATGCATAAAAATTGGAAACTTTTTGCTCTGATTCAGCATTAAAGACATGCTGTCATCTTCCATGTGGTTATGAAATGCAATAAACCAAATTTAGATTTCAGGTAAATGGATGTGAATGCATTGCTCAGGCTAACACCAGGGGTTCGTATAGCCCTAGGTAGTTCATTTTTAACCATGCAGACATCAGCAGCTTAGAGCTGGAAGGCTCTAGGCTATTCTGTTTCTCATCAGCACACTCATGGGGTTTTTTTTTTGGTTTTTCATCTGTACTATACTCATCCTTCTATGCTTAGAAAGCTTTCAGGAAGTCTGGGCTAAGTCAGTAAGGGACAATGAAGCCAATGGACTTGGAGCAGGCTCCTAGAGTCACTGCAATGCCAGTAAAGGACATTAGAGTAATTTAGGCAAATGTCAGAGGTTGCAGAGGTATCTGTCTTTTTGTCTTCTTGCTCAGCTTAGCTGGTAGAGCCTATTTTTGCAATTACCCTTGTGGTAGCAAGAAGATTCTAAGGACAGAAACAAAGAAGCAGAATTTAATCTTAGTCTGAAGTTATCTTCCTGGATAGATCTTTGGAGGAGGTTTTTGTATTTTAATTGCTGGCATTATTAAAAGGGATATTCAAAACTAGAAGAACAAAACCAAGAGACACACTTTTTGGTGAGGTATATAAAATACAGACACTGCAACAAGGGTTTTCTCCCTCTCCTCACTGGTCACAGCAGGTCTTCTGGAGCTCCACATAGTGGTGAGCACATGGAGGGTGACTGGAAGAGTGAAATACATCAGGGAAGCAGTAAAAAATAGCCGCTTTTCCCTTTATGCCTGTTCCCTCTACAGTGCTCCAGGGACAGAGCTGTCTCTCACTGTGAAATAAGGCCAGCTCCGAGGAAAGTGCACCTAAACCACAGGTTTTTGTTTTTTTCTAAGCCAGCTGAGTGTTCAAATGCAGGTCTGAGCAACCACAGCCTTAGATCAGAGAGTGTCCTGCTGAGAACAGCATCATCTGTGACATGTGCCCATATAGCATTAGAAAGGTAATAGATGTGGGTCTATACAGCAGCCATATTTCTGAATTCATGGAGGAGGTAATTCAGCTTCCTTTCAATGACACAGTAGCTGACATACCAGGCAGGACCTGAAATGTGGGATTTATCTAGCTGTAGATTTTCCTGGGATTTGACATAGAAAACAGAATCTAAAACTTTGACTGATGGATAATTTGAAAAAGAAGGAAAGGACACTACCCCTAAAAATGCAGAGGGAGATGCAGCAATGAAACCCAGGATAGCCTCAGCCCTGCACAATCACAGGGAGAGCATCTGCAGACAGACCTGTGGGACCAAGAGTTGGCAGAAATGGGCTGGGAGCCATGAACAGAGGCTGTGGTTTGTCAGGGGAGTCCCCCTGCATGCCAGGAAAAAGGAATCTCTGCAGAAAGTGAATTGTAACAGGGATGCTGGGCTCCATCATATGCCTGGCTCCTTTATGGAAGCAGCTTTAGCATCCCAAGTGAAGGTTGAAGTCCCAGGTAAAAACAGTAATAGAGGTGTCAGTCAGATTTATGAGAACATAAGTGTCAATTCAAATAATTTTATTTCATTTTGTCACAAACACACTGTTAGCATTCCCTACCCTGGTGAGATTTGTCCTACCCATGTAACTATTAAGTGCCAGCAAGAGGTTTAGTGCTTGTTTTTCTCGAATTGTTTATTTTGCCATCTGCCTTCCTGACGGGCTGTCTGACTTTAATGTATCTCTGAGGGCTTAGTGTCTTTAGATTTAGATTACAGCCAATGGCAAGACATTCTTTGCATCTGCATTCTATCAGCTGGCTCAATTGAAGATTACAAAGGCTGAACTTTCAGTTTTGCTGTTTAAGGATCAAAAAGCGGACACTGGTGGCTTTGCTATGAGAGGATCAGACAGAGGGGGTGGTGCAGATGTTCTTTCTGATGTTGATTTACTTATGAAAGTAAAACCAATATATTCCATAGCACCACTCTTCCCTGCTCTGTGAGAAAGAAGGTGTGGTTTCATTTTCTTGACTTGGTAACTCCTCTCTTGTCTCTGCTGCAGCAAGTTGTGGAGGACATAGCTGGAGACTATCAAAATGCTTGTTAGTATGTCCTGAGTTGAGACTAAACTGGTAGATGAAAAAAAAAGATCCAAGACTGCTATTCCATCAGCAAACTGCTGCTGATCTGGCTTGGGGGACAGACAAATATCTAGATCAGACAAATATTATCCAGATGTCTCTCAGCAATGCACACAAAGCTGATCAGGCCTGGCCTTTATTAAAGCTTGAATGGCAGAAAGTAAATTAAGTAGTGCTCTCCTGTAATCACAAGGAAAGACATGGATCTCTCCATCACAGATTGCTGCTTAGAGAGACAAAATATGAGTAATCCTAATTCCCTTCCTCCAATTTCTTCCCCTGACACCTTTCTTCCCTTGACTCCCTCTTCTTTTCTTCCACCTCAGCACTTTGCACAGCCTCCCTTGTGGTGCTTCATATTGCCAGTTTTTGTCACCTAAACCAGTAAAAGGGGTGACAGAAGTCATCTAGGCAAGGACTGTGAGAACAGACTCCAAAAACTATATTAATCTTCAGCTCCAACAGGCTCCTCCAGCTACTCTTCCTTCAGCCTCCCCCAGTTAAGCCCTCAGTAACCACCTCCATTAAGTGGACAGCCTCTGGCACAAGGATATTGCAGACCATTCACATTTCACCCATCCTGCCACTGTGCTACCCTTAGACTCTTTGTGCAGAGTTAACTACAGGTATTTGTATATATATATTATATTTTATATATAAATATAAAAATATAAAATATATATATTTTATCATTCAGCTTTTTAAAATATAATTAGTGGTTAGTCAAAATTTTGCTTAGGGCAACATAAAGCATTGCTTTTTTTTGGTGTGTCAAGCTTGCCATGTGAAATTATTGTTAGTGGTATTCTTCCCAGAGAGATGTAATTTATAAATAGCTCTTCCTTAGAAAGTGGAAGCATATATTTTAAAAAATACAGAGTACTTGAAGGGGAGAAAAAAAGAAAACTATTCTTGCATGATTGGATAAAGTAACTACTATGCTGCATATTTTTCTATTATCATGAAGTGTATTGGGGAGATCCAGGCTGATGTTTGTGATGTTATGAATCAGCTGAAAAGCAGGCAGGAGATGGAAGGAAAGATTGTCCAGACACCACTTTAACAACCACTTGACCCCAATGGAAAAGGTTATTGGGTTTTTATAATTCTTTTTATTCCTCAGGCTTAGCCCTACAGAAAACAGTTAAGCTGTCTGTCTCAGAATAGTTTTTTCTTTTTTTGTGTGTGTGTTTACTAAAAGCTGCCCTTCTGTCATTTGTATCCTAAGATACTCACTACCCTAACAAAGGATTATGCTTAGAAGTACCATGTCCATATGACTTTTATACAAACTCTTTCAGCCTTCTGTTGCTTTTTCTCAGTCTGTGCAGTTGCATAAGACTTTATAAGACTTTTTCAACCTCATAAGGCAGGAAAAATCTACAGTCAGAAGGCTGTAAACTACAGGAGCTTGCTAGGCTTGAATGGACCTGAAAAGCACAGTGAGGTCACAGCTGAGGTCCTCTTCACAAAAAGGTTTCCAGAGTATCCTGGACAGTCTGAGACAAAGAGAAAAACAGCAGATGAGTCCTTCTCTCCTCTCCCTCAATACTTTAACGTGCTACATCACTGGCTACATCACCATCCACTCTCCCATTATCTGTGAAATATGGAAGATGCCTTTGTAGAATTGCACAGGCCTCCTTTACAGGAAAGGGAGAGGAGACAACATCCTCTGTTGGAGACAAATCAGCAGAGTTACTGGAAGTGGGCTTTTCTTCTTCATACACCTTAGCATCATGGTTAAGTTTTACAGAAAAAGGATTTAGTCACTGATACCCTAAGAATATTTGTCTGGTGCAACCTGTGTTTGGCATTCAGTGAGAAGGAAATATGAGCAACATTTCCCAAGACTAAAAATTGGGATTTTGATGAGGAGAAAGAAAAAAACCTAAAGGAACTGCAGAGGAAGACATATTTTCTCTCCCATTTTCAGGTTAAAAGGAGATTAGAAAGCTTCGAAAGATCGGTTTCTATTTGATAAGAATGCGTTACATTGTGGAGGAATGAACAATAAGTTTGTTCAACCTTGCTGCAAAAAGACTTTATGCCAATTCCTGTGTTCATTCTCTCCAATTCCTATCAGGAAAGTGTTATGGTTTAATCATGATTATGTTTGCCCTGCTGTTACTGGCCATGGTTTTCTGCCATTTCAGTGACCTTGTTACTTTTTCCTTTCTTCCTGGTCTGGCTTGCTTCCTAGTCGGACAAGCCATTTCTCAGCACCTCCCTTTGACCCCTAGGAAACATGGCTAGTTTGACACTCATTTTTTTGTTGAAGAAACACTCTAATTGTCAACCTTGGTTTTGTACATTTCCTTGCTCTAACTTTTCCTGGCACACTGTACATAATAGGTTCTGGTTGCCCCATGACAGCCTTTCTTCCTTGCTGTGCTTGCTCTTATCCTGCCCTCTGCACCTCCCCTGCTGCTCCTGATCATTTTGCTTCTCAAAAACGTGCTGCATATTGCCTGGAGATTGATGCAGGGGTTGGGTATCTGTGATACCAGTGACTGATCACTGCTCCCTGGACTAGTGGAGTGGGGAGGAAGGGTATGGACAACTGGTAATGAACAAACAGGGCAGAGTATTCTTCTCTAGCAAACTGTGCTCCAACGCTGAAAGCTGTATTTGAACTGCCCAGAGAATTGCTGTGGGAAGACTTCTGCTCCATTTCAGCCAGCAGTTTCTGGTGCACACCAGAATGCTGTAGGCTTTAATGGACTTTCTGCCTTCTCAATTTTCTTAAACAATTTGACTGTTTTCTGCAGTTTTTCCTTTCTTCAGCTAATATTGTTCTGTTGAGAGACACCTGAACATGCCTTAGAAGAGCTTTCTCGATTGCATTTTGAATCCTCATTTGGCACAAATATAGCACTAAAAAGAATGCCTGGAAATCCCCAAATTGCTTTTCTGAGACACCAATTTTCAACTGCTCCGGCCACTCCGGCTGCTTCACTGTCGCTAATAAGTGATCCTTTTAAAAGCTATGGCTCTTGTTCCTATTTCAGTGACAAGGTGGGAAGCCAGATCCTCACCAAGTCTAAATCTATTTTCTATGGGTGTTAGAGAGTCCTGCTCAGCCAAGCTGAGGCCCAGTCTTTGCCCAGGGACGAGATAAAGGGCAGCTGAAAGGCAGTAAACAAAACCAATCAAGACCATGATACGCGTGTTCAGGTGACAAGCTGTGGCTAAAACGCAAAACCAGGATTTGTTTCCTCAGATATGAAACTGTCCCCAGCTGCTTCTCTTTCATCTTGTCATATCTTCATTTACAGGGCCCTCAACTGTAAAATGTTTTGAGGTTTTTTCTTAAGGGTTGAGATTAATGAGTGAGAGACGGTATTCTTATTTGGATTTGGAGATGTTTATTATTTCTTATCTATGTTACATTTTCACAGACTCTATGTTCTTCAGCACACTAAGCTAACAAACTAAAAATGAAGCTTTACATCTCTCTCTACAAGGCTTTTTAAGTGTAAACTACCCAATTATAAAATGTGAACTAATTTATTTTTACTTTTAACTTAATAACCAAACATTTGTGTTCCACACTGTGGAGTTTTCTACTCAATCACAATATTACCTAAACCTATGAAGAAGAAGGTGAAAAAGTGAGAGAAGCTTACACTTTAAAACTTCTGTTTTGCTACATATATATTACTACATCTCAAAACCTTAAACTCTAAATTTTATACTATGTGTTAGAACACACTTTTATTTAAAATATACGTTTACAATCTCTGTTCTATTAATTTTGGAAGCCTTTTCTATGGCCTTAGGTTAAATACAGTGTTCTCCTGTGGGTCAGTGCTTGTCAGCACAGAAAGCTTAAAATTCTCTGTGCCTAGGGTTCCAACACTCAGCAGCTTTCCTGTTGCTTTTTATAACATTCTAGCTAATTTCAGTGGTTACCCTGCTCTCCCCATTGGTCCACCAGCTCAGCCCTTTTCCCTCTGTATTCTGCACCTCTCTTGCAAGGTGAAGAGACAGCTAGAAACACCCCCATGCTCCCCAGACTGCAGTCATGAGATAAACAGGAACTGATAAAAGACAAAAAGGAACAGTGCTACAAAGGCACCCATTTCCCCCCCATTCAAACCCCATTCCAGAACCTCGTGAAAACTTATTTTGAATTTTAAGATTTGTGAGTGGGTAGTGGTTGAGATTTATGAAAATCTATTGTAGTAAAGTGCTGGTGACATTTGAATGGCTTTGTTTTTTAAACTGATGAAAAGCTAAGAGCCACAACTAAATTTTCAGTGTTTACTTTTCCTGGAAATACAGAGAAAGATACAGACTCAGAGAAGAAAGACAGAAATGCTAGTGAACTTAAGAACACTCATTTTCTTGGTGCTTCAGGGTCTGTAGAGTTTCACTTTTTCTACTGTCACGGGCACCTTTATTCAAGAAACAGTTACAGCAACAAATTGGTAAACATTATAGGGCTTGCTTCAGTTAAATACAAAAAATGAGAGAAAAATCAAGTGCAAGGTTTCTTCTCTCAAGCTTTGTGCTGGGAAAACAGGAAACTGGGAGGGTGTCCATCCTTTCTAAAGATGCACCACTGCACTGTGCTGATAGCAAATATCTGTCACTACCACTCCACTTCCTACAGTGACTTTTGCTATTTCTTACACAATAATGTGAAAAATTTGGTGTCCTCATCTGTGATGACTTTGACCATGCAGTCTTAAAACAGGCTTTAAAAAATGTGAAAAATCTGATGCTGTTATTCTTCACTATGGTAACTCTTGTCCTATTTTTTATTTTTAATACCTGACTAAAATTTTCATGGCTATGTAGGGAATGATATCATATTTTCCATTAATCCTAGAGGCATGTACCTAACTCTACCAAAAAGCTTCCTAAACTTTTTCTGCCACAAACTCCTGGGCTGTTTTGTGAAGTTGAATTTCTAGTAGTTTCTAGTATATATGAAGCAGAATGGTAATGAAGTGAATTTATTTGCACTAAAAGATATTTTAGAATACCACAACATTTTTAATATCGTTACAGATAACTGCAGAAGAACACTGCAATTCAGCTCAGCAGATTTCATGGGTTTGCCTCTGACATAGCTGCTAGGTCCTGCACAGCTAGAGAGAGAAATGAAAGATTTTGGATTACTGTCATGAATGTAATATGAAGGGCAGTATGATTGTTGAAATTGCAGGGAAAACTGTGCATTTTGTAGACTTAAGCTTTGTGAATGGCATATGCATTCTCAATAGAAAGAGTGCTACCTGCTTCATGAAACGTGATTAAGAGTCAAAATATAATTAAGCTAAGTGAAGTTGTTGGTAACAAACTGTCTGGTGAAAGGATGACTTCCTGTTAGCCTACTTTGGAATTGCTACAATGATGCACTTTTCCATTCTGAAGGACATATATTGCATTGCCTGTCTGCTGCTTTATTACTTACTCTGTGACAATATCATCCTTATGTGGGTCTGCTGTCAGTCCAGTATAAAAGACATTCTTCTTATTGTCTTTTTATTTTTTAAAAAAATAAATAAATTAAGGCTATAACTTCTTCCCATAAGCCATAAAATCCAAAACAATCAAACAAGAAAACAAAACAAAAAACCCCAGCCAATGTAAAACAAAATGAAAACCCCACAATATTCTGCTTGATCGGTGGTCCTGCTGAATGAATCAGCTAATACAGGCTGTGTTTTCATGCTGTGTTGTACTAATGCATTCACTCCTGGTGCTTTCAGGGACATCTTGACCAATGAAACTATCAGGCAACTGTTAAAATTTTTTACAGTGCAATTTATCTCCTCACACAAAGTAATGCAGTTTTACTTCTGTGTAGATTCACTTTTGAAACCTAAATATTCTCTAGATCTTGTGCTTGTTGAGTTGATGGCAAGCTTCCCATTTGTACCCAAAATGTTTAATCTTCACTTTGCTTGCAGTATCTCAGTGCACTCTGCATGTGCTCATCTTCATGCAGGAGAATAAGCAAGCTTAGCTTAAGATTTCCTCAGAATCCCTGATGAAACTAAAATTAAAGTGCTACCCACGTGGCTACCCACGTAGGTAAGGATTTTGTGGCTTTGGTAAGGAAGCCATGGCTGAAGATGACTCAAGGATCCTTACTGACCTTAAGTTACAAGAGCTAAGTGGTGGCTAGCAGTGCACACCACAGTGCCTGACACTCCTTGTCTTCTCCAGCTGATTTAAGTGGCTCTTCTTTTGGGGACATCAGTTTTCTGGAAGTTCTGGGATGGCTCAGAACCTGGTTATGTTTGCTTGCTTCTTTTGTGAGTGTAGATTAAGCTTGTTATTCTCTTTGCTAAGTCACTTTTGTATACTTTAAAGTGCGCCCTAAAGCCTATTTGTGAAACAAGCCTTTCATAAATCAGAAGAAATTAGTTCTGTTTTCATCTCCTTCACACAGAAGTGAAGGAAAAATCACATGATATCAGCGCTTAGCAATGGCATAAATGGAAGAGTGAGGATTTTCAGTGCCAGAAAGGTACTAAGGTTTCCAGGGCTGCAGCATTATTATAATGAGTGTGTTTCAAAGCCCTTTAAAAGAAGCACTTCAGTTGTCACATTCTCCAAAAGCAGGGCACGTCTTGCATAATTCCAAACTCGTTTTCAGAAACTGAAAATTTAATGTGAAAACTGCGTGTTCATCCAACTCAGAAAAATTACTTGTGGGTGAAATGAACAAGCCTGAAAAATAAGACTGGAAATGCAACAATTAACACATAGTGAACACACCTGTAATTCTGCTATTTAAATACTTTCAGATATTTAGACAGGTCATTGGAAGACAAAGACCAGGGCTTTTCAGAAAAAAAATGGACAGTGATTTGTATCTGAGTATTTGCTTTTATTTTGAAAGGAATTCACCTATGGTAATGAAATTTCTGGACTGTTTTTCTGTAGACATTTAACTGATTGAAGAAGTTCACCTTCCCTAATACATAAGAGAAGCAAATTGGAAATTTGAACATAACATAATTCTTGCTGGAAGTGCTTACACTCCAATCCATTTGAAGAAATCTGGCTGAATAATTTTTGCAAAAGAACCAAATTAATTAGGTTAAATGACGTGAAACTTCTTGTTTGCTTCTACTTACAACTTATCTTTGATAGCATAGCACATGAAATGATGACAAACAGTGCGTGGGAAGTAGGAAAATCAAGAGTTCAGATAGTTTAAGATCATGAGACAGAAACTTTTACATATATCTTGAG
This sequence comes from Cyanistes caeruleus, assembly GCF_971803275.1. Taxonomy (NCBI): domain Eukaryota; kingdom Metazoa; phylum Chordata; class Aves; order Passeriformes; family Paridae; genus Cyanistes; species Cyanistes caeruleus. The sequence goes on from NC_141703.1 coordinate 104,070,361, forward strand.
GATTTCTATATTTAGTTTTAGATTGTGTAAGTGTTTTAATATCTTGATTTCCTTCTTTGCATTTATGCTTCAACATAATTCCCCTAAAAATTATGGCAAGATACTATTCATATTTTCCAGTTTGAAAGACATGAAATCAAACTCCCCAAACTTTTCTTACAGCTGTATTTGCTCAAATTATCTGCACATCTAACCACAGGGTCACATCTTGAGGAATCCATGCAGTCAGTGATCAATTGCAAAGTAAATGACTTTTAACACAATTTCTTAGTGATCCCCTGAACTGGAATGACAAAATAAATCCTTACCCCAGTTCCTTATAGCAGCATAGCTTCTTTAAACCCATGAATCTTGATCCAGAGATTAAGGACATAGATAATGCAGATTCAACTCCCTGCACTACTACAGACATCTTGTGTGAAATTAGACAAATCACTTGTCTGTCTCAGGCTCCATTTGCAAAATGGGGATAGTGTGTTCCTGTACACATCACATGGTTGTTGCACGAGCAAGGATACACATTCCAACTTGTGCCCCAGAAGGGCAGCAGTTCAAACAGTTTATTTGCAGGCTCTGACACTGTCATTCAGATTCATAGTTTGCACTAAATTAGACAGACATTCAGGAGAGAAAATGTGGTAAATGTTGAAGTTGTCTTATTAAAACTGCACCATAAAACACGTAGGGGTGAGAATCAGGTATCACAGACGGCAATAATTCTGCCTTTCCTTGGCTTCAAAAGTTTGTTTTCTTCCTCTAATGAGTTTGGGTGTGTATGGTACATAAAGGTGCTGATTTTTTAGGGGTTCAGGTATTATTCTTTCCACCTCTAGTGGTGTTTGAACCCAAAGATATTTATAAGGTTCTTCTGAACTTTCCCCTCATAAACCAGAGGAGCATAATATTCTCTCCACCAATTTGTACATATATAAAAAACCAAAAAGACTTGTAAACTAGGAGGCCTAAATCTAGCTTTCAGAGTTTGCTCCAGGAGTGAGGGTTCTCTCCAGTTTGTTGTCTGTAGCTCAACAGAACTTTTAGCAGATCCTGGAGCTGTTTGCAGGAAAGGTTTCATTGCCTTTTCATCACCTGCTTTCTGTGCAGCAGTAAGGCAAAGGAAAGAGAAATCACACAAAATAATATAAATAATAAAAGAAAAAAGTATAGATGAGAATAGATGGTAAAAAAAAGTTCCCTAGAGGAGAAGTATGCAAGGTGTGAGTCAAAAGCTCATACACTTAATAGGAAGTGAGAGGGGAAAGAGTTTGATATTAGAATGAAAAATGGTAAAGATTGGTGGAAAGAATATGGAAGAAAAGGGGGATGTTTGTGAAGAAGCAAAGCAAAGTATTACTGTCTTTATAAAAAACACAGTTTTGGAGACAGTCTTCCATTTCCATTCCCTTGTCTCCCCAAAGACAAGTTACTGACACATAAGTAATTACCTTAAACATACTGAATACTGTGAGTGTCCCTGTGAGTGCCTTTAGCCTACAGCCTGAGCTAAAGCATGCTATCTTAAACCCTTAATGAAATAAATTTATGTGACTGTGCTTCATTTCATTTTGTTGATGGGCTGAGAGCAAGTTCCCACCCTGTCAGTGAGGCTCAGCTGACCTGGGGCAGTTTAGTCAGTTGTGACCACTCAGCCACAGAAGCCTGAAGCATCCCATGAAATTCTGAGTGAGGCAAGAGGGGCATTAGCCATGCACAGGGTGCAGCAATCACCTTGCCAGTCCTCAGTGCCAAAATCCAGCAGGAAAAGCATTTCCTCTTCCTTGTCAGGGAGCCCAGCCTGGCTAGAGCTTTCCCACTCTCCCTCACTCCTGCCCTGGAGCAAGCAGCTGATGGATCCAGGTAACATTTTACACCTGCCAGACAAGCACAGCGCATGAGCCAGGCCACCCTGCACTGAGGTTCAGACCTGGAAGTATGAGAAAAATCAGCCTCTCAAGTTTCAGTCCCAGTGTGTGTGATTTGGCAGGTCTGCTGATTTTGGAGCTATTTTGACCCACATCCTGCCAGATTTTGAAAGTCTTGCCATTAATATTAGCACCTGAGTTAAGTTTTGATACAGTAAGCCTATGGGTCTGGTACAGAGCTTGGGGAGGAGAGGAGGGAAGATTAAGGTTGTGAATAACCACCTTTTCTCAATAATGAAGAAGGACTCTGTTTCTGCTGGCTACCAGTCAGGTATCACATAATTTAAATGGGTAGAAATAGATTTTTGAAACCAATTCCAAACAAAGCCATCTTGTCCCTCTCTGTCATGTCCGAATTATGATTTTCACCCACTTTAAATCATGTTAAAGAAAAAAAGGAGAACATTTTCCTCTAGAATCAGTATGAAATCCAAGCCTTTCAAGTGAATGAATGTGCAGTGTGCTGTGTTATTCCTTTTCCTGTTAGCCTTTGCACAGCAGTCCTAAGGCCATGATGGCACAGCAATGTGACACTCTGACACCAGTGAAGAAATTCAGCAGGAGATGTTTACTGGGAAAAGATGGTTCAAACTGCAGAGTTTTCTGACAGCAGGCTGGCATTAAAGTTAATCAGAATTTACTTCTGCTGATCTTGATTCTAATCAGTGATAGGCTGGCAGACATCATGTACATACCTTGAAAAAATCCCCTGCTACACTGTCAGTGCTGCTGTGTTAAGCTGGTCTTCTAAATACCAAATGGAGCATGTCATGTTTTGTGTATGAGATTAAAACAGAGAGCCTAAACTTATTTTTGTATCAGTTTCCTTTACTGAAAAATCTCATATCTGAGCTTTTTAAATAGATGTACAAGGTGACCATCACTATTTATCTGTAAATGCATTTCTGTGAGTCTGAGCTTCAGCTGGATGACTATAAAACAAGTCATACAAACCTGCAGATTCCGTGGGATAAAATGTCCTTGTAGCTGATTAGTAATCACAGTATTCACTAATGGAATCCACTGAGATGTTCTAGGTATGAACACTGCAGTGTAGCCTTGATTTTAACATTCACTCTGAGAAACAGTGAGGCTGCTCCCCTGCACGTCTGAACTCCCAGCAGCAGCATCCTGCCAGTTGCTTTCTGTTGTTAATCACAGACTGTAAAGTGTACTCTGCTTTCAGAGTACAGGAGTCGCACAGGAAAACCACCAGTGACGCACATTTCTGCAGCAAATTATTACACAGATGCTGGATAAGGCTGTGGCTTCTGCTTTACAAGACAACAACCTTGCTGACTTTGAATTTTCTCGACAGGAACACCTGGAAGATATAGACACAACTTTGGCTCTTACTCTTCAAGCTAATAAGAAAGGGATTTGTTCAACAGGTGAAAGCCAATCTCCTTGAGAATCCTTATGTCACAGCAATATAGATTTTTATTAGTGTTACTGCTAACCTGACATAGTGTAGGTGTGACTGATCTGTTCATCTACTGCTAATGCAAGAGAATGTGTTGGGATCAAAGCTGGAGATAAGTTCCTGGTACTTCAATTTCCCTTTAGGCCAGGTGGTGTTGGGAACATGCCAAGGACACAGTCTGAGGGCCTGGCAATGAGACACTTCTTCTTACTCATAGAGTATCAACCACTCTTTTGGACCAGACACCTCTTTAAACTCTGGTAGTGGTGTTCTATAGCCTGTCCCTGCCATAATTCTTCATCACTCCATTGACCCTAAAGGCAAAGGATTAGCATAAAAGAAGGAAGAATCACAGTAACATTTTTTCAGGAAGAGAAGGAAGCCCAATAGTCCAAGAGACCAAAATCATATATTCCTAGGACCTGGCATGATGAAAGTATTCCTGCTGCTCTGTACCCTGATGGTTGCTTAAATAAGCTTAGACTCCCACTCTTTGTGGTCTTATGCCTTTTCATTTTACATATGTCATTAAAAATCCACCCAATGTAAATGATTTAGCAAAAATTAAGTTTTTGAAGCACAATTTAGGTGTTAATTATTCACTTTGCTGCATAGCCAAGGTTTCATAAGTCTTATACTTTGTATGGGATAGGAGACTTCTTGATATAGGGTCAACACAGACACAAATCAATACTGTAAGATTAAAATATTCTTTAATCAAGTGCTGTCTCTCTAAGACTCTGAGAGTCTGTAGCTTCTCCATTTTCTATTCCTGATGAGAAAACTACATGGGAGCCTATTCAATAGGAAATCACACACCTTGTTGCATGAAGTCCCTAAATATTTTGGACCAATTTTCAATACTAAATTCTGGATAAGGAGTTTTCAGAGAATGTGGGAGTCTTAAAGATGGAACTTTAAGCATCCCAGTTGAAAATCACAGCCTTGGTCTTTGGCATTAAAATTAAAGTGAGTGTGTTGTTAAATAGTTACAGCCCAGCCTTCAACCTCTGTCTTCTTTCACGGGTTGTTAGGATAGAGAGGGCTTGGCTTCACTTTTCCACACTTGCTCTTTTGAGTTTCTGAAGAGTCTTTGCTGTGGCAGCTTATGGAGAGAGCTCTGCTGAGGATTAGCAGTGACTGTAGCTGTGGCTGGCTCAAATCAAACCAGGAGAGGGAAGTATCTAGCTAAATTCTGGCCCATAATTAATACATTTGAGGAAATTGTGTTCTGCTCACGAACATTCTTTGAGGAAATAAAGATTAAATTTGTTGAGTAAATTATTCACTGCAAATTATTCACTCAGCCTCACTTGCTATTCTGAGATTTCTGCAATATCTAAGTGAGTTAGATAGCACAGGGAGACGCATGCCCATAAAATCACAGGCTGAGGGCATGATTCTTTTCTTGTTCAAAATATATCTTCTTTTAACTAAAATGAGCAGACCAAGACACTCTGGGCTTGTTTAGTATTAGGGAAAGCAATGTAGAGCCCCAAGGTATCTTTGAGTCTCCAGTTAAGTTTGGACCGGTTTTGTCTGACGGGCAATGGAAAACGAGTTGCTAATACAGAGAAAGCCTAATTTCATTTGCTTTTTGACAGGTGGCCAGTGTGCCAAACCCTTCAATCTACTCCATGCCCTACTCTCTAGTTTTATCAGAATAATCAAGTATTGAAAGGATAAATTTACTCTTGCAGTTTAGTCTGGAAGTGATCTCTCCTCTCAGGGAAGGTAACTGGATGGAGCCCCTGAGGGAATATGATACCATGTGGGAGGGAGGCACATAAAGCACTTGAACATCCAGGACCATTCATCACAGTCCATTCATTAAAAGTGAGTAATGATAATAATAAGCTATAAGGGATGTTGCCTTTTATAAATATAATGACAGTGGGAATCATTCTCATGGGGGGATCTTAATCATTTTAAAGTGGATAGCTTTTTTGCCCATAAGACTTTCCAGATAAAAGAGTGATGTTGCCTGGTTGTTTCAGGATAGAGGAGTCAGTCCAAGCCCCATAAAAATCACCTGAAAAACTTCTATTGATTTCACTGGGATTTGGATCAGATTCAAAGTCCAGCAAGGAAATGGAATAAGTTACATGCAGTCATGTCCAACAGAAAACTACGTATAAGAATTTTTCTTTTAATTTTAAACGAGTACTCATTCCACTATGAAAAATTAGTTTCAGATACAGAGGATATAAGCACCAATCTTATTATTAATTTTTAATTCAAAAGACCTCCTTTTGAAACCTAATGGTTAACTAAATTAAATGAACTTAATCTTATATATGTTTGATTTTCTTCACTTTGTTACTTTGTGAAACTGGTGGGTCAACCATCCAAGGGCAAGAACATAATCAGGTCAGCCTTCAAGCTGCTATAATTTTTCTGATATGTGGATGAGGAAAGGAAATAGATATGGGTGAGCACTATATCTCTTGAAATAGCCTCTTTCTTCCTGTTTAACAATAAATATTCTACAGAAAGGAAGCTCATATATTACTCTTCAGCTGAGTTCCCATTTTGTTAATCATGAAGATTTTAACAGTGGCCTGAGACAGGAAATCACAGTCTAATGATCAGCCGAGTCTGATTTAATCCTCATGTTTGGATCAGATTAAAAAGAAAACCAATATACTGCAATGTAAATCTATGGTGATAATAATCAAGTTTAATTACTATTAAACATATATACAGCTTTTGCATATACTGAATTACTAAGGCTGATTAAATACCCATGGTGAAACCTCCTTCTGCTTAGAAACTTAAACTGATGTTTCAGATGTTGTTTTCAGATGCAGGAAAAAAAATGAATCTGTGAGTTAACCGATCTTATTAATTCATTAGTATTATTAATCTCAATTCTTAGGAACTCTGATGGATATGTTATTTTCAATAATAAAACCCTCACATTCAACTTTGGTTTAAATTAGTGTTTTGATTAAAATGTGAAGTGAAACATTAGAGGCTGAGGTTCAAAACATAGTCTAATGCAGCCCTCTAACCTAGAGACTTTTGGGCTATATTTGACAGAATTCCAATACTTTAACTGCCGTTCCTCCTTCCCTTCTTACCAACCCCCATCTTAGAAGGCCTGCAAAGGAAAACCTCATAATTCTGTTAGTGTGTAACAATAATTCCTTCATCAGTCAATATCGGTCTCAGTCCATCCAGTTGCTCATCCATCAGAACCCAAAAAACTCCTCTTAAACATTTAAAGAGAAGTCCAAATAGAAAACCAAAATGGGAATTCATCTGATAAGCATGCCTTATCCTTCATTGGAATATTCATATGGTAGAAGAGAAAGAAGAGTATTTTTAAAAGAGCTTTTATTTATGCCAAAATTATGAGTTAAGCCTGCTTAGAATACATTTCCTTGGAAAAAAAAAAATGGAAAAATAAACAACATGAAAAAAATTTTTTGAAAAAAAAAAAAAATTGCCAAAGTTTTTTTTTTGAAAGTTACTTCTGAGTCCTTTTCTTGCAATTTACTATTCCTTTTACTATTGTAGTAATCTTAAATTAAGATTTAATTGAAGCTTTGTGGGGAGCCTGAAAATTTTGGATTTGAAACTGAGAATTTACCTCCATTGCTCAGCAAAAAGCTGGGAATATTTAATAGTTTCAAGGTTTCTGGCCTATTAGTCACAACAAAAAAGTTTTACTTAGGATGCTCAAGGCTTTTGTTTTTTTCTCTAAGATAATTCCAAACAAAATGAAGCAGGAATTTAAGCTATTTTAATAGCTCTGCTTTTGGGCTGGTTTTCAAGGGGATGTAGAGGACCTCTGCCATTTCCCTCAGCCTCTTTGTTTAAAGTCTTCTGTAAGGCTTGGCTTTTCTCCCTGTGAGACTTTTTCAGCAAATCAAGGAAAACAGAGGACTGAAAAGCGAAGTATCAGGGAGCCTCAGTTCTGTGACAAATGGCAAAAAAGTTATTCCACCATGCAAGAGAAAAATATGACTTTAGGTAATTCTCTTCTCTACCAAACAGCAGCCTTTAATCTCATTGCTTTTATTGCATTGCTGGAGAGCTGAGAGGAATGGAGGAGTTAGGGGCCAGTTGCACCCACAGTGTAGCTTAAATCAGATATCAATATTATCTCTTAGTCCTCTGAATAGCAGCACACCTTCTTCACACACAAGTCCCAGCACAGGTGGAAATAAAGCTGATAACGAAAAATTAAGAGATGAAAAGAGAATGATTTCTTGAGGTTATCCAAAATCTTACTGAGACTTGATGGTGACACAGCAGCAGATAAGTTTTAAAGCACTTCTTACTTTGAACCCTGTCCTACTTTTCAACTCATCTCCTTGGTGCACCTTTGTGTTTCTTGTCCCCATCACTTCCTCCCCTCTTTCCTCACCCCCTCCCCAAAGGAAGAATTCACTTTACTCCCCCATGCAACAAGGCAGCCGTGTGAAGTCACATCCTGATAGAATAAGGAACTGCATAACCAGTGTAGACGCTCGGAGTGCCCTCCCTTGCACTTAGTTTGGTTACAAATTCATAGCCCTTGCACATCCAGTGGAATAACGTGAGTTAAACATGCTGAAGAGAAAAACTTCTAACGTGTCTGATAAGGAGAAAAGTCAAAAGCCAAAGGTAAGAATGTCTCATTTTTTGCCATCAATTAATAAAAATAACAGGAATTCCTAACAATTTTTAATACGAGGGTTTCCTCTTAAATCCTATCTTCAGGATTTTCTTATGTGCTTGCAAGTACCTCAGTGCTATAATCTCAAGAATCTGCATATACTCACCTTATAATAGTAAATATAATATAATAATAGTAAATTCAATTCAATTTCACCCAAATCAAGGAATAATCATTGTGAAGCTGCTATAGCTGTGCTAAAGAATTCTGGTGCTGGACTTTAACAGATGGGCACACAAATTCCCTTTCTCTATTTCATTTATGATAAACCAATGATGTCCCAGAAGAGAGTGTGAGAATCAGTGAAGAATTAAAAATGCTATTATATTTGTTCCTTATTTTAATAAATTTGTTTTTGCATCACCAAGCCACAGGGGAAGAGGATACTTGGCAATCAGTGTTTGTTATCTTAATTTCTTTGGGAATCATTAAAAAATCAGCCTAAAAGAAATACTCTAAACAAATTGTCTATATGCTACACTGGACACTTTCCACAATCTGGAATTGTAAGGAAGGAGGTGAGACTTTTGCAAGATGCATAAGGATGTGTCCAATGCACAAAATTTATTTTCAGTCCCTGTACTGTGAGCAAAATGACCTCTGCTTGTTGTATTGTACAAGTATTTTTGGGTATTGTAAGGCTGTAGTGCAACAGCTACTGCTCAACCTGAGTACTTCAGTCTCCATTTCTGCCTCAGATATTGGTGCTGAAAATTTAGCAAAGAGATTAGAAAAGCCTCTCAGTATTTCTTTGCTCTCAACAACTGCTGTCTCCCAATTTATAGATTCACCTTCTCATTTTTTGGAAATAGACCTCCTTTAATGACTTCTGTCACTACATTACAGACATTACTGCAGACACTGTTTGAGCAAGGATGCCTTCTGGTTTTGCACAGCATTGCCTTTTGTGGATTGTGCTTGCAATTTTAGACTATTACTCATTAACAGTTATTAAAATTAATGTTCTTCCATGGATTTGAAGTGATTTTGATACCATTTCCTCCCACATTTTAATATTTTTTTATTGCACTGCTTGTTTTGGTATGCATTTTTTTCTGCTCATTCATTATACTGTGTTTTAATGCCAGGGATGGATTATAATTAATATCTAATTACATTATTGATTAAACAAGAAATGGTCAGGAAAGACTTTGGGGATGGACTTCCGTGTGTATAAAATATTTTCAAAAGCCAGTTTTGGCCAATCTCTTCTTCCAGAATAAGGTGTTCATTAGCAATAGTCTGATTTTTATTTATAAAGGCCCACTTTTTCACAGAACTATGCAAAGTTTCCATGAGGAGAACACCTTTGCTTAATGAGCTGCTCACAATCAGGACAAGGGAGCAGACAGCCCCACGTTGCATAGAATAGGAATCTTGGTTTGTTGTAGCACGTTTCGAAACTTGTCCCAGGGAAGCAACGTAAATACTCAAGTTGCTTAATGCTGAATTGGGTAAGATTGGACACAGGTCCTCACTTCTTGGAGAAGTCACAGGATTTCACAAGTGACCTCTGTAGGTGACGTCCTGGCTGGCCCTGCAGCATTTGGTACCTCCTCATGCTCACATGGCACGGTACCATTGCCACCGGGCAGGTCTTGGGCTACCTCACCTTGCCTTCAGGCCACTTAGACATCCCAGTGTCTCCAACACACCCACACAGACCTGTGGGAGAGCCAAAAGGCCTGCTTTTCATTTTAAATAAAAATCAGGTTTGCAGCCTTAGACCCTCAAAGGAGGCACCAAAAAGATCTTTTTAGGTAATTGAATCTTAACCATGGAGACTACTTGTCTTTATCACAACTCTACAAATTTCTGTGCATTAATTAGAGTGTTTCACCAACATTTTTTTTGTTAACCCTTTTGGTTTTATTACTTTCTAATGTGATAAACACTGGCATGAAGTGCTGCCTTTTGATAAAGATGAATGAATGTCACAGAAGGCTCATGTTCAAGTCTTTCTCAAGGCAATTTGCTGTGGTGATGGGCAGTTGAATGATCAGGGCAATGATCAGAGTAATACAGGTTCACTATATCACTGTTCACTACGTGCAGTGCATTTACCTTATTTATTATTGTGGTGCTTAAGTGACTTCTGCAGATGTGTTAGATGCTGCATAGACAAAAATCTATTTTAACACTCTCAGTGTACACTATGAAAAGTTGATCTATGCTGTGAAATAATAGTTTTGCAGGGTTTTTTTTGTCATGCAGCAAGATTTCAGTAGTGCTGCAGCCATGCTAATAACTTCTTTGAATGTCTGGCAGCTTGCGTGTATTCATGGATATGCATATAACTACTGAATGCATTTATATAAATAAACATTCATTGTTAGGCAAAAAGACATCCAAACCATGTGTCGTTCCAGAGAAAATGGAGAGAAATGAGAGAGGAATGCATTCAAAAGAGATACTGGAAGGATTCTGATCCTTTGCAAATGTTTCTCATTGTAGCTGCACATATGGGTGTACATTTATACCTTGTATAAAAGCTGAGGAAGCTGAATTATAAAGGAAAAGTCCTAAGGGTTAAAAATACCCCACTTAATGTTGGAGAAATTCAACCAATTGGATGGCTAAGCTCTCTATTCCAAGCCTATCTAAGCTAATTTATCTGTCTATCCAGGACCTTAAATGACTTTCTACCACAGCAGAACCTGTGCATCTCCCATCCCTTCCTTTCGGGAGTCCTTGCCTGCCCTCCTTTCATTTCTGCCAGATGAGACACAGCTTGGTGTGCACGGTGTAGCTGCTCAGAGCTGCAGAATTATTTGTGGGCAGGTGAGGTCAGACAAAGTACGTCTTGCACAAAGCCCTGAGGTCCATGGTCACGCTGATGGCTGGAGTGGCTCACTGCAGGGACAGTGGCTCCTGTGTTCCTGGAGCTCTGCAGAGCAGGAAAGCAGGTGGGGAAAGGACGTGTGTCCTGGATGTGTTTCAGCTATGGGTCTGTGCAGTCTGTCCCACCAGCCCTCAGAGAGCTGGGGAAGAGAGAGCAGTTGATTTGGAGGTTGAAGGAAAGAGCCCTGAAATCACCTGGATGTCAGCCTCTTTGAGCCTCATGATGTTACAGCTGTCAGTGCATCTGGGGAGTGGAATAAAGCAGATTTAGAAAAAACACTCTAACAAATTATACAGGTTCTAGTCTTCTCTTTTATGCACCCTTCAGGCAGCACCGTACACATAAAACCCCATTAAAGCACTTCACAGCTATTCTGCATTTCACTTTGCACTGTTTTGCACGTTTCTCCAGGTGCAAATACTGTGTAAAACATCCCTGCATTGTCTTGCCCACTTACCAGCACGTGTAATGTGCTGGGCAGAACCTACTCCTTTCTCTCTCTCTCTTCTCCATTCCCCTGGACACAGCAAACTTGAGAATTGCCTGATGATTCTTGGCTTTGCTTCAACATGAAGCAAAGATGTCTTTGTGCCATTTTTTCTGGCTTGACTGAAGAAAGTCTTGTGTCATTATTCTACATGACAGTTGATCTATGTTTATGCTAAAGGTTTGAGATGTTTTTGTTTCCTTATTCTGCTTCCAAATGCACTTGGTGCTTTAAACTCAGCTTACTTCTGGTGTGTAAGACAATTCAGGGTCAATGCCTCTACATTTTGTTTAAAAGATGTCCAAGCATCTAATTAAATCAATATTTGCTTACTTAGGTGATAAACCACTATTTTTTTTCAGGGCTGTGAGGAAAGAGTGATAAAATCCAATGGGAGGAAACATTTTAACATGCAAATTTATTCCCTAATACAATTTCATACCAATAATTTTACTTTTTGTAAGCTTGGAACAAAACCCTGACATTGCAGAAATCAATGCACACTTTTGCCATAGATTTGAGGCAGAATTTCACCTTTTTATATATTCTTCACAGAAGGCCTGATCCTGATTTTGGCTTAAATTAATAAATTAGCTGTGATCCCATTGATTTCAGTGGGATTATCTGAGTAAAGTTTATTGCTTGCCTAAGTATTTGGAGCCTGTAATGCAGACAGGTGCTATAAGCAAGTTTTTTGGTGACGCATTTTTCTGACGGTGGCTCATGTCTCTCCAATGGGGAACACTTATTAAACAAAAGAGAAAATAGGTACAGCAAACCTAAACACCAAAAATAATTTGAGACATAATTAGATCTTCTGTAGGACAAGATCTGCAGTGAAGAGATTGCTCAGTGTTAATGAATATTAACTAGGATTTATCCTTGAGTGGGGAAAGCTGAAGGTTTTAATTTTATTTCAAAGGTAAAGACTGGTAGAGTTATGAAGTTTTATATTCTTTTCTTTCCCCCTGAAATTTCAAGTGCATAATAAATGAGCCACTGCTAATGTCACAGATGCTAATTTTCACAACCATGACTGAAGTGATGTTCGTTTCCATTTGCATTTCATTCTAACAATGATGAGAGGTGATGAGTTGATGATAAGCTGTTTTCACCGTACTGCCCGCTGTGCAAATTTATGCTTATAGGCAAAGATGACACATAGTTCTGTCATTAAAGGGCTTTACTGCATTGCCTCTTGAAGAAAGACTGTTTGTCAAAATCCATTTGAACTCTGGTAAACAAGCAGGAACAGATGACAACATCTGGGAAGTATTTTTAAGACCTCGGTTTATGGTGTAAATACCTGTGGGCCTTTAGTGGGGGGGGTTCAGAGAAAGAAATAATGATACTTATAAAAACCATGTGTGTGTAGATGAGGAAAGGTGGGATTGCAGGTGACACTTCAGAAGGTGTTTTCTGTCTCCCCCAGGCTTCATAAAATACTGGAACAAGGTTAGAGTGAACCTTGGGTTATTTTCTTTGTGTGAGTGAGCGGTTCTACAGTCACATTACTTCTCCTCTTACTTCTGCTATTTTTTCTTTATTTATATTATCAACATGCTTCTTGGTCATCAGCTAATTATTCTTTATTTTCAAGAGCAGCTTCAGAAAGTTGTGTCTTAACATATATGTTAATACGTCTCTCCTAGAAAGCTATTGAAATTTGAGGAATTTTGTTTTCTCAGTGGGAAGCAAAGGTCCAGAGTGTTTGTGGTGAAAGAATAGCCATCTCTCACCTGGCCCTTGGCAGGAGGCTGATTAGGATGACCAGACTCCCCATTTTGATGCTCACATCAAGACATAGCCTCATTGAGGATTATGACAATTCTTGGCTGGCTTTTGTTACAAAGGAAAATTATATCTGTGGCCTGTTCCAGTACTGATGTATTTTGTGTGTTCCCTTGATTAAAGCATCTTTTACATTTTTGTCAACTTTGCACAACACTAATTTAATTTCTTGTTTTTTTCCTGTCTTGGTTTCCTTCACTAGCCAGGCTTAAGTCCTTAAGAGCAGAATATTTTAAAACAAATGAGAGCAGTCTTCTGAAGGGAATATTTACACATTAATATTCATTTTGCTTACAGTAACAAATCCAGGGTTTTGTTTGTTTTCCTAAGCAAGTAGGAGCATTTCAAGAAGTCTGCCTGAACCACCTTATCCAGGAATTTTTAGAAACCAGACTATCAGCTGCAGCATTTATAACTGTGCTCTCTGATAAATAACATAGCACAACTACCAAGGTGACATAAATCAGCATTGGTTGCCTCCTAATTCTTTAAGAGTTGTTTAAGAGCAGTTGACTTACTTACTGTGTTTCTAGGAAAACCAAAATACCCCACAGTAAATTTTGGTCAGGATATCTGTCATTGCTGGGAAAAAAACAGTAACAATGTATGGGCAGGACTGTCAGAGGATGTGGCCTACAGTTTCCTGTACTTCAATATTCGTCTAGTAATCTGTGTCATGGCATAAATTCAGACAAAAGCTGTTATAAAGCCATCACTGGGCAGCTGTATAAGCACTTTCTGTGTGGCTACAAACACTTCAGCCAGAAGAATCAATCCCTTGCTGTGTGGGCAGAACTTGCTGGGAAGTTCCCCATACCTGAGAAGGGGGAAAAAATCTTCTGGGTCTCTGTAATCACAATATCCCTCAAGCTTTCTCTTTTGAAAGGCTGCAACAAAGACAGCAGAGTTACTGCAGTTGTTAGAAGCAGTTGTTCTCTTTTCCACAAATTGGTGGTGTCAGTGGTTTTGCTCAGCATTTGCTGCTTGGCACCAGGCTACAGTTTATATATGCTCTGAATATTTAGCATATCATATATCCTTTAAACCATCCTAATAGAAAGCTTTGTTTCAAGAATCAGAGGTGTGTTGTATGCGTGCTGTTATTCCACAGGAAGATGAATGACTACTTATCTTTTTCCTAAGTGAAATCTCTTCTGTATTCATGCTTACTCTTACCCTTGTAGCTTTTTTAAAAATTGTGTTCTACTGTCAGTGTACCCAAGAGAATATTCTTAGTACTTCTCTTCTTAAACTTGAGACTGAAATTCCAGCCTGGGGAAAGGTTTGGAGACTTCTTCGGGGAAGCTGCCTCTTTGAGTATGCACAATGTATACCTTTCTGCCACTTTTCCTCCCTGTACTCTCTTTGGTTAGTTCCATGGATACACAGAAATCCAGATAATGACTTCACATGAACAGAGTCATCGGGCTGTTTAATTGCCAGTCATAACATCTGGCCCCTTTCTGGAAAGCTAAAGGTCAAGACCAAAGGGTCTTCTATCTCATCACCCAGCACTGAAGCTGACAAGTTTTCTCTGGCAAGAAGCTCTAGTGACCTGCTGTTTTGCACCATTATACCTTCTGGGTGGAGTTTTAGTCCTTTTCCTACCCTTCTATGTATCATCTTCTCATCTTCACAAGAACAACCATGTAACCTAGCACTGATGAACTTGATTTCCATGAGGTGCTGAGTGGTCATTCCCTTGAGAACTGTAAGAAGTGAGAATTCCTCTACTTGTCCAAGCTGACCTCATCAGAAGGTGTGTTAGATTTGCTGTTCTTCCAGGTATGTTGAGAGACAAGTACTTGAGTACTTGTCTTCAGGTTTTTCTGCAGTGTTCCTCGTGGCTTCTTCAGGGAGAAGACAAACACTAGAGGAGTTCTGCTCAACCAGAAGACATGGTGCAGTTTCATGTCTTCCCTGTACCTTTGTGTTTGAGACAGAGATGGAGATGTGTCACTGACAGGCTGCAGCCATGAGATAGAGAAATCAGCTTCACTTAGTGACAGCAGGGCTGAAAGCAGATGTGTGACAAGGAGACAACAGAGGCCGAGACAGCTGAGCGAGCTCTCGCGGCTTCTCTGCCACCTCCGCCTGCGCAGAGCGGATGCTCGGCTCTACCGCTCCTCAACTGTCTCACTTCTGTCTCTCTGTCTCCTCCTTTAAGAGCAGATGTAAGGTTCAAAAACCACTTCAAAGAGCTGGAAAGGGATAAGCAGCTCAGAACCTGTGGAAAGGATATATGAAATGGTGGTAGAGCAGGCGTTCAGCTCTAGCACATGGCAGGGCTGTTGCCTACTGGCATATTTACATTATTTTCTTCCTGTCTCTGTAATGGAGTTTATATTTGCTTGACTAATATATCTTGGTAATTGTGGTAAAATGTTTGAAAAGGTCTTTGTGTTTGTGATTTTAGCCAGTATCTAAAGAAAGAGGAAGAGGCAACATCTGCATATCCCTTCGTGACAGCTTAAAATTGTGTAGTTGGCACAGTTCCCTTTGCAGTGGTAGGGCTGATTTCAGTAGGATTTGGGGTATGTCCTTAAATCTGGGGTTCAAAGAACTCCTCAAAGCCCTCGCAGCTGCCACTGCCTCAGTAGCAGCACCTCACTCTGTCTCTCCACTACCTGTGGTTCTCGTGGAGGCTGTGGGAGCAGGGGAGGGGGGAACTGCTCAGTCTCACTTTTCTCATGTGTCAGAATGAAAACACACTTCAGGCACCTGGTACACTTGTTTTTCATGAAATTAAGCTGTAGTTTTCCACTGAGCTGTGGTCACAGCAACCCATGCCACAGAGAGAAACAAATGGAGAGAGGGCAATTGATGTGCCCTTACTGGTACCCTGGTGAGCTGTTGATTGTATTAATTCCTTTTTTGGACTGGCCTGAACAGATTCAGGATCATGTCTTCAGATTCCTAGATTTATTTTTTTTCCCCTAGGATTGCAATTATAGAGCTTACGCTAAAAAGCAAGCGTGGAATTTAATACATTATAACTTGTGCACTAAGAAAGATTCTTACACACTCCCAAATCATATGGAAACCTTGAGCTGGCAACCTTCTTTCAACTTCCATACAAAACCAAAAGCTGGCTGAACTTAGGAGTTCAAAATTGCAAGGAGCACATTTAGGATTCCCAGGAATAAATTGTGCAAGCATGTCCAGATTTTGAAGCCTAAGAAGCTGCAGTGAAGTGTCACTTGTGCTTTCTTCAACTGGAAAATAAGGATAACTTTGGCCTGTGGATGACAAAAAGCCAGTGTTGGAACACAGCCATTTAACAAGGGAGGACACAAGAAAGAGAAAAAAATGGTGACTCTAGTCTACATTTAAAAGGAGTCAAAAGTTAATCCACTCTAATGAGTGTAGTATTTTATTTATTTTTTTTGTTTTTTGCTTTGTTTTCCAATATAAAAATAATTTAAATAAATGGACATGTAGATCTGATGAAGCACTCAAATTCACGGTGACTGATGATAGACACTGCACTGAATTTTGCTTCTCTACTGTAGTGGATCTCCATTAAGGCAATTTCAGCTAATCTCACTATGGATTCATTAATCAAGTGTAGTCAGGATGTCTGAAGGGAGATAATGAGGGGGAAAAATGGCCTATTGTTTGGATCTTATTCTTCAGCTAGTTATTTTGTTTATCATGTTCCATAATATTTGTACCCTGATAAATAAGTTCCAGTTGCAATTTATTATCATAACAGATGACTAGGACATCTTTACTTACAAATTCAGAATCATTCCATAAATAGATCAATTAAATTCGTGTTCTTCTTACATCACAAACCTATACAGTATCAGTTAGCAGTGAAATGGAAACAAGTTGGACCTGTGCATTTTAAAGTTTCCTCCCTTTATCCAAAGATGCAAGCATCCATGGAGATAAAGTCCCTAATCCCACATCTTTTTCTCTAAGCATCCTGCAATATCAGCAATCCTTAGTGGCTTCCAAAATTTCTCCTCTAAAATGCCCAAGAAAAGATTTGTTCATTTTTTACTTACTTTTTACTCATTTAGGATTACATACTGTATATCTGCCCCACATAAAGCTGTCACTATATTGCTTTAAAAAAAAAAAAAAAGGTTGAGGTTCTAAGAGCCCGGTGGGTTTGGAGACTGCTGAAGAAGGGAATGTTTATAAGCTCTGTGATATTAACTGCAGCACTCAACCTCAGGTGACATAAAGCATGCAAAAAAGAACTTTCTGTCAGTTTTATTATTTCTAAAAAGGTTCCCCTTGAAAGAGAAGAGTGACCTTGCTCTGCTGAGCTGACATATGCCACTGAATTAATGGCTAGGCTTTGCTGTAGGGAAGCTTGCAGAAACATTACAACTCCAATGGCTGAGTTTGCTGCGAACATTAATCAGGGGAACCAAGATGATGTATCAAACACTCATTTAAAAGTAATAAAAACTAACTCTCTCTTTTCCCCCCTCCACCAAGTTTCTTAGAATTAGCTTATTGTTGGTCATTACCTGTTGTCAAGGGTAAGACTGCAGTAGGGCAGTAAAACTCATGTAAGGGCTTTCTGAAGTTTGCTTACTCTTCAGAAAAAGAGCAAACAAGCTTTTGGGACAGTCAGACTTGACCTGACTTAGAGGTTATTTTTTTTAATCTTGTTTTTATCTGGAAGGTCCTTTGAAGGAATGCCTTCCACAGAACAGCCACATTCCCACCTCCTCTACCACAGCACACTGGTTGCTCCACTTGTGGGTGTGCTGGCCAGGCAAAGGGGTCCCTGTAAAACTGAACCTTTGGGGCTGGATTCTTCTCATCTCTTCTTTGTGCATATGTATTTTTGTCTTCACTTCAAGCAAACATGCTAGTGAGTAATTTCTCTCACACAGGAAATCCAGCAAAACCCTGCAAGGTCAGGACCTAGATAACACACAGCATTATTAAAATCATGCTGTATAAGTAAGCAGGGAAAGGACTTTAATTGAAGCTGCTAGGTGATTTGGTTTTAAAATGTGAGAATTCATCTGTGAACTCAGCTGGTTTGAAGAGGAGGAAGTTTCAGGAGAGGAAAGATGTTGGTATTTAAGGGATTAAAGATCAAAGCCTGCAATGCTTACATAGTGTTTAACCAGCCTTTACTCAGGCAGAGCTCCCCTCTGCTGCAGGGCCGGTTTTGTGGAGAGTGGATTTCAAGGCTCATCCCTCAGTGTTTCTGCCCATGTGTAAATGAAGGGTAAAAAAAGGATAGCAGGGAGGTGGAAGTGCACATCACGCCAAATCTTTAAATGTCATTTTCAAAGCTCCTCTGAGTTTGTCACACATCCTTAACCTTCTTTTAAAGTCATTTTCTTCTCATGGTTTTGTGTGCCACTGAAAGTCACTTTTAATTAAATGTCATATAAATAATAAAGTCTTAATTACATAATTATAGCAAATACCTGTGTGCACACTCCCAGAATTGGACAGACTGCCAGAAGAGCACTTGGAATGACTTTTCTCACCGGGAAGTGAGAGTAATCTGCAGCAGCTGGGCAGGAATGATGGTGCTCAAAATTCAGAGTCCACGTGCATTGAAAGAAAGTGGAGTCAGATCCCTTCCCCCCTTGCACATTTTGCAATTCTCACTTGCACAAGACTTCCCAAGTGTTAAGACTTGCATTTCCTAAATTGCTTCCTTATTTAGTCCCTCACAAAGTTGTTTAATCAACACAACACATTTTTTGCCAGACTAAACTGCCTCTTTGCTCAGATGTCCTACATGGCTGCCCCTTCCAGAGGAATACTTAACAGACCTTGCAAACAATCCCACCCTGGTTTAACTTCAGGAACAGCAGCTCTGCCCTTGCTCTCAGCTGCCACAGAGCCTGTCCAGGGCAAGGTGTCCCTGGGAGGCACTGGAGACTGGGCTTCCAGAGGTGACTCTAACTGGGATATTGGGAACTACCTGCCTCGTGTCAGCAGGGATGCAGGCTTGAGAGGCTGGTACCAGTTAGAAGCACTGATAAAACAGCTGCTCAGTGTTTACTTTGGAGAGTACAGTTTGTTCACCTGTAGGCGTGTTAGGTATGATTACCTCAATTTCTTAATTCAGCTTTGCTTTTCCAGTCCTTTTCCACTGTTAAAATTAGGGTCTTTGGTCTGAGGCTTCATGGTGGCAGTTCTGTTCAAAGTCCACTTTGCTCCCCTCTCTTCCCCACCTCCATGCAGCTACTGAGCACCAGGCCATGATAACAACCAGTCTTTTATAGAGTCATTTTTAAGCCAGTTAAAAATGCCATTTCAGTAGATTGCTCTATTTGAGTTAGCAGGAACAAGCTGTATCTTTTTTATTGCTTTTGACTGGTGAAGTGCAAGGTTTAGGCCATGTTTCATGTGGGCTATAAAGTTATATTAATGTGTTGGTTAGTGGTCAGAAGTTCTGCATGTGTAACTAATGTGTAAATAGGGAAAAATTCCCTGTGGTGGAGAGGTCATGATATTTTCTCTTTTGTTGTTGCTTAATCTTTTACGCAAATTCTCATTCTTTATACAAAAGTGACTTTTTTTGGTGGTGTTTAGTTTATGGGGTTTTGTTCCACAGAACATCCAAAAAGCTATAAATTGCTATCTTGCCATCTGGAAAAGTAGGAGACAATTCTTTTGATTATCTATGCAAGAAGATAAGCTAGCAGAGTGGAAATATTCATCCCTACTTGGTAAGTTTTATTCTCAGAGTGGTCTCCTCCTTCTGAAGGGACTAGAACCATCAGAGAATAGAACAAATGAATCAAATCCTGATCTCCACTTATCTCCATCAATCAGAGCAGCAAGAACAGGCTGTTCTCTTGAGGGCTGCTGTGTCTGCTTTCAAAAAAAGAGGGAAGAAGACAAGTGTCTGTGGCAGGCAAGGAAATTGAGCAACATGCTGAGCTCCCTTTTTATCACTTCTAGTGTCCACGTTTGCCCCTATACAGCTTACATGGTTTGTGTAGTCTGAGGATGAATGGAAACTAAAAATTAAAATGCATGGAGTAATTTGAAGAGATTTACTTGTGTGAGAGGGTCAGAACAAAGCCATTGACATGAGGGACTTAAAAGATATTTTGAATAGGACTTGAAGCAAAATATAATGGGCCGGAATTTCTGACAGCAGGCAACCAGATTGCTGAGCAGTGTGAATTGTCCGAAGAAAAATATGGGATAAATATCTCCCATAATGATTATTTATCAGGATAACTGCAGTCAGTTTGGGCTCAAAGGTTGTTTTTAGACACAGGGAATCTCTGACTAGTTTGTCACAGACAAGAACTTCTCCTATGATATGCCCTACAAGGGAAGGATGTTTTAAAACAGAAAGAGATGGATTGCAGAACTTGTTGTTGTCTTACTATTTGCATACCATACCATATTATTTTCTAGGAAAAATGATAGGCTATTTACAGACAAAACAGACAATCAACTGCAGACTGTCCAAACTAAAATAAACAACAATTACATAGCACTTATGCCTTTAAAAGGATTATTTAAAGTTCCTGGATTTCAGGGAATAAATGATATAGGAGAAGATGGAAGAAGGTTTTAAAATACTTAAAAGTATCTTTGATGTTTTCTATTATGTTAGTTTGGAATACTGAATGGGAAGAGATGAAATTTAATGTGTTGATTTATAGAAATTATTTGATCAGTACTTGTGCGGGAAAACACAGTTGTTTCTCCCTCTGCCCATGCCTCCATTAGATTTTAGTGAGCAAATTTGTATTTGCTTAACATATCCCTGGGTAGCTCTTGCATGAATTGAGCCAGAAAAACCACTTAACTTTATAGGATGCTGAATCCTGGTATCAAAAGTCAATAGTGTATTTTCTCTTAGTAGCTTTGCATTTACTTTAAAAGCTTCCCTTCACCTGGAAATAAGGCCTGTCCATATCTTCACAAAGTAGGTGTTCCCTGACACTAATGCAGTGACTGACACTACTGAAAGTAATAGTCCCATTCCCTTTGCAGCCAGGAGCTCCTAAATCTGCTTTTCATTATCAGTATAATGGGGTTGGATACATTTTTAAAAGGTGGTGCCTATTGATTACTTAATGGAAAAAGTTAGTATAGAGAAGTGCTGAAGCAGCCCTATTCACTGCTCTCCAGTGCAGCAAGACCATTATCTAGAACAGTGGAAATCATCCTGTAGCCCTTATTAATATTTAATGAGGATGAAGCAACATTGAAGTACACTACCAAATAGCCCAAGGCTCCTGCACATGCTGAATATAAGGTTGTTTGGAGGGTCAAAAAAAGAATAACTGATTTCCCTGTGCTCAAGCTGTTTATAGGTAAGACCAACACTAAACAATGTTTTCCCTCTTGTTCCTTTTAAACTATTTCCAGCACATCTGCACTTTAATATACACTTATTCCTACTAGACATATTGAAGTGTGGGAATGCAACAGAAAGGTCAGTGTATGTTTAGAGATTGCTGAGACAATTTTATACTTTCCCTTCCCGGAATTGCTGTGAATCCCAGGCTCCCTTCTCCCTCCCGCTCTGTGCTGCAGGGCACATTTGGCTGGCTTGACAAGCTAGTGAAAGGTGTTAATCCTGTCTAATAGAACCATAATCCTCTGGGCTGTGTTTTTATATCATACTGTTGAGCTAACCCCTTGTCACAGGATGTTCTTCATCTACCTCATAGCAAAGCTCTTTATGGGAATTTTAGATAAAATTAAATGTACAATTCAAATTGTCATTTTCAAGTTCACAATATAAAAACAAACAAATAAACCACAATGTTTAGACAAAAGAGATTTTACAATCAATTAAGAGGATCTGTATGATTTTTGTCTTTTCTTCTTTTTTTTTTTTTTTCTCAGTGAATAGTAAATGTCATTATAGCTGTCCAAAAATATTCACAAACATGGGTCAGTTTCTTCAAATAACCTTTGGCTGGAAATATTTTCCAGTTTAGATGTGCCCAGAAATATAGGGGGGGGGGAAAAAAAGAGGATGTTATTATTCTTTTAAGCTACACTGCTTAGAATATGGACCCAAAATATGGGTAGACTTTTCTGTTCCATCTGACTCTGCTCAAGCTCCCACCGCTATGTCCACATTCATTTTTTGGGGGAGGTGGCAGAACTGGTTAATGAATAAGTTTGGGAAAGCAGGGAAATGCATCAAGGAGGGATTTCTCCTTAACTTCTCTGGATGCAGGTCCATGCCAGCATCAAGTATGCCTGCAGTGTGAAGGCAGGCAAAGCTCCCAAACCAGTCCTTTGCTCCTCCACTTGTGTTGCCCAAAGGAGATTCTACCTCTGTTGCTTCTGAGGCTGCCTCGTGACAATTCTTGTCTGGTGCAGAAGATTGGAACTCTGTAATAGGAAAGTTGGGAGCTCACAAGCCTTTTGAGGCTTGTGAAGTTCCTGGATTGACAGCAGAAGCAGGGAGCTGGAGATGCCAGGTGAAGAGTGCACAGTGGGTGCCTTAGAAACCTGGGGGAGATGAAAATATGACTCATGTGGCTGGGGGTGGGGGAAGAAAGCAATGGAACAAGGAACTAGTTTGGCTGAAATCACATGGGCAAGGCAAAAGGATGAATAAGTACAGGAAAAGCTGTAGCCCAGATAGCCTGAAATCACTTATTAAATCAGACAGAATGTATTTATTTTGTGATTTGCTATTTTAGTTCAGTGTTTTTTTATCACCAGAGGGGATTTTGAATACTCGAAAATAGTCTGAGATTATATTGCCTCATATATAATAGTGAACCCTCCTCAAGAACTCATAATTCATTAAAAACTTTCATTTAGTATGGAAGAAGGAAATACTCAAAAAACCCCAATTCATTCTAGATTTAGCTGTGAGTATTGGTGAAGATGTAAAAACAAGCTCTTAAACACATTGTAGAGCGGACAGATGTCCAAATTCTGTTTCTAGGTCCACACTTAAAGGGACTCCTGACTTGTCATTAATGCCAATTTTATGCATTTTGCCAACATGGGCAGTGCAGTTTCAGGCAGCTCTGCCTGGGCATGTCTGACAGGTATTTCTGTAGGACCCCACTCCTCAAAATCTGCTGTGCCACTTCCCACCTTTCCATGTCATTTATCCACATGCAGAAAGAGTAAAGACTAGAAGGAAGTCAGAGCAATCCATTCACTGTCTCTTAATGCACAGCTCAGGTAATGCAGCTTTGTTAAGCCAAATGAAGCTGTGGCATGGCAGAAAATTGTACCCATTTATGTTTAAAAAACAGAATTTTTAATTTGGAAGAAAAACATAAGGCTTATCTGATGATTCCGTGACTCCCTCATGTGTGCATTTTGGACAAGATGTATTCATAATCCTCAGCAGTCCTTACTCATTCCTGATGGGAAAGAACCTTAAATTGAATCCCCAGCTGCAAAAATGCATTATATAAATTGGCACAATTTATACCACCAAAACCAAATCTATTGCTTGTATCATATTTATGAAAACACCTTTTTTTTTTACTTTGAAACTCATAAACAAGTGTTTTTTACCAGCAAAAACTGCATGGTTATTTACATAAATAAGTAATGTGAAACAGATGTAGAAGAACTCATAATCATATCCATTACCTAATTAGTATTTGAAGCAGTATTGTTTCTCTTCCTTATTTTTCTACTTCTGCTTGTACAGTCACAATTTTTTTCCCCTACAGTCACCTCGTATTTTGTTTCTAGCTGGATGTAGCAGTTCATGGTCCACTGATATGGGAGGGATTTTTAACACCAACAGGTGGATTGACAGTTTTATTTAAGTCTTTGTAACAGAACAAAGCAAAACAACACCAGTGAGTCAAGGTTTGTCTTCTCTTCTTTTACAGCGCACAAGCAGTTTTGGAAGCTTTGACCGTTTCAGGCATCACTCAATATCAAAGACAGATGATTCAGCTGAGGTCTGTAGAACACAAACCTTAAATTTCTGCAGTTCTTTTTCCCATGACAGTTATGCAAAACCATTGGGAAGCTATGGTGTAAATTTTACAGTGGTGAGAACTTTGCTTGAATACCTGCATCAGTCTTAGTGATTGAGGCCTTGACAAAACAAACAAGAGAATCACACCTAAACTTTGGCACTTTGATGTGAAAATAGAAACAATAAAAGAAAAATTAAAAAATTTAAAAGTGCACTTCATATTGATGCATGCTCAAATTAACCAGCACTGTGCAAGTAATTCACAGATGTCTCACTTTGGTTTTCAAGACCTCTGCAAAAATTCCCTCAATTCTGATTGATATTAGGGTCAATAAATAATGGGAAACAACATTACCTACCATAAAATATATTTTCTTTCTGTCATTCATGCATAGAGCATTGTGCTGCAAACCTGTTTAGGTACACAGTTTCCAAGGAAAAAGGCCATGACTGAATTTTGTCATGCTAACTCTGTTAGTGTCCTAAATATTTCCTGGTAATTCCTGATCCAGTATACTGCATTTTATTTTCGTGGTGAGTTATTGCTTACTTTTTGATTTCAAAACAGACATCTGAGCTGGAGACTATAAGTGACATTGGGGAAGCAATGCAAATCAAAGCAGCAAACAATGGAGGAAGTCTGAGTAAGAAGATGAGAGCCATTTCACTTACCATGAAGAAAAAGATGGGTAAAAAATACATCAAGGCACTGTCTGAGGAGATGGTAAATACAGCCTAAGAGCCTTGTGTTTGTTGGAAATACATTTGAAGTAAAAATATTATGTGCATTTTTTTTCTGTTCATGATTCAACTGTCCTCAGTTGTGACAAATCATAAAACCAGGGTAACAACACATACTGAATTAAGCCAGCTTTTGGTATGTACCTGTTCTCTCATGTGAATTTTAGTGTACACACAAATCACATAGTAAGGGCCCAAGAGAGTCATAAGAGTTTCACATCATTTAATTTTGCTTTTTCATCAAGGAACATTTGTATGAGCATGTGTGTATGAGCACAAGAAAACCTCCTCATGTGGACATGGGGGAGTATTGGCTGCACCCCATCATCAGTCTGATGCTCAGTGTGTACAGAAAGCCTCATTAGAAGAATTCATCTCCTAATACAATAATTATTTCTGAAGTCCATTTTGTAAAGGTCAGCCAGGAACCTAGAGAATTCCAAGTCATATGCCTTATCTCCTTCTACCTTATCTAATCTTACTGAAACTATCTTTATTAAACATAAAAAACATATCCTGCACATACTGAAAATCCTGTTTTCTCAGTACTTTGTATCAGTAAGTTCCAAAATTTCAAAACATAAAGAAAAAAACTTGTCATACTTAACAATCCTAAAAAAATCTAGTTCTAGCTAGTCTGTATCCTATCTAACATGTCAAATGAGGAACCTCACAAATAGAAAATAATTTTCACAGGATAGCCTTGAATAGTTTTTGGAGGACTAAGACAAAGATTTGTATTTCATTAGTTTAGTTGTTTTTTTGTTGTTTTTTTTTTAAATGCAATCCATGATCTTTGTATTATATTTTTATATTTCCTTTCTGCATATTTAAAGCAACAACTTCCATGAGAGAAATTCAATGGATTATCTGGTTGAACACACATGTAGCATGATCTTCATTCCTGCAGGAGATGATGACAATCAATACCAGACTCCTGATTAATCTGTTATCCTGCTGACTGGTGTAACAAGCACTGTTCTTGTTAAAAACCAGTGCAGTTCTTCATTTCAGTGTCTGATATGTATCTATATGGGTCTCTACTTCACATTTGCACTGTCACCTTTGCTTCATCATCTGACTGGTGAATAACTAATTTTTTTCCCAAATACAATGTGCTGAAAGAAGTTTCAGTTGCATCAGGATATCATATGCACTGGCAACATGATGAATTCTGCTGAAAAATCTCTTGCTTTGAAAGATCATCCCTATTTCATGTATCTGTTGCATCCTCTCTAACTTAACTGTGACTGAAATATGGATCTTATTGTTTTAACAGGCTGGGATTCCTGAGGTGTGATTTATTGGTATAAACTCAAGGGGCCAATTTCATACACCATTAGACTTTGTGAGAGAAAGATGTACCTTTTAATTCTTAAATGCACTGGATTTCGAGGACAGGGTGAATGTTGGGCAGTGTGGTGAGCACGGTGCTAGAACACACCAGTGCCCTACATGTGTGCAAGCTGTCCCCAGCCTGCCACCAAGTAACCACCATCTCCAGAAGCTCAGTGCAAAACACAGCTGTGTCAGCCAGCTCTTCACCACCTGCTTTCAGAACTGAGCTTTGTATTTCCCTCTCTGAGACAAGCAGACAAAATCTTATCAGGCTGCCTACAAATTTTTCCCATTACAAGCTTTCAGCTCTGCCATGGTGTGCTGCAGTCTTCCTAGCTTAGCTGTTTGAGCAGGGATGGGATGAAGTGAGTGGGACAGAAACAAGACAGGGAATTTCTCCAGGATCATAAAATACTAGGGGTGATGGTTGGGCATGGTTAGTACCAGGCAAAGTTCTAAAATGCCTACTCTCACAAAAGAGTTCTTAATAAACTGCAATGATGAGCTAATCTCCAATGATGCTTTAAAACAGACAAAAAAATATTTCTCCAAAATACATTTCTTGGGGGTTAACATTTGATTTTTGTGTTAAAGAATGAAGAGGGGAAAGATGACAGTGATCCTGGTGGTGGAACACACACTGAGAAGGTCTCCCTAAAAACCAGTGACTCTTTGGAAAGTCTTTATAGTTTGAACAGTGGCCAGAGCTCATCAAGTAAGTACAAGACTATACTTCTTATTCACTGGATCAATATAGTTATTGCTTATGTCTGTGGAATCAGAGCTGGTGATCAAAAATGTGATGGTAGAGAGCTCTTCATTCTGGCAGACAAAAGTGTAATTTGGTTAAATGGGTAGCAGCTGGGGTAGGTAAACATCTATCCAGAAATAAGTTGAGTGTTTTTAAGAGTGGAAATGCTAACTGAAGAAAAAAAGAGACATGAATTTTTGTGGGGTTATCACTGCCATGATGCTGGGTTTGCAATCACTGGGTGAAGCCACACAAGCATCCTCTCCTGGCAGACTGGCTGTGAGCTCATCCTTTGCCCTGGAGATGAGGCAGACAAAATCTCTCTGAGATGTGTGGGGTGTGGGTCTGGCCTGGCAGCTTTGGGACATGATGCAGAGACACAGCCCACCTGAAAACCCTCCCCACCAGGGTAGTCTCAGTTGGAGGGCAGAGGATCTCTGATGAGAAATGTGCCTCCACCTCTCTCAGTGTGCTCTGCTGTGGATATTCGCTGGGTGCAGGCCTGCTGTGCCACCCTGCAGCCACTGCCCGAGCCCTGAGTGCAGACTGGAGCTGCAGTCCAGACCATTTGCACTTAGAGTTAATCTGGCCCTGAGATGGAACTGTGCACTTAAGCAATCACCTCGAACAAAACCCTTTTTATGATCATTTTCTGTGACGTGATTTGTGAAAGTCGTATATGGGAGTTTACTTCCAACACACCGCTGCTCTTATCTAAAAACATATTTGGATGGGATACTGCAGAGCTTGCTCAAATTTGCTTGAATTACTCTGCTGATATTTTATTGCTCAGCTTGGATAAAATGACAGGCAGAAATGTTGATAAGATTAAAATTTCCCTCTGCAATGCAGGTTCCTTTGATGTTTCAGCTAGCTCTGGAATGAAATAAAATAACTTCTACAGTACTTGTTTTCATTTCTCTGAATAAACAGGAGAAGTTCAGCAGAATTAATTCCCTAAATTGCACTTTTAGGGTACATTTTATTAATCTGCAGAGGTAATATTTCAAAAAGTCTGTAAATAAAATGTGTAGTCTATTAGTATCATCACCAGAAAAAGATTACTTTAGGGAAGATATTAATGAAAGATCTCCTACCCATTTTCTTCTGTCTCTTACAGAATGATTTTTACTGAATGTAGTTATCCTGGAGCTTGTCAAACTCACACAGAATACCCTCTGTCTCTGTTTCTGTGGTTTGGAACTCTTTCCTTTGGGCTGTTTGCAGAGTTGCAAGTCTGGGCATTTGGTGCAGGGGTGTCTCAAGCTGTCTCTCTCCCAGGTGGGGTGACCAGCTGCTCCGATGGCACGAGCAACAGGGACAGCCTGCGCTTTGACGACGAGGTCCCGTACAATGGGCCCTTCTGCGGCCGAGCCAAAGTCCACACCGACTTCACACCGAGTCCCTATGACACTGACTCGCTGAAAATCAAGGTGAGAACCACCAGGATTCCTCCTTTCCCACTAACAGTGCCTGGGGGACCAATTTTTACGTGTAAATAATACATTTAATAATTAATTTGTAACTGCTTAAGCATGTGGAAATCTCTAACAGCAAGGCCGATCTGGTTTTGCAATGCTTCTATAAGGGCTTAGTTCAGACAAGGCTGCAAAACCAAGTGCTGCTAAAGGCTTTTTAAGGCACAGATTCCAGGTAAAAACCTCTTCATGGTATCTCCCCACATACCCCAGCTTTCCTCAGAGTAAAATACATGCTGCTTCCCACATACATGGTCTGGAGTAAGAAAGAGAAAAGTCTCATGGGATGTGAAGTTGTCTCCCAAGCTTTCCCAGTCACAACTAGGATATATCCCGAGCTCAGTGGCACCCATTGTCTTTAATAAAAACAGTTTTCCTTTCCATTAAACTTTTCTTTAAGCCAGTGTTTGAACTGTGAATGTTCTTCAGCCCAGAGATGGCAAGGGGTATCTGGGATGTGTGAGTGAGGAAGAGGAGCAACAAAGAGGGGCCCAGTTGAACATTGCTAAAAAAACCCAGCCCTTCAGATTCTTTTCTTCTTCACAGCTTCTTGTTTTTGCCAAATCCTGTATCTCACATAGAATCCCTCTCCTCCTCTCCTTCTCTCTACATGACAACTGTTGCTCTGCCGGTACTTGTATTCTTCAGCACTTGCCCTCCACTTCCACCCACATCTAGCTCATTTCTTTTAATACAGTTCAACAGTTTAAACTATTTAACTGATCATGAAATGGCAAATATCTGCTGGCTCATATAGGTTTCTTTTTAATCACTAGGGTGGTGTATTTTGGAATTATAAACTAATACTTAGGGTTGAAATCCTAATTATTTATCACACAAAATTTCAGTATCTTGAATCTGAATTTAAAGTGCATCTGCAGCTTGGCTTGGAGCCACTTCATCCACATCTGAAGTTCCTGAGCTTGCATGAGTTTGTAGAATAACGTGTGCTTATTATGTGACCTTTAAATAAATGTTTGTTTTGTTTCCATTTCAAATGTGCTCACAGCTCTGAGCCCCATGTTCTACATAAAGCAGGTCACCAGCAGGTCACCAGCTCACAGACAATTTTGTACTTGGGTTTGTGGTCACCAAAACTAGGGCGACCCCTTGACTCCCTGTTCCTTGACCAGACCAGAAAAGATGTAAGTCTTGGAACTGTGGACACATCTTAACAAACAGTTTGATTTTTAACTTTGTAACAGAATCCCAAATGAAGTTGTCATTTGTTGGATAACTCTTCAAAGGCTTTCAACATTTTTCTGTGATAGATGCCAAGAAGATAGGGCTCATTTTTGAGGTCCTTGGGAGTAAGTTGTGTAGGGTGCATGACTTTGTGAGAGCCTTTTTACTGCTGGGATTACTCAGAACGATCGTTTTCCTGAGCTGAGACCTTGGTTCCCACAGTGATGCTGTGAAAACCTTTACCAAAAAGCCCTCTTGAAATAGCTGTGCTGTCACCCTTTTAAGCACTCATGTTTGATGAGTTAAATGTTCTTTATTATCTTTGAGAAATGTAGCTAGTGTTTGTTTTACTGTAAAATAGGTAGGAGTCCACCTTTCACATAGATCAGCTATCTGTTTTTGAAGACACTTGAGAGGTCAGATAATAAGATTATTCTGTAAATGCTATGGCACATATTTTGAAAATAACCTTACAGTAATCCCTTGCTTTTTGCCAAAACTGTGCCCACTGCCCGTGACAAAAGTTAATTGCTGATGCAACCCTATCCCTTTTCAGGGACCAAGTGGAGCACAAAAATAGTGAGAGGGGCTGCTTATGCTCACCTCTCCTTCACAAAGGTTTGGAGATAAGGACTAGCTCCACTTTCTGTAATTATTTTCCTG
The DNA here is from genome assembly GCF_971803275.1 of Cyanistes caeruleus. Taxonomy (NCBI): domain Eukaryota; kingdom Metazoa; phylum Chordata; class Aves; order Passeriformes; family Paridae; genus Cyanistes; species Cyanistes caeruleus. The sequence goes on from NC_141703.1 coordinate 104,100,530, forward strand.
GGATTTTATAAAAGCGAAGGCACTAAATCTAGGTAATTAAAAAAAGTTACTTTGCACTGACTAGAGCTGGTTTTTGTCTATAGAGGAAAAGCTACATAAAACAAACCAGAGGTGTAAGCAGTGGTGTGCTTTTTTTATTGTTCTAGAAAGGAGACATCATAGATATCATCTGCAAAACTCCCATGGGCATATGGACAGGCATGCTGAACAACAAAGTAGGAAATTTCAAGTTCATTTACGTGGATATTATCTTGGAAGAAGAAGCTGCACCCAGAAAGATAAACCCACACCGAGGAAAGAAAAGGACCAAGCCTAAAACATTGCAAGAGCTCCTGGAATGTGTCCATCTGCAGGTCAGCCAAGGCATTTCCCAGCTCTGTTTGAAGTGTTCCCTTTCTGTGCACTTGGGTTTGAATGTCATTTACAGGCAGGAGGAGAAAGGCAGGTTTCAGCAGTTTTGATGTCAGCAAAGCAAAGCAAAGCAACCTCGTGTCTTTCATCTATGAAAGATGCCAAGATGATTTTTTGCCTTTTCTTTTATATGCATTTTATATAACTTCTATGTATCCTCAGTACTCTTGGCATGCATACTGTAACTCCTTAAGTCTGATAACTTAGCTTAGTGTTCTGTCAGGCCAGGAGACCAAACCTCCTAAAGGCCTCGTAATAGGAGGCTGGAAAGCTCTGTCTTGGGAAAACAAGATTCTCTCCAGAACATATCCTGTGAAATGGAGATTTGGACCATCCAGGGGGAAATTCCATGGATGGGGGAATATCACACCATTCATGCAGGCCTCCCATTGGGGTATCCTTGTCACATATGCTAATTTGTAAGGTCTATAAATTATATAGGCAATCTATCGTGTGTGCACTGTGGTGCATTCCACCTTGGCCAAGTGAGGCACCAATAAGGATCCTTACTAAAATACTGAGGTTAAAAAACCCTAATCCCTTAACCATATCTGACCCTCAATTTTTAAAACCAGGAAAGGCATCATGAGTGGTTTATAGAACTGCATTTTACTTCATCTTGTGGCTGGGCTAGGAGTCTCCAGTCAGAGAGAGACGCTGGAGACTTGTCAGGTCAGCCTGACTGCAGTTGTGTGTCTAAGTATAGCAGATGTGTGGCTGTGGACATCTCAGGGACAGAGCTGCAGTCTGACTCCAGTGCCAAAACTGAGAATTTTGTTTCCAATTTCTTGTAATCTTTAGGGAGCAATAGTGTTTTTGCACTATGCTCGTGTTACGCCTCTCCCCCTCTCTGCAACCCTAGATCTTGACTGAGTGTCAAAGTGTAATGAGGTCATGATTTACAAGTAACATTTTTAATAAGGGTAATTGCTTTGCTGCTGATGCAAACACTCCTTTCCCTGGAGCATGCACAGAGTTTTGTACTGAGTCGACACACAGCTCAAGGGGGACCTTGTGTGACACAGCAGGGACGAGGGCACCCTCTGCTTCTCCCCTTATCGAGGGTTCCTCCTGTGAAAAGGCAGAGCACTCCTTTCCCCAGAGCCCTCCTGGGCTCAGCCTGGGAGACACTCATGGAGTGACCCACAACAGTCCAGACACTCAGCAGATTAAATAATTCTGACAGAGCTCTGCCCTGGTCCTGTTTGCTGCTGACTGTGCTGTGGAGTTCAGGCACAGATGCTGGCATGGCCAGGAGGATTCCCAGGCATCTCTGCCTCTGTTCCCTCTTGCTTTCCACCTCTGCCAAAGGTCAGGCAACTGGACTGGAGAATGGAGCTCATTTCATCTTGGCCAAAAAGTGAGATAGTACCTATTCCTCAACTAAACATAGAGCTTGTTTCCCTGAGAGAATTTGCTTGTTTCCTTTCACAGGAATATGCCTCAACCCTCCTGCTGAATGGCTATGAAACTCTAGAGGACTTAAAGGATCTACAGGAAAGCCACCTTATTGAACTAAATATTTCAAACCCAGAAGACAGGGCAAGATTGTTAGCAGCAATTGAAAATCTCCAGGACTATGACAGTAAGTGTTTAAGATTTGTTAAGAATATATGCACTAGTACATTAAGCAAAAGAGAGCTTAGTTCAAACTGCTCCAGTAAAGAATTTTCTTTAATTTTTTGAATAGCATTCTGCAGGTAATTACAAACTTTTTCTTCCCTTGCTTCATCACACTTAAGTCCTTATCCAAATTAGCTTCTTTTGTAGGAAAGCATTTTAAAAATATATATATATACACTAATAGCTGGTTTGCATTCTTCTCTCAAAATTAATCTAACTTGTGCTTCTGGTGAGCTCCCAACATTTGAACCTATGGGGTATGTATATGCACATGTATTGATCACCATTTTGTTTTCTTCACTTGTTCCTTTCATGGGGAGTAGAAAAGCTAGGATACAGAACAGGAAAAAACTTTTCTCATGATATTTTCAGTCTGACTTTGAATTGTATATAATTTATGTCAATTTTGCAGAAACTACAGCCAAACATCTACTTAATTAGACATGAAAACAGGAGGTGTTTTCTTCTTTAATATTTGTGCATACTCCCCCTGTGCTGAGCAGTCCTGTAATGAAATGTGCATTTCCAATTATGAAGCATAGGAAAGAGAGAGAAGGATAAACAATGTCTTCCTGGGATAGTTTAATATCAGTTTTTGAGAGCATCCACTTATTATCTCCTAAGTATGTAGGCAGCTTTCCTTTTTTTTTTTTCCTGAATGTTTGGGCTTTTTTTTGGAACCCTATTTGTACATTAAGTTGTTCTTATTTAGCTTCCAGAGAAAGGCTCTTTCAAACATATTAGAGTGGCATTAGAAAGGTTTTCTTTGCCCTCCAGGTTTAGAAGTTCTTTCTGGTCTATAGCTCTGTGAGATGACAGGTTTGAAAAGAACTCTGGAAGGGCTGTCTATGTAGAAGCAACGATTGAGAGAGTAAATCCAGAAAAAAAAAAGGGTTACATTTTGCAGTTTTATCACAGGGAACTGCCAGAAAGTCACCCGAAAATGTATATACTGAGTATAGTGTGTTTTTTGGGGAACCAGCCTTGCTACACTTTCTGTACTTTTTACTGTGAATGTTTTTCCATATTTAACACCAGAAAAATAGTAAAGAAAAATGTTAGATTGTAATTTTCAGTTCTGCATCAGTGTGAAAGCCAAACTGAAACATAATGGTTTGTAACAGACCACACGAGTGCCAAACTACTCCGTAGTGGTGAGAGTGTGGTTTGCTATTTATATTTGCTGGGTAACAAAAAAGCAGAGCAAGCAGCTTTTGATACTGGTGTCTTAACACTTAATGATCTACATTGCACCTGTGCAAGAACCAAGCTTGGCAAGGTCCTTACATGTTCCATATACTGAAAATGAATATATTCACCTTTTTATCCAAATTGAGTTCTTCCTACATTGGCAGTATAGGATTAAGTCACTTTTCCAGGTGAAACAGTATCCCTGATGTTATCTGCATGGTAGTCTAATAGTTCAAATTCTTGTAACAGCTCTGGGAATAAAAACATTAAATCTTATAAAGTGGTCCATGTTTCAGAATCAGTGGCGACACTGTAGTCTTATTTCAAGAGACTAAATGAATATTTGTTTCACATGCACTTAAGACAGGTGTAGCAAATCTTTCCAGTATTCAAATGCAATCAAATAATTTTCCCAGAATTTATGAATGCTCACAGGGACCAAAACCAAAACACCTTTTTGTGTCATGCCAGCTATAAGCATTCATTTAAGTGTAGTTAACTTCTGCTTGTGTATATTTTAGGGTAAGCCATGAGTAAATATTGTCCTAGTCTGATTCTTGAATCCTTGCCTTGCCTGGTTGCAAAGGGATCAGAGCATTTGTCATGTGACTGGTGGGAACAGAACTGAACAACCTGTTCCAGAAAGGAGGATACTAAAGACCAAAATGGAGAGAAGCTATCTGTTAAGTTGTTATAACAAAAGACAGGGCGTCAAGATGATCTTGGGGATAAGCTCCACATGAGTCTGACATTGTACAAATCATTTGACCTCTTTGTCCTTCTGTCAATCAGATTAGAAAATTGGGTTGAAAGAGCTGGGTGCTACTGAGAAAGTGAATTCTGCATCTGGACTGAACTTTCCTGGGTCAATATACTTTTTTTCCTAAATGGGCATGGCTCAGTCCAGCATAAATGATTTTTTAATTAAAATTGATTTTGTGCATTGCTTAGAAGTGAACTGCATAATTACCCACAGCTACAATGTAATCTGTTTACTGGCCAAGAGAATTCTAGATAGAATTTCAGCACTTTCCAGGTAAAAAGTTCACTTTTTAAAAGTAAGCTTTATTAAAAAATAAGCTAAGGCCATAGACTGTATTTACTGTTCTAGTTCCATCTTTCTCACAGAGCTTGGAAGAATTCCATGTCTCTGCATTCCATTCATGCTTCCATGAAGCACATGTTTGATTAATGGATGGAGAGTCAGGTGTGGTCCAGAGTTGAAATACAAGGGTTTCTGAGTTTTGGTGACACTGCTATTACTCAGACAGCCAAGTGTGCTGGAACCTAGCCTCATTTTACTAGATCCTCCTATAAATGCAGTAAAACAACATTTCATATTTCTTTAATGTGAAACATGATCTTGTGAGATGTCCAGAGGTTTTTACAAGGCTTTTAATTTCTTTGTCATTCCTTGGCTTTTTCTTGACATTTATTGTATGTTATACTAAGTAATATCTTCATGACACATACTTGTGCTGTATAATTCATTTTGCAGAATAAACATTTATTGAGTTTTCTAACCAAAAGACCTGCAGCAGTTGTTTCCACATTATATGCTACTTAAAGCCATGCAAAACATAGGATTTTTGGCAGTGATTTTTTTTAATCTTACATTTGATTTAGACTTTAAAACCACGACAGACCTGAATGAATTTGAAAGAATAAATTTTACCCATCTTATACCATCAATTTAAAATGTAAGTTTTATTTAGCAAATGCTACCTCAGAAAGTTTTTTAAGCATATTTTTCTTTCTATTACTGTACTATCTTCTTTCTCCCTTTTCTTGGGAGTCCAGGCCCAAATTCATCATCTTCATGTACTTCACGTAGCAAGGCTATCCTAAAACTGAAAGGATTTGTAATCTCCTCATGACCTTCTCCCCCTCCTCAGACATCATTTTATATTTTCTATAAGTTGGTCAGACCTATATATTTGGGGCAAAAGTCTTGGTTTCCATGAATTCATGGCTGTGAGGAAAAAAAAAAAGAAAAAAAGGCTTTTCATAAAGTATTTCTTAATAGCTTTCCATTCTTCTCCCAGATGGCTTCTAGACAGGAGATGGATGTCTGTGCTTTTGTAGGATGCTATTTTTAAAGTGAAGCAGTTGCTGGATGGTTAATGAATAAAGTAATAAAAGAAGTTTGGAACTTCTTCTCTTGACCACTTCCCAGGACACACATTTTTGTGTGTGCAAGATAGGCTTGATTCTCTTCTCTCATAGATGATTTAAATCAAGAGGTTCATCCCTGAAATCCACTGGGTTACACTCGTCCAAAGCTACTCTGAGCTAAAGAAAAAATAGACTTCATTGGATATATGCATGCAGTTAATTTTATGGAAAGATCCCAAAAGGTGAATGTGTGCAATTTGGGGGATAATATTTTACACTTATCTCCCAAAATCATTTTCCTTAGCTTACTTTTCGTATTTAAGTGCAGATCATAATTTAAATTCCACTATTAATACCAAATAATGTTTATTCTTTATTTATTATTGGACAGCAAGGTAGGGGATAGATAAAGATATGACTTTCAGTTCTCAGATACATTCCTTACGTGAGAATCAGTCATCAAGAATTCCATTTTACACTGGGCAGTCCCTTTCAATACATGGGATCACACAGTATCTTGTCAGTCAAATAGTGCTCAAAGACAATCTCCCCTTCTGTATTGTGGTACAACTCATTGGCCTGAACATAATATTGCCAGATTTCCCAAGGAAGCTCGTCCTTGCATGTGCATTAGTAGTTTTCACCTTTCTTTTTTTTTTAGGCACATCTGTTTGCTTGCAGATTTTAGATTAAAAAAGAAGCTTCTCATTCCTGTTTTCACCACAAGTTCTCACATCTGTTCAATAACTTTTCCCTCCAACAAAAGCTATGCCACCGATTTCAGTGAATGCTGTATTTTAAGTTGCATATCTGTAAACATCCACAAAATATTTAGTCATTTGAATACCCAAAGTATTGCACAAACCAGTTCATGTTCTCTGCATCCTTTCCAAGAATTACTGCCCTTTACTGCTCCAAGATGATCCTTTCTGAGACTGATGCTTTGTGAGTTCTCATTTCATTTTCACACTTAGGTGGTCTAACTGGTACAGGTGATACGTGGCCTGTGTACCTTCAAAGGAGGTCTGGCTTCATTCTCAGAAACTCACTTTGTTCAGTGGGGTCCAGTGTCAGGGTAAGGAGCAATGGCCATAAACTAAAATACAACAAGTTTCATCTCAGCATGAAGAACTTCTTTAAGGGAGGCAGAGCACTGGAACAGCTGCTCCCTTTCCAGAGACATTCCAAACCCACCTGGTGACATTCCTGTGTCACCTGCTCCAGGGGGTTGGACCAGATGATCTCCAGAGGTCTGTGCCAAGTGCCCTGTGATTCTGTGATTATGAGTCTTTAGTTACTGAAAGGTGCTGCTCAGTACAGCACCACAGCACATCCCAGGAGGGCAGGCGAGTGACTCAGCCTAAAGCACAGTACTCCCAGCCCAGTTCTCCTGGAGAAAATTCACAAAGGCAAACTCTCAGAGAGCACACTCATGAAGTTTGGTTTGCTCTTGAATGACCTTCTTTTTGTCCAAGACAAAATGCAAGCTTCCTGCCACTCATCTGGTTTACAGGAGTCAGAGTGACCTCTGTGCATTCTTGAGTTGAATTTCCTTAAACCCGAGATTAAAGTGCTTCCCTAATCAGGACTTTAACCTCATTAGAAAGGGGAAAAAGAGCTGGTGAAGGAAAAAAATCTATCCTTGCATGTGTGGTGCAGATCTAAGTCATTGAATAACAAAACCTCATTTTAAAGGTCTAAATAGTGAGGAAGATAAGGGATGCATCACACATCTCTTACCAAGGCTAAAGGCCTCACATTTTTTTCAGAAGTCTGAATATAATCCTACTGTCTAAAGGAGTACTGGAATATATGTGTCAAAATGATGCATATCTTGGGCTCTTCTGGCCATATCATAGACAACAGTGACTGAGAGCCATTTATCTTATGTGAAACTGCTGTACTGTAGAAAAATGATAGGACTTCCATTTGTTGATAAGATAGTTATTTCTGATGATTCTGCAACATCTAAAGGCAGTTTAATTTTATCAATTCCTGTTTTCTGTGCAGTGTGGCTTTCTTCTGATGTCCCAAAGATTAAGGCAGCAAACCTACCTTTCCTAATGTAGAACTTGAGCATGTACATATTAGAAAAAGGACTTGAGTAGAAAGGAATAGAAGAGCCAAAAGTGTAAAAAGAATAAAAAGAGCAAAAGTTGCTTTGTTCTTCTCATGAAGAAACTTCTAAAATTGCATGCCATGTATTTTTATGATACTCAGCATCCTGTTCAAGTGGTTTAGTAGTTACTGCAGAATATTTAAGACTGCTTTAAAGAGAAAAAAATGGCACCAAAGTTTGCTTTCAGTCTTTTCTACATAAAAATGGAGGTAGAGGGGTGTTCTTCCAACTTTTTCTGATTAGAATGAACAATAAAAAAATGTAACATTTTTATTGTCTCAAACACCTGAATATTTTCAGTTTTCAGTTTTTCATGTAAGAAAATTCAACTAGATTTACAGGAAATTTACATATAAGTATATCTTCTAAACAGAAAATTCTCATTTTCCTAATTGACCTAAATTCAGATTAAAAAATAAATAAATAAATAAATAAATAAATAATTAAATCTCAGTTCCAGGCTTGTCTGTGCATTTTTCCCTGAAACACACTAGGGAGACATTGATTAAAAAAAATATAAGTTAGGATCTGTTGTTCACATAGGAACTGCTCGGATTACCTAGACAAGCAGTTACAAGGCACTAATACAGTGACTGAGACCACATTTTCCTTTTAATCCAATGGTTACTGGGTCTTCTTTCCATTGTAAAACAAACAAAGTGGATGGAAGCTTCTCTCTGACCTTGAAAATGTAAACAGGATTAACACTTTTTAGGTCAGTGCTTGCCAGGGCAGCAGATGATGCTGGAGAGCAGATGAAAGGGCAGCAAGCAGCATTAGGCAGCCAAGGGGATTAGGAGGGAGGCAGCAGGGCAGGAGGGCTCCGAGAGCTGCACAAGATTTGGTTCCCTTTGTCCTGGTGGGAGGGTGCTGCAAGGAGTTGAAGATGCTCAGGACTGCTGAGGCATCGCTCTGGTTTGTGCTGAACTCCTTCTGTCGCTGCCAACAGCAGCAGGAGTGCCTTCACCAGTCTGGTGCCTTTGTGATTCCTTCCTGACTTCAGCCAGAAATCAATTGGGCCCTACCTGATCAAATATTTTCCCTGCAAAGAGAGAGATAACATTTGACATGACAAACTGTGTTCTGTAAAGTGAGAAGGAGATCAAACAGTTACAGATATCAATTAAATCTGCTTCGACGTGTACTCTTTCATGCAAGTGCAATTAACCATTAATTTATTTGGGAACAAGGTGGAACTTTTATTCCTTGGAAAATATTTAAAGTAATTTTTTTTGTTATTACTATTCTAAATAAATATGGTTATGCCTATACCCTCAGACTTCATTGAAAAGATAACTAAGCTGAGTCTGGATTCTTTAAAAAATCAACTTAGTTTTTCAATTTATTAGGCAATTGGAAGCTAGAAGATATTAAGCAGATTCCATCAGGCCAAACAAATCTACAGGACTTCCATCAATTCCTCAAAATGTTTCTCAGTAGCTCAAAATGCTTTGTGAAATAAGCTCATTGAAATCTCACACAATGAAAAAGTTCTCCGAAGAAACTCTCCCGCTGTTCCATTTCACTCTAAAAGACTGAAAAAATTCGGTCTTTCATTTCTAATTTATTTTGTGTTATTCAATACAAGATAGGAAAAAAAAATCAAATTTAAAGTCTTTCCCCTTTTACCAAATGTTATAATTTCCAACAAGTGAAATACAAGTCAGTGTGGGTGTTCTTTGTGGAAATTTTAAAATTCAAGGAACTAAAATAGATTTAGATTTTGACACAGCATTTAATCCTTCATATCTTTGAACTTCCATTCTGCCTGAACTTGAATTCAGACAGTTTAAATATGACTAAAGATCCAGAACTGACTGTTTAACCAAGGAGTAACAAATCAAGTGGCAGAAGGGAACTTTCTTTGCAAAAGCAAAAAGGTACTGAAGGGCTAAAAGTCTGGAGCAAAACCATCTGTTTCCTCTGAGATGTTTCCTCTGAGATGAGTGTTCCCTACACTTTGTTCAGAAAGCCAGATACAGTTTGATGTAAATCTACAGCTACAGGAGGTTGATAACAGCACAAGGAAAAAAAAATAGGAAATGGAAAGATTAATATTTTATAGCTTATTTTATTAAGAAATTTACTGTGAGTAAACATGTGCTCCACAACCAGAGAACAGGAAGAGGAAATTTTAAACCAGTACATATAAGAGCCATTATATTCATGTATGTCCTCTCTTGTTGAGCTTCTCTTGAGAGATCTGTTGATACTGCCACTGATTTCCAGATTTTTGAATTTGAGCAGATTAGTCATACAGCAGCTTAAACAGGGGAAAATTATTTGCAAGATAATTTGCTTCTACTTAGTTTTGGAACAGTGTTCAAAAACCATGCAGCAGAAATCAAGCATCTTAGCTTCCTCTGAGGTTTCTGTGTTATGGAAAATAACCTTCTGGATATCAAGCTAAGCTTAGGAAGTTTCCATCAGCCACCCACTCCTGCAGTAAAGCTTGGGGCTTTAGAAAAGCTGGTTACCACGTCTTTGTGCCGAGAGCTTCAGAAGGCCAGAGCGTTCTGTCTCCCTGCAGAGAGCACATCAGGTGCTGGGGGTTGCACTCAGGAGACAGTGTGCGTTAGACAGTGTTAGAAAACCAGTGGGATCTGTGGTTAATTCAGTACCTCACTCTGGGATACGTGAGCAGGGGAAGGGGAAAGGTTCCATCCCTGCTGTGGCCTCGGTGACCACGCACTGTGCACAGCCTGAAGGGCCTCAGCATAAAGCATCAGGCCAAAGCCTCCAGCATTCATCTCTGAGAAACATCCAGAAGGAAAAAGACCAACCTCAATGTCAACTCAGATGTTGTTACACTTGTGTAATCATACTTTTAATTCTCTGATGCTGAGGTTTCTGTTTCTGATGGACAAAACATATTGATGTAGTCATGCGTAGATTACCAGCTCTGTTTCCAAAGTTCTTCAAGATCAGCCATGCTGCTATCTCAGCTCTTTCCCAAGGTACTTGTATTGACATTTTTTTCTTTCTTTTTGTTTCTTTCTAGTTGAAGAACAGCAGAAATGTGAGGGTGATCAGGAGACTCAGAACTTAAGCCTCCACCAGAGTTTTGACAAATCACAGTTAAATGACTGTCCAAGAGATTCTGGCTGCTACATCTCATCCGAAAATTCAGATAATGGTAAAGAAGAAGCAGACCCAGAAGCCCTGTCTGACATGGTGCAGTCAATAACAATCAGTGAGTCAAACTGATTCGGTCCTGCTGCTTTTCTGCAGGTTTTCAGAAAAGACAATCACATTTGTCAGTATGATGGCACGGAAGCAGAACAAAATATTCTCAACACTGAAAATCTACTTTTTTTCTGGTTCATGATGCTCTAAACTGTTCCATATGTGGACAATTGATAGCTAAATGTTAGTTGATAAAAAGAATTTCTCGTTTCTCTTTTCAATAAATCCACAGGTATTTCCCTGAAAAAGTTTATACTAAAGTATTTATAAATATTTGTACAGTGAATGCATTTTCTATAATAGTAGAGAATTGGTTTTGGTAGTGGTTCATGATCTGGAGATGTTCATTTCTGGAACTGTCCAAAATGTAAATATTGTACATATTTATTTTAAAAACATATGGATTAATCACACTGTCTCTATTTTCAGCTGTGTTTTGCTGATTTGTGTACAGAATGTATTTTCATTGATATATCATCGTATTAAAAATGTGGGTACAGTCAAACCCTACTTTGAAAAATACCAAGCCAATTCTCACTAATATTAAAGCTGTTTCTCACCACTTTTCTCCAAGATGAGCTCTAAAGTGGACTATCATTTCCTGTACTTTTTCCTGGAGGCATAAAAGAACTGTAGGGTAAATCTGAATTCAGCTCTCTGTGGCCCTTATCTTGTGGAAGAACAGAGCCATCTGAATGGCTTATGCAGTGGCAATTTCTTTATGGTTCTTTTCACACATGTTCTCATTTGTCCCAAGCATTATACAGAGAATTCAAACTTGGAAAAAAATTAAATAAATCAGGATCAGTGCTATGCTTTCATGATAAAGTTTTGTGAAGATGTGGCCATTTGTATGTGGTGTGAAGTTTGTTAATAGAGTATTTGTTTGTATACAGAACTCAGGAGCTAACATGGGTATTGTACATGACTGTCTTTCATATGAGATTTTATTGTCTTTTCCCAGTATATTTCACACTGGAATACACATTTTAACTGCCTGTCTTCTTTAGAGTTCTTCCTTCAATAATAAACAGAATCATGTGTTTAAGCCCTTTAAAAATACTTGATTTTTAATGTGGTTATTCCATTTCAAAGACTGCTCTCTTCTAAGACTAACACAGCAAACAGTAATTCCACTGAGCATTTTTAGCATGCATAAGAATCTGTGTATCAAATAAATAGAAAGACTTTTTGCTCAGTCATTAGTCACAGCATTTTCATAATTTGAGGCATTTTGCATTTATGTTAAAAAGTTTCCACATATTGCCGACAACTTGAAAGAAAATCACCTTCAGAAGAGATGAAACACAAAAAGTTCCACCCCAAAAAGGAGTATTTCTGAAGAAGCCATAAACAAATGGAAAGCTTTTCTCCCTTCCTTTTTCTTTTCCCCACTGTATTTTCTGTACTTTTCATGACTTCTCGAAAGACCACGGCTGTCAGACTCCTAATACACAAACATGCTTTGAAGGCTGTAGTATAAAAATTGTATATTTTGAAAATTGCATCAAGAAGATTTCAAAGATTTGGAGTAAACAGACTCTGTTTAGAAAAAAAATACACCAGAAAGGGAGCTACTATGATTTGTTTCCGGTTTTGACTTTTCATAACAGCAACTGATGTCAGCATTTAGCAGCAATGACTCCATACTGCCAGGTGTGGTGGGGATGCAGAACCCTTGGTGGGATGAGGGATATGAGAGCTTGTAACAAGCAGCTGTATTTGTTTCTTAATGCTTTTCTAGCCAGTGGTGTATCGTGACATGCAGTACTGACATCACTTAATACGACTTAACTTCTGAAATAATGGGTTTGAATTGGCTTCTATCATCTCCTCAGTTTAGAGAAGGGCTAAATTCAGCTTAAATTCCTCTCAGAGCGACTTATCTTCTGGCTTTTGTGGCAGAGGCACTTAGTCTTCAGGTTCTGAGGACATCTGCAAAATTTCTGAACCTGTGAAAGTATGTTGAGGTGAGCTTAAATGTGATTGTGACTGTCAAGAAGCAGCTGAGTTAGCTGGGTCAAGGACTAACCACCACAGAGACCAGAGCTGTGCCCTGATATAAATACTCTGAGAAATGTTAATTTGCACAGGTTTGCAAATGAAAATAGGCCTCCCTAGCCAATGGCAGTGAGATAGGCAAAGCTTTCAACAGAGCAAAACACCCAAGAGCTGCTATATTTTATAGGAATTAAACTCTGCCTATTGGGCTGATGGCAAGGGGATACAGGTGTAAGGTTAAGTAGTTGGGAACAAAGAGCATGAGCTGTAACCACTCTGATGTCTAAGCAGTAAGGCTTTGTCCAAAGGGCTTCTTGTTTAGAAAAATATACCAACTGAAAGCTTGTTTGACACTTTTATAGCTTCCTGTGATGGCAGAGCAGATTAGATCTCAAACTGAGACACTTCCGCTCTCTCACACCATTCTGAGAAAAAGAATGAGGAAATTTTGGACCACAAAGAAAAAAAAAAAAGTGTTTCCTACAAGAGGCAGACCCAACTTGCTTTCCTCTCTTGGTGGTCTCGTTAATCACACTGATCATGGATTAAACTGTTTGGAATAGCAGAAGTATTTCTCCAATTGGTTTAAGTGCTGGGTAATCTGAATGAAAGGTTGTTTTTGGAACTCTTGGAAAAAGTCTGGTGAAGATCTGACTTTCAAGTAATCCTTAAAATGTCCCTGAGATAGGGAGGAGAAGAAAGCAGTAGAGGTTTTGTTCCTCTCTGTCACTTGCTCAAGAGCGTCATGTCCCTTTTCATTTTTATTAACCTTCCTCCACATTTAAGGAGAACTAAATCATTTACAATTTATTTGGAGCCTGTTCCCTGCAGTTGCAAAGAGATGCAAAACCAGTCAGTAACAGCAGAGGCAAAGCTAACGAGGGCAGCCCTTCTTGCCTTTAGGCAGTGGGGATTTCCTGGCAGCACAGGGCTGTGGTGCAGGTGCAGCAGACTCCCCCAGGGCTGACCACTGACACCTCTACTGCTGCTGCTGCTGCTGCTGCTGCCCACAGCAGAAAGCCACAACTCACACAGACTTTCGTGACCCCCACAAAAATTCAGGTGGTGGCAGGCCTCCTGCTTCCCAAAGGATAACCATCTCTGGTCAAAGTTAGCAGTGCTTAATAGTGTTTAATGTCCCATGCTCAGCACCATGGGACTGCCATTCATGGCTGGCATCACATTAAAGGAGGGCTGCTCTACCATCAGAGAGGAGCTGAGTGCCAGGCCACAGCCCTGTGATCCATAGGGAGTAGCATCCTGCTCTCCAGAATTTGAAACAAAACTTCTAAAAGTCAGAGTACATGAATGCAGCAGAGTAGTGGCTACCAGCAAGGAGGGGTTTGCTTTCATTTTGCTGAGGTGCCCATGAGCACAGGAAGCACAAAAATGTGGGCAGTTCTGTAGAAACTCCGGAGAAGATTCATCTCTGAGGGACTCAACCTACTACAGGCTGCCAGCTGGACTTCACAGCACTCACACGATCCTGACCCAGCCAATTTTCCACCCACCTTACCACTCAGTTTTCCATCCCAAACCTCACCAAATCTACCCCTGAGTGTCTGGTCTGTGATGTGCAGGAGCCCACAGCTCATCAGCTGTGATATAAAGGGCGCCTTTATACTGCAGCACTTCCTCCCACGCAGTGGCAATTGAAATAATTTCTGGCATTGTCACGGAGCTGCATCACACCGGCAGACCCATTTGTAAAGAAGGCTGGTGCACAAATAACAAAGCAATATTGAAAGAATAAATGGGTTCTGTGAAACAGACAGGCCAGTTTGTAGATGTCACAGTGTTCACAGGATGAGGACAACCTGCCCCTTGCTTGGAAATCAGCTTTTCCATCGAGTCAAGGCCAGCACAGTTCTTTCAGCCCACGCAAACACACACAGATCTCTGGTCAGCAGGTAAGGGAAGACGTGCCACAGACCAATCCAGTGCCTTGAGTCACACTGGCAGCTTGGTGTCTGTCCTACGACAGCTTTGATGGCAACTGAGTCACAGTGTCACAGATCTCTGAGCCTTTTGTCATGTCAGAGAGAAGCAGTCTCAACATGTCTATCAAAGCATGGCAAGAACTCTGCCTTTTTCACAGCTCAAAGATGAGGTTTTGAGCTATGCTAGCTTCTGAATAGATTATTTGCATCATGTTCTGGCTGCTGGCTGCATATGTTGTAGTACTGCCTTGTGCAATGGCACTCTCTGTGTGGGTCCAGGAACAGGTGACATAGGATGGTACAAGAATATCCCTTTGGTTTATGGGTTCCTGCATGAGTTGTTCATTTGTGTCCCTGATCCTTGGTTCCTGGTAGGCAATGAGCAGCTTTTTGCCTACAACTGAGGAGAACGTGGAAGAGGCTTTGATGTGGCTGTATGGAGCATTCAGTTTGTATCATCTGATGAACCCACCAGCCTGCAGCTCCTCATCTGCCTGTGATTTCCTGGGGATTGGCCAGAGGACTGACACAGGCAGGAATCCTTGCTGAAGGTTTACAGCCCTTAAACTGAGCCCAGTTTTGGGGTTCCCAGCACAGAATGGACCTGTTGGAGCCAGGCCAGATGAGGACAGCAAGGTGATTAGAGGGATGGAGCAGCTCTGCTATGAGGAAAGGCTGAGAGAATTTTCAGCCTGGAGAACAGAAGGCTTCAGGGTGACCTAATTGTGTCATTTCAGTACCTGAAGGGAGCACACAAGAAAGGTGGAGAGGGGCTGTTTACAAGGGCTTGGAGAGACAGGACAAGGAGGAATGGCTTCAAATTTTCAGAAAGAAATTTTAGATAAGAGATTAGGAAAAAATTATTTGTGGTAAGGGTGGTGAGGCACTGGAACAGGTTGCTCAGAGAAGTTGAGGATGCCCCATCCCTGGAAGTGTTTAAAGCCAGGTTGGATGGAGCTCTGAGCAACCTGGTCCTCTGAAAGGTGTGCCTGCCCATAGTAGGGCGCTGGAAAAAATGATCTGTAAGGTTCCTTTCAACCCAAAGCATTCTATGGTTCTATAATTCTACAATTAACTGATCCTAGAGAAAGGGCTGGTCTGTTCACTGCAAAACCAATTAAAGTGGTTTCAAACCTTCTATTTTCTCCTGGCTAGGAAAAGCTAACAAATGCCACTACAGACACATGGGCAAGAGGGGCTGGAGAACGGCAGTGAATTCAGGGAGACACAGCTGTTGAATCTAGAGTTGCATCACGTGTGCATAAACAGCAATTATTGCAATGAGCATGAATTATGTATTCAGGGAAATACATATTCTCTAGAAGGAGGACACAGGTGGGAGGTGGTCCATGATAGGCTTGGAGGGTCTGAGAGGGTCATTTTATTTTTTGTGGCTAGGCTCTGCTAGGCATGAGAACAGAAAATCTTCCTGTGCCGTCATACACAAATGAGGGACAAGAGGGCTGGAGGACAAGTGGTGTCCCTTAACAGTTCACATACCTTGGCTGTTTAATTTAAGCCTGGCCAGTGTCCCACAAAGTGCATGTTTCTTGGGAAGAGCACACATGTCCTCAGCTTCTAAGGCCCCTTCCCCATGCCAATCCAGAATATTTCTCTGGAGGACCTCTCATGCTGTGTGCCATACACAGGTTTTTAGGGTGGAACATCAAAGGTGTAGCTATGCTGTACAAGTCAGCATTAGGACATGGAGACAGGTAAGGACTGTGCAGGGCCATCAGGTCATTTTCACAGACTGGAGCCAAGCTGATTGACATGCTTTGACTACCAGTCATGTCCATATGGCTGAGGGAGGGAGGGCAAGGGAGGGCATGGGAGGGCTCCAACCAGAATCAGTCCCAAGCCTCAGCTTTCCTGCAGAAGGAACCAAACTGTGTGAATCGTAGATACCCTGAATGCAAACAAACATGAAAGTGTTGAGGGTTACTCAGTGACTCGGGGTGGAGCTTGCATGCAATGTATACTCTGCAACCAGGACAGCCATCCTGTGCTGCTTCTATTCCCATTTTCTGAAGCACCTCATCCAGACACTTCTGACCAGCTTTGCTCTGATGCCCAGTACCCAGTGCAGGTTTCAGACTGCTCCTGCAGCTGGTTAGCTCAGCCAGAGCTGAAAATCAGGCCCCAGCCTTTTGCCACTTTTCTTTGAAAAGAAGCAAGATCTTTATGCCTGTGATGCACATAATATCACAAATCTCTCTAATATGTTCACCATCATATTTGAGAGCAGTCCCTTACTGCCTATCAAAAAAAAAAAAAAATCCTCCAGGGAAGTCACTTCTCAAAATACTGTTGGCAATAACCTTAGACTTTAGAGAGTGCAAATGTAAAAGAAGTGGAAATAGAAAGCCATTCATGTGAGGAAAAAACACATTAGAGAAAAATGAATACAGCAAACCCGAGGAACTTGCACTCTTTGAAAGAAATCTCCCTGTATATTATTACCTAACTACTTTGCCTCTTAAGTTTGCTCTCATCTCCAACATAAGGGGTCAATGACTATCATTATTTACAGGGGCATATTAAAATAAAATGTAACTTACTCAAGAACAGTTATTTCTCTTTAAATGTCTCTTTGGTAAAAATATACAGCAAATACTTCCTTATTGATGTTTTGAGCTACATGGCTATTTAAAGAGAGTGCTGAAGTGTCAGAAGGAGCTAAAAGATCATAACAGCTAACTCATAGCTGTGCACCACTCAATTGTATATACATATGTACGTGCCTGCAGGACATCTACCTGTCTTAGTTCTGCTTTATTTTTCAGACAAAATGTAATATCAGTCTTTTCTGATTTAATTTGGTTAAGAAAAACATGCTTTGTGACCTAGAAAAGGCTTTGGAGGGGCTGCTTTTTCATTTTGCTTGCAGAGTGGAGGGAAAGCCATCAGCAGTGGAAGAGGCTTTGTGACCAGTGATTTTGTCAGCTACAGTTTAATTTCATTAGAGAAAAAAAGTGGGAAAATTGACTGTTTTGGACTGAAATTGTAGATATATTTAACACTTAGCTAAGATATGAGAAACTTTGTATGTTGTGAGAAGCATGAAGAGTGTAGCTAACTGGGTCAGCCCTACAGCTGTTCAGTGAGGTCTGTGAACAGAAAACGATGGCTGAGTGTCCAGCAGAACAGGAGCTGTGCATGAGCATATGCAGAGTAGTCACCTGTAAGTCTTGCATAAATTCAGTCTCTCCAACACTGTAATTTTGTTGTTTCCTCTGGCAAAAGACCTAAGTCTTGCCCAACTGGCAGAAAAATTAGGCATTATTTGACAAAAATAAACAAATTTGTATGAGACATGATTCAACAATATCCTAGATATTATTATTATCCTAGATAAGAGCTTTAGGTACATACTGTACAGTACTTCATAGAGTCAAAATTGAATTCAGGGGATCATTTAATTAAAACCTATTCAGCTGAAAATCCTATTTATCTGAAACAATGTTTGTCCTATCTATAATATCAACAAACTATTCACATGAGCAACTAGCAATAAACAACAGAAAGATGCACAATGAATGTCAATTAACACAATTTGCTATCAAATAAACTTGCAGTTTATGTATACAGCTTTAGCACTGTCCTGTGTATCCATTATAAAGGTCAATTAACCTCAATTGCAGCTAGTCAGCTTGTTCTAAAACAAAATCAACATAAGATGCCTTTCTTTTTTTTTTTTTTTTTTAAATCAGCATCTCAGCAATTCGGTTGCCTGGCACTGAAGAACTTTTAAATTGCTAAAAGTCTTTGCTAAAAGTTTTATGTTAGCAAATGTCAAAAAAAAAAAAAAAAAAATAGAGGGGGGGTGGGATTGGCTGAAATTGTCAAGGTATCACAGTGTGGCTGCATAATGCTTTTAAAAATATTCATTATTCAGCACATAATCATGGATTCGGAACAACAAAGAGCTTTGGTATGTGTGTGCCTCAAAGGATGAAAATCTTCCTAAGTAAAGCTTTCGATGCATACACTAATCCAAGACTACACTAACAAATCTCTTGAAATGGAAATCCTTGCTGAAAATGGCCTGTGTGCTTTAAACACTATCAAAAAGGCTTTTTCCCTCCCCCCTCCCCTCTGCCTGCAGAATGTCAGCATTTATGGTAAAAGTCAATCAGGTGCTCACTTGTTCTGCTTAATCAGGAAGAAGTGATGCCACGTGAGCTCTGGGAGCTCTCATCTGGAATTGCACAAGCATCACTAACTCAAAGGGCCATCAATGCTGTAGAAAGAAAAGGCAAGTGGCTACAAGTGACATATTGGTCTGTTAGAGAGGCATTAAATATTTGACATCACACTTGAAAATACAGGTGAATCCCAAGAAATGTTGGTTTTCTCAAAGTTAATAATTACACTGTTAATTAAAAAAAAAAAAAAAAAAAAAAAAAAGAAACAAACCCAAAAAAACAACACACACAAAAATAAACCCCCAAACCAAACCAAAACCCAAAAACCTTTATTGATCACTTTCCAGGACATTCTCCAGTGGCCGTTCCAGCCACCAGCCATTGAGTTAGGCTTCTATCCAACCTGTCAGTGTTTGAGAGGCTGCTTAACTCAATTTTTAAAAAATAATGGGCAAGGTGGTGGCTGACATGATGAATCACAATTCTGGTCCTGCCAGATGCTTCTAGTCTTTTTAAAGTTGATGATAGTTACAAAATGACTACAGTGGTGTCTTCTCTCTTTAGAAGGAGATCATAGGAGGCTGTACAAAGACCTAAGGCAAAAAAAGATTGCTTTCTCGGCATGTACAAACACACCTTCCTTCTCAGAAGGTTAACAGGGGCTCTCTGCTTTCTGTGTCCTTTATGAACTTTGCCTTTGCTGTAGGCAGACAGTGTTCAGTGCTACAGAGCAATTTTTCCAGTGCTGCTGCTACTGAGACTCACAGAATATAAAAAAAAAAAAAAAAAAAAAACCAAAAAAAACCCCAACAAACAAAAACCAGAACTTTAGAACATAATTATAACAGACATAAACCTGTGGGAAAAGGCTTTGTTTTCTGGGTAAAAATCACCTGTGTCCCTAAGGCCTATGAAATACTTGCCTACAATTGTAGTCTGAAAACCACAGTGTCTTAACTGCATTAGAGTATCCTGACTCACTGCTTCATTCTACATCTGTGCTTAATTCTTCCTAGAGGTAATTTTTACTTACCACTTCATTGCTACAGCAAACATCAAACTGCATTACACAGTTTAACTCATCAGGATTGCAGCAGTAAAAAGAACAACCAGCATTCATAAAAAAGTAAGAGTCACTTCCCTGGTTGATGGGTGTGTGCTTTCAAATCTCAGCTACAAACGTGAACACAGTTCATGACTATAGCAGCAGCAAGTTCCCTTTGCATTTGCTAAAAGAAGCCCTCCTAAAAACAAATCAGTGTCTGACTGTGTGTATTATAGTTTCAGCGTGAGATAGAGTGAAAACAGATGCTTGGCTTGTCTGGCTAACAATGAATGGGTGATCTGAACAGACCTGGCAGAAATCTTCAGATAATCCTCAAGTTCCATGTAAAAAGAGAAAAATGTTCAGTTATTGATTCAGGATATGTGGGGATGTTGCAGTTCCTTCAACACAAAAAAAAAAAATTGTATTTACTATGATTTCTCTCTAGCTGATAAACTTTTTAATCAAACCGTTCTGCACCCTTGTAGGAACTTGCTAGAGGAAAGCCTCATAAATCATGGGGCTTGGTCTGATAACATTATAAGGAAAAGACCACCTGAGTCAGCCAGCTTGCTGTAAGGTAATACCTCCTAAAAGGCATCCTGAACATCATTAGGGTCTTGTGAAACAACATTTTGATTAGCTAAGTGAAAATGAATCACAAGTGTTGGCATACAGCTATGCTATCATTTTATTCAAAGAATGATCAATCGGTGGCAGAGTGATGAAACATTAAACAGACAGATCAATTCAAGACATTATATTCTTACAAGTCTCCTAGATCCTGTACTCAAGATCTGATAGTTTCCACAGGACTTATCAGACAGGGATGATAATTA
The DNA here is from genome assembly GCF_971803275.1 of Cyanistes caeruleus. Taxonomy (NCBI): domain Eukaryota; kingdom Metazoa; phylum Chordata; class Aves; order Passeriformes; family Paridae; genus Cyanistes; species Cyanistes caeruleus. The sequence continues at coordinate 104,121,148 of NC_141703.1, forward strand.
CAAAGATATGGTAATTAAGGGCATTATATCAAGCGTGTGAGCTGGATCTACTGTCACAGCAAGAACTTCTTCCCTGAGAACTGGCAGAGAAGGATTTTCCTCCCCTGTGACTGGCACAGCAGGATCCTCATCCAGCCACTGGCACAGTAACAGGTTCCACTTTAAATCTATCCTATCTACACCCTGTTGAAGTAATTCAGTTAATTGTGTGCATCAGTCTTGGGAGAAATCTTTCATACTGCTAGTTATGTCCTTGGATGAGTAGGGGAGCAATCAAACACTGAGGGGGCACTGCTGCCTCCTCCACAGTCCTGGAGCCACTGCCTCAGAGCCAAGAGCCCACTTAAGCACCAAGGAACCAAGCAGCCCACAAGATCAACCAAGCTTTTAAATGCTATAAATTACTCAAGAAGGGATGTGGTGTAAGCATAAATGTTCACCATGGTGCACAGCATGGGGGAAAAGCTAGCCAGAGTATGACTTGGCAATTTAGAGAATTTGATGCTAATGTTATTTTATTAAATTTCTTTTTTTAGCTTTAGGGAAAAAAAAAAAAAAAAAAAAGGTAAAGGGAAAGAAAGACTGAGTAAAACCAAAAGAATTGCAATGAAGGCCAGACAAAACATTCACTCTGACAGCTGAGACAGAGTCCTTCTCCAGACTGTGCCAATATTGACTTCCACATAAAGTCCTATTTTTTATAGAAGAGGTTAACCTTCCACAATTTACTTACTCATGAAATATAAGGTGAACAGAGACACTAATGCAAATGATCCAGTATATTAAAAAATGCATTGAGCCAGGAAACATTCAAAGTTCTGTTATAAATTATCTTTTAAGGTCTGGAATAGTAGACATAGTGGCTGTGCCAAGCCCTATTAACTGGAATAGATGGATTTAGAAGGAATCTTCTTTTAGGGATGGTCTCTAAAAGCTATGGCAGCTTTCTGTCCCACTCATCCTTCAAAGATTACTTTTAAAAAGGGTTATAGATAGCCCATCACATTGTTAGGACCTGAGTAGCAAAGCATATATGGGTAACTAGAAGTATATATTTCAAAGGAGCAAGGTATAATAACAACAGTTTGATCCCTTCCTATCGTATTCCATAAAAGTTATCACTATCATTTTTAAGGGTGGGGGAGAAAGAGGCCGCAGTGGCTTGGTCAGTTTTTAATATGAGCTGCAAAAGACAGACTGTGCTGTTCTCCCTCCCCTACTGCCCTCAGACTGCAGTCAGAGCAGGAACCAAAGACAAGCAGCTGATCTGAATAACAAAGTTTTTTCTGCTTCTCTCTCCAGCCTGGGACACCAGAGAGATAAGTTCACACACCACTGCTTTATTTTTGCTACAATTCCATTGACTCAGAGACTTTTTTGGTAATGCTGAGAGTTTGAAAGAGCAGGAGACTATGAGGAAGTTCCTCTAATTTTCCTGCTGCTTGCAGAGCTGAAAGGCCTGTAGGTGTTGCCTAAGTTTTTATCACATGAAATGGCCAATGTGGGACAGCAATACTGTGCCAGGTCTCTGTGCAGACAATTTTATTTGGCTGTAGCAATTCTTTCCTCTTTATGAGGAAACTAGGGTTTTAGGAGAAGTTTTTGTACAATCAGTTCCAATTAAAGCCCAGTTACAAACCCCTTGCACGTTTCTTGTTGGAGGCAAATCTTCACTAAGAGAAAATTGCTAAGCCCCAGAATCGGAGGGCTTAGAGATGGGATGAAACCCTTTCCCTATGGGACTGTCCTTTAGTAGTCAGGTTTACAGCTTGCCAACATCTGCTGAGATGAATGGAAAGTTTTTCATACAGACTGGAATGGGACAGTGTTTAAAATGAACTGCATTTTTCCTTTAAATATGACTAATGTGCTAGCTGGTGAAAAGCAAAAGGGACAAAAATAGAAAGATGAAAAAAAAAACCCTTTCCTTGGGTACAAGATCTGATATGGAGATCTTTGCTACGTAGGCTGTGCTAAAAACCCTCTAACACTTTGGAGGGACCATTCTGGTTTAGTTTACCTGCTGTGACTAAGACAGAACAGTGTTAGTGTTGAGACAGAAAGAGAAAAGGATTTCCTCTGGCAGGTGTATTGACCTAGCTAACAAGAAACGCCAAAGAGGAGCTGGATGTGGTAAGAGATTCGAGGATACCTCGTTCCAGTGTCCCCAGCTTCAGTCAGTTTATGTGAATCCAGTGTTGCATACCTTTGCAAAGCCAAAAGAGACAGCAGACTATGCATTCAGCTGGGGCTGGGTTTCACAGATCCTTGCTCAATATGTGAAGCTTTTGTGAGGGTCATTCAAGTTCAGCAGTCAAGCATGGAGCAACCCAGACACCACATCCTCACATGTTCAGGTGCTCGTTGCAAGCTGCAGTATTGTATTACTGCATGGAGTACTACTCCAAGCCAAAACTGGCTCCTACCTGCCAGAAGGTAAATTAGCAATAGTGATTTTTTACAGCTACAGTTTCTCAGTTGTTTTAAAGTCAGTCAGTAACTTACGTGGTTACCTTCTTAGCAAGAAAAGTGTTTGTGCAGCATCTGCCTGATGTGCTTGAACTACCTGGCATTTAATCATTCTTTTTAATTTAACGGAGAAAGATCACTCCTCTTGTGTCTAGTCTCTTCAGGAGGTGACTTACTTCCTGTGTAATTTCCCTTTGTGCTGCATGAAAAACAGCTATGCTGTTCATCTCTTCCTGTCTCCTCATTTTTAGCTCTAAGGTAGAGAGCTGGGTACTGTTGCACATTATGCCAGAGGTCTATTAAGCAGCATACTGGTGCAGCGAGGTGGAAAAACGTAGCAGGCAGTGATGCTGGCTGCATTCAGCACGAGCCTCGTAAATCCTGGGCACGTTCTCTGCATCGCCTACGAGGTGCTGAGGTAAAAGAGAAAAGCTGTGCTACCTGCATGCATGTTTGATTGCCAGCACTGAAATGTTCCCTCAGACTGTGCTGCTGCTCCTTCACCACCTCTGCTCCGAGGCTCCTCATCAGAGGAGGCAGAGACAAGAAGGGGGAAGAAGGGCAAGGGGATGTGCCCAGGTTATACCATCCGTACACATCAGGACTAAGGCCTTGGACATGATGTCATGAGAGCAGCTCCACGGCTTCCCCAGGCTGGTGTGGGCTGGCAGCCAGACACAGAGTTAGGAAGTCATAACCAGTTTCTCACTCTGCTTCAACAAACGTGGACTCAGCAAAACCAAAGCTCTGGCCCAGTGCCTGTGCTGAACACGGAGCCTGAGATGTGGGTATATTTTTACCAATCACATTCTCTCTTGAAGTCTGACTGGAACATTTATACAGAATTCATTCGCTGAGTTTTTAATTCTTTGCAGGCAAATCAATGTGTCAGCAGGTATTGTCTTGCTCTCTGAACGAAATAATCATCTTCAGCAGCACTTCCAGTTAGAGGGTCTCCAGGGCCGACTCCAAGCTCTGCAAAGTCAAAGGGGATGTTTGAAAGTGTGGGCTCTGGATTTAGCTCCAAAGCCTGTCAAACATTTTAAGTATGTGTGGCACTCCTTGGAAGTGTCAAAGTATCACTGTCCCTGTATTTTGGGTGTAAATTGCAACATAAAATGACACAAGTTTTGCTACAGGCTCCTACAAAATAGTGGTGGCTGATAGATACTAAGGGTGATATCCCACGTTTGTCCATGTACTCCTTGGATGATGTACCTCTGAGGGCATCAGCACCTCTGCTCCCACAGGTGTGAGCCAGCACAGAATTGGAAATAACCTCTGAGCTGCTATCTGCAAGGGAGCTTTGAATCTGTGCCTTCCTGTCACTAGCACTGAGCAATTCCTGTGAGGCCTTGCTGCCCCTGCAGTTCCCATGCTGCTGGACTGCCTCACCCCTCAAGCCTTAAACATCAAGTCCCCAAACAAGCATCAGGAATGATGCTCCACCAAACTGTTCCTGGTATGGGCATAGAAACAAAATAAAACCCCTTGCTTTGATAACATATTTTGAAGTTATCCTCCACTCACTGAATGGAACTGTAAAAATTTACGTGCTCTTCCTCCTCTGACCCTGCTACTTCTTTTGGCAGCCACCCCTCACTCCCCAGACCTGCCCTTCCCACCTACACACGGCTCCTGTGCCGGTCTCCAGAGCTGCAGCAGACTGGGAAAATGCAATGGCTGAGTCACAAGGCTTGGCCAAGAGGTTAACAGTGCATCCACACTGAAAATGATGGGGTGCATCTCATCCAGAGGTGAGCCCTGCTCAGCACTGCCCACACACAGCTCTGTGCCCTGGGCCTGCAGACATCACCCCAGGCTCGGAGCTTGGATTTATCCAAGAGCCAAGCTGGAGCTGTGGGGAGAGAGGAGAGACACCGCCAGCCCCTCCATGCTGTGCGTGGATGAAGAGGGGAACGCCTCTCTTTGGAATGGGGAATAATGAAGACATCAGGATTTAATTAATTTATTTTTGCCCTAAAAATGTTGCCTTGGAAAGCTCCAGTTTTCTGCAGGGTTGCAGAGGATAACAAATGGATGGGGAGGCCAGGGGACCGAGCCCTGGCATCCAAGGCGAGAGCCATGCTGAGGAATACCTCATGTTAAACAAGCAGGATAATTATTCTGCTCTACTTAGCACCAGCTAGGCCTCATTCAGAGCACAATGCTCATTTTGGGGCACTGCATTTTAAAACAGATAGAGACACTGGAGAGAGTTCAGATGAGAGCAACAAAAATGATTTAAGAGTTAGTAAATAAGACCTCTGAGAAAAGGTTATGAGAGCAGGGGCTGCTCAGTCTGGAGGAAAGAGGACTGAGGGGAAGCATTACTGTCTACAGATATGCAAAGGGCTGTTACAGAGATGACATAGACCAATTATTCTCATTAGAGAACAAGAACAGAACAAGAAGCAATGGGTTTAAGATGCAGCAAGGGGGAATTTAGATTAAATAATAGGCAAACGTTATAACTATTGGAAAAGTTAGGCTACGGAACAAGTTTACAGTAAAGTTTGCAGAATTGTCTTTACTGGAGAAATATGTGGCTGAGATGAGACTCCTGTCTGTTGTGGAGGAAGGCCAGTCCTCCGAAAGGCTTCCTCCTTGGAGATCTGTCCCCCAAGATAAGACAAAACTACTTGGTCATGGTGACTCAGCTGTGGACCCTTCCTGCTTCAGGACCCCATGTTATCTCCCTGTTAACTATTTGGTCATTTTACCCCTGTCTTTAGACCATTGGTCCTTTTCCCTATTCTCCTCTCCTATAAAAACCCCAGCTTTTGCCCAGTTCAGTGGAAGTTCATCACTGGCCCCCTTCGCTGAAGCCTGCTACTGAAGGATGGATCCCCGTGGAATGCCACACACTCTCCCATCTCTCCTCTATGTGCCAGCTGGGGTAAAACATGAGCAGAGCTGGGCTGATCCGAGCTGATCACAGAGCTGAAATCACATCTAGAAGAGCTGAACACTTGACACCTCAGACCACGCTCATAAGGCTTACCCCCGGCTGGGAACAGCCCAAGACCCCTGGACAGCCGTTCTTCACGGGACCTGTGATTATCTGGGATAATCGGTGGCAGTGCCGGGGGTCGGACAAACCTCTGGAACCAGCCACCAGCAGTCATGGCTAGGCTAAGACTAAGGACATGCAGAGCTCTTCTCCAGTGCACAGAGGTGATCCTGAGCCTTTCACAGGCAAACAAGGATGGCTCCTAATAAATAGAAAGGAAGATGAGGAGTTTGTGTATATGCACATGATTGCGTGTGTTTATGATTACCGCTGTAATTAATACTATACAACAAAAAAAATGCTATTAGTAGTCACAGCCCTTATTGTTACTCCATGTTTTGTCCACAAACACCATCTCTCCACATCTCCACATTAGTCTTTCTCTAACAGTAAGTCATGACTGGGACATCATTAAAACTGTATATACATATTTGGGTTCCAGCTCTAGATTATTTGTCCCGCAGGATGGTGAGCTTGGCAGGAAGCTCATAGGGCTTCATTTACAACCAAAATAACACATGATGTGGCAGTGCCATGGATGTCCAACTATGTTACTGTCATGGAGGCTACTGTGACAGCTCCATCATTCACCTCCATGCCTAGTTCAGATACAGCTGCACAACACCAGGTCCTTTCTACTCAATGGTTACCTTAACTACAAGCCAGAAATCAACAAAGGCACAGGTGGGGAACTGCAGATGGAAATGGAAGCAGAGTCATTCCCACTGCTACCTGCAGTGTTAGTGCAGAGCCTGAGAAATGCCACTATGAAAATAGAGTGCAAACAGAGAAATAGTTGTGTCTGAAGCTCAAATATTACCTTAAATTCATATTATCACTACCACTTCTGTGAAGTCCTAAATGCTTTGAAAATTACACTTGCAAGCAAGCGCTGCACTATCAATACATTTGGGGAATCTTTTCTAAAACATTAACTTCACCTTTTCTGAGTAAAGGGATGTCCAGCCCAAACCAAAAAGGATCCCTCACTAAGTCTCCAAAAACTAATCTGAGAATTTTGAAACTTTTGGACTAAATAATACGATTTATGTTGACGTACCGTTTAACCTGGTGTGAGGCTTTATGCTGAAGTTTTATAAATATACTTGAAACAGAAAAAAAAAAAAAGTGATCTTAGGCACAATGTTAGTCCAAAGGTGAACACTGTAAAGAGCGACAGTGTAGTCAAGTACAAACCACTTATTTGCTACTATACTGCAGCTGCTCAGAAACACACCTCTCCTTGCTGTAGGTCACTGCTTTGGAGAGGTTATCACTACTGACCAAGCTCTTTGCAACATTTTTTTGAGGCTATCGTAAAGGCAAGCAAGAAGCATGTGCTGATAAGGAACTGATTTGAAATGTCAGCCTTATGGGAGGAGGTGCCAGTACAGCTGGCTTTTATTTTTTTTTTTTTTTCCTCAAGTACAAGAGGATTAAAACCTTCCTGGTCAGGAAGAAAACCCAGAGGAAAAGAAGCCAAAAGTCTGAGAGGGCTATGAACCTCATAGCTATAGCAATAATTCTGCAAATGACTAATAATAAGGAGTCGATAATCCAAAGGATGATCTCTGAAGTGAAGAGCACCAAATTGCTTTGGGAAGAAAATCAATTATCTCCTTTTGTGGCTGCACAGCCTACAATATGCAAATGCACAGAACTTACCATAGTCACAGAAACCTGAATATCAACTTAGAAGAGAAAAAAACAAGGAATTTTACAAGAATTGCTCAAAAATATCCTCTCCATGAATGGGTGTGTATCTGCTTTATTGACACAGCTGCAATGTTATACTAATACTCTTCATCACAAAGGTTGACAGCCGTCCAGAGATGTCAACATCTATGAAAGAGATGCTGCACTATGGTGAAAGCAGAATGGGGCAACCGGGTCTGGAAGGCAGCAGAGAAATCAAATTATCATCAAATCTTGTGGGCAGTTTTTTCACATCTCTTCTCTTGCTGAGTGGTGTCTTACTCCATAACTGGGTCACTGAAATTAATGGATCTACTTGCAAGTAAAACAGTAGCCAATGTGCCTTAGAGAATCAGAATCTGACCCACAGCACACATTCAAATGTCACCTTGTGTTTTAATGTATCTCATACTTGAGGAGGTTTAAAAATGATTATTAATTTAGAAATAGACTCCTTATTGGGATCAGGCTCTTTTTTTTCACTAGAAGCACAAATGTCTTTAGAGGAGATGTCTGAACATTTGTCCACTTGTTACTAAAAATCCTATTTCCATGCCTGTGTAATCCACATTCCCTGAAGGTTTTGAGAGCAAGGAGCTTATTGTTGATGAAAAGGGAGAAGTGCAGCCTAAGGGCTGCTTTGGAACTCCAGATGGACGGAGGTCTCCAAGGGGAGGGGTGCATTCCTCGAGCATCTGCTGGTGAGCCAGGAAGACTGCATGGGACAGACCTCATACACGTCGCAGTTAAGCATCGGGTTTAGGGACTTTGGTTAAAACGCATTTAACCTCTGGATTTAAGAATAAAATGCTATTATCCCTACTGGGGGATAACTGACAAAAGCACTGTATCAATTGTGCTTGGAATGATGAGTTTCCCTAATTACAAGCACCGCCTTTACGACCACACTGGGGAAGCCTCTGAAAAGACTCAGAAAGAAATGAGACAAGGAAAGTTTTATCCAGAACAGCTTATTTAGGAGCAAGGATTTTTCTCAGCCTCAGCGTATCCCTGGTATTTTCTAAAAATGGGAACAGAATGGTGTCACTTCTGAGTTGCTGAAAAGAGCTGAAAGTACTTGGACTCAAGCCACAGAGAGAGAGCAGCCCAGCTGAGGGACATGGATAAGGAATTCCTAGCCTTATTACATGATTTGAGAGAAGGCACAGACACTTCTCTCAGTGTTAAAGAAAGGAAAGCAAAGCGGTGAGAGATCTTTGTGCCACACAGGTGAATTTCCCCAGTTCTGGACAAAAAATTCATAGACTTAACACAGAAGATGGAAAAAGTATTTGTGAATTGCCTCACTACTTATGTCTCTGAGAGACAGACTGGGGTTAAGACTTCACTAGGAGGAAAAAGTCTCACCTAATACCATTTCACTGTTCCTTAAGCTTATTCAGTGACTTCTTTTATATCTGCTTTTATACCTGCTCTTCAGAGACACATGGGGTGATTAACACCATCACAGATAACTTCATTTAGTGTCCCAAGCTACTGGGATATGGCACTAAGATGAAGCTATTTAAATATTCTTTTTAAGGTAACTCCTAAAGCCTGAATACAGAACTTATTAATACCTGCAGTGGTTCACTGAAAGCACAATGAGATCAAGAAGCTGCAAACTTGTCCAGTCCAAGGTCCACTGAAATATTTGTACTCCACAGGCCACCTGCAATGAAACCAAAGATTGCTCCCAAGGATGGTTTAAGTCAGGCCATGAAATTCTGGTCTCTCAGCCTCCCTCTCTGCTGCGGTGTTGCTGCTGAGTAAATTTTCAGTCCTGAAAAGTAAAGTCCTGAAAATTAAGTCCTGAAGTAAACTGATACTGCACCTGCATAAGTACTAAACCTTCAGTGAGGAAACTCTTCTTTTTACATTGGGTGAAAACTACAGCTGAAGGGCCCTCAAAATCAACATTTATGGCAAAAAAAAAAAAAAAAAGTTAGTCATAGCTGAGAAAGCTGGGAAAAATCTACTGTGCATGTGGTGCCTCATCTATACTCTTCACTCTTTTGGAGCAGCACTGAATCTTGTCAGCACCTCCATACCACTGGGTGTTGCTTTGCTTAGGCTCATTCCTTACAAGAATTGCCACAGAAATGCATTGGTCTGCCTAATAAAGCAAGCTGCAACAGCTATCTCAGATGGTGCTATGAAATATTTACATACATTCATTCTCTGATGTCACTTATGGTGTACATAGGCCTTAGACAAGTTTTGTCTTATCACCATTTTGTACAAGCTGGTCAGAACTCTGCAACTTGAAAATCATTATCCTCTCCATTAGCTTCTGTTCTTGCTCTTATTGTGTATTTGTTTTGGTTTAGGGTAAATTTGGGAGAAAATTTTTGAATGGGGTTTTTTTAGAAAGTAAATTTAAGTGGCTTTTCTTTTAACTGGTTTGGGAAAAGATTTTTTTTTGGAGAAAAGTGGACAAAACTGTTTATTTAACAAGTAAAGAATTTACAAGTAAAAAATGAATAATATTTAACAACAAAATTTTTGTTGCTTAAAGAGATGGCAAATCTAAAAAAGTTTTTGTTGTAGGGTGTAGTTTGGCTTGTTTAGGTCTTTATTAGTTTTTTTGGTGCTAGAAAGTGTTGAGGTTTAGGTTCTGTTGGGCTACAGGTGTGAATTCTCAGTGGTTTTTATGGTTTTTAGTTTAGAGTATGTTTGAAAAGATTTATGGAAAAAGAAAAAAAAAACATAGACTGGGGAACTTTTTTGTTTTAGCTAGTTAAAAACTAACTAAAAGCAATTGTTTGTCTGTGCTGCAGAGAACACAGTCAGGAGAAGCATGCGGGGCAGTGAGTGCCATTTCTGCAAATAAAACTGTGCACCTCTTCCTTCCCCCCTTCACTCTCAGAGCTGTTCTTAAAGCTGCAGAACTCAAATAAACAGAGCAGACAGCTGGGGATACAAGCATCATAACTTCACCCCAGGACATATTGTCAACCTGAAAGTCCAGTCTGAGGCACCCACAACATTTAGCCTCTTATAAGACAGACCTCATCAAGAATTCAGCTCAGCAAATCTTGACAAGAATTTTTCTTTTCAAGTAGCAGACAGACTATGTATATATATTTAAGGATAACATGGGAGTTGGTTGCCTTAGTAACAGGATCTTTCAGCCATTGCATTTAGTATTTACTCAGCACTGGAAATGTACACTGTATTGAGAAATAATACAGTATTTTTATTAGTCTACCCCTGTGTATATGCCCATCAGCAGCAAGTGCACACTGTGTAGTTTGACTTTCCTTTCCTGAGTTATGTGAAACCTCTGAGAAGGGAGCATGCAGAAATGAAACCAGGGCACCTGGTGCAATGTATTTTTGTTACAAGTGTTTTGAGAGAAAAAAAAAAAACCTGTTGTGAGAGTTTAAAGCACTGAACTAAAGATATTCCTTGTCTCTCAATAATATGGCCAGAAGCAGAAAACTATAAAAGCATTTCTATCCCAAGGTTTCATACTCTGTTGAAAACAAATCTATAGAAAATAGTTATGAAAGAGGATATTTGTAAAGTGGCAGTTTCCACAACTGCATTAATGTGCAGTACCACTTAACAAGTGTTAAAAGGCTGTTTTACTTGGCATTTGGGGGGATGAAAGTGAGTGTATATGCATTTAAGGTGCTATTTCAAAGCCTGCTTCACTCTGAGTGAAACAAGGCACCAGTTACAGCTGCACCAATTAAAATGCAAGAGAAATTAAGCAGAATTGAGCCATTGAACTTTGGGACCAGCCAGGATACCAAAAGGTTTATATCTCATCCTGTGCAAACATGCCATGGGATTTTTCATCCTCCCAGCAAGACAAAGTTGCCTTCAGGTGCAGCACAAACCCACGACCTCCAGCTGCCCAGTGCCTCCTGTGAGGGCACAGGGCTGCCTGGGAACAGAGTGGATCTACAACAGCACAGAGTCCCCTCCTGCCTCTGGGAAGTGCAGAGATGGGAACTGCTTTGCTCCAAAGCAACAGGCAGAGACCCACTGGGTTTTCACAGATTTTATTTCAAGACTCAAGAACAAAACCAGGCTCTTCTGCTTGGAAGGACGAGTGCAGGTCACCCAGGACCTTATGGTCCCAAATTTTAAGGGCTGAGCTGGAGAAGGTTTAAGCACGTGAACCAACCTGGCAGACTCTTTTTTCTAATAGTCTATGCATTACCTCTAGCTTTTATGGCAACCCAGCTCTTGCACTGACAAGAAATCCATTCCTGGGCTGCTCTTTCTCATTATAATGCAAGAAACTGTAAAACACTTCTGTATTATAGCAAATTAATATCTCATATGGCCTCTGTCACAGTGTTATATCATACCCTTACAGGATGATGGACTCTGGTCTAATACAGCTTTTCCTTCCCTAACTACTGCAATCCTATATCCATTTTGCAATTCAGATGGAACAGGCCCTGCTCAGACAGAAAAGCAGAATGTTATAATCTCATAGAATAACCTAAATGTAATTACAAACAGAATATTTATTCTATATTAAAAAAATGAGAGCTGGAAAATAGATGTGGAAAAGGCCTAACCGCGGAGAGAGCAGGTTGAACCAGAGAGTTCCGCTGGTTTAAAGCACCACCCAACAAGTGCAGGCTTTTTCTCCTATCATAAACAGTTTTCTCCCCTGTCCTGGCTTTGTCAGGTTTTTTAGCACCAAATATTGTTGCATAGATGGATTTGCAATGGACTTTTGGGTTAACTGCTGAAAAGGAGGCATGAAGACTGTGCTAGCAGCCATCATTCCTGGGCTTTGCACTCCCCCTAGAGGGGCAGGAATGTGAGTCACTGTGATCATGTGCAGGGCTCTGCTGATGCTCCAGCAGCTGGAAAAGCCAGTGGTGCCACACCATGTCAGTGCAAGAGAGCCTACAAAGCACCCAGCTGGATGGGGATAAGCAACAGGAGGAGCAGAGAGGTGGATCCATTATCCAAGAGAAATCACTCCCCTCAGGTCGATTAAATGTTCGTGTTTAAAAACAAAAATGCTTTTTTTCCCCATTTCTATTGCCATCCGTCAGTGTAATAGAGAGAAAGCTTTGTATTTCTGTGAAAAGTGAAGGGGAAAAGAGGTAGGCAATACAAATTGTTTAAAAATGGCATAGAGATGGCAAGCTGCTTTTCCTGACAGGCCCTCCATGAATCATCTCATTATCAGAGGCTGCAAACTAAGCTGCATTTTCTCAGGACTGTCTTTTACAGGAAGGGCTCCACTTCTGTTTATCACACACTTGAACTAAAATCTATCAATTTGCAGCAAAAAAAAAAAAAAAAAAAGGTGTTCTGAGAATTGGAAAAAAGGTTTCAGCTAGTAGGAAAAAAAAAATCTTTCTTTGTTCTACTCAGATTTTAGGGACACAGAATTCAAAACTAAAAAGTCACACAGAAAGAGGCTTACCAGTATAATTCTTACCCACACAGAAGTCAGAGAGAAGAAACAAAATGGCAGTGAATTACTAGCCCTCAGTGACTGCAGATAACACAAATCAATGTTAGTTTATGGGAGATCGCCTGTACAAAACAAAATTATCAGAGAGTTTTATCTATCTGGCTCCCAATACCATACACTTTGGAACTATCCAGACATGCCATATTTTCCATATAATGACCCAGAATGTGTAATCCAGCTTCAAAAAGCTGTGCATTAGTAGCTGTGACCATACAGAGCATGATATACAACTACAGTTTTGCTTTCAATTAATGTAGTAGCAACAAAGATGCAGACAGATCTAGCAATTTGGGTTATTCATTACTACTGAAATTGCAACACCTTTCTTTTCTATTTGTTTTATTTTGCTGATACACATATTGCAAGTTTTTTAACTGTGTTTTTTTTCTTTTTGATTGGCACAGCACTGTATATCTGTCTATCCTAAAGTGCTTCTGTCATACCTAACTGCTTCTGAAATGAAAGCACAGACGATGGTGACTGCAATAAACAGCAGACAGACAAGGACAGGTAGTTTGTTGTATTGTTCCTTGGATCCTTTTCAGCAAAGTGAGCGCAAAGTATTGATGTTGCATGATGTGAACTGAATCTACATCTCCTCATGAGAGACAGGACAGCTACAGTGGGGGTAAACAGGTGAGGAGAAAAAAAAAAAAAAGGTAAGTTTGTTGTTCAGCAGCTGAAGCTGTCAAGGTCCTTAGGAAAGGGAAAATCTGAAAGAATCGACATCTGTCAGCTCTGCTCACTTTGGGACTGAATGACAGCAAGGGAAGAGCATTATACTGAGATGGGAAACACTTGGGACTTCTCCAGACCATATGAAAAGATGCATTCTCTGTCCCAACAATTCAGCAGAAACTGATATACTACCTCCTTCTGAGATTGTGAAATCCCTCCCTCACATTGCTTAATCGCAGCTGAGGGTGCTGTGGGAGCCCCATAGTGTGACGACAGCCACAGAGCCCTCTGTGCTATGTACTGCAAAGAAAAAAAAAAAGAAAAAAAGGCAGTCCAGCCCAATGAGACTGTTTGAACACAGTCAGAAATGTTTCTTAGAACCATGACATAAACATACTGTTGCATTTTTATCAGTATTTTCTATTTGGTACAAATATTCTGAAGCTTAAAGGCTCAGCGCCCACAAATATGCTGGCACACAGATTTCGCATATCTTGTAAAGTCTCTGCCTGTCCTTGGGTGTGCATAAGCAGTAGCTGTTTTTTCAAACACTTGCATATCTGAGCTGCAGAACCGAGCCAAAAGCATGGCAATGAATTATGGGCTGCATGAAGGTGCTGATACAGTCCAGCAGACCTACACGCAGCGCAATCATTCAAGAAAGAGAGAGGAAAATGGCATGGGACTTTTATTTCATTGTGATTGCACAGAAAGGCTAATCTCTGCTTCTGTGAATGGATCGTTTTCCCTAGATGTACACCCTTCTTCTGGAACAGCTCTAACTTTACAGTATCTTCTTCCAACAAACTTCTCTCCAGGCTAAACAGACACTTGCTACTCACATGACAGTGCACAGGGGAGTGATGCTGAAAAAAGAAGACATGGTGTGGCTGACATCTTTGCTTGTCTTGTAAGAGTAATCTGAGCAATGTCGGAATGATTCCATCAATACTGTCAGAAATAGGTTTAAGAGCCCTCCAGGTAGGTTGCAAGCCTTGGCACAGGGAACAACTAATGCAAAGTGGTTGCCAACTGACCAGAGGTTCTGGGAAGGTACAAAGTAACACTAAGGACCTTGACTTAGGCTGATGACAGTTTCCTTCTTCTGTGTTCTCAACATTTCTTTCCCTATTTCAGAGGGTTTGGAGTATGAAAGAAGCAGAGTGGGCGCTGCTGTCAGATGCTATTGGTTTTACATATGGCACTCAGGAATGACACCAAACTGAGTTTGTATAATGCTGGATGAGCTTGCTCACATCTCAGTTGTATCTGATCCATTCATCCGCTAAACTGAAGTATGCTGGGCATTTACACAATAATGGCAACTCTTATTCCTGCAGGACAGATGTGCACTACAAATATCATTAGGAAATGCCACTACCACCTTGGCCAATGAGCAATTACAAATGAGAACACTTCTCTCCCATCAAATCTTTGATGATACTGCTTAACACAGATTCCTAAAAATAATGCAAGAAGGCTGATGTTGTGAGATCTCTGAAATAGTGTTTGAGACATCTTTTTTCAAACTGTATTGGCCCTCCAGGCTTGTTATTTATTCTTGAGTCACAGACCTTCAGTGTTCCTTTGCTTCACACAGTGTAAAGAAGAATACATGCTCTTACCTATTATTTCTTCCTGGATTGGAAACAATATGGGCCAGGGAGCTAGGTCTTCTAGGAAAACAGGCAGAGCATAGTTGCTCCTGGAGTACCATAACAGCACTTCTAAGTGATGACTGTAATAGATATTCAGTGCCAGTCAAAAGATTCACAGTAAAGGCTCAGAAGTTCTAATCCAGTCTACAAACCCAATGAGGTACTGTAGGTGATACCTCCAGGAAAAGAACAAATGTAAAACAGATACTCTTGACACTTCAGCCTCAGTACTCCACAAAAAATAAATAAATAAATAAATAAATAAATAAAAAGAACAGAACTTTTCTCTATCCACACATATTGCAAAATTTCTCCTCTGCCTGGGGAGCTCGCTGTTCAGGCAGCTTTATTTGAGTGCATTCTTGTGTTTATCCTTTTGTTGTCATATACAATAGACCAAATTGACAAGCCTGACTGACATCTGTATGGCTTTCATATACACAGCAGCAACATGAATGAGGTAAAGTGGCCTCTTGGGGGGACTGTTGGAACTCTTGTTCATTATCATTATCACCATGATGATTGGTGCAGATGATGAGACTCCCAGCCGTCCCATCCTTGAGCTCTGCAGCCCTTCACACAGCGTGGTGCTGCAAACACTGCTACGAGCCATCACTTTCCCTGGCACCCCGTGCTGTACCGCTCTCCCTGCACCACACAGGACACCCAGGCTGAGCAGAAGGTGGATGATGTGTTCCAGGCACCAGCACAAATCCAAGCCAAGCCATGATTCAGGCCCACTACCCCAGCCTGATGTGGCTGGGGAGAATTCAGCAAGCTCACAGCTGCCTTTTGGCATTGTAACACTGGCCCACTTCACCACGGTGAAGCATGAAGAGAAACTCTCAGTTACCAGACCAATAAGTGCCAAACTGCTTTGCCTCTTCAATAAAATGTCTCTGGTTTTTATTTTTCACACCACAGAAAGCTTTATCAGCATTCACACCAACTGAAATTCAAGTAGAAAAGTGGCACAGATAAAAAAAAATCAGTGAAAATCTCTTCTCTTTTCCAAACTGTTTTTCCTAGTTTTTACATTATACTGGTATCACTGCAACTGTATTCATGAAAGGGGAAACAGTAATTTCATTGTTAACCTCAAAATTATTTCATGAGGGTTTGGTGAGATGGGTATGTTAAAGCAGTTAAAGAAACTGTAATGAAAATGTGGTGCCATTTTCATGACTTACGCCTTTACAAGACTTTGGGTAACTACTGCTAAAGGTTAATATGCTTTATATGAATCTGCAGGTATCTGTCAGACACCAAAAGCAGTCTGGGGAAGAAATGCTCCGTGGCAGAGACATCTGCTGGGAGCTCCTTGCACTCCTCCCACGCCTCATGGTTCAGCTTTTTGGGGTTGTGGATCCTAGGAGAAGCCTTGTGCTGCTCCTGCTGCCTCCAGCTGGGGAGTGAGTTTGTGGCTAATGGAGAATTCAGCACACCCCTGCCCAGCCATGGCCAGTCAGCCACTCAAAAGGAGCCAGAATCTTTAGGCTATATGCTGGAATTTTAATGGAAACTTTTGCATCTAAATTAAAGGTTATGCTCCTCTATCCAGCTGCCTGACATTGAACTGTCTGTCAGAGGAAGGCTGCTGAAATTCTTCCCTTTCCCAAGCATAGACAGCAGGAGAAGATCAGTGTTTTAATTAGGGAAAGGAATTATCAGGGACCTCTGCAATTCTGACAACACACTAAGGCACTGTTGTCTAAGTTCAAAACTGAAAATGAGGTTTCAGATTTTAGCATCTTCTAAATTCCTAGCATCAACCATCTCCCTTCTCAGAGAGATAGTGATTCTATTCTCCACCTACAAAGTGGATCTCAATCCCTCCTTCCCTTCCTCCTTCATAGTGGGAAAACATGGACTGATCCTCCTGGGTTGATGGGATCACATTATGCGTTGAGCATATCCCAGCATCCTGAGTTTCAGTTTTAGACACTGGCTTTAAAATGATTGAGACAATGCAGAAAGCACTCACCCAGTAAACCCTAGAAATACAAACCCATGTTTTTTTACATCAGCAGAAAAGAGGATGCTTTGCAAACTCAATTGCCTTTTCTCCAAATGCAAAGCATCCTGCAAATGAAAACAAGCTGTATTTGATTCCACGCACACCAAATGCTTGAACTGTGTTTAGCACATCACAGGTGTAGGGTTTGAGTGATAATCCCCAGTGTAGCAGGATTTTTCCTGCAGACATCAGTTCACATCTGATGGGAGACTGTTTTAAAACCAGCCTCTGCTCTCACAATGTAAGAACAACTCTCTCCCTCAAGCTACTTGCAGGCAAAAACATGTTTACCTCCACCTATCAAAGCACCAGGGGAAAAGAACAGCCCCTTGAAGGAAATTAATCCCTGAAAAGTGTTTGAAATGTTATAAATAGCTTACTACCAGAGTGAACAGATGCACTAAGAAGGATAAACAAGCATTTGCCCAGCCCCTCGGAGGGAGTTGGCCTCAGAGGCAGGCAGGTGTCGGGGTCCCGGTGTGTGGTGGCCAAGGGCCACTTGATGTGGCCCATCCCAGGTATCCAAGGCAAGCAGCTCAGGACTAGCAGCCCCTGGCACCTCATGCACCCTCACTCAAGGGCATCCAAAAAAGCTTTATCACAGCTTTTGCAAAGCAGTTGTGCAGGTCTGAATTTGCACTGCCCACCCTCAGGTGAGGGTGCTCACCACGGAGGATGTGCCTTGCTTACAGGGAAGTGGCAAAAGCATTCCAGGAAAACAAAGGCCAGCCTTCCAGTGTCTGCCCCAAACACATTTTTGCTTTCCCCATGAGGCACTCTATGGAGCAGGAGTTACCCATATCTTTTTCTCCCAAACAAATAAGCCTCTCCCTCTACTGCCCAATGAATATTGAAATATTCTGTGCAAAACCAAGCTGTCTTCTCCAGAAACACTGAATGTTCCCTGATGTTCCTGAACAACACATTCCTGAGTGTAGCACTCGCTCAGATAATGGAGGAAAATGGACACAGGCCTCCCTCACAAACAAGAGTAGTTAAAAAAAGGTGATACAGAAGACACAGTGGTAATGCCCAATTACCATTACAAGGGCAAGATCACTAGGGTTAGTTCTGCCTGTTGTGCAGATGCAAGACAAGTCTGGCATCACTGTGCAGAGTCCAGGCATATCCATGAGCAGGTCCTAGTAGGTCATGGAGAAGATGTGGAGAGAAAGAATTAGGCATTTCTGGACTTCTTCTAAGCATATCTGCTGAAGACCATGTGTTCCCTTGAAATGACTACAGAATACGTGTGGTGGACTGAGCCTTCAAACCTTGCAGCAGCCCAAACCAGCGACAGGGGAGCCAGTGGCTTCTGCAGAAGCTTCTGGCATGGCAGAGCTTTGCTGCAGGGCAGAAAGCCTGCTGAGATGCTCCCCTTGACTTGACTCCCAGGCAGGTGGCCTGTGCTGTGTAATCCTGCAGGGAACAGCCAAGCCTCCAGGGAGTCAGTCAGGTGGGCAGGCTTTGATTGACACACTGAATTCATTAAGCTGCTTTGCTAAGGAGAAATAGGGAAATAGGAAAGGGCATTTGAGTTCTGTCCTTGGGCAGGTATGGTAACAAGTGATCCTCAAGTCTTTTAAAGGTTTAACCTCAAGGACAAAAACCAAAGCCTGGCCTCTGCTCCAAAAAAGGAAGAAATCTCTGAAATGAGGGGCTTGTATCAGTATTTCTTAAAAACACATCCTTACATATCAGAAGTCTGCAGTGTCATATTTCAGATGGTCCTTATGTATTAAAAAATACCTGCTATTAAATATCAAAATTATGAGCAAAATACAGTTTGATCATATGCCCTGTGTGTGCTAAACCTGTTTTTCTGCTCATCATCCACTGACAGCGGCATAAAACACAAAGTGCCTGCTCACGAGTTATAAGGATGAAAAAATACTGTAAACAACAATTACGAGTTTCCCCCCACTTACAAATGAGCACAATTACCGTAGTCCCACTTTATGAAACTTTATTAAAGTATGCAAAAGAAATTAAGTTACCTAAATAATTAGAAAACAGCCAGATCATGAGTCATTAAGGAGGCTGAATGGTTCAACTTTCTCTTCCCTTTCCAAAGAGTTTCCACCTTCTCATACTGAGAATGAAGCACATCACTATATGTTAACCATAAGTGGAGGACAAATACATTTTTCACTATTAAGGTAAAGTGGTTCCACTTTTTTTGCATATAGAAGAAGCTTTTAAGAAGTGAGCTCCTGGGAATTACTTTTGGGTTATGTATCTTTCCATCACTTAGGAGAAACAGAGATGCTGGAGATGATAACTACAATAGGATTTAGTCTACTTTTCTTCCACTATGCAATAGTGCACATATTTTCTTCCACTATGCAATTTGCTACCATCTACTCATTTATGGATATTTTCTATTTAAAAAGCTTCTAGCTTGGACTTCTGCCTGAAACAGAAGCCTGCTCTGCAAGAACCTGAAAATCCATTACTCCTTATGAGAGTGGAGTGGAGCAGAGCAGAGGAGAGGGACAACTGATGAGAAGCAAACCCCCAGAGTACTTCACAGTGCATTTCTTAGAGCAGTTACCAATTGTGCCCCTCCAGGATAGATTTGAGGGGCAGGTTTCGTCTGCATTCTCCTCACTTGTCTAAATGCCAGGTGGGCAAGAAGGAAATCTCCCCTCACCATTAATAAGAGAACTAAGTAACTTGTAGCCAGTGAACTGTGATTGGTTTGCTGAAATACATATTTATTGTAAAGTTTTGAGAATCGGTGTGCTTGATCTGTGGAAAGCTGCCTTGCAACCTGCACAGAATAAACAATGTCTCCTTTCCGAATCTGGCTCTTGTCCGTGCAAAAGACACCGAAACCCTTGCAGAGGAGGGAACTCGGTACTTTCTAGCTGAAGACCGAGGTGGGGATAAAGAAAGATGCTCTGCTTCAGCACTGCCACAGCAGCGGTCTCTGACGCCTCATGCCGGCGGGAGGCCGCAGAGCAGCATGGCGCCAGGGCTCCGGACTACCGCTCCCAGCAGCCATCGCGACCACCCCGCCCGGGCCTGCGCATGCGCCCCTAAGAGGGCACGCACTGCCTCCACTGCTAACGGTACCGCGCCTCCCCGCCCATTGGCTGGTACCCGCCGGAACCGGCCGCGCCGCGATGCGCACAGGGAGTTGTGGTTTCTTTGCCCCCAGCAGCTGGTGAGGTGAGCGAGGTGGACGGGATACGTGTACTACCGTTCCCGGCGTGCCCCGCGCGGCCCGGAAAGAGCCGTCAGCAGCTGGAGCCGCAGGCAGACATGGCGGGGCAAATGGCTGTGCTGGGTGAGGCGGTGGTGTGGCTGGGCTGTGGGTTTTGCGGGGCTTTACTTCCTCTCTCGCGTCTTTCTGCCGCCAGTGTCGCCCCGGGTTTGTTCTCCAGGGTGGCACGAGTTCTGTGTCTTCCGCTGTGTCCAGGTCTGGGCTTCTCTACGGGAGAGACATGCAACTCCTGGAGCGGGTCTGGCGGAGGGCAGCAAAGACGATGAGGGCACTGGACCTTTTAGAAGCAAAGGCTGAGGGAGCTGGGGCTGTTTAGCCTTGAGAAGAGACGAGTGAGAGGGAAGCTTATCAATGTCTGCAGGGAGGGGAGCATGGACCAGGCTCTGCTCAGTGGTGCCCAGCAATGGGACAAGATGGAACTGATGCACAGAAAGTTCCTTCTGAACATGAGGAAGAACTTCTTCACTGTGCAGTGACCAAACACTGGAACCGATCATCCAGGGAGGGCGTGGAGTCTCCCTCACTGGTGACATTCCAGAACCATCTGGATGCAATCCTGTGCTCTGGGATGATCCTGCTTGAGCAGGGAAGTTGGACCAGATTGTTGTCCCTTCCAACCTGACCCACTGTGGGATTCCTTGAAAGCCAAAGTGCTCAGTGACACATTGCTCAGAAATGCCTGGGAAGATTTGCAGCCCAGAGCAAGCCAGGGCTTTCCAACCAGTCTGTTTGAAGCACTGCTGTGACCACCCTTCCCTGCTGGGGAAAAAAAGAGGTCACCCAGTCTTTGAAATTTAACTTATTTGCATGTCTTGTTGAGATTTTGTTTGTTGGTGCATTTTTTTGGTAATCATCTGAGGTTATTACTTGATGCTAGACTTTTGGGTTTCCTGTGTCTGATGATTATAAGTAAAATTAAAAGAAAATCAACCAAACAATGAATTCTTCTGCACATAAAGTGGTCTTCCCTTGGGTTTCAAGGTACAGAAAAGATTCAGAGGTGTGGGGAGATGCTTTTTTTGGAGCTATGGCTGAAACAGAATGAGTTAGTATGAGAGAGGGTTTCTCTCCCCTTATTTTTGGACTTCTGGTGAAGATGGAGGTGTTAGAATTGGGAGTTTGTCATTTAACTGTGATTTTGGACAGTCCTATTAACTCAGTGTCCTTTAGGGTCATTTATAGACAACTCCTCCAGAAGTACTGATTAGCCTGTGTTATTGCAGTAACATGCAGAGAGAAATAGAATTATTACAGTGTGGTGATATTTTTGGCTTGGCCGTCTCTTGGGCTTTTTTTCCTCAATCAGTTTAATATTTAATGCCTAAAATTCTCTCTGTTGAGAAGGAAATTAAAAACTAATTAGGTAGCTAAACAGGCCCCAGGGTGTGTTATAAAGCTGCAGGAGGTGCAATGTGTCACACCGTGTCGTTTGCATTGACTTGTAGGTTTGCAGAGTTGATCCCCTAACCCTGCTGTTCACTGTTCCATGTTTCAGGCTCTGCTGTGCTGGCCCTGCTCTTAGCCAGCTACCTGGCACAACAGTATCTGCCCTTGCCCACCCCCAGAGTGATTGGGATCGACCTCGGCACCACCTACTGCTCTGTTGCCGTCTTCCTGCCTGGAAGTGGGGATGTGAAGGTCATTGCAGATGAGAAGGGGCACAACAGCATTCCCAGTGTCGTCTCCTTCACAGACACAGGGGTGCATGTGGGCTATGAGGGCCTGGAACTGGCCGATGCCAATCCTCAGAACACCATATATGATGCCAAGAGATTCATTGGGAAAATCTTCACTAAAGAAGAGCTGCAAAGTGAAAGCAGCAGGTATTCCTTTAAGGTAAGCAGTCAGTGCCTTCAGTTGCCTCCAAGCAGTGAGGTGCAGGATGCAATCCAGACTGGACATGAGCAGCCCCAGAGCAGCCCTGGGAGAAGGACTTGGGGGTGCTGGTGATGAGAGGCTGGACATGCCCCGGCCGTGTGCGCTGGGAGCCCAGGAACCCCCCGTGTGCTGGGCTGCATCCAGAGCCCCGTGGGCAGCAGGGCAGGGAGGGGATTCTGCCCCTCTGCCCCTCTCTGCTCAGACCCCACCTGCAGGGCTGCATCCAGCCCTGGGCTCCCAGCACAGGAAGGACAGGGAGCTGCTGGAGCCGGCCCAGAGGAGACACCAAGGTGATCAGAGGGATGGAACAGCTCTGCTGTGAGGAGAAGCAGAGACAATTGAGATTGGCTTGGGATTGGAGAAGGCTTTGGGGTGAACGAATTGTGGTCTTCCAGCACTGGAAGGGAGTTTACAAAAAAGATGGAGGGAGATTATTTACAGGGACCTGGAGTGACAGAACAAGGAGGAACAGCTTCAAACTGATAGAGGGTAGGTTTAGATTAGAGATTATGAAAAATGTTCTTTACTGTGAGGTTGGTGAGACACTGGCACAGGTTGCCCAGAGAAGCTGGAGATGCCCCATCCCCAGAAGTGTTGAAGGCCAGGTTTGATGGGGCTCTGAGCAACCTGATCTAGTGGAAAGTGCCTATGGCAGGGGGTTGGAAGGAGATGAGCTATAAGGTCCCTCCAACCCAATTCTATGACACCTGAAATGTGGTTGATCATCTTGTCAGACCTTGAGTCATTTGGCTTAATCTGATGTACCTGAAAACTGAAGAAAATGGTTGTGGAAGTTGTGTACCTCTGCATGAGAGCTGATAATGATTTTCCAGAAGACCCTGTGTTTTCCTATTCAGAAATGTTTTTCTGGGTAACCTTCCAGTCCTTTCTTTGAAAGGATAAATTTCAATTTGAAATGCTAATTGTGCTTTGCTGAAACTTAGTTCTCCCTGAAATTGTAAAATAAAAACACAAACAAAAATCAACAAACCGCTCCCCAAAATAGCGCAACAAACCAAAACCCAAAAAAGTTTTAAAGTCACATCTTCTCTGTCCCATTGTGTTTTTTCCTTCAGCACTTTACTACTTACTTGACCAGCAGCAGAACTTGAAAGTTACTTTTAAAAAAACTAGCTTGCATTATATGAGCATGGCTCAGAATTGACTGGAAAAATAAAAAACAAAAAAATGTGTACTGCAAGTGGTCTTTGAAGTCTTTTTAATTTTTGAATATTATTAAGAGAAGCAGTTTCACGACCAAGCTGTTTGTTTCCTCTCAAAAACCTGAAAGGTAACCTAATGACTAAAAAAAGCTTCCCTTTTGTCTTTGAATGTGGAAGTTGATTGCACAGTATCTAGGTCTTAACTTTTTTAAATGTGTTTTACTGGGGCACAGTGGGTGTGATTTTTTGGATATACTTTGACCCCTTAAGTGGCATGTTTTGCATAATCCTAATCAAGGAATAAAAGTGATCCAGAAATGCCAAAAGCACGTTTGAACTTTTCCAGAATGAAGAGACTACATGCAAATAAACATTTAGTGGGAACAGGGTAAGGGAGTACAGGAAGATTTCTCACTTGAGGGTTGTGTCACTTTATCCTTCTAGGTTGTCAACAACAAAGGATTAGCTGAATTTTCTGTGACAACTAATGAAACCTTTCGCATCACTCCAGAGCGCATTGGCTCTAAGCTGTTGCTGAAACTGAAGAAAATGGCAGAAGCCAACCTTGGCATGTCCATTTCCAAGGCAGTCATCTCCGTGCCAGCAGAGTTTGATGAAAGGCAGCGGAATTCTACCATTAAGGCAGCTAACCTTGCAGGTGATGTCTCTCTATGCCAGAGTTTATCTTGGAGACCTTGTGGTCTATTTCACTAACAGTAAGGCCTGTGTGAAGGATATAGAAACAGTGAATCAGTGACAGAGAAGCTTAGAATGGATTTATTGTGAGTAACAGCTGAGAAGTTCTGAGTACCAACAGGTCTAGCTGGCTAATGTGGACATAGATGGCTGAAAGTAAGTTTTATTTCAGGGAAAATAGTCTTTTTTATAATCTCCAAATAGGGAGACTCTATAGCACCCTTGGACAATCATTTAAGCAGAATTAGAATGCATGATATAAATCTCCTTAGCAAGGTTTCTCTGGAAGCAGTGTGTTTGGGCACATTATGGTTCGTGATTTCACCCTGATGCTGAAGCAGTACTATTTTAGGATTAAGTAAAGGGTTCACTGGAGATTACTGCTTATGAAACTACTTCCTTTAGATCTGACACTTAAAAAAACCCAAAAAGTATTGGCAAATGTCATTCTGATCTAAGAACTGTAGTTTTCTGAGGTGTACCTGAGTGTTACTTGTTGTCTCTGCTCTTCATAGGGCTCAACGTTTTGCGAGTAATCAATGAGCCCACGGCTGCTGCTATGGCTTATGGGCTCCACAAAGCTGATGTGTTTAATGTTCTGGTGGTGGATTTGGGTGGAGGAACTTTGGACGTGTCTCTGTTGAACAAGATGGGAGGGATGTTTGTCACACGAGCCATGGCAGGTAAGATAAATGCTTTTGTTTCTCAAGGGGTTCAAGGGAGGCAAGTGCAACCCCTTGAAGTTGGAGGGACTTTTTAAAACATACCAACCATGTCACAGAGTGTTTTCCTAATGCATTCTCAGCCGATTTTCATGCAAAATTAGGTTTGTGGCTGGTTTCAGCAATTAAGACCAGAGTCATAGGTTTTGGCTGACCCAGAGGGGTAAGTTGTGGTTTCATTTTATCCATGTCTGTTAACTTTTGCACCCATTAATAAAGTGCAGGTGCATGTTACAGTTACTTTGACTGGACTTTTGCAGAGCTGGAGTTGTTTAAAATCTTTCTGTCACCTTTGCCCAAACTGGGAATATAGTCAGATCACTAACCAGTGCTTTGGTGTGTCTTTGTCTTGTGTTTGCTGCCAGTTCAGTTGAGCTGGGTTTGGGAATGCATGGGCTGTTAACTCACAAGTTTTGTGATTGTTGTATGAATGATTCGTCCGTGGGCACAGAGCTCTGGCAGCAGTGTTTGGTGAAGAGACACATGCTTCAGCTGGCCTGCATGCACACATGGCTCTGTGCAGTGCCAGCTGCCTGTGTTGCTTTCAACAAGTAAGTCCTAATGTGAGCTGGTGCTGTTCAGTCCAGTTAGAGTGAAACAGCAAGAAAGATTCAGCAGCTTCACTCTGATTTAGACAGAGGTCCACTGAGTGAGTTCTGTTTTCAGTCAAAACAAAACAGTGGAAATCATTACCCATCATGTATGCAGTGGACAACAATTTTGTCTGTTGTCACAGCTCCGTGAGCTCATGTGCTTGTGGTCCTTCTGTGACTGTTCTGGCCCTTGAGCACCATCCCTGAGTGAAAGAGAAGTGTGCTGTTTTCTGGGGCTTTCAAGGTGCTCTGTCTGATGCCTTCTATTCTGATCTTTCAGGTAACAACAAGCTTGGAGGACAGGATTTCAATCAGAGGTTGATGGTGTATTTATATGATCAGCTCCACCAAACGTATGGTTCTCTGCCAGCACAAAAAGAGGAGGTTCACCGCCTCAGGCAGGCCGTGGAAGCTGTTAAATTAAACCTGACTGTCCACGAGGCAGCTACACTGAGAGTGCTGTTGACTCTGCCAGCAAACAAGCTTACAAGAGGACTTGCAAAAAGCCGGGTGAAAACAAACAGTGCGCTACAAGGTGAGGTTTCACAAGACACAAAAGGCCTGAAAAATCTTGGAGACACTTCCAAAGTAGAGGATGACTTTGTCGAAGTTGTGTTTGAAACGGAAATCTCTCGGAAGCTGTTTGAGACATTAAATGAGGACCTTTTTGAGAAGATTCTTGTGCCCATTGAACAAGTGTTGAAGGAAGGGCACGTGCACAAAGCGGAAGTGGATGAAATTGTGTTAGTTGGAGGCTCCACACGGATTCCCAAAATACGTGAGGTTATTCGGGACTTCTTTGGAAAGGAGCCCAACACCTCTGTAGATCCTGACCTGGCAGTTGTGATGGGCGTAGCCATCCAAGCAGGAATTCTTGCCGGGTCCTGGCCTCTCCAAGTCAGTGCTATAGAAATTCCTAACAAGCATTTACGGAAGACTAATTTTAACTGAAAAGAAACTCTTCTCAGTTGCATTCCAGCTCTCCAGAAGGATCCATACTTATCTGACTGGCAACAGAACTTAATGTTAGCTGCATTCTATTAAATTTTCACCTGTTCCAGTTAGATGTTACTGGGCACTTACCTGTGCTAAAGCTTGGTGTTACTTTAAAGGTACAAACAAGTTCTGAAGTGTGTTGTGTTTACTTGGAGATGGGATATTGGATGAAAATGCCAGTGATGACACACATTTTCTTGCTAAATTTTATTAGCAAGTCCTGGAGCAGTGTGTATTTAAAGTATAAAGGGAGCGTGACCAAAGGTTTGAGATGATGTGGTACTAAGGTATTCCTGGGTCCAGTGTATTTTCTTGGAAGGACTGTGAAGCAGCCTTAATGCACAGGCAGTGTTCAGTTTACACTTATTTATTAGATTGAGCCATTTGAGGATTTAAGCACCTTTCCTAAAGGCATCTTGCAGCTTAAGTGAAACTGAGGCATTCACTTGATTCTTTTGCTGTTCATAACAGCATAGTGGTATTGCTGATGCTCTGTGACAAACAGTCCCATGATTAGGAAACCTTACTGAAAACATAGCTCTTGCCAGTGCAATTTCTTGGTCTCCAAGGGCTTCATTCCTGACCTGGCTGTGATGGTTAAACACAGGTGCTGCTGTTTTACCACTGGCATTCTCCACAGAGAATGAGGGTATGTTGCCAAATATTCATACCTGCCCCTGCCTTATTTTAAAACTACAGAGATTTTATGTTTCTTGAAGCCACACCTGCCTGTCTTCCCTTGCATTTGACCAACACGAATTTCATTGTTCTGCATTTACAAGCGTGTGACATCTTCTCCATGAAGTACCCCAAGCCATACTGTCCTTGGGGAGAAAGTGTGGGACAGAAGGGTTGAAATGTAGTTCCTGTAGCCCTAGTAAATGAAAATTGACCCAGCTACTTCCTGCTTTTCAGCTCTTACGTGGTTTATGTTTTGTCATATCCCCCTCTAAACTGAGCAGAAGTTGTAGCTGTCCTATTGGGAAAGGAGCAGTGTTGTGTAACTCGGGGTTTGAGGTGGCACTTCCTAGGACTCTGTTTTAGGCAAACAGGTTGTTATGCAGATATCTTGAAAATGTGTGAGAAGAACAAAGTTACTGACCTGAAAAAAAAACAAATTGGTGACAGTTCTCTCTCTGGAGGGATTAAGCAATAATCAAACACCAGCTGAATTATATTATCTGCTTGTAACTTCCTACCAAAAAAACATATAATTCAGCTAAGACTGGTTTCAGCATCCATCAGCCCAGTCTTCATCAGGTAAGCTCTAATAACAGGTGGTTTTAAGGATTTTCTTGTCTTCTCCAGAATAATTTTGCATTAACCTTGCTAAGATAAAGTGTGGGGCTTAGATTTATTGTTTTAACCTATGACTATATTAAAATAGGCTTATTACTCTCCTGGCAGTAGGCCTGATTTATGGCACTGCCATAAATCAGTTGTGCTGATTCAGCTGTTTGCATAGCTATTGTCCAAATGCATCTTTGAAGTAATCCAATTAAAAACCTCTTAAATTGAATCATAGTTGCACACAGCCATTCCATCAGCATTGTTTAACTTGACAGAGGATTCCCAAAGTACTGCTGACATCTGTTGAGTTTTCCTGAGTTGAAAACCAAAGTTATTTTTTTATTTGAGGATTCTTCTTTTCCTTTGTGCCTCTTTGAAAGTGACCCCAGCTAAGTCTGTATGGAACTTGCAGTAAGTAAAAGTCTTGCAGTGAGAGAAGTGCCTCTTCAGTGACACCGTGGATGAATGCCACTATGCAGTAGAGTCCTCAGTTGCTGTTGGGGGCATTTGCTTTGCAATATAAATGTATGTGTTCAACATCTGTACCAGTGTCTTTAGAGTCACTGTGGCCTTTCCTTCTGCCCTGCTGTGAGTTCATCCCAAAATCCACTGGAGTTACGGTAGGGCTTTGGTCTTCATGCCTTTAATGTGCTGTGTAAAACAAGCAGACCGATACAGAAACAGAACCACATCACAGTGAAGTTAAATGATTAAAAGTTTAATGAAGTTAAATGATTTTGCAGTTTTGGGACAAGTTAGGTAGGAGATGTTAAAACTCTCAAAGCAAATAAATTAAGTACTTTTTTCTTTCACATCCTCCTTTAGCCTGGGGGAGTTAAATCTCCTTCAGTGTTAATCTGGGAACTGGAAGGGAAGCGCAGGTTGTTTACTTGTAAAAACTAAATTCACAAAAGGGTATTTATTCAGATTTCTATACAGGCTGGATTTTTTAGTAGAGAAGTTACTGTACACTGGATATCACAATGCATCCTTATTTATTAAATTTTCTGAATTATTTATTTTGTGTCTTTTAATACTGTATTTTGGCACAAACAATTAAGACGAGTCCACTGCACTAAGTGGGTATTTCCAGGTATGCACATGGGCTGCTTACCAAAAGGCTCTCTGTAAAAAAGTTGATATTGGAAGGCTGAAATCTTTCTGTAATCCTTATGATTGCCTTTAGTGGTAGGTGTGTAACAAATTTCTCTAGCTAAGGTTTATTTGGCAAGTTGAAATTCTGAAAGCATCAAGTGACTTCAACAATTGTGTGTTCCCTAATTGTTTCCCAGTGCAGATGATGAAATGCATTTTATAAATAACATTTTAGATTTTTTTAATAAAAGAAATTTCTACCCCTTGGATCTGTCTTCTTTCACTTTCTCAAGTAAGTTCTGGCTTCCTCAGATTCCTTTGAAATGTAGAAGATGAGGTTGTGTTCAGCTGTGAGAGAGTTTCTACTTCTGTGTTGTCTTGAGGAGCTGCAAAGTCTGCAGAGCCTGAACAATTACAGCGTTTCATAAGTGTTTCAAAGCTGGCAAAAAGCAGAAGTGTGTCTCTTCCTTAAAATGGGAAGCTGCTGCTCAACTTCTTTCCAGTTTCTCCTGTGATACTGCCAGGAAAGTGTAGAGCAAGGAGGACAAGCAGGGCTGAGGGGAGCAGCTCCAGAAGGTGGTGCATGTGGGATTTTTGAGTGCTGTGGGGAATGAAGTGGAAGCAGAGCATAAGCAGGTCCATGTTCATTCATGTGAAAAAAAATGATGGAGTCTTGGTCCCTTATGAGCCTCATTTTTCAGGTCTGCTCTGGTCCCCTACCTGTCCCCCTCTTCCTGTGAGTGGTCCCATAGGACAGGACTGGAACCCAATCCCTAAATACCAAGGAAGTTCAGGGAATTTTGGAGGAAGAAGGTGAGGGGAGTGAGGTGTGTGCCAAGCTGCAGAGGTACCACATGGCTTGCTTTGTGCTGGCTGGTGCCCTGATGTTTGGTGGGTTGAGTCAGTTCTGAACTCAGCCAAGTGGCCCTTCTTCATTTCCTAGAGTGAGTCTCCAGCATGACGTGTGTGAGGAGAGGAGAGGCTGCAGACCCTGGCTGATGTGCTTAAAGCAAAAGTGCCTTTCCCTGCCCACCCTAAGCCTGTTAGGGGATTTGCTTTGGAATGCTATTGCATGGAAACACAGCAGGAGCATTTCCTGCTGCTTCTGCCTCCACTGCACCCCCTTTTCTGAAGTTATTTCTCCTGAAAGAGAAGGAATGGCTTTGCTGACACTAGTCCAGCATTTTCTTTTCTCTCAGGCTTTGCCATTGTTCAGTCTGTGGCTCTCCCAGCTGCAGTCTGAAGGCAGCTGGAAGTAAGCACAGAAAGCCCTCCTCATAAATAAAAGTAAAGTAGAAATTACCACGCACTGATGCCTCACCTCAGACTGTTTTCTCTGGACCTTGCAAAAGGGAAAGGTTCCTGAGGTACTAAAGGCTACCTCTCCTAGCCTGTGTGCCTAAAACTTTCTCTTGGGCAAGAAATTAAGATTGTACTTGATACACCAGGTGTCAATTTTAAACTAATAAAACAGGGCTGTACCCAGGAACTTTATTCAGTTTGTTGGCATTTTTTAAGCAGTTGATAGGGATCTTAAGAGAAAATTGATTACATTGGTTGTGCTGGTATTAAATTTCAAGAGCTTCTGGAATGGCAATAAAAATGGAAATGACTATTTATGTGGCCTACAGAAGCAGATATGTTTAACTGACACTTCAAGTAAGTGTACATAACCTGCTGCTGTAATTAGTATGGAGGTTTACATTAATATTTACTAGCAAAGAGGCAGTTCCACCTGACTGCATTTTTTGGGATTCTTTCACAATAGGATTTTGTAATGATCAATTAAATATATATGAGGGTTTCAGTTTTTCAGAAATCACAAGAGGAAAACTGACGTAATGGGGCACATTTATTGCCTCAAGAACTACCTAAGTATACACAGGGATGTGCATATCCTAAAAATCAGCCCCAAGTGACATCTGTCTCTGTGTCCACACAACAAGCATTGTTTTTTTCCTGAATGTGTAATCATAGTAAGAATTATTAACTAAATGAGCATAATGTCAGAGCAACTTAGTTCAACTAAAACCAGCATGTCAACAAGATTTATTTTTCAATCAGTCTTTACTAATGCAACAGTTTTAACATACACCATTGAAATCCTTGCTTCATTCCCTTGTGCCAATGCCAATATGATAAAAGTAAGTGATTCATATAAAATCTGAATTTTATGAAACCTGATCAATGTATACAGATTGTAGCAGTAGTGAAGAGCAATGCTGTGAGGAGCTCTAGAGTAAGTCAGTTGTTTTATATGGAATACAGAATATTGCACCTATATATGCATATATATATATATATATATATATATAATGCAGAGATTCCTTGAGCATTCCTTCAGAACTCACTCAGTAGTTTTCTTTATCTTATCCCAGCCTCTGCAGCCATTTCAGAAAAGGCACTTTCTTGTAGTAACAAATTCTGTGGTGTATCATATTCTAGAATCCTTCCTGCATCCAGAACAAGAACTCTACAAGAGCAGAAAGATTACAGAAGACAAATCAGCTCCTCAGCCACATTTTCCAGTCCTAGTACAGGTATCTCTGGATTATGGGAATGCATTTCAAGGAAGTAATTTATTTTTCAAATGGCTTATCAAAACTTACCTTTCTGAATCCATGACTCTGTGTAACCTGTGGGCTATAGTTAACACTGTGCAGTTGTGAAACTCTGTTTTGATGGTGGAGTGCACAAAGTTATCTGTTTCTATGTCAACAGAAGCTCATCTAGGACTAGGATTTTTGTCTTTCACAGCAAAGCACAGGCCAGACAGACCTGCTGTCTCTGCCCAACACTGTTAAAAATACATTTGAAAAGGGCAAGTCAGGCACATGGAGAAAAGGGAGCACAAAATAAAGCTGAGATTACTGTGATGCATGTCTGTACTTCTTTCCTAACAACACCTTATGCTTCTGAAAAGACCACTGAAATATGTTCATCCTGCTTTGGAATTTTCTTTCCTCTTGCTCAGTGTATCAATAGTAGTTAAGCTAGGACTCTTCAACACTCATGGCTGAACTTTGAATTTTAAACCCAGTCTTCAGTTTCTATATTCACATTATAATGGGCACTCAGAATGAGCCAGATTGAATGCTGAACCACTTTTTAATAATGTTCAGTGTAAAAATTTGGATACTTCTGTATGTTAGCTGAACTATGTCCTTCTAGAAATGTCCTCCTGAAAATGATCTATCAGAAAAATTCAGGTTGATATTCAGTACATTATTCAAGACCTGTCCCTTTGCTGCTGCTATCTTCAATATTTGTCTCCTCAGTTTAGAGTTCTTTTAAGTGTCACCCTCCTGGCATAACTATGGTTTAATGTTTTAAAGTTAAAACTGAGTTGCTGTGCCTAAGCAAATAGAACAGAAGAATAAGCTCTCTGCACTTTCATGGATTTCACATTTGTTGAGGTTTTTTTTGGTTGATTGTTTCGTGGTGTTGTTGTTGGGTGGTTTTTTTTGTTGTTGTCATCTGTTTTTGTTTTGTTGGATTTGTTTTGTTTTTCTGGTTAGATTTATTTTTTTTAATTTAAATAAATGAACATTTTTCTACCCAAGTCTAATCAGGTGCTACATGAATTGCAACACCACTCCCCCACTTCTTTACACTTACTTATATACTTGAGCTGAAAATAGTCCTTGGCTTCCCATACAACCCAGGCCATCAGAATTTATACCACTGTGACCAGTTGGTCACCTCAAAGTAACTTGCACTACCAGAATAGTTCTACCAATAATGACAGGAGATGTGTCATTTCTATCCTGATACCTTCTGAAGTAAATTCTCTGGAAGGACATAGTTTTACATTACTGAAAAATAATGGCATTAGCACTTTCTTGATTATGTACCTAATATTTTCAACACCTTCTGAAATCTCATGGAGGAGCTTCTTCAGTGACTGGACAAAATCCTTTAAGTCACGTAGCTCCAACACTTCCTACAGTTCAAGATGAGTGTTTTCCAAGTGGATCCAGATTTGACTGCAGTGTCCCAGAAAACAAGATGGGGTCCTAAACTAGCAGCAGAATGTGAATGCACAATTCCACCATAATCCTAAAAGAAGTCCTTACATTAACAGAAGCAACTGAGACAAATAATCTTTGAAATGGATCTTTGCAAGGGAAATTGTAACAGTTTGAAACTGGTGAATGGGAGGACAAAAATTGTGTGCAGTCTCTGTGAGCTCAGTTCTACATATTATTCTCAAATAAAAATCCCACAAACCTCAGTAAAAGTTTAATAACTATACCTGCTACCACCACTCACCAATATGAAAGTCAATCTAATTGGTCATTTTCTCTGCACAGAAATTAAATGAATGTTCAGCATTTGGGATGAATGCTCACCTCTTTATCAACTGTTGCATATTCACAAATTCCTTCAATTGAAAGTGCATTGGTCTCAATTTCACATGCTCTATACACTTAAACATCTAGAATCTGGATCACCTGGGGAAATACATACAAAAATAGGAACAACAAATTTGACTGTACTAGAACACAGCACATTAGTTCAAAAACTTACCCAAACTTAAACAACTCATAAGCTGCATGCTTAATGACAGAGGCTAAAAATTGGACAGAACATGTTGGCACATCACATGAACCAATGGTTAGAAAATCCCTGTTCTCAGTGCTCCTCTGAGCAGCTCTTGCTTTCACACTGCACAATGGCTGTTGTAATTTGCACTGATATAAAAGCTCCAAATATCAGAAACTACATCAGGGTCATCAGCAAGTGTGCACTATTTGTATGAAATGTTGAAAGGAAAAGTTTATGGTTCATGGTGTGATGAATCAATCACTGCACTATTCCCTAGGTAAAACAAGCCAGTAATGTAGAACAATGGTTTTGTAATGGAGGTATATATTGTCTCTGCCAAATTTGTCACCTTCAAGCACTGGGGATGCTTCTGCAGACAGAATCATCATAGAATGATGGGTTAGAAGAGACCCCAAAGATCTCCTAGTTCCAAACCCCCATGGTACCAATTCCATGGTTAAATATTCCCACTTCTGTAGGAAAAGAGCAAGCCAAATGGATTCTGAAGGTCAGCCTTTTGGAAATGTTGCGTGCAGCTAAAGAAAGAACCGTATCAGCTGGACAACAGATGAAGGTGGAAAACTCTGACTGTCATCACCCAGTACAGTATGAGACAAAGGAACTCTTGTGAGCTGGGTGGGGTGTGGATATGCCATGACAGATAATTGTCTCTATGGGTTTTTTTTTTTCATTTCTATTCATTCAAATCTCTCAGCTGTGTTTCTGAAGCTCTTACCACGGTGAGAATCTGGACAACACTGGCTCCTAAGCATCACAAAATTAAAGAAAATTTAATTCTTAGTTTATGTCTACGTAATACTTAAGATTTATTCTAACTATTCATCAATAAAACTTAGCTTACTTAAGACACACTTTGAATATGTAGTTCTCATCTATCACCTTTGCAAGGGCAATGCCAAAGTAAATGATATTACTGATCTTTTAACTAAACACTCCTAGATAACATTCAGTAAGTGAACATAGAAAAGGAATTAAATATGAAGTACAGTTGTGCATGACTATGCCACTTCTTTGGTTTAACCAAACACTTAAAAATAAGCCTACTTTCATTAACTTGATTTTAAATATATTTTAATAATTATTATTCCATTTGCATTCAAAAGTGGAAAATAATTTATCATAAGCTTCCCAAAATTAATGAAATTAAAAGGGAAACTCTGTCCTGCCCAGGAGATGTGTCACTGATGCCCCCCTGTATAGTCACCTACTCAACTTCATTGTAATTCTTTTCATATGCAATGTGGTAACAGCAAAATGTTTATACGATTACTTACATTTAGAGTATAGGATATTGATAAACCCACTGTAGAAGAACTCACTGTATTTCCAGACAGTGCTACAAACAATTCAGCAAAGAACACCATTAAATTTCCCAAAAACTCAAGCCTGACAGATAGCCACCTGTAAATCAAGGCAAAGAAAAAAATGGAATTACTCACCAATATTTTTATAGCCTCTTGAGCTCTGAGATCATTATATTACGAATTTACCCACTTCACAAAAGAGATAAGTACTATCATTCCCATTTTACAGATGAGCTAGGTGGGCAATATGACATATCTGGAACTGGTAGCACTACTAAAACCATAATGCATGCATTAACTCCCTTCACTCCTCATACTGCTTTCCTGCTCCTCCTATCTAAAAAAGATTCAGGTATAGGGCTGAAAAACAGACCAGGAATCTATTAGCTCCTCTGTGACTGTAACTGCACTGAATCACAAAGGAATGCGAGGAAACAGATTTTATTTCTTTAAACCCGAGATTCCACTCTCAAGAACTCCCTGGTGCCTGTGAGTACAGACACCAGGTTACTTCCACATGAACTACTGAAATATAAATTCAATTTGTTCATAAATTTGCAAGAGGAACTGTTAGTTGAAATGTAGCATAGTCCATGCTTATGACCTATTGGTAAACTTTTTTTTTCTTTTTTTGTTTAAATATTCTCATCCCAGACAGCATATGTATATTTTCTATATACCTCCCAGTTTCTGGTAGATAAATACAAAATCTGTGAATTCAGTGCAAAGAGTGGTGGATAAATTGCTCTTGTCACAGAACCACAGAAGGTGCCGAGTTGGAAGGGATCCACATGGATCATCGAGTCCAACTCCTGCACACAGGACCATCCCCAAGAGTCCCCCTGTGTGCCTGAGAGTATTGTCCAAACACTTCTCTGTTTCTCAGTGGCTTTACTCTGACTAAAGCTAAACATTGATTTGTGGAATTCCACAGAAGAAGATTTACTTACAAATGCAAACCTGCTCTCAAGTACCTATTTGAGATGAGATTGTTGTAGAACCAAATCAAGTTCTCATACACAGCATCATACACATCTCATACACAACAAAACAGTTATCTTTCCTAATGAATCTCTCCTGGGAGCCAAATGCTTGAATTGTTGATCTCCCTGCCAGAGCCTCACTGAAGGAGAAGGTCACTGGAGACTGTGGTGCTCCTGCCAGCTGGATTTGCTGAGAACTCGTGATGTAGTAGCACTTATAGAACAACACAGACAGGTTCCAGTTAAGGATTCTGATAGGTTATCCCTGTAAATTTTCAATATGGAAAAGAACTGGAAGTGTCTACACAGAAAAAAGTATTCACAACAGAAAAAAATCCTACAGTCTCTTGGGACACACTAACATTGTAATGATGACATAAGTGCAGTATATAAATTACTGGCAAGGTTAAAAAAAATAGCATTATCTCCAAATTCTATAAAAAATGTGCTGTACCACAAGAGGTATGTAACAACCAACTAAAACTTCAATGTATCTTTCAAGTTAAAATGTCCTGCATCTTTCTCAGATGCAATCATACTATTTCTTCAGTGTAATGATGTCTGAATTTCAACTCCTTAGCAGGGTGAGAAAAAGGTGTTTGGTCCACGAGTGGCACAAGGCAGAGGAGAAAGCAAGGTGCACTGGGGGTGTGATGGGAGGGAAGGCAGGCACTGGGCAGCTCCCAGTGGGATGCAGCAGGTGGGGGTCTGGTGAGCATGTTGGCTACAGCTCGAGTAACACCTAGGGGGTGCATGTTTTGTCCCTGTAGTAATCTGATCTTAGTTGGGCACCATGTGCCCACCAAACTCTGCTATCACTCCCCTTCCCAGCAGGACAAGGGAAAGAAAAATAAGATGGAAAAGAACTAGTAGGTTGAGATGAGGCAATTTTCTAAAGCAAAAAAGGAAAAGTTTATGTGTGCAGAAGCAAAGAGAAAAGTTAATCTCTGCTTCCCATCAGCAAGTGATGTTAAGACACTTCCTGGGAAGCAACATGGGGTGGCTGCTCCAAAAGGCAAACACTAAAATAATGAATGTCCTCTGTTCCTCCTACATCCCTCAGCTTTTATATCTGAGCTGACATCACATGTTGTGGAATATCCCTTTGGGTAATTTGGGTCAGTTGGCCTCATTGTGTCCCCTCCCAGGATCTCGTCCACTCCCAGACCCTTGCTGATGGGCGAGTATTTAGAGTTCATTTTCTCTTAGAAGCTTTCACAGTGCTATGCTTTGCATGGGTAGCTGGAAAGGTGTTGATAACACAGCAGTGTTTTGGCTACTGCTGAGCAGCACTAGCTCTCTGTCTCAGAGCCAGTACAGCCTCCCTGCTCTTTTATCCAACTGTTTTTCCTTCCCTCCTGTGGGAGGTGGCCCAATTCCCTGACACCAGCACAAGGGGCAGGACCTGGCCCCCAACACCACCGGGTCCCTGTGAGTGGCCGGGAGGGAGCACCACAGTGGGTAAGAGATGTTGCTGGTGGGGACAGGAACCCCTGTGGGGTCACCGATGGCCACAGGGTAGAGGCAAATACCCCTCATGGAATTACAGGTACTCCAGGGGATCACAGATGCCCCATGGAGGGGGGACCAGATGCCCTGGGGGAGAGCAGTCACCTGTGGCTCGGGAGGGACAGAAACTCTCCAGTGTGGGACATGCCTCGAGGAGGGAGGGAGGGAGGGAAGATACCCTGGAAGATGCAGATACTTCCAAGATCACCCATGATGGGGGGACCAGACATGCCCCGGGGGTCACAGGTACCCTGAGGAGGGGGGAAGACCAGTGGGGTCGCAGATACCGCCCTCACAGCACAGATGACAGAGACCCCCAGCCATGGATGCCAGCTGCCCCCAAAGGAGATACCCCATGAGGATCACTGATACCTCCCCCTGGGGTCACTGGTACCCGTGGGGGGTCACATACCCACCATTAGTCACAGATATTCCGTGGGGATCACAAATCCCCCCTCACTGGGGTCACAGCCGTCTCTGGGGGTGGTCACGAGCGCTCCGACTCAGCCACCACCTGTCAATCAGGCTCAGCCCCGCCCACATCCCCGCCCCAGACCACGCCCACCCATTCTTCCTCCTGAGGGCCTGGGCCCGCCGGACATCACCGCCCTCCCTCTGCGCATGCTCCGTGCGCTGTAACTGCTTCCGGGCCGGACTCCACTTCCGGCTCTGCGGCCGGCGCCGGCCTGGCGCTGCTGCCGGTGTTCCTGCCATGTCCACGCTGTTCCCCTCGCTCCTGCCCCGCCTCACCGAGTCCCTCTGGTTCAACCTCGACCGGCCGTGCGTTGACGAGACCGAGCTGCAGCAGCAGGAGCAGCAGCACCAGGCCTGGGTGGGCACCGGGATGGGGGGAGATGCGGGGCCGGGTATCCGGAGGCCGGGAACGGGTTCGGGGCTGGGGAGCGGCCCCCGCTCCTCCAGCGGGCACGGCCGCGGTGCTCGTTTCAGTGCGGGGGTGGGGGTTCCCGCGTGTCCCGGCACACGGGGCTCCTCCGGTGCATCGCTCCCCCGCCTGTTCACCGGCCGTGCCCGTGCTTCAGCGTTTGAAATGGAAAAATTATGAATTAGGAATCAGGCATAAAGAAATGTTTTGACTAGAAGAGGGGGCTGCCGAAACCGTATGGAATGCTTACTGCTCCCACAAGAGCAGGAAGAGAGCAAGACTACAAGATAAAGAGCTAGGATGCACAAACAGGATGCAAGGACAAAGGCACCACAGGATAAGGGGATTCTTTGGACCCCTAAGCCGGGAGAAATGGTATCAAAGTCCAAAAGGCGGTCAAAGGACTAAAAGGAGCATGTTCAAGGAGAAAAGGTGAAGAGTTCAACTGAGGAGGAATCGCTGACTTCATCCCAAAGACCCCCAGACCACCAGAATGGCCAACAATGAGCCATGCGCAGTCAGAGAGAGGCGTGGAGCTAATTTTAATATCAAGTGGGGATAGGCAGAGTTAGGAAATGAATATGTATTAGGTGTATTGTGTAACCCTGGTTTGTAGAGAAAAGGAGAGGGGCAAGTGTCCAGGGTGTGCATGTTTTTGGAGGGGATACCCACATGCACCTCAGCGCTGAATAAATACAAACCTACTCTTATAACTTACTCTGTGGCTCATAGATTTTTCTTTCCACATACCACATCCTGTGCCGGTGTTGCCGGCTTGGGCACCGCTGCTCTCGTGTCCATCATCCCTGTGTCACACCGACTCAGGGAGGCTGTTACCGGAGCTCCCTGTTTGTGGTGTGGGGGTTAATTAATAACCTGCTGAACCGAGGCTCCCACACCAGCTCCCAATTAATGAATTAACTAATCTCCCGAGGGAGGCGAGGAGCGATTTCTGATCCTGGTAAGTGACAAGTGTTTGTGCTGTGAGCCTGGTTTGGTGCTGCAGTGCCCCTGAGTATGGGGGGAAGAACAGTTCATCCAGCTGATCAGATGTCTCAGATTTGGCTCTTTTTTGATAAAGAAATGCATAAGCTTTGTGTCTGAGCTCCTCCTGCCACACAAGGGGACACCTGGAACCCTCTCAGCCCCAGAGTGGCATTGGGACCCTGCCTGGAGCCAGGGTGCTCAGGCAGGTGTCTGTAGCTGCTCTTCCTTGCTTGGCTGGGGGCTGCCAGGGAGGCAGCAGGGCTCGGGCTGCAATTAGACGTGGTCAGGAAGCGACACAAGGCAGCAGCTGAGCCCAAAGGGCCTGTTTGCTGGGGTACCATGGAGCTGTCGGGGTGCTCACCTGCCTCTCTCCCTTCCCCAGCTCCAGAGCATTGCTGAAAAGGACAACAACTTGGTGCCCATAGGAAAGCCAGCGTCCGAGGTGGGTGTGTGGGCAGGGAAGTGAGGGGTTGCCACAGGGCTTGAGGGGCAGAGGGGGTTGCTGGAGCTGTTATGTCCACAGCACTATGATGAGGAGGAGGAGGAGGATGACGAAGATGATGAAGACAGCGAAGAGGACTCAGAAGATGATGAGGACATGCAGGACATGGATGAGATGAATGATTATAACGAGTCTCCTGATGATGGGGAAATCAATGAGGTAAGTAGTGTGAGACCCTGAGCATGAGCTCCAGGGGCTGTCTTCTCTCCTTCATTCCCTCTGTTGGGTTCTCACTCTGGTGCAAGATCTCAAACCTCTTTATTTCCCAGGTGGACATGGAGGGGACAGAGCAGGATCAGGACCAGTGGATGATCTGATTGTGCCACAACCACACCAAACTGGAGGCTGGGGGAGAGCCTTTGCCCCTCACGGCTCTGGGGGACAGTTCAGTGAAGCTCCTCCTGCCGTGGGTGCTGTGTGGGGCAGGGGGGTTCTGAGGGGAGACTGCCACCTGGCACATTAGAGCTGACACGTCTTTTCTAATAAACTCAGTTTTCAAGAAAACAGCCCCAAATCTGGTGTCTGAGGCCACCAGGACAGGCAGGGAGTACCACTCAGGCAAGTGCAGGGCTGCCCCCCACCATCCACTGGTGTGCCTGGCAGACCTCCCTGTACAGTGCAGGCAGGAGCACTACAGGGAATGAGCCCCCTCCTTACCCACTGTGCCCCACCACAGACCACAGCAGCCACTGTGTTTCCTCCAGAGCCCATGTTGAGGCTGAGATGGGGGTTGGGGACCTGGCACCCTGCCGGTAACCGTGGCCACCACAAGGCAGGAGCCCCTTGCACACTCAGTGGGTGCCGGTGTAGCGCAGCTCGGCGATCCCATCAGGAATGGCGCGGAAGTACTCCAGGCTGGCGCGGTGCACCTTGCTGTGGTACTTGCCGCAGGTCTTGGCGTACTGCAGGAAGTGGGGTGCCCCAGGGAAGAGGA
The DNA here is from genome assembly GCF_971803275.1 of Cyanistes caeruleus. NCBI lineage: Eukaryota > Metazoa > Chordata > Aves > Passeriformes > Paridae > Cyanistes > Cyanistes caeruleus. Next base: position 104,161,469 of record NC_141703.1, read on the forward strand.
CATTATCAGCCAGGATGGTGGCCCCCTCAGCCAGCAGCTGGTGGCTCTCCAGCAGCCGTAGGTCCCGCAGGTAGCAGCGTTTGCAGTGATCCATGAAGACCAAGTTGGCATTCGTCAGGCCGTGCTTCTCCCGCAGGCGGGGTATCACCTCCTCCGAGGGGCCCACGATCAGCTCCACCTGTGCTGCAGGACCCTCAGTTACTGGGGCAGGGTGTCAGGGTGCCCACCCATCACCCTGCTTCACAGGCTGCTGAGAGGTCCAGATGGGACAGGACCTTTCCATCCCCACATATACTACCCAGCAGGTGCCGCAGTCCCTGCCACAGCGGCGAAGGACCCCCACCCATCTCCTCCCCGGTTTCGGCTGCAGAGCTGGGCTTTGTCCCAGATCCCGGGTGCTCACCGTCTGCTCACTGAAGCCAGCCAGGCGGATGACCTTCTCGGCCACGGCGGCGTGCCGGGGGTCCCCCTCGATGGTGTAGAGACGGGCACCTGGGGGCAGCCCCTGTGCCAGCAGCACGGTGCCATAGCCACAGTACGTGCCCAGCTCCAGCACCCGCAGTGGTGCCCGCTCCAACAGCACCCGCTCCACGATCCGCCCTGACGTGGCACGAGCCTCTCAGCACCCACGCGCCTGTGCCACCCCAGCCCTGGGCAGGGCGAAGGTGCCAAGCGGTTCCCAGTGCCCAGAGGGACGGAGGAAATGCCACAGCCAGGCCAGTGATGCCACACCAGCAGTGCCGTGGCTGTGCTGGCAGTGTGATGGCCGTGGCAATGGTGCCACAATCATGCCAGTGGTACTATGGCTATATCAACAATGCCACTACCATATGGTGCTGGCACCACACCAACACTGTCACAGCCACGTCAGTGGTGTCACAGCCGTGCCAGTGGTGCCATGGCTGAGCCCAGTGCCATGCCCCACGTGGGGTGAGCACACAAGGGTGGCACTCACCTTTGTCAGGCCCCACACAGCTGAGGTGCTCACAGTGGTAGCACCACTGGTCGAAGGTCTGGAGGATGTGGTGGGGGTCCCCAGGGATGGCGTGGGCCAGCACGTACTGGAAGGCACGCTGCTCCCGCGAGGTGCCGGTGAGCCGGTCCCGCAGCCAGGCCACCAGCACTGCCCGGTACAGCAGCAGCAGGTAGTGCCGGTACCGGATCAGCAGGGTGACAATGAAGGGGAGGAAGGCCAGGGCAATCACCGGAGACACCATCACAAGCGAGAGAGGCTGTGATTTTTGTACAGTTGCTGAGTTGACTTGGTTAGTTTCCTACTTATCTTGGGAGTTCTGCCAAATGGGAACTTCTGCACCCTTTGTGTCTATCAGTAGCATAACCTTGGGCCCAGGCTTTGAAAATCTCCCCTGTGCAGATATTGTTGAAGCATGTGAGTCCTAAACCATAATGAGGCAAATCTATCCCCTCACAGGGGATGCTGTGGTAGGGCATCCTCCCAGGGTGCCAGCTCCTATTCATGGCACGAGTTGGCTGGAAGTACCTCTCCCTGGCTCCAGTGCTGCTGGGCCTGCAGGCCTGGGGCACCCCAGGATGCTGTGGAGGTCCCTGTGCCAGGGCTGGGGAGTTCTGGGGACCCATCTGCCAGGGTCCAGATATTGGGGTCGGCATGGCTGACATCCCAGGGGATTGTGCTGCAGTGAGGGGCCTTGTACACAACCCCTTCCACCCCCCTTGGTCCAGCTTTGCTGCTCCCACCCCCCATACCCTGCTCCCCACACCCTGAGCTGCTGGAGGTGCCCAGCCACAGCGACAGGATAGGGCAATGGGGGTAGCACCTACCTGTCCCCACACTCCAGGCAGGCAGAGGCAGGCAGTCCTGTGTGGAGCCCTGCTGCCACTCAATTATTGATGGTGTCACCTCAGCTGCAGCTGCTATCGGAGCTCTGGTTACCAGCTCAGTGGGCCTGGCAACAGAGACGGGGCCAGGCTGGGGCTGGGAGGTAGTCCTGGGCTGCACAAGGGGGCCTGGGGTCAATGGTGTGGCTGGGGTCCCAAGACTGGTGTGTAGTACCAGCAGCTGTGGTCCTGATGCTGGAGCTGAGCTCCTGTCACTGGGCACTGAGAACTTGGGGTACTGGAAACACTGGGCACCAGGAGAATGGGGAGCCAGAAGCACTGGGAGGACTGGGAGCCAGAATCAGTGGACACTGTGGGTCCCAGGACAAGGGGGGCACTGGGAGCACTGGGGGTGTGGAGGATTGGAGCACTGGGATCTGTTGAGGTTTAGGAATGGTACTCCCCTGTTCAGTGCCCCCACAGAGACCCTCCAAACCACACCCATTCTCTCCCTCCCCTGCTTTCCTCTCCCCCTTCCCTCAGCAGCAGGATGGAGAGGAGAACTGGAGGCACAAAAGGTAAAGATCTCCGGTTGAGATAAGAACAATAAAGCAAGAAACAGTTCTAACACTTTTCACATGTTTTTTTTTTCCCATTTGAAATTTTTGAATTGTGTATATCATCTGACCCAAATAATTTTTCAAAGAAAAAAAATGTTAAAAATCAGTAATGGTCACAAAACATAATATACAAAATTACTTGAAATAACATTGAATATATTAAGTGACAGGAAGTTGCAAGACTTGATAGAATTGTACTTTCAGTTCCTATTTTTTGGTGGAAAATTTCTCAAGAAGCTGAGGAAGTTCCTGGTGTATGTGAGGAGGTGAATGACAATAACAACTTCATGGTCTACCATAAAAGAGGAAAGGAAAATGAGCATGAAATTTGCTTTCTAGAAAATACTTTACATGTACCACAGAATATTTGTTCCTGGAGATCTAAAAAGTTGTTATATTGCCATTGTTAAATAATGCCATTAGATAATATATCTGTTACTATGTATAAACAGTACTCCACCAACTAGTTGAATGTGATCTCTAAATGTTGCAAACTTTGGTTTTTGTGCAAAAAGCTAACAGCAGTCTCATGGTCAAGCTCAAATCAGAATAACACTGTGGAATCTAAGTGCACAGCCTACAATTCTGTGAGCATCAATGAACAGCAACAACCAGTTTAAAAAAATTTCACCTGCTAAACCAGGAATATGTAATTTACTGAAGAAAGAAGCATCCTCTTCAGTGTTGCGCTTCTGTTTAAAAACAAAGGAAAAAGCATCCATGATGCTTGAAAGAACAATGTTCTTGTTGGATTTTTTGTTTTCTTCTTTATTAAACATGTAGTTTTAGAAGATATTTAATTCTGAGCTATCAAAAGGCCTGTACCTATACAACCTGTCTGTTTTGGTTTTTTTTTTTGCCTGTCACCTTCTCCCACCAATACACTCCAACAAAGGTTTGGAGAGAGATCTACAGCCTCATGAATGAATAGAACAACTTAACTGGTTTCATTAAATCTTTGTCAGTTAAAATCCTGCAGGGTTTATTTTATTTTTTTCTCTTATTTGAGAGTATAGCTATTGGAAGTCATCAACAGCTAATACTTAAAGAACAGCAGAGCCCTTTCAGGACACCCTAAGAAATAAAACACCACTAACACGTGCTATATGCGCATAAAGGTGTATGAGACTTGTGCACTGCTGCCAATTTCATAAGGCATTGGAGATAAGAACAACAGAGGCAAACAAACACGAACTCTCCCGCAGTACCCGAGGACTGTGTGTGTATCCACGCCCAGGAGGGGCTGCAGCACACCCAAGGAGTAAAGTCTGTCCCTCGGTCACTCCTTGTAATAATCCCGGCCCAAGGACGCAGTTGCAGCCTTTTCCAGCAGGTGCCGTGAAACACCCACCGACACAACCGGCGCTCCTCTGCAGTTTTCCACAATAATTTTTGTTGTGCTTTCAGTAAAATGATGAATGGTTACACGATAATGCGACATATGACCGCAAACAGGCGATAAAGATGTATGTCCCCCTTCCCTGGCAAACACACCCGCTCCTGCACCTACGCGCCCTCACAGCACGGCGCGCTTGGCTGTGGAGGGACACCCATGGTCGTGCCCGTTCCCTGCTTAAACCCTGCTCCTGTCTGCGGCCTGAAATGATTCCCTCCTTATCCATGCAAAGGATATATCCCAGGCCACATCAGCTGCGCATTCAGAGGAAAGACTAGCAGGCATCCATCCCGGAGTGCCGGCGGGTTTCGGGGGCCAGGGGAGGAAGAGGGCACCGTTCGGGGTCCCGCAGCCGCCCGGAGCTCCACCGAGAGCCCCCCTCCCTCCTTCTCCCTTCTCCCCGGCCCCGTCACCTCTGGGCCGGGTCCCAGCAGCTCGTAGCGTCCCCGCCACTGCCCTCGGAGGCGGCCGTGGCTCCGGCAGCGCCCGCCGGGGGAGGGAAGGTGAGGGCGGTGTTGCCGCCTCAGCCTCGCCGGGCCGGTCCTGCCGGGCCCCGCTGCTCGCCAGCCCCGGCACCTCGTGAGGGAACCGGGGACAGGAGGCGAGGGAACGGCCCGAGGCTGAGCCAGGAGAGGTTTAGGCTGGATATCAGGCAAAGGTTCTTCCCGCAGGGGATGTTTGAGCACTGGAACAGGCTCACAGGGAAGTGGGCACAGCGCTAAGGCTGACTGACTTCAAGAAGTGTTTGGACAGTGCTGTCAGGCACAGGGTGTGACTAAAGGATGGTCCTGTGCAAGACAAGGAGCTGGACTCCATGATCCTGGTGGGTCCCTTTTAATTCAGCGTAATCTGTGATTCTGTTGTGCTGTAGCTATTGTATGCATAACACATTTCAAAAAATAGTATGAATCTTAAATATTCCTTTTTTGATGCAGTTCAAAGATATGAAAATTTCTCTCACGTAAAAACAGAAACCCTCCCTAAAAAACCCAAAACCAACAAAAAACCTGCAACAAACAAACAAAACCCTTACACCCCCCCCCCCCAAAAAAAAAAAAACCCAACCAAGCAAACCAAAATACCAAAACCAACAACAACAAAAAAATTAATCCAGTTATCCAGTATTAACGTGGCTTTTTCTTGACTTCCTGTGGTCCTGGCCACACTCTCTTTGTCTCCTGTTGTTATTTTTGGTACTCTGTGTGTCACTGTCACAACTCTGCCATTTTATCATTCTTTCCGAGGGCCTTTCCTCCACCTGGTACCCTTCACATTCACTTGAATGTGGCAGGGCCAGTTCAGGAGAGCTCTGTGCAATCTTGACATTTGTATCTTGATTCTGCTAAGGACAAAACCATAAATTTGAAGGCACTGGTGGAGACATCTCCTGGTAAGGAAATTGTTGACCTGATGGACTCTTTGCTGTATGTTGTTGTGCTAAAAAATGGTACTTGTAGAGAAATAGGAACTTGAATTGTTAACACTGTGAAAGTTCTGAAGAGTTTAATTTTGCATACATTATGGCTTAAAAAATTAAAAGACTGACAAGCTATAAAATAACACCGAAATTTTGAAAATAAAGCTGATCTACCTTATTCCAACATCTAGTATAGTTAGTAAAAGGAACAGAAAAGAATGACATGTGAGGGGATACACAGTCTGCGGGCGTGCTGGAGGAGACAGGGAGGGGGACAGAGCAAAGAGTGGCACAGTGGGCACGGGTCCAGCTGTGGGCAATGCCATGGTGGTTGCATGACACTTCAATGTTTCAAGGCATTTAATTCAGTTTTTCTTTCCTGGGTTTCCCCTGCTGACAGAAGGAAAAGGTAGATGGTGGTAACCCTTGCAGTAGAACCACGCACGGTACAGGAACAAGGCCCTGAAAAGAACTGTGTGTGCCACAAAGTATTTCCTTCTCCTCTGAGTAAAACTGCAAATGAGCAGTGAATAACTTCTGGGAAACTATATAGTTATGTGAAAATCGAGCTAAGAAACTGCACTCCCCAAATGCTGCCCTCATCAGCATGGTAAAGCATTGTGATAGTTACTGAAAAAATGCACATAAACAATATTGGATGTTCATTTCTCAAAAAAAAACCCCAAAACTATTGGAGTATGATTGCCATCTTTAAAGCTGGAGTTACAACTGCCTTATAACCCACAGCTGCCTGGTTGCTACAAACAGGTTTCCATTGTGTACACATATTCAGCATTCCAAGTATACTTTAAAGTGTTATTTTACAAAGGAGTGCATTTTCAGAAGTCATCCTGATGACAGCAATGCGAAAAATAATCATTAAAGAATTTATTTTCCAAAGCATAAATAGTGTGCATTGCTTCAGTGCCCATATTTTCTAATGGAGGATTAGTTACCAACTTGTCAAGCCTATTTAGGAAGGGATTATCAATTTACAGGAATTGCAAATATCAGTGTAGAAGACAGTAAGTCTTAAATTTCTTCCAACAAGTCACAGTTTTTTTGTTGGCAATCTTTAGACAGCTTGTTTTCATATTTAAACATACTGCATTGCAAAAGCCTGGTGGGATTTCCTTTTGCCTGGAAGGGAGCAGTGCTCTTAACCTTAGCGGTTAGAGAAGAATTTTTCTGTAGATGTGACTTGAGATGTAAGAGAAATTAGAGTTCTGAGAATTGGATTTCCCAACACTACAGGATCCCTGGGGGCAGAGAGGGGATTAGAAGGGGAAATACCATTTGCATGTGACCACAGATCAGCATATCAAGGCTTGTGTAAGAATTTTATCTTAATCTTGAAAAACCACACTGCAATGTTTTTAGATGCTATTTTATCAAAAACTTCTGGGGATAAATTTAATTGTAATAGTGCAATCCTTTTATTGATAAACCATAGCAATCTTGTACTGTAGTACAATTAAAATTTTATATATTTTTTTCAGCTTGAATACTTAGCCAGTGTTGAGAGTTTTTTAGTAGCTGGTAGTCTGTGGGGGTCCCCTAAAATTATCGGGGTTTATTCATCAGGTGATACTCTGACAGTCCTGAGAATTGTGGGGGACAAAGTCCTGAAGAGGCAGTGCCAGCATCTTCCACTGGTTTACATAAGGCACTTTTGAAGCAGATAACTCTGAGTTTCAATGTGAGGAGGGAGTGCATCCTTGTTGGAAAAGCATGAGGGATAATGAGTGGGCATAACAACAATGTAGCAAAGTGGGATGGGAAATAGCTGAATTTTGACGTTTGTGAGAGTGTACCTGAAACTCTGAGTCACCATGAAGGATTTATCTGGCAGAGAGCTGCCAGTAGAACCTACAGTATAACCAGTAAGAGGAGTTGAAATTTCTGAATTTCTCAGAAGCACAAGTGCTGCTGTTGTTGAACACAGTTCCCATGTCATGTGACAGAGATGTGAGTTCACCCCAGTTCAGCATCCTGATTAATACCACAAAACTTTCTGGGCATTGATTTGGTATGGGAGTCCTTTCCCAACACTGGGTTCAGAGGGCTTTGAAGCTATCTCATGGGGGTTATATCAACATTACTGTGAGCTGGGGTTGTTTCAGTTTTCAGTTCAAGAGAAACTTAAAATGTCCACTCTTTTCCCTGTTTCTATGTAAAAGAACAAATGTTAGCAGTTTATTCACAGCTAGTGGTATTAGGTACATTTAAGAGACCATATCTAAGATATTTTTCTAAGATCAGGTGATTGGCTCTTGGATAAGCCCAGTAAATGTTTTACTGGGCTGCTGTTTGGTTTTAGTGGGGTTGATCTCTCCTTGCTTTAACTTGTAAATGAATGGGTACTGTATACAAAAGTGCATGCTGAGGCTCCCTGACTGGAGGTTTCTTGGGTGCATTAAGTAGTAACAATAATCTAGATTAAAAATAGGGAGAGGGAAGAGTCAGACTGACACTGCCATTGTTTGTTCTAAGCAATACATGATGTCAGTAAAGCTGTGGTTTTATAATAGTAGTTGGGCAAAGTGTCAAAGATTTGAGATAACAGGGAAGTGCAAAGGAATTCAAGAGCTGCCATGGTGAACTTTACTCCAAACAAAATGACATATTTGAGAAATGGAAGCAAAAAATTAATTAAAAGTCATTTGTTGAGCTGAGCTGATTTTCATACCAGCAGATATATAGCATCTTTTTCTCCTTGTCACTGCATTCAAAGTGAAAAAGACACCTTTGATGACACCTCCTAAAGTCTGTCTGCTGCAAAAACTTGTGCAGCATAGCTTTGATGTGCTGCTCAGATTCATAAAGCTGAAGACACTGATCACTCAAAATTAAGTCATGAAACATGTAAACACTCACCCCCTTAACTGTAGTGGAAGGAAACAAAGGAAACCTAGACTTTATGTTTAGAAGCATTGTAAAGGACACACTATGCAAAAAACATTCCTACAGTTCATTTACATCATATTTGAATGGTTATGGTATGGTTTTCTTTCTCCTGCGCTGGAAATAATTGGGACACAGATACAGGCAAACTGAGCAACCATGCTTCACACATGAATAATGCAGTGTTTATCTGCCTCTTTGCCTCACCAAAAACTTTAAAACCTGTAGTCTGCACTCCTGTATTTACCCAGTGAAGTGATTTGTAAATAAATGAGCTTCATAAAAATAAATATTTATTCATTTGTTTTTCAGCTGAGGGAATGAAGTTAAAAAACACACACAAGCAAATCAGTATCTGGGTGAGGTTTGTGGGACTATAAGCTCCATCTCTCTGCCAGAGAGGCTTTTGCAGACCTTCTTAGAATTTAGATTAGAGAATGAATCCTTGGAAAAGCTCAGATGATAGTTTTATAGGAAAATGATCTCTGGAGATAGAGTTCTCAGAATTATTTTCAAATTCTTACAGGAAGATCCTTCTGTCAGCAGAATGACTTTTTGTTCTAAGCTCATTTTGCCCATCTCAGTGCCCCTAATTGAAGTTCAGTGAAGCACTTAAAGACTCCCACACTGTGGATCTTTAATGGGGTGCACCACTAGTTACCCCACTTCCTAAATTACACTCATGCAGGAGTTGTCAGTAATATATGACATCACTTGCTTACGTGTAAATCTGCTGATAGAAAGCAAGAGAAATAGATTAAAAACCAGTCCCAACCCTCAAAGCCCAGAAACCACCCTATCTACTGAAGTCACTCAATAGGAGGAGTCATAAATTGCAGAAGATTGACTACAGCTTTACTTTCTGCTTCCTACTCACTCACTCCATTGGTGTCATTCAGTTGTGTTAGACATCTAGCCTAAGAAAACACTCAATTTGCCACTTTTCTGTGGATATTACACATCACTTTTTCTCCTCTTCCACATGCTGAAATTGTGTTTCTTCATCTGTTTGATATACTGGGTGAAATCAGGTAAGAACCATCAGCTTACTCGTGATGTAGAATCTTGGCTTTAATCAAACATTTAAAAAATGAATATTCCATCATTTAAATTGGCTGAAAGGTTAAGATAAAATCTTATGAACTATGCCTAATTGAGCAGATGATTAGTAAAAAAAAATTCAGTAACTTTGAAACTGAGACATAAGTTTTCATTTTAAAGTAAATAGAACCTAGCCTGATACTTTATCTCTGGCTGTACTTTGCCCAGAGACCTGCTCAGGTATGTGCACTTTGTACAAAGTAGACGTAATCATGAAATAATCTTAATATACTCATGCGAGTTCATTGGTTGTTGCTGGTTTGATAGGTGCTTAGATTTTCAAGTTATGTGTTACATATTTAAATAATAAAATTTAATTACAAAAAAAAGACTGTTCACTTAAGATCTTCCCCTTTTCAACCACCCAGGAAAATTATAATGCTTACAAACGTGCACAAGAAAGTTAAAATTATACATTAACTTGATTAAACTGTGTGTGTAACAGCTCAATGCCTACATGTATGTTTTGATTGTACAGAAAAGAGTCAGTATTCCAACAAGAGTGCACAAAGGGCAGCTGGTTATTGCTTCCAGTATTCAATGAGAAACAGGAGTTTGAAAAACTTCCCCCAGTGACTCCTCGCTAAACAATTCAAAGTACTGAATCTATAAACCTATTTGTAGAACTGATCTAATTCCACAGTAAAAGCATCATCATTTCAGTTTTATTCTCTATTTACTTTTGAAAGAATAACTTCTGTCATTTCACAGCCAAGAGTAAACAAGTTGCTTCCCTTTGACACTTGCCAGCTAGTAAATAGTTTTGGCAGTTAAAATAATTTCCTTGTGATAGATTTCTCACTCCCATGGAACAGTCTGTGTCTGGTTCATCTCACTGTCTTTCCACTGGTTTTAGAAGTAATTTTTATTTCTACCAATCAAATTATTAAAAAAAATTGAAATATTTAAAAGGATACAGAACAATGTCTTAGCATGAATCTTCTGTATTTTAAATATGAAGGAGTGAATTTTAAAGATCAGTGATTAAGCTTGGATTTAAAGAACACAGTAGGCAAAGTGAGAGTTTCATGTTGTACCTTTGAGACTATAATCAAATGATAGGTTTTTATTTTTACTTTAGATCATGTTAATGTACAGTGTTAGTTCACTGCAGATGAAGTTAGTGTAATGTAATTTACACCCTAGTTTTATCATCATATATAAATATATAAAAAACAGAAATCAAATGTGAAACATATTGTTAACATCTCAGGATCATGTCACATGCACGACATTTTACCAGGTTCTTGATTATTATTTTTATTAAATTCAAGTCCACTTCTGCTGAACAGTTCTCAGTTTCAAACTTCTTACATAAGTCCAAGCAATGAAATGAGTTTCCTTTCTGTATCACTTGTTAGTTAATAAACTGTCTAGTAATCTCAGTAGAAGTTACATATATTCTTACATGTTTAAGTGAGGAAAACAATGGTGTTTATTTTTAAATGTAATTCTGTCTTTTTCTCCATGTAATAATTGTAGTTACTGTCATAACATGATGATAGGCATGCTCTTGTTTGGATTATATCCATTATTTCTGTGTGATGTCCAGCCCAGAGGTGACCTGTCTAGTCTTTGTAGATACATGTAGGGCATTAGAGGTGATTGGTCTAGTTCCCTACATTAGTGAAGTATTGTCTTTAGAACCTTTACTGCACCTTGACTGCCATAATTCACATCATTTAGCTTTGCTTAGACCTGTAATATTAAACACGTATTTCAGATATCTTGTAAGCCACCCACACTTTCCTTTTGCAGCTTTAAGAAGGGATGCAGGCTTGCTGTCCATCCTAGATGTGATGGATTTGGTTCTGCCTGTGAGCTGTTCTCTGGGAAAAAGAGAAGGGCTGGAATTGTTTCTCTTATGACTCAAAAAATCTGAGAAATTCAGGTTATTTTTTAATATTATTTATGAGGAACTAAGAAGACACTCTTTCTTTTGTCAATTGCTTTCTTGAAAGTGACTTGTTTTACAAAGATTTTAATGACAGAAGAGTTGAGAAAGGTGCCATCAAGCACCAGAGAGACAGAAGTCTCGTGTAAAGTAATGTAACTAGAAGTCAATAAATGGGCCAAAACCCATGGCTAACACCATAGCAAAGGTGAAGAGGTCATACAGAGGATCTGTGGCAGGTGTTGGTGTTCTGCCCAGAGTTCTGAAGTGCTTTATCTACACAATGTGACTTCAGCAGCCAAAATATATCTTTAAAGTGTGTTGGATGTTGATAACCAGATAGGGCAGAAATTCAGTCTTTTTAGAATCTTGAAAATATCCATCCTCTTCTTGATCAGCTTAACCTGGTACACCCTAACTGTCTAAATACAGACAGAAATTCTAAATCTTTTTGTCTTGTGCCATTACGTACACTGACCTTAATTCTTATTTTTTCAAACTCAGAGCAAGATTCTTTGATTCTTCTGCCTTTGTTTCTTGGTAATAGTGCTATTATAATTAGCACTATTATAATTATATAATAATATAATATAATTATATTATTGCTATTAATAGTGCTGGTGATCTAGAACCCCAGGAAGGGGTTCTAGATCATTCCTGTTGTAAATAGGCAGCTATTTCCTATTTCTAGATCAAACAAATAAGGTCTAAGGATTGGCAGCACAACCACTCTGGCCCAAAGAGGAAGAAACAACCACAACAGACTTCCTGTTTATACAGAACACATTTGTTCTGAAAATTTCTAAGAACCTGCTTTGATAGTGAAGTAAAGGTTCTTATCAACACTGACTACTAATTAGTACTTATAAGGAGAAAATACACTGTTCAGGAAAATTAGAATAATTTCACATTTGAAGGGTTTGAAGGAGCACAGTGGTATCTGCAGAGTCTGTAGTTAAACTGTGGTTCCTTGCTCAGTGCATGTTTTGACACCTCTTTCTAAAGGTCAGAAGTAAAGAAAATGGAAGTTCTCCAGTTTCAGCAGAAAAAGATATGGAGAGAAAAGTGAAGAGGTGGTATTTCAGGTATTTCAGGTAGCCAAACTCATCGAATGGCTGTCTTAACACTTTCATCTTTTTCAGATGAGGAGCAAAAATGTCCCGAATTTACAGACCTTAACATAGGCAATGCTTTGTCTGGAACAGAACTCCGTGTTCAGCTACTCCTATACACAAGGGAAAATCCAGATTGTTCTGAGAGACTCATTGAATACAATGTTACTACATCAGAATACCTGAATACAACCAAGAAAATTGTCTTTGTTATCCATGGCTTCAGGCCAACTGGATCTCCTCCGGCATGGCTGGGCGACATGAAGAAGCTTTTACTGTCTTCAGAGGATATGAATCTCATTATAGTTGATTGGAATCGTGGTGCTACCACTGTGAATTACATAACTGCTGTGGAAAACTGCAGAAAAGTTGCAGAAATACTGAAGAATTATGTTGACCAGATGCTGGTAAGGTAGAGCGTTGCATTTGTTCTGAGTAAGTGTAAAGAGCGTGGTTTGAGTGGGAATGGATATTTAAAATAGATATATTGAGAAGTCCAGTGAACAATATCAAATCACATTTCTTTATAGAGGTATTACTAACTTTACATGCAGTTATTGTTGCATATATTTAACTTCACCTGAGTTCTTATTTCCCTTTCACTGAAATGTGCCTGAAAGTGCATCTGATTTCTTGAACCAGATGGAAGTTTTAGGTCTTCTGGAAAGAGTGAATTCAGCAGTGGGGAAGTGCAGGGAGAGATGTTCAAAGAATATGCAGTGTAAACATTTTACAAAGGCATTGCGCTACTCTTTTTTTTTTTTACTATTAATCTACTATAAATAAAGGTTTTAAATTAGAAATAAACCACTGGGAGAAATATAAATATTAATTGCAAAATGGTATAAACTTCTTGTCTCTAGAGGCAGTTGCTGAAACCATAATTGATGCCAGTGGTCTTAACTAGGCTTTAGATTTATTGCTTGATCAAATGAACAAGACATGTCATGATGTTATATATGCCATAGTCTGATTTGTCACTTGAATTTTCATCTTTTCTCACCACTTATTTTTCAGCCATTCTCAGAAATTTTGAATGCTATTCAGTAAAAAAAAAAATCATGTGGAATTTGAGAAAAACATTCAACATTTTGAGAAAGGCTGAGGTGAAGGGAGAGAAAGCCTACCAGAAAGCCTGTCCTCTGGGAATATATACAGTGATAGCAATTTGCAGTTGTGCCAGTAGATTTATTGTTATGGAATAAAAAAAAATAATAAAAAAATAGGACTATAAGAAAAGTCTCCAAGTTAATTGCTATTTACAGATTTGCCTGGCAAACAGTGATAGTGTGTGTGAGTCCTGAAAGTGGTGGGAGGAGGGTTTGTAGGGTCCCACAGCTATTGCTTCCGCACTTACAAGCTGTTGTGAGGCCTTTGTTAATTCATTTTGAGACATATTAATATTTCAGATCATCTGTGTCACCCCATCATTTTGCAGGGATTCCAACTAGGTCAGCTGATGCTGTTTTAGAGCCCTTCAGTAGGTTTTTATTTGGATTTTTTGAATAATGTGTGCTTTGTAGAACAGGCATTTTAAGGTGTGCATTTGACATCATTATTCAGCAGTTGTGTGACATAAGTATTTGTTAATGGTATTATGTTTTGAATTTATTTTATTGGAAGGATAAAGCAGGGCAAGATTTTTTTTTCCTCATTCAGACTATTGGTTCAACTTTATTGTATCTGATAAATGTCTTCCTGTTCCCTTCCCTGCTCCCCTTCTAACTAATGTCACATTTCAGGAGAAATGTGACTCAAGCTTCCTTTTTACATTTTTCTAGTTAAAGAATTTCATAATTTCTACACTTTAACTAATATAGAATTGCAAGCTGAAAGGAGCATCATAATAACCTTTTTTTCTTTACAGCTATAAAGTTAGAAATATAATTTGAAGTACTGACAAAAAAAGTGAAAACTAAATCAGCCTACTGATTTCTGTTCTGTTAATTCTGTGTGTGACTGGCTTTTGTGTTTTTTCCCCCAATAGGTGGGTGGAGCTTCTCTGGACTCTATACATATGATTGGAGTTAGTCTTGGTGCTCATGTAGCTGGTTTTGTTGGCCAGAAGTATAATGGCAAACTTGGCAGAATCACAGGTAAGGCTTTTGATCCCAGTGCACATATTCTATTGTACCTTGTATTGTTGTCAGAGCACTGAGACATCAACAAATGAGAGCTGAATATTTAATGGTACACATGAGGAAAAATATAGGCCTGATAGCAGTTCAGGAAATTGGACAAGTCTGCCTTCAGGACACAAAGTACAGATTAAATTTTCCAACCTGGTCTAGTCTCTCAAATAAAAATTGAATGCTACATCTAAATGCCACTTAAATTAAATGATATGCTACCTGAGTGTCTGACTAGTTGTGTTCTGGAGGTGAGTTATATTGTGCATTTTGGTTTTATGAAGTGTATAATAGGTACAGTATTTTCTGGGGAAAAGGACAAAACAAATTTTCCTGATTTGATCCCCATGGCTATTGGCTTATATTCATCTGAATAAATGGGAGATGAGCACATCTAATTATGGAAAGAGAGAAATTAATAGATATGGGTTGATCAGTCTTGTGGTTGGAATCTCTGTTTTTCTTAGCAAACTGAAGAGAAAAAATGTGCTTTTTAAAAATTTTTCTACTAAGAAAATGAAGAATCATTGCTGAATTATGCTCAGATGTTGGTCTTTTATATATCTGTAGAAGAAGCCCAGGGTTTATGATGCAAATGTTGTTTTTATTCAGGTCTGGATCCAGCAGGCCCTTCATTCACTCGAGAACCACCAGAGCGCAGACTGGATCCTACTGATGCACAGTTTGTGGATGTAATCCATTCAGATATTGATGGTAATAACATAGCCTTGAATTGCTTATTTCAGCTTGAGGAAGGGCAGGAAAGCAAAAGAGAAGGGATAAGCTGTTTCAGTAAGATCAAAATAGTACTGCAGGAGAATATTTTGTGTTACCATGAACGTTTTTCTGCTGCGCAGGTGTGTATGAACACAGAGGTTGTCAACACGTGGTTGTCACCAATTAATCCCTTCTGAGACAGTCAGGCTCTGCTATATCAACTTAGTACACCACAGAGACACTGCTTAAAATACTAAACCATGTCACTGTCAGGCTAAAAAGAAGAGCATTATAAATTCTCCTTCATCTATGCTTTAATCTCTATTTTCATTTTCTCCTCACAACCATAAGTAAACCTTTAATACCACAGTTGTCACATTATTTGTGTAGTTTCATATCAGTTTTTTTAATAATATTAAAATTTAAGCATTTTCCTCTACAAATTTATATGTGAGGCTATAAAATACCAATTTTTGTAATGTTCCCATAATGTGAATAAAGATAATGTGTGGAAAAAGGAAAGTATGTCAGATTGAATTAACTCTTACTCATGGAATTTTGCTTATTTTTATAGGACAGATATAGATTTTCATATTTTGATTTACTGCTAATGTTAGTGTATTTCAGAATCCAATGTCCTGCAAAAAGTGGAAAATTTTACTCTAATGAAAATTGCATGGAGAAAGAATTTTGATTGCTGGAGAGAACATGAAGTTAATACATTATTTTATGTAAATTATATCTCAGTTACAGCTGTTTCTGTTCTTTCTCTTTTGCAGCAGTAGTAACCTTACACAATTTTGTATACAGCATTTTACATATATATAATTTTCTTAAAGAGAAAAAAACTCTTGACTTTTTTCAGAGTATGACTGATTTACAGTACAAAAAGAATGGTATAATTGCAAAAATTTTCTTTAAGACCTGCATGATTTTTGGAGTGATAAATAATTGCCATCCTAATTCTGTTTATGCTTTTTTTTTTTTATCATTCATGATGTTTTTACTTTAGTACTAGGTTTCAAGAAACCTTTAGGAACCATTGATTTCTATCCAAATGGAGGAATGGATCAGCCTGGTTGTCCAAAAACATTTTTCAGTGGTAAGTAAAAATTTGTTTATTTAATGGGAAGAAAAGTTTGAGGTCAAATTAATAAAGGTTAAATCAAATCAAATGTACACTGCACTTAGTCAGTAATATGGGACCTGAGACTGCATTCTTTCATTTCCATCCCTATGCAGCAAAATAATCTTGCTATAACATACATATCCCATCATATCATTAATATTGGCATGGTGTAATTATGTTATTGTATCATATATACAACCTGAATATAGTGATCATTATTTTTCCATGGTTATATGGTCCAGGCACGGGGGAGCGCATTTGTGTCCCAGTGGTTTTGGCAGGATCCCTTGCCTAGGACATGGGAGGCAAGGCTTCCACATCTCCACTGAGTTTTAGGTTCCTCCTGGCTGGCAATGATGAACCAAGTTTTGGTGTTGGATAAGTCTTTTAAGCTCTAGGATGAAAACAGTTTTATGAAATGATACTTTGATGCAGAATTTTGCTTATTTCAGCTTCCATGAGTGTTAGGTAATGTTGCTGCTATTATTTTTGTTTGCTCTTTTGGATATGCTTGTTTTTGTCAGTGTTTCCCATTACTAATCTGAACAGTCCTGCTACCAGTTAGAGCTGCTGAAAGGCATAAAGCTTCCACCTGTGTGTCTGTGAATATGGGAGGATCCTTTAAGCCAGCACCATCTTCTCTACAGTTCCCAAAGTTTGCTTTGTCAGGAAAGGAAGGAATTTATTTTCCTAGCAAACTAGACAGAAGAATCTCTGAAATGTTCCTCATTGTAATTTTTTGGGGCAAAACTGTCTCTCAGAGAATGGTAAAGAACTGGCACAGGTTTCATGGAGAAGTTTTGAATGTACCACAGGATGAACCCTGTGAGTGGTCAAGGCCAGATTGGATGTGGCTCTGAGCAACCTGGTCTAGTGGAAGGTGTCCCTGCCAAAGGCAGAGGGGTTGGAACAAGATGATATTTAAGGTCCCTTCCAACCCAAACCATTCTATGATTCTACTTATACATCTTTTATTCATTAATAAAAATTATTAAATTTTATTTTTATAATTTTTTTTCTTCCCTGAAGGATTTCAGTATTTTAAATGTGACCATCAGAGATCTGTCTTCCTTTTCTTATCATCTTTGAAAAACAAGTGCAATATAATAACATATCCTTGTGACTCTTATTTGGATTACAAGAGAGGAAAATGTGTTGATTGTGATGCTTTCCAGCCAATGTCCTGCCCAGTATTGGGTAAGTCTTACCATATCTGTTCTGGGCTGGGTGTGATTTCCAGGGATGTTAAAGTAGTTTAAAGTTCATGGGTTTGTCTGCTTTATAGTTATCTCTGTTAGGCACAGGTGCTGAATGTTCCTACTCTTTGGTCTTTATGCTTTCCAGTCGGGAATGGATTGTTTCCCCTTTTTAGAGAGAAACTGCTTGTGCTTAGTTCATCACTTCAGGCTTTAAGAGTGTCTTATGAGCCTTAGAGGACCTGTGGTTTTTATTTAAGAGTAATAATATTTAAAGCAACTTTATGGTTTCTTTCACTCTTCCTTTGGAATCAAGCTTTTATTTGGAGGGGATTTTAATTGTTTTGGGGGCTTGTTGCTTTTAGAGAGCATCTGGATGCGGTTTGAAAAGAGCTACGATAGTGTGAGCATTTCCTAGTTGGCAGGGTTTTCTTAAAAATGGAATTTTAAAAATACATAATTAGAAGTTAACTTTCAATTTGTATCTTGTCCTTTTTTTTGCACCCTTATGCTGGGATGTGCATGCTGTATTAGCTGGATCAAGGTAGAAGAAAAAGTGCAGATAGATCTGTGTGTTATTTTATAGAAACCCGACCATAATGAGCTTTTATAGTAGGACAGAAAGACTCCAGGACTTCCCCAGCATGGTTATTAGCCATGTCTGATGGACTTGGACAGACTGCCCAAGGTAGAGGTGGAGAAATATTTCCCCAGTCAGCTGCTGAGTCTGGGAACTGAGTGGAGAAGCAGCATCCTTCTGCTGCAACCTTTCCTGCTTCCTGCTTTGCAGTGGCAGCTCTGCAGCCTGGAATTAGCTCTCCTTTTCCAGTCTAGGTAGAGAGATTAACAGGGAGAGAACAGGATCATCCATTCTAGAAACAAGGACTGTTATCAAGCCCCAAAGACAATATCAGGAATTGTATTAATTGCTTTCTACATTAAATCCATCAGCTGAGGGGGTTTGCTGAGTGTCTTATATTTTATTAAACAATATCTACAAATAGGCTAAAGAATGTAAAAATATTTAATTATTCAAAAGAAAGAAAGGAAAGCAATTCTGTAAGTGTTCTCTGAAAATATGTGGGCTACATTTTTGGCTTTGTTTTTATTACCTATGCAGGATTTTGTGAGCACTACTTTTTGGAGCTAGTATCTAGACTAAAGAGGTAACTATTACATTATGGCAATTTTAGTGATACTAATATATTAGAGGAATTTAATACTTTCATACTACAGTCTGTTCTACTCAGAGAATTCCTTCCTTTTTCTAGTCAGTTTTCTTTCTCAAAGAATATTTAAGAAAATTAAAGCCAAATTTGTCACTGTGTAAAATTCTTTTGTGTAAACATATGTGTATCACAATTCTGCTAAATGTCTGAAATGAAATATTTAAACTTTGGATTTCAGGTTATCATGCTGATAGATGGAAAAAACTGTTGATACCATATAGCTCACCAACAGAAGCTTATTTTGATACCTCAGACCAAGACCCATTCTGCAGTGAGTGACTAAATACATACATAAAACCTATTTACAAAAATTTATGAGTGTTATTTTTGAGGTGATCTGGAGTGAAAAGATGTTAAAAGTAGCAAGTTAGTGTTAGCCACTGTGTAAAATGATGTAAAAACATGAACTAAGGGTCAGTCTACAGACTGGGGGAAGAAGAAGAATGATGGTGGCAGAAGAAAAAGTAATACTGTGTGAACTGGGAAAGAAATGGAGCTTTAAGAGTAATGGGATGGATTGCCAAGAGGAAGAAGGATGCCAGAAAAGGAGAATCAGGTGGGAGGGCAAAAGCTGGATTGATGAACCTGCTTAGATGGGATCGATGCTGCCATTTGCAGAGAGCAGGAAAGGGAAGCGAGGCTGCCCTGGGTGGGGGACAAAAAAGACTTCTGTGTTCCACCCCAGGAGGAGATCACCCTACAGTCAACTAAAGCTACTCCCCATCTCCCCAGGAGTAAAACAGTGAAGGGAAAACTCCTCTGACTGCTTCAGAGTTATGGTCTGTGGCAATGAGCTCTCATGGTGTAGGCTTCAGCTGCAACAGTTGGTGGGGAATTCATGTGAAATTAGGTTTTCCCAGTTTTGCCCATCATCTTGGCAAGTTTTGTGTCCAGGGACACATGGTCCTAGTCATGTTTTCTGACATCATTGTATCTTCCAAAGGATTGAGGAGAAGTGAATGAAGTGATGGATTTAACATAATTTTTTTTACATAAAATTTATATAAAATAACTCCTCAATGTCTTTCAGCTTAACCCAAACCTGTTACTACTGTTCTCCCCTACCCCTCTCTGGTGGTGGTAGAAGGGATAAAAGAGGGAGAGAAATCTTGTCCAAGACAGCAGCAGGCACATGGAACAGAATAAGAAATATTGTAATGACAGTATAAATTTAAAGGAAAATATGTAAAATCATGAAGAAAAAAAAAACATGCAAAGTCAGGAAGCAAAACAAACCAGTCAGAAAAAAAGTGTATTTATTAATTAAAGCTTTAATTATTAGATAGTTGGAAAGCTGAGGAAACAGAAATGAACAAGAGGTCTTAAAAAGAAGGGAAATTGTGGACTTGAACAAGACAAGGCCTCATATGAGGCCTGGTTTTTTAGGAGAGAATGATAATAAGCAACATGCAAAAAATAAAGGAAGCTTTATTTGGTGTTCTGACTGGGAGCAATAAAGGTGTGTGGTTCCAATACAGGTGATGGCTACAGAAGGCCAGGTCAGGGTTTCTGAGGGCATGAGGCAGGTCAGCAGCAGGTCAGCTTTTTATTCTCCTTTGAACTGGTAACATAAAAGTAGAGTCACTATTCTTACCATCTACCAGTGAATACATTTAACAGGGTGCAATGCCAACTGTTTTCTGTTGAGGTCATTCTTTGACTCTCATGATTTCCCATTTCTTCCTGCAGTGTATAACTACTTACTGGACATTACTACCTGGAACAAAAGCATTAGGAGAGGTTTCATTAAAGTTAAAATAATAGACTATGCTGGAAACACAGTAGAGTCACAGATGAATAGGTACGTTGTTCTTTCTCTATAAATCTTTCTTTTTCACTTTATAGGACTAATTTTACGAGTTTTCTAAACCTTTTAACTTGTTAACTTGTAAGTTGAAAAAGTATCCCGAGTTTGTTAAGGCTTGGCCATGGCACCATTTCCTGGATGTGGCTCGGTGTCGGGGGCAATGCTCTGAAATGATCCTTTCCCAGGTCTGTGCTTAGAACTGATTTCAATCCTGTTCCAGTTGTCCTTCTTCTGAATGCTCAAACTTGATACATCCCACAAGATTTCCCAGTTTAATAATAATGCTTAGCAATAATGAATATTGTTCAGCTAACAAAAGTCTGACTAAATATTTTTCTTCAGTGAAGCGTCAACATTTCAGCAATATAAAAGAGTCAAAATACTGATTGGATTTCACCGAGACATTGAAAAAATTGCAAAGATTTCCTTGACCTTTTCTACAAAGACTTTAATAGGCCCAAAACACAAACTTAGGATTCTTCAGATGAAGCTGAAATCTCTCAATAATCCAAAAAGGTGAGTGTTTGTCATGTATCACTGGGTATCAGCTAAGGTGCTCAGGATGTTTTCTCAATAACCTGTATTTTCATGCATTAATTTTTTTTTAAATTGAATATTCCTAACTGTATGTATATTTTTCTCATTGTCCTGATGATCAAATTTATCATGTGGAAGAGCTGCTGTGTACATTAACATTTTAATCGTCAGATCCAAGAAAGCCAGAATTTAAAATAAAAAACCTAAAAAATGCTCATCAAATGAGTGATGAGTGAGAATGAGAATAATGTTACAATACTTAGTAAGTCTTAAGTCAGTATATTTTATTAACTTGAGATGTAACATTTGAGGGTTTCTTATGTGGTGTATGATAATAGCCTAGTAGGAATTGGGTATGACACTTTGCAAAAATGATGAAACTTTCTTAAATTAATCTACTATTTTAGATTTACCGAGAAAGATGAGGAGATGGATGGGAGAGATTTAGGAAGAAACAAAGCACTCAGTAATCAAAATAGTACCTCAGAATGTACATACATTTGACTTTATTAACTTATTGAAAGCCATAAGTCTCAAGCTCTCAGGTGAAAATGTCATGATTTTATTTGAAAGCATTTGGTGATGAGAGTGAAAAGTTCTAAATCATATTCCAATTTTTTCTCAGCCCAAAGGTGATAAATCAGAAGGTACATTCTGTGTAAGCCTATCAGCACTTGGGACTGTCTCAGATAATGATCTAGCAAACAAACAAGAAAGATTTTCAGTGAAGAGCCCTTGTAGGGTTTCAGTTTTCATTCCTGTTAGTCTGGCTCTTGTTAGTTTAAATGTAAGGTGCCCTTAATATGCTTTAATATAGGATCTACACTAAAGTCCTTCATGTGGAGCCTCATCAGATTGCAGCTGTAGAGGCACGTTAGATACTTTTAGAGAACAGTGAAAAATACTGTATTGAATCAGCATGTGAAGGCAATTTAAATGCAGATGTTACAGCACTATTGGTTGGTGTAATTACCTAATTGCACATTGTAATTACAACTACCTATATTTACCTTATTTACATATAATTACAACAATTACTTGAATACAGGACGATCAACTAGAAACTACATTAAAAATATTTCAATTATTCACAACAAAGTAGTAGATAAAAACCAGGGGACAGATGCAGGGATAAAAGACAATAGGAGTCTCAGTCTCCCCAGGTCTGGGTTAATGACAAACTGGGAGAGTTTGGGGAGTATCACAGTCAATTGTCTGCTGGGCTGGTCCACTATTCACACAGATGGTGTGTGAATATGGGAGTGCTGAAAGGTACACATAATTTTCATACTCTTCTTCTGATCCCTCAGATAAATCATTTCTGCTCACCCATTAGACCAGAAAGCTTTGCTAACTTTTGCATGTCCAGGTGCCAATTATCCCAAAAAGCTTATGAACCTGTCAGTGAATTCAAACTCAGTTAAAGGGGAAGGTGAATGTCTCAAAGATACTTAGCCCAGACACCTCTGGGGTTTTTTGACCAGAACAAGAACAGACACAATAAAAAGAAGGCCTTGCAAATACCTCTTCTTAACAAGTGTGGCATGCCCATGTTTTTTAGTAGACAGCAGAAAAGCCATTTGTGTTGAGGGAAACCTCACCTAACAAAAATATTTTTTGTGTTTTGCTCCTTGTTGGTGAACCTGCTCCCTGCTCAGGGCTACTCTCCTGTGAGGCATTCCTGTTACTCAGTAATCACAAGCTGAGATGAATTTGAATTGCACTTCAAATGAGATAAAATATGTTGGAAAACATAAGCTTTTATTTCTAGAATTCAGAATTATGATTTGGCTAGGTATTTTGTCCCCTCTGGTTAGATAGAAATAATACTGCAAAAATACTATAATAATGAAACATTGAATTCAAATCAAAATTAATTGTTGATGAAGGACTGGATGAAATTCTATGCTTTGCATTGTACAGAACACCAGAATTCATCTTGATCTTTTTAGTCATAACATTACTCTCATTAATTTGTGGAGACCTTAAAAGTTGTCATATTCTTAAGTAAAAATCTGACTGTCCTTTTACATACAGACAGGTGGAGCCTTAACTGGTTGGAAATCTCAAAAGAATGGGAAACAATGGAAATGCCTGGTCCACTATTCTCTCCTTTTGCTTTCTCACTATATTCTACATCCCAGGAGGAGTTGAATTGAGTGGTGCAGCCACATCTATGAGTTCAGAGCAATAGAGAAGATAATTTTAAATAAGTCAAGTCTCGTAGCTTGTATGCTATGGAAATGCCATCAGAGGGTGTGTCAGTCATTTTCCTGTTTAAACCAGCTCTCCACAAACACTACAGTAGTGCATGAAGAGCAGGACTGTGACCTGCCTCTGCCCTAAAAGACAGAGCACTTATATCAACCTCAAAAATCACGTTTTTCACGTATATGTGGCTCCCTTTGTGACCTCTTTATGTTTTCACGTAGTATTAGTCTGCTGTGAGTTTTCTAGGTCTTTAGAAGACAAATTGCTCTCCTGCATTAAAATTTCTTACACATGCTGTCATTGCAAGTCAAAGAGAAAATATTGTGATGTGGTTCTTTATTCTCCTAAAATAAAAGCAGCGAAATTTTCCTACCTAGGGAACTCCAAAGAAATTATTCAGGCCCTGTGTTAACAGGAATTGTGCAGATTTTGGGTCATGCTGCTAAAGAGTTCATTTGAATGCAGATTAATAGCTGTAATGGATGAAATGCTGCATCTTTGTACTTCAGACCAGTGTGATACACTTCTTTGCAACATCCAGTTTGGTTGTTTTTCAGTTTGTCAAAGCCTCTCTAGGAATGCATGAAATAGGGTATAAACTCAGACAAGGAGACACTTTGAGACTGTCTTTGAGAGCAGGTAAATACTGGAGGTTTAATAGTTCAAACACTGGAATATTTTTCTGTTAAAGTTAACTTTTTCTGTGGTGATTTTTTTTTTTTCTTTTTTTGCTTTTGTAGGCCACAGCTGTGCAGATACGATTTTGTACTGATGGAGAATACTGAAATGACCTTCAAACCTATCCCTTGCTCTGAGAGGGGTCCATGAAAAGAGAGCTACAACTAACCTAATTTCTCTCAGAGCAGTGACATTTTGATGCTTCCTCAGGATAAAGACTGCAATGAGAAAGGAAATGAGATAAGCTAGATTTATTTTTCAAGAGTCTACCTGATAATATGCGTTACTTGCTCTGAGTGCCTTAGGCTGAAATTAATTGAAAAGTTCAGACATGTATGTGCTTGGAAAATTATTTGAGTAAAGTAGATGTATCGTGGTGGAGAACATGCAGTGGTCTGTTCATTACTATTTGTTAGCAATGAAGCAACTACTGAATTAAATATGAATTATCTGCATAATTCTGGCACATTATTTGTCATACATATATTTAAATATTTATTATTTGTAATGGCTTTTACATGGAAACATAATGATCTGTCTACTAAGTGAATTTAATATACTGTACATGTGATCTACGGATTTAATACACAACAGTTTGTCTGTGCTGTGTTTATTGGATAAATGAATCCACATTTTCTCTTTATACAATGTCTCAGTAAGAGAAGTGGAACAATAATATTTGTGAGCACATTTGTAAATTTCACAGTTTAAACCTGTTGTCTTTATGCTCATTGTACATGAATACTATTGCAGGCATTCAGATTTTTTTTAAAAAATGCTATGGACAGGGTAGTGTTGTTTCAGATATAAAGTAATCTAATGTCTATTCTGAGGAGAATAACTTAGAACTGAAATAAATATATTATTTTCATTTTTTTTCTGTTTGGGCCTCTTGGAATTAGAGCTGCTGCTCAGGTTGAGACTGATTACAGCTTTCCACCTATTGGTATGTGAGCAGGAATAAATGGTACAAAAAGATTACCTCCTCCAGTTGAGAAAGAAATGCTTTCTTGTGCCAGACTGCCTTTCCTGATGGAACTGAATGGAGGACAGATGGGTGTATTTTTCTTCTGTTAGGTTGTTTTATGTGTTTCACACTGGTTTCTCATGCAAATGCATCCTATGCACATTATCCATTTCCTTTCCTTCCTATGCCCCCTCTGTCCCTACGCTAGACATCAATGCTTGGTCAAACCTATTGACCAATTTCATCTGAATGTCAGTGGAGTGGGATGTTCAAAAGCTGAATTTTATGTTTTGTTGCAAGTCTAAAGCTGGGTTGTAAGGAAGTTGGAATATAGTGACCTAAGGCAGGCAGGCGTGTTTTCACTGCTGGAGAGAGCTCCAGAGCGCTAGTCAGTCCTTGCAAAGCTCTGAACCAGGCATTGCACATGCTTTTACTTGTTCAGACAAACCAAAAATATACTGACTATGGCCAGACATGCTTATGGACTGACTCTTTAAAAATAATTAATTCTAGAGAAATAGTAATTACATTACCGTAGGCAATTACCATAGCTACAGTCAACTTCTCAGCTTTAGCATTTTACTACGTAATTCTTTGTTTCTTTCCTTTGAGGGAGTCATTAGGAGATATACAGGAGAAGATATTTTTTTTCTGCTTATATGCTTGTGTATGAAGGGGTGGATTTTTAAAATTTTTCTTCTGTATTTTGAAACTGCTGTTACTCTCCTTATTTCATTCTTCATGTTTTTGTCCAGCCTTTCTCTTATCTACCCTAGCCTGACCTTAACAGGTGTCTGAGTCTCCTTTCTTTCCTCACCTTGCCTCCAAATACCTGCTACTTATGACTCTTTAAAACAAGCACAGAGACCTGAGACTAAATTTCAAATGTGTGGAACTAGAATCTTTAAATGTCTGATACAGATATTCAGGCATAGAAATAGATCAGACTGCAATACTTTCCTTAATTTTTTTCTGTTTTCCCTGTTGGCACAGGAAGGCATACAGACATGACTGAGTGTTTCTCAGTGCTGTGATAAGAGAAAGATAAAATTTTATAAAGGAAATTATATTTTCACACAATTTAAACATCCCTATAAAATATGTGGGATGGGAATAGTGATTTTTTTTGCCTTCATAAAATTTTCATAAGCTTTAGGTAAAAAGGAAAGAAGCAGCGGGGTTGATAACTGGAGGTTCCAATAAACAGTGTGAGACAAAGAAACTTTCTTTTCCCAATTTCCAATTTGAGCTGGTAATTTCAGTTTTGTAAGAGGGACTGTTCCAGGCAGTGCATTTCCAGCACGTAATTGCACTTCTCAAGTGGCTGAGCACTTCTGTCTCCCAGCACCAACAAAATGGACTGTAATTGTTCGGAAATGCAGTGCCTTCTGTGGCTCGCTGCCACATGCTACTTTGTGCTGATTGTGTCAGCTCTCTCAGACTCAGCAGAGGATGCCATAGTCAGGCAGAAAATTAAAATCTTCCAGGGAGTTCCCTGTGCTGAAGCAAGTGATGGTGGCAGCTCAGTGGAGCAAACTTCTGGATCAGGGCTGAAGAGAGGCTGGACTCGTTGCAGTTAATTTGTACATTTGTGTTCAGAGTGCAAAAAACCCACTAACATTGTTCATTTTAATACAAAAAGGTGTCTTTGGGGAAGTTCAGGAAGGGCTGAAAACACAAAATCAGCTTCCTTTGAGAAAATCTTAATTGGTGAATAAGGTAATTTCAGATCAGTTTGATTTGGAATTAAGTTTGCCTTTTACTACTGCCCTAAATGTTCCAGTTTTCTCCTGTTTCAGTATTTGGCAATGAGCGCTGTTGTGTTGCCTTGTTATGACACTGTGTTTTGATTTTCTCATCTGTAAAATGGAAACTCTTACCAACCTGTGATGATAAATTTGTTAACTTTTTTTTTTAAAAAAAAATGTGCTTGTGTCTAGTTTGTTAGACAGTAAGGGAGAATTTCTATACATGGGAAGAAAGACATATCCCATGAGTAAATGTAGGCTCTGTAATTAACCACTGTATGGTAGTGATACCAAAGGGATCTCATTACTGTGTACTTGCAGTAATGAGCTCTAAGTTGGTTCCATCAGATGCAACAAGCTTGGGAAATTTAATGCAGTATTTGTGTTTAGTGTGTAGTCACAGGTAGATTAAATTGTTAAGTGGCAGGTTTAAAAAACTCATACAAACTTGTTTTTCCTCTGTGTGTATAGGACTCTGTGTATAATTCATCTTTTATTTTGACTATACTGTTTGGAATGGCATGACAGGAAGGATATGTCAAGATATCTCATTATGTGCTAGGAGTCACTGGAGCAAGCAGGATCTTACTTGGATGGAAGGCAATGGGTATAAGACAGGAGATGTTTGCTGCATCACCATCTTAATTCATGATAGGCTGAAATGGTCTAGATCAAAGATATGTAGGACAAGACCATTTGCTAGTTTAGTTTGGGATGGCTTTATTGATTTCAGTGATGCTATTTAGAGTTAAGCCTGTGGTTTATGATCTCTGCCTCAGATAAGGATTGATTACACATTGGAATTACTTATTTGTATAAGGTGAAGTGCAGATATATGATGGTAGAATTAAGGACTAGGTTTATATGCAGCTAAGTGGAAAGCAATTTAATAAGAAGATGCTGAAAGGAAGTTGGGTATCTTTCTAAGAAGAAGAAAGCATCTACTCTTCTCATGCAAGTTTTGTAAATAGAGTTATAGGTTACTTCTGAAGGAGTATTTCAGGGTAATTAATAATCACATGAGACATTAATGTCTGGATGGAAACTCAGGGTCAATAAAACATAGCTGATATGAGTCAGGAAGGAAGGATTCAGACATAGGGTCCTAAACAGGACAGTCACCTCTTGCATTTGACAGCTACTACTGACAGCACTTAACTGATACCTCAACTTCTTTTTCCACTTTGAAGTTTCCAAGATTTCTTTTGAGCTTATCTGAACAGAGAAAGCACAGCATAGCCCAGAAATTGGAGTTCTCAGTGGGAGAGGGACTCCTGGGTGACAGGCCTTACTTCAGGATCTGTTAATATAATTGTAATACTGAATGGCCAGTGTGTAACTCCTAAAATTCTGTGTTCAGTTGCCAGTTTCAAGTGAACTATCTGTCCTTCCTTTCAAGGTAAGAAGCAGCCTGAATGGCTGGTGCCACAAAGCTCTGAATTTGCTGTAGCTTCCAAGGAGGGTCTGCGCTGTGGCATCAAAATCCAGTTCTATTTTCAGCCCTTGCATCCTTCTGTGTACTGTAAGAATGTAAGAGCTGACTCCCCAACACTGGTCTTGAGTGCATTAGGTGTGCTCCTGGAAAGCATCTTTGTATTTAATTTCATTTGAAATCAACCCGCTCTGCTTGTTCTGAGACCAATGCAAAGTGTGATGTAGTAAGTCAGGATTCAGACTTTTCAGGAAAAGGCTTATGCAGATACTGCCAAGGTGCTGTGGATAAAGAGATCCATACAATGGGTGTGTCTGAAAAATGACACCTGTTTAAAAACTGGGAGTGTGGCAATTAAATTTCCTACCACAGCTCAAAATACCAGGCACCCACTTGCTTCCTTCTTGACTGAGCATGAAGAGGGGGTGATTTTTATGATGTTTATCAAATACGTGCAGTTTACACATTAATTGTATGGTGTAGTTAACGTTCTCATTTCTATGTTATATAATTCTGAATATGAGCATTAGTAGGGATAGCAGTCCTACTGATACAATGTATGGAGAAACAAAGGAGAAACCAGAAATGTCAAGGTTTTAAAAGAATTTGAAAAATTGTCAGAAGAGGGCAGCCTTTTCCCATAAACTATAAACCAACAACAGAAAAAACATCAGAAATTATTCCTTTCACTCGAATTATGCATGCCAGTGTAGGGTTAACCTTGTTAAGGAAACGAACATGCACAAAACTTGATCACAACAAGAATGCTTCTCTTTTGTGCTATCTTCAAAGGACATAGGCCTGGCTTTGTAGAAAAATGGTTTTTTCCTCTTACGTTCAGACAATAGAGTTAGAAATGATTGTAAGATGAGTCAACAAAGGGAAATGAAATCACCCTTCTTTTTAGATTTATTTTTAGTTACAGAGAAATGAACTTTGAGTACTTGGGGTATTAAGGACAAAAGATGCTTGCTTAAATATTGCAGAGAAGTCAGCCAATCTTTAGATTAAGAGTGAACAAAGAACTAGAAAATTAAATGAATGATGCTTTATTATTGTATTTTTAATCATATCAATCTGTCTCAGTATTTATTCAAATACAGTATGTAGTTCATGAAGACTGTTTCCAATAGTGAAATTTATGTCATAAACAACTGGCAGACTACACTGGTTTCCTACAGAACTCATTGCTGTCAGTAGGCTCCAGCTACAAGTAGTCTGTAACAATTCCAGTGAATTTGTCACTGCAGTGGAAAAAGTGCCAGAATTTGAATGAACGTCATTTGTGAACAGATAAAGAGATTATGAAGATTTTGTTGTTGTTTTTGCTTAGGGTGCTTCTTTTTTTGTTTGTTTTGGGATTTTGTTGTTTGGTTGGTTTTTTGGTTTTTGTTTTTTTTTAAATTCTTGTTCCTGAGTGGAAGGAGTAACCTTGTGGCTGTGTCTCTTTGTGAGTAAATTGGCTCCTGGCAGGGCTGGACTATTGAGCAGCAACTCTGAATGGAAGGCCAGGCCAAATATTTAGACTGGGAATTTGGGTCTTGACACTGGGCTGAGTGAGGACTCAAACTCAGTTAATGAAGTTTTTAGATCTTGATTCAGCAGAGAAGTTAAACTCCAATGATGTAAGTGATTGGTTAAACCAAAAATTAAGCACTTTAACAGAAGCCTACCTAATTGCAGTCTCAAGCACTTAAGTGCTTTTTGCTCAGAGATTAAAGATTATTTTAGCACTTAAAAACATCATAAAATATTTAGTTTGTGTATAATATGCATTTTATGCCATTGTTCCAGTTAAGAAACAAACATACAGCATATTACCGTACTTCAAGATAGCTGAATTTTGGATATTTCCCAATGTTTTGACTAGCAAAACACATGGGTTCCTGGTAGGTCCATGTTATTGAAGAGACACATTCAAATTGGAAATTTTCCAGGAACAGTATGACTCTATCTGTTAGTAATGATTTTTTCTTCTGAGCCTGGTTGGAGACAGCAGCCTTGGATCCTTGTCTCTGGTACGTGGATGTGTGATGGGCTGACCCAGCTGGGTGCCAGGTGCCCACCCCAGCTGCTCAGTCACTGCCCTCCTAGGCTGGACATGGGAGAGAAAATACAACAAAAGGCTTGTGGCTCCAGATAAGGGCAGGGAGACATCATCACTCAGCAGTCACTGTCGCAGGTAAAACAGACTCACCCTGGAGAAATCAGATGAATTTATTACCAGTCAAATCGGGGCAGGGTAATGAGAGAGGAAAGAAGATCTTAAAACCCTTCCCCTCATCTCTCCTTTCTTCCCAGGCTTAAGTTCACTCATGAATTCTCTGCCTCCTTCCCCTCAGTGGCACAGGGGGAAGGGGAGCAGGGTCTCCGTCAGCTCATCACAGGTTGTCTCTGCTGCTCCCTTCTCCCCAGGGGGAGGACTCCTCACACTCTCCCTCTGATTCCAAGTGGGGTCTCTCCCATGGGAGGCAGTCCTACATCAACTCCTCCGTCTGAAGTCCTCCCACAGGCTGCAGTTCTTCACAAGCAGCTCCAGAGTGGGTCCTCCACAGGGTCACAAGTCCTGCTTCAGCGTGGACTCCTCTCTCCACAGGGTCACAAGTCCTGCTCCAGCATGGACTCCTCTCTCCACAGGGCCACTGGTCCTGTCAGGAGCCTGTTCCAGTGTGGGCTTCCTGCAAGGTCACACTGGTCACACAAACCCAGTACAACACAATGAAAATTTCTCCCCTCATAGAAGTTATTGTTGGCTTGTTATTAGGATTCCTGGGCCATCCTTTAAAGGTCAATAGCTGGATTTTTTAATTTTTATTTTTTTTTTTAACTTTCTCATTTTTCTGTTCCTTTCTTTCTGGACAAAGAGAGGAGAAAGTCAGTTCTGGTCAGCAAAACTTCAACATTGGTGGCTTGGTTCTTTTCCCAGAACTGAGATTGACAAGAGAGAGGCTGTTTTCTGATGTTCAGGCTCAGTTGTTTATTCTTTCCTTATCTATATTACATATTTACAGAGTACAAGGAGCTACATACACTAGGGTAGCAAGGTGCAAAATGGAGAAATGAAGAATCTCTCCAAGGCCTTTTATGTGTCCATTTACCTAATAATCAATTGCCAATTATTATTTCCTTTAGTGACCCAATGACCCGATGCCCGTGTGCTGCAATGCAGATTCTTTCATCCAATCACTCATTATTACCCAAAACCCTTAGAAGAAGACGAAGAAAATGAAGAAGGAGGAACAACAAAGAGAAAGAGACAATGCCCCAAATTCTCCATCTTTTATCTCACATATCAATATAACTAAAACTCCAAACTAATTTTATCATCCAGTGATTTAATACAATTCTAACTTACACACATTCTCAGTTTCTCTGCTTAGTTCTAGAATCTTTCTCCATGACTTTAAGTTAAACTCAGTGTTCTCTTGGGTGTCAGAGTCTGTCAGCACAGATAAGGGAATATTTCCTGTTCCACTGCCCCCAACAATACAGTAAATATATATTATAATATATAAAAGTGAAGTATTTAGCTCTGTCAAGTGAAGGGCTTATGCTGATTTATATCCAGGTAAGTACACCTGCCTTTTCTGGAAATGTTAGTACTCCTCCATCTACCTCAGTATACTCTGGTTGGTGTCAAAGACCTTGTGTTTCAATTGCTTCAGCTAAACTCTGTCAGTCACCTTTATTTGGATAGATAGGAAGCTTGCAGCTTTGAGGACATTGTAACTAATGTCCTCGAAGGACAATGTCCTAAGAAGGACAGGGGTGACAGGTCCTAAAGAACTGAGCTGAAAAATAACACAAATCAACCTGATCAACTGTGTAAAGTGAGAGAAATAAAGAAAAAAGAAATCAAGGAAAACCAAGGAAGTCTTTCAGAAGGAGACAGTGAAAATAACAACAAAAACAAAATCTGGAACCTGCCCAGGGTAAAAGAGGGAGATTTCTGGATGCATTTTTACCTGGGAAAAGGACTTTGAATTGCTAAATTTGGGGGTGGACATTGATGATAGACATATTTCCATCCCAGGCTGAGCCAGATGGGGTCCATTCTAGTTCAGATGAGTGAGTTTTAGAGTCAGAGCTGGATCCTGATCTGTCTGTCAGCTGAAGAAGTGCAGCTCTCCATGCTAGTGGACTTTTTTCTGGGAGCCATGCCACCCAAACTTGGCTCAGCAGTGAGCTCCTCCTTCCCCTGCCCACTCAAGCACAGAACAAGAAGTTCCTATCACTGGAACTGCCTGTGAGTCTGACAACTCAGCCATTCCTGCACCTCTCTCCAGCAGCAACTTTTCCCCCCAACAAAAAAACCTCACAGGACCACAAACCCTACTTTACTGCTTGGTTCTTAAAGGTGATGCTCAGTGATAAAGTAACCTTGGTGTTTAAAAAACAGAAACACCTATCTCACAAAAACAATCCCAATAAACATTATGGACACTCTTCAAAGCACAAGGCTGAAAAGAGAAGGAAATGAAGCACTACAGTATCTCCCCTGAATGTCTTTTGGTTGCAATTAAAGGACTGAAGCAGGGTCATAGCTAGTGCCAGTGCTCCTCACTCCCTGCCTTCTATGCTCCCCATTTGTTAAGTTGCAAGGTATTGTACTTCTTTTTTGTTTACTAGGCTTTGAATTATTCAGCAGAATCAGTGGAAGAACTCCTCCAGATGGCAACGAGCTTGGATGAGCCCCCTCCCAACCTACCCCACACCAAAAAAAACCAACCAAAAAGTGATAATATCAACATGAAATCTAAAGCCAGTGAAGGGGAAATGAGGTATGTTAATGAAACTTTGAAAATGCAATCCATTGTAAAAAATAAATACAACTAGAGGTCTTGCAGTAGTTTTATCCCATTATCTACAGGGACATAAACATTGCACTTGGTTCCCGTCTCATGCAAGACTTTGAAGAAGAGATAGAGCTTTCAAGCATACAAATCACTAGAAGGATCCAACATTGAATAAAAGAAGCTTGAAATTATTTTCAAGCTGGAGATGCAGATTTTGCCTACAGCGTTAATATATTACAGTTTGGCATCTCTAAAATACAGCTGTGAAGAATGCTGTGAACTTGCTAATTAATAAGACTCCTTTCCTCAGACATTTCATTAACCTAAACTTTCTCGTTTTCTGCAGATGAATGCATGCATGCCTGTTTTTAACCTTTGTACAATGGCTCCTCGTGCTATTATTAATTTATCTCTGCTAGCAAGATGAGAATATTGGGTTATAGAAGTAATTCAAAATGAGCCATAAATAATTTATACTAATCAATATTGTTGAGTATAGTGTCTTATTTTCTGTTCTGACTTTTCATTTTATAGAAATAATGTATTGTCGAAAATATAGAAGTCTAACAATTTATCATCTAGCTTTAAACAATATACAGGTAAATATTTAGGAGGATCCAGAGACCTCCAAGGTCATCTAGTCCAACCATCAACCCAGCACTACAATAAACCCCGAAGCCATATCCGCAAGTGCAACATCCAGATGCCTTGAACACTTCAGAGACAGTGGCTCCACCATCTTCCTGGGTAATTATTCCAATGCTAAACTATTCTTTCAGTGAATTATTTTTTATGTATATCTAATCTGAACCTTCCCTGGTGTAGCTTGAGGTAGTTTCCTCTTATCCTTTCACCTGAGACATGACAAAGTGACCAGCACCCACCTTGCTGTTTGTGTGTTTAAAAATTCACACTGAGGACTCCTGTACTCTGCAGGAGATTGCAAATGAACAAGTGGGGACTCTTATTAGGAGACTGGACTGGTCAAGTTTCTTTGGCTTGTTCTGCATTGATTTTTCTCCACCTCTATCCACAGTAGAAAAAGACCTACAAGGTCTTGTTGTCTGATAAGCCAGGTGGGAGATGAGCTGTCAGGAAGAAGGTGAAAGGCATTAAAATACCTATTTTCTGTGAGGTCTCAGGGTAACAAATAATAGTGATCAGCTCTCATTTGATTTTTAGCCAAGGAGGGACTGAAAGATTGCCACCATGTCTGCAGGGTGATGAGTGCCCTCCTGTGTTCAGGCAATTATATCTGGAACAATTTACTGCTGAGAAATGATCCCAGATTCAATAAAGCTGTCGCCTAATTAAACTATAGCCTTTGCATCTTTTCCTTCTCTTTTACTTTATTTTCTTCCTTCTTGGTGGTATTGCTGATGCCATCACTTTGTAAAGGGGAATTTGCCAGTTCATTGGCTCCTTGCACTCGCAGGCACCCAGAGGCTGGATGTCAGGCTGCAACAGTGCTGCTGGATGAAATGGGAGGATTTCTGTTCTATAAATAACTCCCCCGTGAAAAAACACCAGATAAACTCACGTGTTTAACATTTTAGACACTCACATGGCTAGAGTTTTGTTTCCTGTGACAAGTGCAGCACTAAATACAGCTACCTGGGTGCTTCTACAGGACAGAGCCCAACTGATGTGAATATTACTTCTGATGTAGTAAATTCCTTGTGAAATTAGTTTTAAGTCCTTGTGAGAATGAGGCATTTATTTACCAGGCAAAGGGAATGAGAGCACTCAATGTTTGGGAAAGTAAGACACTTCTATAACTGTACTTGTTTTAGGTATAGTAATGAAGAACTTGAAATGTTAGTAGAGAGGAATGTGAAGCAGGTGGATTGATACTGGTTAGGGAAAGGGTGTTGTTGTGCAGAATGTTGCTGTCCATGGCCTAGATGCCTGTGATCCTGTGAGTCACAGAAGAAGACTTTCAGTGAAGCCCCATAGGCAAAATAAACCTTTTCTTGTTATTGCATCAGGCTGATGTTAAAGTATTTAGGTTCAGTCTTGGCTGTGAGTAGATCTAAACTTATGTTCTTAAACAATTGATTATAGGTGATCCTTTGTTTGGTTTTTTCCTTCTATTTTATTTTTATTTTTTAGTGTCTTTTGTGAAACAATTTATCACACAGTGCCTATATATTAATTTCACCCCAGCTGAAGATGTTCGTAACAAGGATGTTATTTTTATGACATCCTTTCCCCCTCTCTGCTCAGTTTAGTAAAAAATATACTTATATATATATATTATAAATTTATTTATTTATTTATTTCAGGTATGCAGTCATACACAGACTGTTTTGAATTCATGATATTTTTCAGTGTGCAGATAGCTTTGGTTTCCCTGCTTTCATATTCATTTTGTTATTTCTCTTGTGATTATTCTGGCTTACTTGGTGTTTATTATGTAGCACTCTCCTAATTATATGCTTGCACACTCCAAAGTTTAGGGATTTGAGTGTCTATTATGTGCCTATTCCACAGCTCTTCATAAATTTCTTTCAATATGCTTTGACACTACAGTCATTCCAGAAAATATCATTAAAACTACCCTTAATGTCTTACTAACTTGTTGAGGGTGGCACTTCAAGTTTGTTTTCTTTCTCATTCTTATTCCATATTTTCCTGCCAGGCATTTTGGCAAAGTGAAGTGGAAATTGCAGAATGGCACAAAGAGCGAGCAAGCCAGTAATTGCCTACTTTGTATGCTTATGTTGTGAAGTGTTCCATCCTGAGTGTTTTGAAGATTTATGGATGTGTGCTTCTTTGGAAGCATGTAGAGTTACAGAATTTTTTTTTTCACAAGGAATGGTCTTGAGCCTGCATCAATCTGCTTAATTTGGATCTTGTCTCATCTAATTTTTTTGAGTAATTAAAAATGAAAGAAGCTGGAACTCCTGTCTAAATGATGCTCAAACTATGGCTTCACTACATGGCTGAATTGAAACAGGGAACAGACAAGCTTGAAAATAATAGCAACAGAAGCAGGAAAGAGTTTTGGCAGAGCCCAGTTCCCAGATATAGTCTGTAGAATTCTCTCATACACAGTCATTCTAGCTCAACTGAGTCCCTGGCTGCTGTAGCTCCAGTTACTTGTCCCAAACTGAGTGTACCACAGCTGCCCAATGGCCTGCAAACCTTCTGGGGTTTGGGAAATTCTTGCTGTGGTTGGAGCAGTTTTCCATCTTACCTGTGGAGTCAGGCTTTCTGCACATCAGTCTTTTCATCACTTAAGCTTTCTAGTCTGGCTGCTTGTCTTAAATTGAGAAGCTGTTCTGAAACATCCCTTCTCCTCTTTTTATTTTTTTTTTCTTTTGCTTTTCCCCTACTCTCATGATCTATTGCTTTCTCATTTCTGCCAGCAACACTGTCAGAAGGATGAACTCAGCAATGGAAAAACCTCTGTGTTAAAACAAGCTAAAAGACACCTCTCAAACATTTGTAACCCAGCAAGTTACAGAAATATATCTCACTGTGCTGACTTCCAGCCATTTGTATGAGATAACTCAGGGAAGATATAATAAAATATGAGTATGAGAATGCTCTGCTTTTACTGCAAGAAAGAAACATGTTTGAAAGCACTCCTTTAGTCTGCATTTTAGGTTTTCTTTGAAATTATTAAGGCAAGATGGCAAATAGCAGGACTTTGGTAAATCAATACAGAGGAGCTGAGTATGTGCCAGTGGCAGTGTTCTCATTACAGCAGATACAGGAGGCATATTTCCCAATATTATAATAAATCTTCTTGTCTTCAGATCTGAAGATAATATTCAACTGTTTGTGTTGGTTATGGAAAGAGAGCATGACTAACAGAACATTTCAATTATTATGACATGTCAGTAGGAGTTATTGCTGCTCAGATGTCATGTAATGATAGGAAAAGAACATAAAAAGAACATAAACCCAGAAGGGAAACAAAATATGATTTCTTTTTTCAGTCTACTATGACATTTTAGTATTTTCTGGATCAAATTTTAAAAATTACCATCAGCAAATTCCAATTAATAACCCCCAAATCTACAGCAGTTCTTATTGAAGCCAATATAAGAAGATAAATATTTGTTTACTATAAATAAATTTTTGAACAATAAACTGTCAGAATATGTATAAGGAAATAGCATCAATAAGGTATGATATTAGAATTTTTCTGTTCAGTATTGTTCATTGTGCAGGTATCAGTGATCAGTTGTGTTATTTACTAAAGTGATATATGTAAGTTATGGTCTCATGATATTTTCCAAACTCAGGGCATTACAGCTCACAGAGGTAACATTAGATCTACTTGTCCCTAAGTTTTTATCCTTTCCAGTTGGATTCCTTATGAGGTGATTTTCTTAAAAAAGTAGCCTCCATTCTCATACCCATGGTTTTCATATGTAAAAGCTTTCAGTATCAAAGTACTTTAGTCTCCTCCAAACTTCTATTAAAACAAGTAGGAATTTTGTCTGATTGCAAAGCACAGTGAAGGACCTTATCTGAATGCTGCATAACAGCTCCTCTTATCTTTCAGACTTCCCAGACTGAATTGCTCTGCAAGAGGGTTTGGGTTTTCTTCAGTTAACACTGAGTACATCATTTTCATTATTCAATTATCTGTCATACATTGGAGGAGTTTCAGTTTCTGAAAGAGGAAGAAAGCAGAAAACATGGTTTTCTGTTTAAAGTGGGCATTCCTTTTATCTTATTAGAGCCATAGAGAGTGTTAAAACAAAAGGATCAGAAATTATAAAACAAACTCCAAGAGACTGATCATTATAATCAGTTTTTTTTTGAAGTGCTAAAATAATCAGTACAGCAATGACTAGCTCTGATTGCATCCACTTGTATGAAGGATTCATAAACTATGCAGTTTTATGAACATGAACAGTTTAAATAAGTTCATCTCAGAAGCAATGTAGTTAATTCATTAAATCTATACCATTTTTCTTTATCTAGTAGAAAGACAGACTTCTGAAAAATAAAATATTTTAACCTACAGACAAGGAGACTAGATGACAGAATACAGAATAACCAGAGTTTAGAATCTGGGAGCATAGGAGAAATATTATCTATGGAGATACACTATAAATGTGACTGTATAAGTCTGTGGAGAACACAATTCCATAGAAAGTGCTGCAGGAAAAGGCAGTGGAAAAGTCAGCAATATTTTGTTTATGTAATCTTTTTATATTATTTTCTTTTGTAGAGAAAAGAATTCTCATGTATTCTATAGTGAAGAAATATGTGTTTGGAAGAATGAAAGAATTCAGGCCTATTTAAGAAAGTCCAGAAAAAAAGCAGCAGTGGACAAATTCTGATATTACTGCTGGTGCCAAATTTTCATTGATCCTGATGGCTTAGGACAGTCTGGCCACAGACACTGTAAGTAACTAAGAGTTTTTAGCCATTTCTTCTGGCTGCTCCCCAGAACAGTTCTGTGGCAAATCCTGAAGAAGAAATATGTATAGAATCTGTTCCCTTCTTGTCCACCTTTTGGCAGCCAAAAAATTATGCCTCTGTCTCAGCTCTCCATCTGTAAAATGAAAAATAGTGGTATTCCTTTACCTTCCAGAAATGTTATAAATGCACTAAGGCTTGTGAAGAACATGATATGTAGTGATGCAAAAGTATAGAGGATGGAATGCCTCGTGAAAAAAAAGCTTTTTTTTGCTATTGAGAAATTCTCCATAGCATTTATTTTAGTTTAACAATCAATTTTAGCTGACAGTGTTTTAGTACTAGAGATTTTAGACATTAGATTTTAGATTTTGTGGTGGCTTTTTTTTTTTTTTCCTTTATTGCAAGCACTGTATTTCCAGGTTAGACCGAGCTGTGCTAGAGTTGATGGCAAAATAAGACCTTTACCTTACAAGATTCTTCTGTTTTTGTGATCAGCATTTTATTGTGAATGGACATACTGTTTACACAGACAAATTCCTTGAAATAAACTTAACCCCCAAAATTCTTGACGCTCACTAGAGTGTGGATTTAAGTTCCTTTTACATTTTACTGAGGACCTGATGGAAAAAGCAGCTTGGGGTTAGTTCTGTTGGCTGCTGGTGTAGCTGCAGTTTTTACAAGGAGGAAGTTGATCAGTCTGGTAATGGGAAGATCGAGCCTGTGGCTATTCCCACCCTGGACGAGTGGCTGGACTCAAACCAGCCCTGCTGAGCTGGTGGAAGAGCTCTGT
This sequence comes from Cyanistes caeruleus, assembly GCF_971803275.1. NCBI lineage: Eukaryota > Metazoa > Chordata > Aves > Passeriformes > Paridae > Cyanistes > Cyanistes caeruleus. The sequence continues at coordinate 104,200,464 of NC_141703.1, forward strand.
AGTTTGTCCCTGTCTCTGCTGCTTGGGTGCTGTTTTTGGGAGGGTGATGGTGCTGAGCTGTCAAGGACAGCACAGAATCAAAGCTTTAAAAGTCTAATAAAACCCTACACATCAGCTGGGGGAAATATTGGTGTCCTGGCCTCTAGGGCCTTGGGGGCTTCCAGCAGCGGCCAACCCCATCTCATCCAGGATGGCTCTCCCTGGGGAAGTGCCAGGGGATGGCTGAGCTGGTTTTGACCCCAGCCACCTCACCTGGCCTCAGCCACCTCCCCTGGCCTCTTGGACATTGCTGAGGACGTGGCTAGTTGGGTAGGCACCATGGCCACTGCCCCCAGGGTGCCTGGCACAGTTTTATCCACTGGATTTGGTGCAGCTCCCCTGAACTGCAATGTCACAGATTCATTGCAAATAGTGCCCCCAAGGGTTCGATAATTTCCAGAGGATCTATTCAGCCCACTTTCTAGGCAGTAGTGTCTTGGTTTCTATGATTTTGCCATATTCCCATGTAGGGGGAGACAGCAGTGAGCAGGGGATAAGCAGCTCCATGTGCCCATAGCTGGTAGGAGAGGTGTGTGTGTCCTGCCACGAAGCACTGGGGCTCTAGTGCCAGGAGCAGAATGCTGCAGGGTGTGCATCCCTCTGGAGGGATGCAGCACCCACCAAGAGTGGGGCCATCTCAGCTACTTGCTGGGATAGCACTTTATGGAACATACATTTCCCAAATCCATTTGTGAAGAAATATTCTCCATGCAGGAACAAGCCTTTCAGAGCCTCCTTGCTATTACAGAGCTGATTCTCTAAGCATGCATAGCAGGAATAATTTCTGGTGCTTAAAGGATATGATGGGTGCCCTGATGACCTCCCACACAAAATCTGTGTGATGGACATTCCCCGTCAGGAATACTTAATGAGTAAAGTTGTCAGGGTTCAGTCTGCTACCACGTGGATTTAAAAGCTAATTGTACAATCAAATAATGGCCTAAGGCAGGAGGAATAGTTTTGAGAGGATTGCTTTGGGCCATGGAGCTGGCTTTAATTTTGCCTCATGTTTTAGGCTTATTTGGTAAACTATTTCATGCATACACAAGGTTTTTACTGCAATCAGCACCCAGCATATCATTTATATGATTAAATAAATAGATCAGAGATCTAAAAATACCAGAAATGCTTCTCAGAACAATATACAGTCTAATGCTTCCTATGGAATTAAATAAATATAAGCCTGTCACCTTAAATATATGGAAATGTCTTGACTCTAATGATACAATTGCAAGACTTTCCTACAGCCACAAAGCACAGAACTAATCTGGAGTGAGTCTTTGAAGTGCAAATTGTACATTTCCCACCAAACACTTGAAGTAAAAGATGGGAAACATCAATTCACACTACTGACAAAAAAAGACTTCAGTTTGTCACAAGAAGAAAGGTTTTAAATTTGCAATTTTCATCTATAATATAAGGTGTTAATGAATTTTATATTTTATCCAGATGGGTATGTAAATTCCTTCTGAACTTTGTTACGGAGCATCTATTGTGCAACTACTGAAAAAGGTAGAGAGTGTAGTGAGTTGAGGGGGAAAACATCTAATTTACCTTGTTCTAAATTTTTTTTAGTTCCTTTATGGATTCTGACATGGTATCCTTCTCAAATGCTGTGATTATAATCAGTGGAAATATTTTTTTTATATAATTTTATTTTTAAATGAGTTTCAGATTCGGGAAGTTTTGGAAGAGGCAGAAAATTCCTTTTGATTTTTGTCAGAGTAGACAATGTCCAACATCTTATTAATTAAGTTTTTTTTCAGATAATAAACCACATTCAATAAATTAAAAGACATGTCTTGGGGAAGTAGAGGATTCACTACAGATGACCTTGATCCTGTGATCCACCAATGGCAGACAGTGAGTGCTTCTCCAGTTTTTCTGCAGAAGCAGAAGAAGAGCTGTAGAGCAAGACTTCATTTCCTGAAGACAGATCTATTTTAACAACAACCCCCAAGCTGTTGAACTGTGAGGTACAGAAAAATTTAAGGTCTTCTGTTAAAGTTAAAAGACTGCTTTATATCAAGAGTAGCCGAGTAACTTGCAACAACTTAATAGGAATCTTAAACATTCATAGAGCATTCCCTTTATGTTTGACTGGAATATTCTGTATTGCAATTTGTGCTGCTTATTATTTCTTCTTGTGTCATTGGATACTCCTGAGAAGAGTCTAGCTTTATCTTCTTTATGCCCCTTGTTATTTATTGTTAAATAAACAGATAAAACTGTTTCTAAGTGTTTGTAGCTCTGAATTAGAGAGTAATGTGACCAATAGGTTTTTGGTTTGGATTTATTTAATTTCCCTCTTCAACTCTGTATCTTAGGTATAATTTTTGTTTTGTGGTATGAAATTGATTGCAGACACAGGAATAGTGCAACATAAATTTGAAGTCTTTGTTAAAATGTGGGGAGCAATCACCTTTACAGATCTTTTCCCTAAATATGAGTCCTAAGAACTATTTCATATCTGAAACATGTACTTTAAGTCATAGGTGGCTGCATACATTTGGCCCTTTGTAGTAGTTCCATCCCTGACACATTTAAAAGTTTTTTTCTCTGCAAAAACTCCTCAAACATGAATTAATTTTCTAATTACCAAGATTTTCTCAATTAAGGACCATTTTCTAAGTGCAGAACTGAGACCAACCTAGATCTCTCCTATCTGTGGAATAAATCACTGGGATGAATTTCATGCTTGGCTACAGCAGCATAAATGTAAAGTAGATTCATTGAGGTCCACTGGGCAGCTGCAGATTTATGTTGCCATTAGTGAGGTTTGATTTGCTGGAATTGTTTGCTTTTTTACTCTCTCATTCCTACAGTTTCTATAGTAGTAAAATGTGGAATAGCTATTATTTAGTCTTAGTAGCATTCTAACAGTTAAATTTCAAAGAGATAAAACTTGCTTAAATCAGGTATAAAAAATAATGTAACAAAAATATTTCTTTCCTGAAGGTGGTAGGAAACCTGGTTTTCCTAGGATATAGGTTATGATATCAGGCTGCTTTTCCATCTAGCTATTCCTTTGAAAAATCCAAGTCTTCTGTTAATGCAGATACTGTGCTCTTAGAGACAGCAGCTCTTGCATTTTCTGACAGTAGGTGCTGAGAACAGACACTTTTAACTCCCCCTGAGGGAAAGAAAGGCTGTGGGATGAATTCAATCCTTCCTAAATTCCAGAGAAGCCATGAGGGAGAAAGATGTTACCAGTGCCTCACTCACAGGAAGACTTTTCCCAGAATTCAGATGTAGTTGTTACATATCAGGGAGTTCAACAACCTGGTTTCGTGAGCTTTTTTGGTCCTGAAAATCAGCAGATTTGTAAATAGGAGCTTCTCTGAGTTAATATTATTTCCCCTGTGTAGCTGGAGGAAAACAAAAGCATGCCAGAGAGGTATTGGGTCTCTGAAAATTGCAGGAGGACTGTTTGAATAATCCATTCCTGTAAAATTCCCCCTATTCTAATATGTGTGAAGAGTAGATTGCCCAGCTGCCAGCAGCACCAGATTTGAGGCTCTATTGCAGGATGGGTAGTGGGGGAAGAATCCTAAGAAACTTCAGGCTTCTTTTTTGGGCCTGTGTTTATGGTAATGGCCATTAATGACAGAACCCATTGGAAGAAAAAAGGGCAATGTAAAAGTATTTTTCAGTCTCATCTGAAATAAGTTAGATGTCAACTTTGTCATGGGCATCTCAAGACCTGCCTTATCCTTTACCATTCGTCATGGTAATAGTTATCAAGCCTTGTAGCATTGTACTTTTTCTGTGTCAACTCTCTCTATTTCAGCAAATACAAGGGATCAGCCTCCCCTGCTTTAATTCAACAGATTGATATAGTACTTTAGTTTATTGCAATATTACTGGTCTGCAATGTATATCTGCCCTTGTGGCTACCTTTTCTTATTTGGAAAAACACTTTCAATCCAGCAATTTATTGCCCAACACACTTCTCAAAATGTCACATAAAATTGGATTTTAATAGACATGGTTGGTAATAATCAATGACCTTTTAGAACATGTTGTGCCAATAAGTGGTTACAGACTGTCTTTCCTGAAATATCTTCAATGATCCTATTCTTTCTCTAAATATCTGAATAATTCCTCCAGGAATTTAATGAAACTTCACAGGCAAGTGGATAGGGCAAATAGTCTCTTGTGCCTTTTGATCTGGAAAAAAATATTCCTGCAAACAGAACAAATATGTGGAATAAATTGTATAATTTTGTATTATGAAAGTCCATATAAAGTGTAATCATATTTAATATAGGTCATGGCTGTGCTGAGATTTTTAAAGTGAAAGTTCCCTCAGCCCAGCCACTTTGTGGTGGGTTTGTCTGGCTACACTGGGTGCAGATACAGGTTTGCCTGGCTGAGGACCCCCCCGAGGTTCCAGGTGAGTTAATATAAAAGCTTAAAGCTGCCCTCCTATGGTTAGGTTGTTTCAAATATCCAAATTAACTAGATTAAGTTACAGTACAATTACTGTTTGGATTGTGTTTCAGGCAGACACTGGAAGAAGGATTCAGGTATGGGTTTCTGCACTAGAAATACCAGTTTATGTAAGAGGAATTAATTGTGTTAATTGAGCAATGTGTGACTGCCTTTCACAGGGAAACAACCCTGTTGGTTTTAAAACTCTTTGCTAAAAAGGTGACACTAGGATCAGTTTACATCATAAACTGCCAGCTGCAAAATGTTCAGCTTCATTAAAAGCTCGGTGTTCTGTGTAGCACATTTCACTTACTTGAATTGTGTAGTATGAGACAGCTTCAGAGAGCAGGGAATTGCTCTCCATATGGTGTCCTTCAGTTCTGTCCCTAAGCAAGGACCTTGATCAAGACTTGGCAACAGATTGTTGGGCAGGCAAGAAAGGATAGAGAAAAAGACAAAATACCTGAAATAACTTTGCATGTGTTGTGGGCTGACCCTAGCCGGCTGCCAAGCCCCCACACTGCTGCTCACGCCCTCTCCTTGTGATGAGAAAGCTCATGTGTCCACATGGAGACAGTTTGATAGGTGAGGGAAAGAGGCAGGAGAAACAAACAAACCCAAACTGAGGAAAAGTAGTCATGAGCCACCTGCTCCCAGCAAGGTGATGCCCAAAAATCTCTGAGCATCAGCCACCTTGAAAGTTAACTCTCCCTGCCCTCCTCATCCCCTCAAACCACCCAGCCCTTCTTTCTGTATCCCATAATATTCTGGTTCATAGAATCTCCTTTTTCTGCTTTTTCTTCTTTTCTGCATGGAAAACAATCAAAAAAAAAAGGAAAGGTTTGTCTCTGTGGAAGCACTGCCCAGCAGCAGTCCAAATACTGATGTGTTATCAACACTGCTTTGGTCACAAATCCAAAACACAGCACCACATACAGGTTGCTCCGAAGAAAGTTGTCTCCATCTCAGCCATACCAAGTCCAGCAAAAAACCACAATCAGCACAAAAAGCAAAAATGGGTTTCTATGGTGAGTTTTTGATGTCCCTTGTGTAGGAGAAACTCTGTAATATTCATCCCTAATTGAGTGTTGTATGAATAAGAGAAGTTCAAAGCCCAGTTCCTGAACTCTTCTATCTCAAGTGTATGAATCAGAATTTAAATTGTCAAATATTGAAGTGAAAGTGACTTATTGAAAAGCATCTTGAAGATGCTTCTGGACAGTTTCAATAGTTCTCTGGATGTTTTTAGGGTTTATCTGCAGAGATTGTTTATCAAAATGTTGAAGAGCACAGGACTGAGGATGGAGTGACAGGTGACAGGTCCCCAGTCTGATGTCCCCCCAGTCACCATAACACTTTGTGCCCAACCTGTGAGCCAGTCACTCACCCATCCCATGATGTGTTCATCCAGCTGTGGGATGGACATTTTATCCAGAAGGGTGCTGGGAGAGACAGGATCAAAACTTTACTGAAATCCAGAAAGATCACATGAAGTGTCTTCCCTTGATCAGCTGGGTGGTTTACCTTGCCACAAAAGGAAGCCAGGTTTGATAAGCAGGACTTTCCCCTCAAGAAGCTGTGCCAGATGTGGCTAATGGCTCTGTTCTAAGAGTAGAGGTTCTTTGTTTTAAAGGAAACTCACAGTAGTATGTACGTCCAGGAAAATGTGCCTAAAATCCTTTTTATAGGACATATAGGTTATTTAGGATTGTGCAACAAATTCTTCCCTAGGAAAGACAGTCAGTATCTTTTTTAGCTATTTAATTACAAAATGTGTGTGCTAAACCACTTCTTCTGACTGTCTAGCACAAAAAATTGTGTGATAATTAATGGCTTGCCAAAAAGCTTTCTTTCTTATAAACAACAATTAATTCAAAGGGAATTTTAAGCAGGCACTTTAAATCCTCAATTGAAAGTATATCTTGGCAGACACTATTTATCTGCCCCAGTATTTGAAATGTAATAAACAAAGTTTGATGCACTGCAAAGAGAGAATTGAAAAGAAAGTGAAAAACACTTAAAGGAAGTATTGAAATGCACTGGAATCAGCAAAATGCTATGAAATACATCATATTACCAGTAAGGTGGCAGTGGAGGGAGAGTCCTAAACAAATTTGTAATGAATGGAATACTGTTTTTCTGTTGCAGCCATAATCATGTACCTCAGGAGTGCAATATAAATCTAAATGATGTTATATTTACTAACCATAGGTACTTCTGAGTAAGGGAGGGTTGTCTACATGTGTTCTCAAAGTTAAGTCCTTGCAGTTATTTTTAATGAAGTTGAATCTTGGTGTAGAGTTGAGGTCTCTTTATGTATTCAATTATTAATTTCTGTGATGAAATAACCCTGATGTTTATGGACTATATCAAGTGACTTTTGATATGCATGGTAGCCTTGACCTGACACTACTGCTTTGGTCCCGGAGCCCACAGAGTGGATAGATTTCTCCTAACTCCATTTCAATGGAGGATTAAAGCAATTAGCAGGATAAATTCTGTACCTCTTTGCTTATGCAGATGCAAACTTCTGGAATTTTGCCTTTTCAATGGATATCTTTCATGTCTTTCATGCTCTGATTGACAACGTGAGAGAGTCCTTCTTTTGCTTTCTCCATTTTTATCAAGATCAGTTGTTGGTCCTTGAAGGGCAGATTACCTATCAGGAATTCTATGTTCTATGACAGTTTCTCCTATTAATGCTCAGGTTGTTGTTTTTTTTTTTTTTTATTTGTCTGGTTTGGGTTTTCTGGGTTTTTTTTCCCCTTAACTTTCACTGTAAGTCAACAGCTTTGAAATTCACTTTCTTGCATAGTAACATATATCTGTCAGGGTTGTTTTATTGATGAAATCCTTAACATTCACAGAGCATCATGTTGCATTGGTAAAATAATGGAAATTATTTAACTGTAATAATGAAAGTAATAACATCATAGAAATAAAGTCTCTAATTATTCATTAGCATTCAGAAATATTTAGCATTTACCAGTTAGGCTCTTTGAATTGAAACACCTGACCTACTTTTCCTATATTCAACCATATGCACCCTTCAGAGCTCAGCTGCCTGATTTCAGGCGTGGGTTCCTCATTGTTTGGCAAAATGTAATGGAAATAAGAGGAGGTGTGGATGGTGGGATGTTTCCTGGGTGTTTAGAAAGAGCTTGGGCAGCCTGTATTTGACCCTCTGTAATTATGAAACTGAACTGTCACAGTCAGAGGAACTGAAACTGAGTATGAAGGTGCTAGGGAAGTTGTTTAACAAACATTTCTCCTTGATCCTGCCCTAGTTTAACAGCAGAGGGACATCAAGGTGAAAAAGGAACTGTTGCTGGAAGTGTAAAACTTAAATTGCACTGCTCCTTAAGAAAAGCAGCAGAAGCTTTAGCACACCATCATGTTTCCTCTATAAAGAATAGCAACAGGTTCCTTCTTCCCAGCATGTAGTAAAAAAATAGATGCAATAATAGAAATGATAACTACCTCTTCCTCTGCTGGCTTGATTTTTCTTTTCCTCTTTTAAATTAATAGATCAATGATTAATGTGCATATAAGGTTGGTGGGGCACTAGAGAAAGTCACCCAGAGAAGCTGTGGATGTCCCATCCTTGGAAGTGTTCAGGGCCAGGTTTGATTGGGCTCTGAACAACCTGTTCTAGTAGAAAGTGTCCCTGCTCATGGCAGGAGTTTTGGAACTAAATGCTCTTTAGGATCCCTTCCAACCCAAAGCATTCCAGAATTCCATGTGTGCAGTGTGGACACTGCCATACCCACTTTAGGCAGTGACGGGTTCTTGCTGGGCAGCAATTAATTTGTTCCACCACATTCAGTTGTGTTTTCAACCAATGGCTTTATCTTCTGTTGCTTTTGCTACCTGCAGTTTTCAGGTGATGTTTTCTTTGCATGACCTTCACTCCACTTTTTCAAAACTGGGCAAATGACCTGCAGAAAAGGACTCTGCGAGCTGCTAAAGCCCATATCTCTTTAAATTTTTTTGTAAAATATTATCACTGAGAATTAAGAGAGCATACTTGAGTCAATTTGGGTTAATGTTGCCTCACAAGAGGCAGGAATTAGAAAAATAGAGGTTTGTCTATCTATGTAAAATCCTTCTCCCTTACAGTTTGATTCTAATATTACCACAAGCCTTGCAGTGCAACTACAGTATACTTAAAATTGAAATATTAGTTCCAAACCAGTCATAATATCAGTACAGAATTTTTATAATAATACATTCCTTATGACTGGAATATATTATCTTTAGTAGTTGTCTTTTTGTAGGGCTGTGTCTAGGGCAGTGTTGAATGAGCAGTGCTTTGAACACACTCTTTGGGAAAGCTTATATGTCTTAAATGTGTTTGTGCTACAAAAGAAAGTATACTGGCATCCTACTGCTTTTTTCCTGCATTCATTTGATATAGTCACGTCCATCAATACACATCTGCCACTGCTGCAAGTTTTATAAAAAATACTAATTCAGTCACAGTTTTAGACACAAATATCCGAACTATTCCAGCAGCTGAGAGAGTTGCATGAACCTGTCTAATCTAATTTCAGAGTTCCAGCTGCTGTGAGGTCAAGGAGGACAGAGAGTGAGATGGAAACAACAACAGCAGCAGCAGAAAGTAGGAAACCATTAACTAATTGGAAGAGAGAGGTGTCTGTCCTTTGGTTGGAGAGAAACCCTGATTAAAATAAGTCAAGGGTACAGCTGGGAAGTTGTTGGGAAAAGGAGAGAAAAATGCTTTCTCAAACACTGTGATGTGAAAGAAAAGGTTATAGAGTTTGCCTGAGGCAGTAGTACAGATTTCTTTTTGAAACAAGGGGAGGCAATATGGTAGGCTTATACAATATAGCTGAATACCAGCTGTAGATAGATTATATAAGTATGAACTAATGTCAAAGATGAAAAAGCTATGAGAGCAGCATAAAGAATGAATTAAAGAACTGAGGAAATGGCATTTCTTTTTTCCTTGTCAGTCTGGAAATCTGCAGCTATTTTCACAAGGTTTCCATAAAGATTCATCTGACTTCAATCTTTTGTAAGTTTATGCTCACAAGAGGTAAGGGTAAAATCTGAAGTTCCTGTGGTTCCTCTCCTTGCTTGTCCAGAGCCATTTCTTAATGGGAGAATAATGGAATAAGCTCAAACCTCTCAAAAATACGCAGAATGGATTGTGAGGTATCACCTGGTTTAAACCTAGGTGGCTGCAGGGGAGGACTAGCATGTGAGCCCCAAGGAAGAACAGTGGGTGAACAAAAATTTTCTGCTTAATTTTCTGAATTTTTCACAAAATGCTGAGTTCTGCTTTTCTCCAGAGCAAAATGTGAACTTCTAATTCTGCTCTTTCCAAGGATAAAACAGCCAGATACAAGAGAAAGGAGGCCAACAAAGCAAGGGAGGATCCAGGAAGAGGAAAATACAACCATCATGTGAGCAAAGCAAGCATCAGCCACACTGGTATTTTTGTAATGCCATCTGAGATTTCAGGAATTACAGATATTACCGAGTATGTGATCCTGAGGTGCTTTTCAAGGTGCCTGTATTCTCATTTATCTTTTTGGAGGCTTCCCTGTCCAGTCTAATTGGAATTACTCAAATTACAGTGCATTCTAGCAGTCCCCGAGAGGCTTCTCCCAGGTAAGGACTGCTGGAGAGCAGTTTATTCCAGACTAAAAGTTTCTAGAGGTGTCATCAGTACCTGGGAAATACTCAGTGAGTTGTTTATATTTCTGTCTATTTTATATATCCTTACACTGAGACAAAGAACAGGTGCTATGGGACAAAATATGGCTCAGGGCATCCTTTTTTAGGTGGCCTGTCTGGCAGTCCAGTCACTGACACTGGGCCAGCTCAAGACAAGAAGAACACGCTGCCTTTGTTTCTTAATATCAAGGCAAGAGTCCTGACACCACAACACCAAGATCAAAGCCATTAAAGTGATTTTTAAACACATTTTAATGTCCTTTAATGTGCTGCAAAGGGAAATTTTAAGAAAATTTATTGCTATACATATGCTTATCTTATTTTAACATGACCTAACAAGAATATATAAAAGAGGGGCTTAAGAAACTAAGCAAAAAGTATTTCATTAAATCCCATTAGATGAATCTATTTAAACTTTATTACCAACACATGACATCTTCTCATATTAGCTGTATGTCCTATAAAACAAAAATATAATCAGGAACAGGAACAAAATTACAGGAAAATTCTTAAAAAAATAGTGATTAGTTTTTCTTAGGGATATTTCTCCTGTGCTATGGAAGGAAAGGCACATTGCTTAGTCAAATCTAAGCACAGCAAATGAACTAGCTTCCTCCTTAAGCCAGTTAAGCTGCCTAACCAGTATATTCCCACTTGGCAGTAGAAATTCCCTTTGAAATTCAAAGAAGATATATTCATAAAACTTTCTGGGAAGTTGCAGAATGGGTACGATGTTGAACCATCATTTCCAAATCAGAAATGTGACTCAGTAGCTTTTTCCCCACTTTTGTCTCAACATAATGTTTTCAATGATGCACTTCAAGCAGTAAAAAGGGAGTTACCAAAAATGGGAATTACAATATTTATCACTGTCTTGCCTTGACTCAGGGGAAAACATGATTTCAACTTACAAAGAATTTGTAGGTAAGGTGTAGTTAATGTAGCTGGCAGCTCCGTGGTGCTTGGTTGCTGACTGGTGATAAACCATGACTAGGCTCAGGTAAAGGCCTTCAAATCAGCACAAATTCCTGCCTAATTTAGGGAGATGTAACTTCTCAGCAGCCACTTTCTTTCTATCAAGGTCATTACAAAGTGTTATGGGTTGTGATGGCATTTTTCCATTTCATGATGGCTGGTTCCATTGGTTTTGTCTGACATGTACAAACCATTCATTTTTCTGGAGAATGTATTAATTTATTCCTGTGATACCTTCTTCAGAGTTTTCTATTGATTTATGCTTTCCATCTGTCATTTATAAGTAAGTGTTCCAGCCCTTGTGATTTTTTTTTTAATCTATTCCCTAGATTCCTGTTGCGATTGATTTCTTTTTCTACTTTTGTATAGTATTTTTCAGAATTAGTCCTTATTGCAACTTTTTTTTTCCCCCTTTCAATATGTATGGTAAGAAAATCTGGAGCAATCCATTGACTTTGTAATAAAGGACAACCAATAACTGTGTTGTTGTATTTCCAACTCCTCATCTTTCTGACATATATTAATGATTTTTGAGTACTTCCATTACAGTGCAGTAGCAAAAGGAATTGAGGTTTCTTTGAATATAATAGCTCATTCTCTTTGTTGCCTTGACTAAAAGAGCTTTAGAAAAATAATTGAAAAGTCTCATTTTAGTTTTGGGTGCAATTTCCACACAGAATTCTCTTCCTTCTCTTAATTGTCCTTTAAAATTCCTATTTCTACTTCTTTTAAATTCTTCAAGCAGGCTGGTGGCTTGAGGCATCTATAATGGAATATCATACTTAAAATCTGTGCATAATATGTCAGCAAAGACAATTTCAGGTCTTTAAGGGTTCAAGTGAATTGCAGGTGTTTTGATGGTTTAAAATCAGCAGAAATGCCTCATAAATTAGTACTTTAATAAGTTAGGTAAGCTGGGAGCAATAATTATAATTTTTATTTTCCCATAAAGCTCAAGCAATGTGGAGGCGCTCATCTGTTTACTTGCTATACTCACATGTGCTCTAAAATGCAATTGGAATTGTTCCCTTCATACATAGCAAACAAAAATATTATTTTTTTTTTAAATCTATGGGGTACACAAAACTTTTTCTTCTCTGTGGGTGAAAGAAACTGGCCAGAATATAGGTACATGACTTGCTTTGCACCAAAGGAAGAAAGTCAGTCTTCCCAGCCTAACACAAAAGCCAAAGAACACTCCCTCTCCTGGAAACATGGTTTGACCTATCTGGAAGTGTAAACAGTAATAATAGTAATGATAATATTCTGAAACAAAATAAAAACAAAAAGAAAGAAAAGAAAAGGAAGTCTATTTTGAAACGCCTTACTGAGTCTCCTGGTTGTCCTTACACTCTTGTGTGTGTGAATTTGCAACTTTACTGAGCTTTCATAATGCCCCTTATAAAATAAAGAGTTGAAAAGCAGATTTTTTTATTGTTGTTTTCATATTAAAATTCTGTGTCAGAATCTCAGTCACTGAGATGATTTTCTGTTTTCCTAATTCCGTTCCAATTGGGTTACCACATACCCAGGGAGTAATTGCCTTCATTGAGTGCTGCTTACTGGAAAGCATCAGCACAAGAGCATGAACTCCTTCCTTTTTCTTTATACATTTTCATGTTTTCAGTTCTACTGTGATGTCTGAAATCAGTTCCATGACAGGAAGGGTGTAGTATTTGCCTCAACTGCACTTTTCCTAGGATCAATCATCAGTCATTTCAGCTACACTTTTCCCCACCTATCCATATGTTCCCTGCAATGTGTTTTCCCAGCACCAGCCCTCCCAGGCTGGGGGAAGCTCTGGAGTTCTCTCCTTCCCACTGGCATTTGCTCCAGCACTGTGTTCTGTCACCCAACCTGCAGCAGCTCTGCTGGTGATGGCTGTGCCCTGATGAAGGCATGGCATGGAATTCCTTCCAAAGGAACCAAAGGCTTGCTTTCTCTGCTGGTCAAAGTTTTTTTTGCCTCTCAGTTAGTAGAGGAAGGGTTTGATGTGTGGGGTTTTTGGTTGCTTCATTTTAAAGTATCCAAATATTCATTTAGTAACTGTGTAGTTTTGGGGGCAGGTTACTGGCTGATAAAAAGTCAGCACTGATCTTTGATTTTTTTTCTAAGAGGAATTTTGCTGCTAAAGAGCTGAAAAGACGAGCAAAGGCTTTTGGTTCAGTCACTCTAATTGTTTCCAGGGAGTGGGAAGTGAGAAATAGACCTTATTTATGAATGCTACTGATCAGAAGAGATAAAACGAAACCTTAGTTATTAGTAAAGCCTAAAGGGACTCCTATGTACTGATTCATTGTTATGAACAAAGTGTTCAGAAGGCACAAAAGACAGGTAGATGCTGTGATGCCCCCTGGAAATAAGACTTCCTCAAGCATAAAAATGCTTTTAATGCTCATCAGTGGGGAGGGTTGATGTGCAGAGACCTTTTTCATTGGGTAAAAAAACATCCACCATCTCAACTTCACGTTTAACAGCCTTACTTTTCGTATGAAAGGCATTTGGCAAGTGAACCCATTACAATAATCAGGAGTGCTGCTCTAACAACTGCTGTCAGGCAAAGAGCTTCTGTTCTCTCTCGTCTCTTCCTACTCCTTTACTTAACAGCTATATTCAGTGAGCAGTCTCAAGCTGTAATAAATAACTCTTTAAGACACTGGCACTCGAGGGGATGGCCTTCAACTTCTACACTTTCCTGTTTCTTCTGAAATGAAATTAAAAGAAATAATAATTTTGACTCTGATACTGCATTCCAAGAAGTACTGAAATGAATGAAAAAGAGCATTACTGCTAAACATATGCTTACTGCTTTAATTGCCAGGATATAGGAGGATGGAAAATGTCCATCCAGTGTGACTGCAGCTGTTCACTGTGGTTTAATCTTACAGAGTAATGAACTAACCTATAATGTGCTGTGTGTGTGTGTTTTGGGCTTGTACAAGACTACTGGTACAACTATTTGGACAAAAGAACCCAAAATAGTTGGGCTACTCTTGTAAATATGAACAGATTCACTTATGTATTTGAACTCTGTCCATTTACAGATTGTGGGCTTATTCAACATGTGGTTTTTGGCTAAGCTCTGATTCCAAAATTGGTATCTCTGAGACTAATTAAGATCATTAGCATACTATTGAACATTTTCAAAACAATGTTATTGAGACCAAAATCTGATTTCTGTATTCCCTGCAGTTTTATTTGTGGTTTTGCTTTCCATTTGGAAGTGGAGCCAAGGTCACAGAATATTTCAATACCCTACAGTGGATGGCTGCTAAATGTCATTCCCTTGAATACAATTACAACTTTAAAAAAAAAAAAAAGAAAAAAATGCATTGTCCATTTGCTCTAAATGCATCTTTGATGGATGCTTCTGTATCTTTGTGATAGATTTTTTCCCCCCTCTCCCCTCTTCTATAACTCAATTGGATGAAGTCTTACATAGATGTAATAATCAATGGTGATATAAAATCAATTAGAAATTGGTCTGGCATCATGAAACTCAGATTCTGGGTCAGATTCTAGATGGAAGTAATCAAAATGTTTAATCTTCTACACTACAAGGGGTTCAGGGGCTAATTTTCACTCAAAAGCATGATTATGCTTGTAATTATGCAGTACTGTTACAGCAGTGTAATATTTGTGACACAATTCAGATCAAATCTTAATTTTTAAGATGAGCAATTGGGAAAAGGTGAATGACCTCTTAGTTCATCCTGATAATCCAATACTTTATTTTGTACTCATGTCTGATATCACAATGACGGGTTTGCTTTTATTTGTCACATCTGTTTTCTGTGTCAGATATCCTTCAAATTGGGCAACACCTTTGGGCAAGTGGAATGATTTTTAAGTTGAGGCTGACTGGGGAAATAAAGGGGTTAGTAGATGTGCTTCTAAAAAAAAATGTGAATCACAGTAGTGATGGTACTGATTTGCTTATATTTCATTTTATGTTTAATTAGAGATGTTACAGCCTATTGTCCATCCTCCTCTCATTTTGTTGACACTTTTATACCTCATACCTTTTAAAACTGTTCAATAAAATCCTGATTCTGCTGAAATCACTGCCAAAATACTAACTAATTTCAATAGGACAAATATGCATAGAAATAGAGAGGAAAGATGGTTGCTCTAACTGATCTCCCTATCTCCATTACAGGAGGTGATTTCCTGCTCTTTTTTGATACCTATCAGTAATACTAATATCTTCAAAATCTCAAATACAAAAAAAAACCAAAAAAACCACCCAAACAATAAACAAAACCACCAACAACATCAACACCCAAACCAAGCAAAAATCCACAAGCTGTCCAGAAAGATACACTTTCCAGCAAAACTGGGATGACTCTTACATGAATGTTCTTACAGTGAATCATAGAATGTCTGAGTGTTTTGGGTTGGAAGAGAACTTAAAGATCATCTTCTTCCAACCTCCTGCCATGGGTGGGGACACTTTCCACTAGACCACATTGCCCAGAGCTCCATCCAGCCTGGCCTTGAACACTTCCAGGGATGGGACATCCACAAATTCCCTGGGCAACCTGTTCCTGTTGCCCTCACAATACATTTTATAGACTATATATTTTAAACATATATATGTTTATATCGATATATTTTAATATCTATATATCCATATCTATATCTATCTATAAATATATCTCTTTTATCTATCTATATATATATATTATATCTAGATAGCACACAATTATTTCATAAAGGTGAGCATTTCCTCTTTGCTCTGAACAGTGAGCTGTTGATACATATCCCATCTAATTCCTTTTCCTTCAAGATAGACCTGAGCAATAAATGCTACTGCTCCCAAGTGGCAGAGCAATAATGATAGTAATTGCCTACATTTTATTTCCCTTTCTCTCTCTTTTGTGTATTTCCAGTCCTATTTTGCTTCAGCACAAATGGATGTGAAGAGAAAAAAAGAAATTAATTAAAGTCATCTACTTATTGCTGTTTAGGTGTTATGGTTAGAAATGTAGATTTTCTGTATAGTCAACAGAGAGTTTTTCCTAGGCAGTAATTCAGATGACTTCAATTGGAAGGCAGGAATACTCACTTGGATATTTACATTTAATTAGATACTTTGTACTCTTTTACTGAAACACCTGGAGAAGAAAATTCATTGTGCCCTATAGTAACTAATATTTTTGAGCCTGAAGTACTCCTTCGAATACACTGTAAATTTGGTGTTGCTTGGAGCATATTTTTGGGAGGGAAGATGTTAGTTTGTAATTATGAACAAATATCAGCAGTAGCTCACTATCTTTCTCCCTCAGGCTTTTCCTCTTCTTCATATTCAAATCTGTTGCATCTGCTTGTATCATCCCAAAACCAGTTCAAAGCCAAGATTTTGAGGCTTTTTTCTTGGCTCTCCCACCAATCTGTTTAACTGTTTATTAAGTGTCTATCACAGCAGTCTCTTTCTTACCCCATGCACGTATTAGGAATCATTAGCTTTGTCACTAGAGGATAAGCATCCACATGGAAAAGCTCTGTAATGCACACAAGGTGCAGTCTATTGACATTACATCATATGCCTTGTTATATTACCAAAACAATTAAGTTATCTGAGTATCAACACTGCATGTACACATCACATCATTTTTAAATCAAAGCACTTAGCAGCAAAGAAATGAATAATTAAGAACACATAAAACTTATGCTGCCCACACAGTAAGTACATTATTCTTCTCAAGACTTTTACCTTAATAGATTATAAGCTCTTCAATGAAGGCAGATTTTTGCTGTTGCTGTCCCATATTTGTCTGTCTGTCATAAGAGGACCCTGTCTGCTCTATAGCAAAAGTGGAGGAGGCCAATGATGACTTGTTTTAAGAATATGTACAAACAACTTGTAATTTTAATTCCATTCTAACCTGATCATTATTCAGTCCTTGATAATTTCTGATCATAACTATCTGGCCCTTGTTTAATTTTGATTTTTCACTGTCTGAGAAAATTTTTTGTCTGGTGGGAACTGCACTGAGACCATGGACAACTTTTGCCATGTCAGAGCAGTGCTATCCACATGGTGTTAACTATGAGGATGGTTTTGTTTGCCCTGTAAAATGAACATACCAAGCTGGACACTACCCCAAATGAGCTTCCTTACTGGGAATAATGGCTAGCCCAGGGCAGCAAAGCAAATCTCTGCCACAGCAGTGATAGTAAAAAATTTTAAAATCATAGAAAATTCGGAGAGTTAGAAAGAAAGTTAGGCTTGGCAATCCCTGGGAAAAGTGTTAAAAGTAGGCCCTGGGAAATGTTAGGCCTTGTGCTCGCTAAGATCATGTGAAACTGCACCTGTGTAGTCAGTATATGATAAATGATATAATTGTTAGATGTGATTAGATGTAATTGCTGTTTAAAGAATCATGAGAAACTATGTTAGGGGTTTGAGGGGGGATCACGAAGAATTCGTGCTTGGGTAAAATCAATGTCTACAATAGAACAATGTAGGTTTAATAATTAATATGTGTAACGATAGAGTATAAAAACATGTTCAGCTCAAAAGCACATCAGGTCAGATTTGGGTATGTGTACCCCTGACACCCAGAGCTCTTTAGTAAAGCACCTTCATATAATGATTCCATGGTTATGTGTTCCTGAACGCTAACAGCAGGACATGTCATTGCTTTGTGCAGTTGGTCCTGTTCAGTTCATGACTTCTGCCACCAGCATTTTAGCTCTCTTCTTCCATGCTTCATCTCTCAGGCCATCTGTACATCAAGGTGACTTCTGAGTGTGAAGCCATAGCAGCCTGAGTTTTGACACAGTGATATCCATAGTCATGGATCAGTTCTGGATATGCTCCAGGAGACTTCCACTGAAGGGGCCTGTGTGTCTTGGCTGCACAATCTGTGAGGAGCCTAATTGGCACACCTGCTTTCAGGCTGCTGTAGAGGAAACTTGCACCATGCCATTTACAGTAAGCTGCATCTCTAAAACCCTTTTTCTAAGCTTATGTTACTGTCTACATCTCAGGTCCTGAGATTTCAAAGTCTGTCTTTCCTCTGGTTTTGCTCCATTTTACAAAATGTTGTAAATGCCTGGCACTAGGTTTTGTCGTGTGTGTGTATGTACATATACTTGTGTAAAACTTTTGTAGCTATCAAAAGGAAGCTCAGTAGAAAAAGAAGACATTTTAGAAAGTACATTAAACAGTAAACATCTTGGGAAGGCTGTGAGGAGCTTCATGTGTAACTTAAAAGGCATATGTATTAAATAATTATTTAATCACTTTGGTTACTTCCATCTGTCCAGACTTCCATGCTTCCATTTCCACAGCTGTAATTTGTATTCTCCTGCCATGCAGGTAAACATGCAGAAAAGTAGATAATATAAATGTTGATTAATGAAAGGACCATGAATATTGTTTCTAAGGTAACCTTGCCTGCCTCTTGTCTTTCTTGATCATTGAACTTTCCCAAACCCTGCCATTTTTTTTTTTTCAATCACTAAATTATTTCCAGCAAAGAGAAAATAGTGGGTTCTTTTTGTTTTCACTTTATATGAATTATTAGAAATGAAAATTTCCTTTCCCAATGGAATTTTTTTTTCCCCCAAATAACTTAGCAATGTTTTTTTGATGATGCTGAAACATGGCTTGTTTGTTGTCCTGGAATGTTTACTTAGTATTTCATGTACTCTGGAGATAATAAGGATTTAATTTCTGGATTTTTTTTTTTCTGAGACTTACAAAAAGTGAATACTCCCCTTTCTGATTGAGAGTACCTAAAATGTGAATTCTTGCCCAATTTACTTCATGGTCATCTCTATGTAGATAAAATCTGGTTCTGTTCTCATGCTCCTCAGTGGTTGTTCCTCACAAAACTGTGCTGCTTTATTTTGGGGTGTTACATTCACAATTCCAGTTTTCTGGAGGACCTCAAGTTGTACCTCTGTGCTCAGGGAAGTTCTATGAATACTTTGAATGTTGATAACCAGGCTGTGGCTGGTAGTGTTATTGAGACACTACACTTAAAGCTGCCCAGAGGAGCTGTGGTCTCCCCATCCCTGGAAGTGTCCAAGGCCAGGTTGGATAGACCTCTGAGCAACCAGGTCCAGTGGAAAGTGTCCCTGAGCACGGCAGGGGGTCGGAACCAGATGACCTTTAAGATCCCTTCCAACCCAAACTATTCTGTGATTCTCTTGATTCCATGATTAAACATAAGGAGCAAGGAGGAGGGAAAGAAATGATCTGAAGAGGAAAATCATCCTACAGGATAAGTACCTGCAGATCTTGATTCATACAGGGATCTGGGTTTATGTATGAAACATCAATCTTTTCTCAGCCTCTCTGTCCCAATGTCCTCAGCTGCAGAATAAGGTTAATAATATTTACCAGCCAGTGATAGTGGATCACTAATCTGTCAGAATGCATGCAGTAAAGTATCATTTCTGTGTATTGAGGGGATATCAGCGATGCTTCAGGCACTCAAGACCTGATCCCTATTTTCAGAGAGTGCTGGCAGAAACTACTTGGCATATTCCCAAGAGGGACAGCGTGACATCTTCACAGGGTGATAGAAATTTACGATTGGAGCAGCTTGCCCGGTTTTCCATCGCTGGTGCAGCAGGCGGGGTTGTTGGCGGCCGGGCCGGGTGCCGCTGTCCGCGGTGCTGGAGATCCCCAGCGCCGCAAGTTTGGCGCCCCGCCCGACCGTGCGCCCACTCGGGCACGTTTCCCGGAGCGCGGCCTCTGATTAAACTAACTCCTCCCTTCGGCTGCAGGAGCCCGTAGGAACGGGGGCCTTTTTCTCGCTCTTCATCTCTTCATCCGCTCCCCTTCTTTTTTTTTTTTTTTTTTTTTTTTTACCCCTATAACAGAGCAGGCGGGCTTGCTCCGCCTGGGCTGTGCAGGCTGCGGACTCCGCATCCCGGGGGCCTCAGTTCCAGCGGGATCTGCCCCCGCCCTCCCCCGGCAAACTTCGGGCGCCTCCCGCACCTCCCGGGACCGCCTTTGGGGGCTCCCGCCGCCCAGGTAAGAGGGGAGGGGGCAGGGGCTGAGAGCTGAAAAAAGGGATGGGGGCGGAATGCTGCGGTTTATGCCCAGCACAGCCCGAGCCGGGCCGGGGCTGGCCCCGGGGGCGGGGTGGGCGCGGCGGAGCATCTTCATCCTCCTCCTCCTCCTCCTCCTCCTCCGGAGCTTCTCTCGGGAGCGGCGGCCCCCGGAGCCCGCTGCTCCCTCGGCAGGTCCCTCCCGCTCGGTGACTTCCCCAAGTTTGGCTGGAGGTGGGAAAGCGGGAGAGGTCGGTGAGCTGTGGGGACGAGGAGCCCAAGGGCGGCAGGGGTAACACCTGGAGCGGAGCCGCGCTGTGCTTCCAGCTGGGCTGGTTCTGGGCATCCCTCGGAAACCTAATGCCAAAGCTAAGGGAGGAGTCAATAACGTGCTGTCATGAAGGAAGAGCATCGGAGTTTTGCTCATTTACCTACAATTTAATGCATCAAAATGCCAGTTATTTCAAATTATAGATCACAATATACCAAGCAGTTCAGCTCATGAAAGGTATTAGAGTGCGGTATGGAAATTGGAAATTGCACATTTCCTTTATTAATTTGGAACTAGCGTAATATATTAAATTTTGCTGAAGTTAATAGTAAGAAAAAAGTTAGGCAAGAAAGATAGCTGTAATTAGCTTTGGGAGAAGTAATACAAATGCAAATGAGTGTGATGATGACACTTCAGTACAGACATGTTGCACCAAGGAAACCCTACCTGACAAATTTAAACTCTGCAACCAACTCAGAGGGAGGCTTTTTTTTGTTTGGATAAGTGGAAATATGTCCACTGCTACCTGTGTGTATAGATAAAATATTCATGGTCAAGAAGGAATAGTAATACTCAAGATCCTCCTAACACAGGCCTATAGGATTGCAAAAATAGGCTCTAACTTTGTTAAAAATCTTGGGTTAAGGGTTTCCCAGCTGTAAATCCAGGGAAGTAACTATCCTTCTAGCCAAAGGTATGGCCTGCTATTTAAAGCTGTAGATTCTGGGTTACTTATTTCAGATTTAACCTACATAAAATGCACTTCATTAACAAAAATGCTTGTTGCAAACTCAACCATATTTTATTCCTAATGTTATAGAAATTAATGATGGAAATTAATTTTGGAGTTACATGTTACTTGTTACATTTCAGGTACTTTATACCTGCTACACATTTCACTATTTCTGTGGCATTTTTTTGTACAGCTGGATACAGCAAGTATATAGGTGGTTGTTTTTGGTCATTACACTTCTGTAAGCCAGAAACACAGAGGCAAAATTCTGTAAATTTTTGATTCCCTTGCCTCATGTCTCCTGCTGGGTGGTGAGAAATAGGTGCTCTCTACTGCATCTCAAATCTGCTGCAAGTAGGAGGTGTTTACCTGCATCTTCCCATCCAAGGCTCCATCAACAGTGTCAGTCAGAGAAATGACTGAATGATTAATTGAATGAGAGTGATTAATATGGGCACAGGATATTCACAAGGCTGTTGCTATAACTCACAGTTACAGCGGACATTCAGTTGTCAGCCTTGGTAACATTCATAACCCATGTATCATTGTGGAAAACTCAGAACAACAGATGTAAAATTTCTTTTTAGTTAATATGTAGAAATTGGGTGTAAATGTGTGTCTTAAATGACCTTTGCCTGTATGCAGAGGACAGCCATGTGATTTGTATGTTGCTCAGGCTACTGGAGCCCTTACAGTGTAGTTATGGTGTGCTGTTTCTCTGAGTAGTTATGAATTTCTGTTGCACATTTTACTCTGGCTTCAGAATGAATTAAAAAAATATCTCTTCTGATGTCAAGTGTAGTTCTCAAAATCAACAGAAAATATTATATGCTTATAATGAAAGTGCCTTTGTTTCAAAATTCTTCAGTTAGGTAGGTTGTAAATATCAGAATAAATATGAAAATCCCACCAATACTATTTCTTAAAGAAACAATAAGGAAAAGAAATAACATTATGGATGAAAGCCACTTCTTGATATGTTTTTACTGAAATTGCTGGAAGTACATTGAATTTTTACTGAAAAAGTTGGATTGATATTTCCAATGCAAATTTTTGTGCAGGTTCAAGTACTAGGTGAGTGTTATTACCTTCCTTTGTCCTTCCTTGACTTCTTGTTTGTGCTAAAATTAAGTTTCCCAACAGTGAGATGTCACCAGGCTTTTTCACAAGTAGCAATTGAAATCTCTTAACACGCCTACAAAGCTGAAAGCCAAGTCATCTATTTAAAGAGTGTTTTGAAACGGTGCTTTTCTTTGTTGGTTATCTGGGCAGTGGAGAAACAGTTTATCTGACACCAATTCCCTTGGAATATTTGGGTTTTTCTGTGGAATAACTGATCTTAATGAACGTGGGGAATTGGCATCAGATTAAATCTTTATCCATGATTCAGCTCAATGAAAAAACTCAGGAGTGCCTTCAGCTCAAGGGCTTTGTCTTTAAACACTGAGTGTAGAGAACCTGTTACAAGGTCAGCTAGAAGTTATAAACAACAACAAATGGCCACCTATGAAGTCTCTACTGATGAAATATTTTGTGAGAAGGACAAAGAAATCTGCACCTTTGGAGGGAATAAAATCCCTGGAGCCCAAATACTTTTATCTGAGTACCACAGTCACAATGTCTAGTCTCTAATCTCCTCCTAGTGCATGTTTGACTTACTGTGAGGGAGGGAAAAGTTCTTGGCAGAAAACAGAACAGTACCAGCCTTTATGAAAGAAAGATAAACACACTGGAGCTGAGGCAGGAGCCACAGAAAAACATAACTTGACATCAGGGGTTAAATTTAGGTGAAAGTGGAAAAATAATGGCAGTCTTCATCCAAAAAATCCCCTCAGTCAAGGTGTCAAAATGAGATATTGCTTTTATTACACTGTACTGACGCTCAGGCATTGATTTTTCTTTTATCAGCTGGTCTGCTTCTCAATCAGCAGAATTTCTTCATCATCTCTACCTTGCACCTCACAACTTCATAGGGTTTGACTGGGAGTCATGACTGGGCTTCTGGAAGGTAGCATGCCCTTGGCTGTGAGAAAAACAATATTAAATATGTTGATTTTCACAGTATAATCTTTCCTTCTTTTCTAACTTGTTTTCAACCATGATTTGGAAAGTGCTTTACTTTTTTTTCATTAAGACTGCTTTCAAAACCCAAGGCCCCCAACAATGCTAGTTTTTCTTTTAAATAGAAGACAAAACTCCCACAGCAATAAATCCAAACTAATGACTGCAGAAGCTTTTCCTTCCCTCTTCACCCTGTAAACAAGAAATTTCTGTTAGAGAAGCACACTTAGCTGGAGCCTAGAGTCAGAGATACAAAATACTGAATGAACAATGGCTTTAAGGTGGTACATTCTTAGGAAGCTTGGTCAGAATAAAGATTTCTTCAGGTCACAGAGGATGTCTGCCCTTAAAGGTAGAAGTTTCTAGCTCTCGTGAATCAGGTCTTTAAAATCACAAGATACAATATAGAATTTATTGAGAATTTTAAAATTTATTAGCCACTACAGTTTTTATCTTATAGAATTCCAAATAGCTAAACTCTGCAGAGATCCTTTAAAAGAGATGTAAGCATAAATAAATAAATATAGGAAACTGCTAGACTACTCTCAAAACAATTTTGGGTAAATGAAGCACTTTCTGAACACATGAAGGTATGATTGCTGGTATGGGTGGAACACTGACTGTCTTTTCCCTTGGGATTTATGCCTACTTGGATTTTACATACTCAACATAACAAGAAAAAAAGAAAGCCCTAACCAACTGTTTCCATCCCTGTTGGTACTCCCACTCAAAAAATTAGGTGATTTTTTTGACTTTTCCCATTCTTCACAGTTATTCTGCCCTGGTTTTTTTTTTTTTTTTCAAGTCCATCAAAATTAGTTTAGGTCAGGCAGGGGGGTTTACAAGAATAACTGTGTGAATGTTACTTGTTAGTGGCAATAATGTGAAATAATGTAAAAATACCTAGCATATAGGCAACAGTAATTTCTTAGCTATACTAGATGATGTTTCACTGAAATGTATTCAATAGATCATCCTCCAGCTGTTTTTCTAAGCAGTCCTGTACCATATAATTACAAACACAGATGAAATAGCACAAGTGGGACTTATTCTTTTGTTGATGGTTAGGAGAGGTGTCAGGCTTTCATGAACCTACTCAGACTTTACTACCCTGCTTGTATGCACCTGAGCAGATCCTCAGGTCAGTCTGGCATCTCCCATCCCTCAGTTGCTCTCCACAAAGACTTGCAAGACTGTTGGCTGCTGTGAGAGACGGAATAATTGATTTCTGCAGCCGTGCTCCCAGCTTGGGGGAGCTGGAACGTGGCTGTGCTCCTGCGCTCCCTGGAGAACACAGGACTGCGCTGTCCCTGGGCAAGTTCCAGCAGCAGTTCAGCATTCCCGTTTGTGTATGAGGCATCCAGATACTTCAGAGTGGCTTCCAGTCATTAAATATACATATGATGCTCATGCAGAGAGTCATTATACCGTTTCTTCTGATGGGAACAGGGATTTTTTTTTTCCCCCCTTATTTTTTCTTGTTGAGTCAGAACAAAGGACTCACCTTGAAAATTCCCCTACTAAATTCCAACACTAAGAAGAGAAAGTTTGGGTTAGAGCTTGTTTGCTGAGCCATAGGATCTGCCTTCATCCTTCTAAGCAGCAGGCTAAAATGTGTCAGCACAAGCACACTTGCACTGAAAAGTCTTTATGTTGCTTTGGTCACCTCAGGGAGCTTGGAAGTCTTGCTTCCAGCCTCACCAGACCAAAAGGCACCCCTAGAATATCTCTTCTAATTTTGCTTCCCCATCCACCAAAAACAAAAGTGAAGAGCTGATTTAGCCAAAATATTTAAAATCCCAGAAGGAAAAAAAAAATTAGTTACAACCTCTGTGGCTTCTGATATATGTTAGACACAAACCAGACCACAGCAGCATGTTCAGGACATGAAAGATGGGAAAGCGACACACAACATCTTTTAATTATTCCTTTTTACAGAAATTTAGTTAGCCACAATGGTGCCCCCCTTTCTCCTTCAAAGTGTAACACAAGAAAATACATCTTAAACTTCACTATTTTGTGAAATCTAAATAATCTAAATCATCTAAATGTAGAATGGAGAAAAGAGATCAGAATAATGAATGCATCAGAGATGTGCAGATGTTTAAGCAGAATATTTTGCCTCTGCTCCTTTGTTTGTTGTGGATCCTCATTTTAGGCATGAGCTTTTCTCACAGGATTTGGTGGTTTTTTTAAATTTTTGTCTGTTTGTTTTTTGTTTTGTTTGTGTTATTTGTTCTAATCTTTCAGTATTATTCTCCATATGTGTTTGAGATCAAAACAGTTATCATCTCAATTTAATTTAGTACACCTTTCTCTTTGTGATGGGCTGCTATTTCAGAGTGTACAATGCCACTATTAATCATCATAAAGAAAATGCATGAAAAAAGTCCAAAATAAGTGTCAGGCACTTCAAGGTGATGGATGCACAATAGATAGCCCCATTATTATCACTCAGTAACTTGAAAACTTTTGGTCCTCACATTTTCTCACTTTAAAACATCATTAACTTGTTCATGGGATCCAATACTTTGTGAAAAATGTATTACTCTCCTACTCTTTTTCCTCATCCTTCATGCTGTATTGACAGAGCCGGTTACCTGAAATTTCTTAATGCATACTAAGTTTATTTCTCAGTGTATGAGATAGCAAAGAAAACAAATGGTTTTATGGAACAAAAGTCAATTATATTGATTTTGATATGTTAATGCAAAAACAGATTTTATGAGTGCTTGTAATTAGGGAACTTATTGGTCACAGTTTTATTTACGTCTTGGATTTATTCTCTTTTGTGAGTCAGAAACACTTTAAGACTAAAATATCCATGTTGACTGAATGCAGCTGATATTCTTCTTTTAGGATTGTTACAAAAGTTATACAAACCTAGTGAGATTGACCAGAGAAGCCCATGGATATTTCCCAGACAGAACCACTCACATCATCTAATCTAACCATTTGGGAAGTAAATGGTTGCAGTTTCCACAACCATTTTCTGATCTCTAAAGTGATACACCCTATTCTCTGTATCAGAGGCTATCATCTAAATAACTGGATGAAAAATCTTAAAAACAAAAGTCATCCAATATTTAAACTTCTTATTGCAAAGGAAGTTTTTTGTTCATTTTGGGAAAAACCCTATATAAGTCTTAGTGAAATTGCCTTGAATGTTCATAGTGTTTCATAAAGGTGAAATTGATAAGTTTCTATAGACAAAAGAATAGAAAAAAAAACCTATGTTTGTAAAGACCCAGCTTAAAACATACCTGCCTTCATTCAGGAACCATTAGTTCACAGCTATAGTATGTCTACAGGTAATTTTTTTTCTTCTAACAGTACATGTTTCTTTATAACATTTATCTGATGTTAAAAAAGTTCATTCTTAAAAATATTGCAACTCTTACATTTTTCACTTTAAATTTTAGTCAGAAAGTATCGAAGAATCAATAGCTAAACTTTGAAAGGTTCTGAAAGCAAACCTAATTATAAGTTAGTGAATTAATGATTTAATATGTTACTGAATAATCAATAATTGCTATCAGATGTTCTGAATCTCTCTTACTAAATATGTTTTGGGAATTTTGTAATTACATGATGAAGTTTCAGGCAGGCATGCTGAACTGAAGAAGACATCAGCAGTGTCGCAGACAGTGGATTGAGTGCAGCCTCAGCAGGTTTTGCAGATGACACCAAGCTGAGTTGTGTGGGTGACACTCCTGAAGGATGGGATGCCATCCAGAGGGACCTGGACAAGCCCAAGCAGTGGCCCATGGGAATCTCATGAGGCTTAACAGACCAAGTCCAAGCTGCTGCAGCTGGGACAGGACAACCCTTGGTACCAATCCAGGCTGGGCATGAACAGCCCCAGAGCAGCCCTGGGAGAAGGACTTGGGGGTGCTGGTGATGAGAGGCTGGACATGGCCCGGCCGTGTGCGCTGGGAGCCCAGGAACCCCCCGTGTGCTGGGCTGCATCCAGAGCCCCGTGGGCAGCAGGGCAGGGAGGGGATTCTGCCCCTCTGCCCCTCTCTGCTCAGACCCCACCTGCAGGGCTGCATCCAGCCCTGGGCTCCCAGCACAGGAAGGACAGGGAGCTGCTGGAGCCGGGCCAGAGGAGACACCAAGGGGATCAGAGGGATGGAGCAGCTCTGCCGTGAGGAATGGCTGGGAGAACTGGGATTGTTCAGCCTGGAAGAAAGAAGGCTTTGGGGTGACTGAATTGCAGCCTTCCAGCACCTGAAGAGAGCCCACAGGAAAGATGGGGAGAGACTATTTACAGGGCCCTGGGGTGACAGGACAAGGGGGAATGGGTTCAAACTGACAGAGAGTAGGTTTAGGTCAGATATTAGGCAGAAATTCCTTACTGTGAGGTTCGTGAGGCATTGGCACAGGAAAAGCTGTGGCTGCCCTGTCCCTGGGAGTTTTCAAGGCCAGGTTGGATGGGGCTCTGAGCAACCTGGTCTAGTGGAAGGTGTCCCTGCCCATGGCAGGTCCCTTGGAACTCAAACCCTTCTAAGGTTCTGTGATTCCCTGATTTTCAGAAGCCCCTATTCTGATGTCACAAGGATCTGTGCTCCAACAGTGGATTTGCCACCTCAGTTGAGCCATGGCTGCCTCCAAGCTGACCCATGTCCTAGGTTATCTGTCCAGCTCTGGGTGGGAGCTCATGGCTTTTCACCTTCTGTGCACAAAGGCGGTGTCTGGCAGCTTGGAGTGAGGAGCAGGATTGCTTTGGCCCAGCGAGGGCAGCACTGGAAACCTGTGTGTGGTATGGACCCTGTTTTGCTGCTCTTGTACTGCATCTGAATTTACACAGGCAAAACACTCCTGATACTGCAGGGAGGTCCTCATCAGATAGTATCTGGTTCCACAGATGGCCCTCTGAGGGAGCTTGTATTCGTAATGTCTTCGGTAATGCACTAACAGAAATGAGGTTAAAAAATACAGTCTTTGTAACAGGCAAAGTAAGACATCAGTGATAAATTCAATTATTTTAAATGCATCAGACCAAGTTCTGATTTCAGTTACATGGATATAAACAGGCCTGCTGGTACCATAGACTTTTGTGTGTGCAAGGGAGGTCAGAGTCTTGTCTCAGGGATGTAAAAATGCATCTACTTTAGACTTTATGATCTGTATTAGAAAAAGGTAGTCTGTCCTTGCACTTTTATTAGACATCAACATTTAAAATACTTATAGGATATTTTGTGGGATTGGTGATCTTTTATCAGCATTTTTGAGTTTTATTTTTTTTCAATGACTACATAATTCCAAACATTGAATGTACCTGCTAAAACTCTTGTATCATGTTGCCATTTCAAAGAGATCTAGCTGATTTGTGAGGCTGGCTGTATTAACAGTGGCCAGAGAAGCCATTTATCCTTTCCTACCATCTCTACCAGATATCTCATAGATGCTGTGTGGAGAGGAAATCTATTCTTTAAATATAGTTAAGTGACTAAATTTACTTAATCTGCAATGGTAACTTCCACTTTTATGAGGCAAGTGACATTCCCATGATTTGTACAGAAGCTGGAATATTTTTTGTCATTTGCTAAGGATTTACAGAGTGCATGCTTTCATAGAATAAATGTTGGGTTTTTTTTAAAAAAAATATAGCTTTGTAGAGAAACTTGTAAATTAATTATACTAAAAAGGATACTTGAATCTATATAGTTAATATACTCAGTGATTCAAACAAGACAAAAACATATAAAATAATCCAGGCAGTAACAAAAAAGAAAGCAAAATACGTAGAAGTTGTTGCCACCCACAAACTAAATTCTGCAAAGCCTGTGGATTTGAATGGATCACACCATTTAGATGGCAACAAATCTATGGAAATGCAGCTGAAAGCCTCCCAGCTTTTCATGCCAACACTACTTCAGCAGAAGTCTCATCTAAACAAACTTCAGACTTTGGTAGAGTCCTTTATATGACAGATTTATCCATGTTCCCTGATTTCCTGCCAGCTGACTGCACCTGGTTCACTCTAAATTAGTTACAGTTAATTGTCAATAAATGTGAAGAAGGTCCTCTTGCCATTTTCTCTTGGCTGTGAAGCTGGTGAGTCTTGTGGTTATTTATCAGGTAGAGTTATACATGCAGGTTTAGAGGAGAAAGAAAAAAAAAAGAGTAAAACAGAGAGTGGTAGTAGCTGTTTTATTGTTTTATTTCCCTTGTGCATTTTGATGTAGGATATGTGTGAGCACAGCTGCATTAAGGTTGAGATGTTATTTAATTCAGCTGACTCCTGGCTGGATGGGCTATAAAGGGTGTGGGGAGGTAGGCTGGGCTTTTTTCTGCTTGTATAGGGAGAATTGTTGATTTAGAAGGAGTAGTGAGAAGGAAGAGCTACAGGTAAGTTTTTATTTCTCTCTTAGTTTAGTGGGTTTTTTTCTCTTGTAACAGCTTTGGAGGGTAATGTAAAAAGAGATTCTCCTCAGTGGAGTTAGAGCAATTAATAATTTTTTTTGTCCTTTTGGAGGATGTGATTTGTGTATCTCTTGGCTTTCCTTCAGTGGACCTTGCAAAAACAAAAATTTGCTTTTCAATTTATTTTTATTTTTTGTGTAATTGTAATTTCTGTTTGCCTCTTTGCAAGATAATTACAGGAAAGGTAGAAAAAAGAAGGCTTTTTTCTGTCCTCTGCCTTTCTAGACCTGTTGCACCTGTTGTTCCTACTGATTTGACATACTTATGGCTTGATTCTGTCTGTGGTCATTTTATTCCCATATTTGAGGGGCTGAAGCAGCACTAGTGTAAAACCAAATTCTGTAAAGGTTAATTACAGACTTTCTGGTTAAGGGTTTTTTTACTGTAATGTACTTCTCTGTTAGAAGAAGTATTCTTTAATTAAAAAATGTGTTTATTTGAGATAAACCTGTTTGCCTGCACCTGTGTGAAAAGTGAGGCTCAGGATTCAGAGGGGATTAATGGCTTTGAATCTGAGGCAGTTTTCTGCTTCTATAATAAAAGCTTCCTGTTGAATTTTCCTTGGGAAGTGGAAGCTCTAGTTTGAACTTTATATGTTCAATATATAGGTATTTATATATATAAAATATATAACTATATATAATATATACAACTATATATAATATATACAGTTATATATGTGTCAGTTCCTGTTCTTTGCTTCTTTCCCTTTGCAGATTATTTTATAGAAGACAAGAAATATGACAAGAATATTATCTTTAAGGCTTAGATTCCTCCCTTCTCTTTGGAGTTTTGTGCTGTTGTGAAGTGTACAGCTTTCACTCACTCCCTGCAGCCTCTTCTGCCTTGTTGTTTCTTTCAGGGATGCTCCTGTGTTGTGAAGTAAATGGCTCTTGGATCCAAAATAAAATCTTACAATTTTTGCTTCTTTTGTTCTTAATTGGAATCCTATGGATATGGTGTCTAGGCTTCTTCCTAGTAAGGTGGCTGTTGTCCTCTGTCTACTAGTTATGAACTTTCAATCCAAATAGTCTCTTTTAAAAGAGTTAAGCATTTCCTGATGAGGTTCTGATATAATCACAGAATGGTTTGTGTTGGAAGGGACCTCAAAGATCATCTTGTTCCATCCCCCTGCCATGCTCAGGGACACCTTCCACTAGACCAGGTGGCTCAGGGCCCCATCCAACCTGGCCTTGGACACTTCCAGGGATGGGGCAGCCTGTGCCAGGGCCTCACAAGCCTCAAAGTGAAGGATTTCTTCCTAATATCTACCTACTCTTTTATAGTCTGGGGCCATTCCCCTTTGTTCTATCCCTACATGCCCTTGGAAAAAGCCTTTAGGTACTGGAAAGCATCTTAATGCTTCCTTAGTAGTAATATTTATATTACAGCTAGCAGGGCTGTAGATACAAATGCCAGCTTTTTGTGGAACTCTATCTTTCTGTAAGAAACAGTCACAACAAAAATTATCTTGGACATTTTAATTAATTGTAACGTAGGTAAATAACTAATTGAATACCATCTGTTTACTTGGGCTGAGCATCAAGAATGTGTCTGTTAGTTTGAGGAAAGAATATTCATGAAACAGAGCATCTCTTTTTCAAGATAATGATTGTACAAAACTATTTCTTTGACCTTGCAGTGGTAGTATGCATATATTTTTAGGACATTTATTTGTATTTATTGTTCTACATTTTTTGCTTTGGAATTTCCATTTTCAGTTGTTGGCTTCTCCTTTCCTGTGGGGGTTAAATAGTCCAAGAGAAACAAGGCCAAAACAAAAAAAAAGCTTTTTAGCATTCCTCTCTCTCTTCCGTCCCCATGCCTGAGACAGGGACAGAGAGGAACTGTGTGTGCTGGCTGGGGAGGGCACTGTTTTGCTGAAATAACAGCAGCTCTAGGGGGCCTCAAACAAGCTCTTCACAAGAAAATCAAGGTGTTTGTAACAATGGAGAGGTTCCCCTATGCAAAAGGATTACCTTGCACAACCAGTTTTGAAGCAAAAGACAATTTTCAGTCTGAACAGCTACAAGAAGTGCATGGGCAGATACTTTGAGATCTGGGCAGGTGATTAGAGCACTGATTAAATGTAAAAGTGAAAGTTTGAGGGTCACAGCAAAGAGGAAAAAATATCCCTTTCATTTAGCCAGTCAACCAAAACCCCTTCTTGTAAGAGCTTCCAGTGCCTGCCTTCCCTCCCTAGCTGGGTGTAGGTGAGAAAGGGAGAAACTGAAGTACAGTGCTCTACCTGTCTGCTTTTGTAGTCTCCCTTAGGTTTTATTCTGTAAATGGGGTTTTAAGTTGCATAAAGCAGAGATATTTTTCACTGGAGATTACGTATCAAAATTGAGAATTATGGATTATAATTTCAGTTGAACCTTTTGTTGTGGATGGGTGCTGCATCCATGAGTTTGGAAAATAGCATCTTTAAAAAGAATTGCTGTAATATCAACATTAAAAGTATGTCTAATCAGCCAAGTGCCTATCAGCTACTTCTGTTAGTGTAGTGTTTTCCCTGTTTCTTTTCCAAGTTGTTTTTGGTTTTTTTTAAATTGTTCTGTTCACAAGGATTTGATAGCTCTTTATAATGGAAAAAAAATACAAGAATTTTTTACAACTGCTGCAAGATTTCCCACATGTTGGATAAATTTCCCAAATATTCATATACCAATTTCTGTGGTAGTTGCTTATGCTTTAGACTAGAAATGGCATTCTGTTTTTTTCCAGCAAGTCCTGTGTCTTTGGTACAGTTCTGTTAAATCAGTATTTGATTAAACAGATCTTCTGAAGGAGCAGATCTGAGTCAGAGCGCTATAAGAGGAGGTGTGGTGGGGAATGATAAATAGGTAAATGTTGTCAAAGCCAGTAAAGATGCCCAGAGAAGCTGTGGCTGCTCCACCCCTGGAAGTGCTCAAAGCTGGGTTGGATGGGATTCTGAGCAACCTGGTCTGGTGGAAGATGCCCCTATGGCAGAGTGTTGGAAAGAGATGTGCTTTGAAGTTGCTTCCAACCCAAATCATTTTATAATATGAAAAATGTTGTGACTGGAAGATGTAGTTGGTCCCTAAAAGCCCACAATGAGAAGCAACTGCTAACACATCTCAATGTTTTAAACCCCCAAATTACAAAAAAAAATAAAATAAAGTTTTAAGTTAATTGAAGGGTTTTGCATCAGGAAATTTTCTGTGCTATACAATAACACTTCTAAGAGACTCAGTGAAGTGCTGCTTGCTCAGGACTTTTAAAGCTGGGTGGAATTGAGGTGTGTTTTGGTATGAAAGGAAAATTCAAGCATTTTCAAAGCAGCTTATTTTGATTTTGTAGTGGCCTATGAGGTGACAGTCTTGAGCAAACAGTCAGGGAGATTCTGAATGAAAAAGCATTTTTACCAGTGAGTATTTATTGAAGTAGAGTTATAGGTCTGTACTGAGGAAATTGATGGGAATTTTTTTCTTTCCTTCACCCAAAGGTATATTTCCCAAGAGTTATAACTAAAACATTCAATAATATTTCTTTATATAGCATCCAATAATGCAATGGCTGGAAGACAAGGAAGTGGCAGAGTAGCTGGGTGGATGCAGTGGATATTGGCAATAATTCTGATGCTGTGGGGTCACCAGATCAGTGGACAAGGACAAGGTAAGTGAAGATCATTTACTGCAATTTACTGTTGGCATGGTATTGCATAGCATTGTTTAGAGAAAGAAGGCTGTGTGATCAAGGACTGAACTCCTGTGAACTGCTGACGAGAAATAGGGATATAAAAATCTGAAGGACTTCAATTGAGAAGTCAAATTCTGTTTGGAAAATATTGTTGTGATGCCTTCAGGGATTATCCAGGTGCTTGAATCTGTTTTCATGTGCTCAGTGATTGAAGTGTGCCTTGAAATAAATTTTCCTTTTGTATCTGTTGTTGGCTCTCAAGGTGTGGAGAAGCAGCAGTTTAAGAGATTATAGACATGGATACTTTGTGTTTTTCAGCTGTGATATCTGCAATATTCAGAAAGGCTTTTGTGGCCATGCTATAAATAATTTTCCTGTTACATTTCTGTCTCACTCACTGATGGTGGTGCATAATAACAGCTGTAGGGATGCAGACAGGCAAAAGAAAGTAGTCTTGGGTTTTTGGTTTTGAAGAATGAAACATTATTGTGTGTTTCTGATTTAAGGGTTGCTAACAAGAGAGGTAAAACCAGGCTATTGTACTTTTTAATATACATATTTAGAATAAAAGAGGTTTGTGTGTTGTGTCAGACTTTGAAAGGGGGAAAATATTGTTTTGAGGCACTGAAATTAAAGGCAAGCAGGAAGACATTCCTTTTTGAGGAATTCCTTTATCAGGCCTTCAGGAAATACATGTAACATATGGGCTGAGATTTCCACATCCTTGCTTTACTCCTCAAGTGTGGAAGATGCTGCATGTTTTTCACTAGAGCCTCTCTGTTCTCTGTTACTCCAGTCACTGGTACATGGATGATGCTGGCTAGGGTGTGAGCCTGTGCTGGGTGCATTTTCCCAGGCAGTCTGGGCTGCAGAAAAAGTTCTTGGCTGTTGGGAGAGAAATGGTGCTCACTCTTGCTTGGTGCAGTTTTAGAGTTAGGAACTGAAGGCAAACTGTGCACTGCAGTTCTGCTGGAAACACCTGTGGGACTTCTGCATGTTTCCTCCACAGACCCTAAAAGCCAACCTGGCAGCCTATATAGGACTTTAGCAGGAAAGTGTCAGGTATTTTTGCAGCTTTTCTGTGATATAAATTGCATTTGTACAAAAAGGGTTGTTGCTTTTCTAAAGTGTCCATTTTGACATTATAGTCTTTGAACTGGAAAACCAGATATATCTGAAGACTGTTCTGTGGTATTGTTCTAAAATGAGATGGGTATTGTAAATTTTTCAGTTTTATGAAATACTGGTGAATGGCATTGGGAAGAAACACAGGTACAGCATCTTGAAAGAGTTTGTTTTCAAAGTGGGTGATGTGAGGGCACTTGTGCTGTGAAATATTCTTTATGTGGTTCTAAACCCTGTGTGAATTTCTGGCTGATGACAAGATAGTCTCGATCTGTGAGCTGACCTTTAGCCATGTGGTTCTGTGTTTCTGTTTTCTAATAACTACCCAATTGTAACCACCTAAAAGCTACCAAACTGTAGAAAAATGAAAGTAGTGTGACAAAACCCTCTAGAATGCAAAATGTCTTCCTAAAATTAGTGATAACCCTTAGTGAAAAGGCTTATGGACCGTGATCATGTTATTTTGCTTTAATTTGAAATAACTTTAAGTTGTAATGTGGCTTTTGAATATTAAGTACCTCTAAGCAGGTCTAGTATAACGAGACTGGCTGTGTTTCAGTCTTTGTAGACTCTGTACTCTGATAGAAGTGTAGTGTAGACTTTTGAGCATACACTTAAAGCAACTGCTGTGCATTGCTTGAACCTTCACTTGAGAAATATTAACTTTTAATGGCAATGAAGTAGTAAATTATAAACAAGGAACAAATATTTTTTGGCATAATTACATACACAGGGTATTTAAAAAAATGCAACCCCCCCCCCCCCCCCCCCCGCCCCCACTAGGTTTCTGGATATATCTGCAATTTTTCTGTGGGTTTCTGTTAACACTTTATTTTTCTAAAGTAAAAAATAAAGCCCTTTGAGCCTGCCTTGCAGGAACCTGAGAAATGTAATTTCTGATTAATTTGAGTAAAATTAATATTAATTATAAAATTTGGTTATTCAGAGTCTATCAGGACAATAAAATGAAGAGATAATGATTCTGTGTCTGGGCATAGAACCAAAAATGTTTAAAAGCCATATGGCTGCATTTAAAGAAAACAGCTTCTGAGTCACATAACTTCAGCGTGAGTGGGTTGCTATGGAAGTTAGAAAGAAATCAACATTTGTTCCACTTCCATTTCCAATCAGAATAGTAAACTTAAATTGAAAACTCTTTGTTTTTCAACAGATCTTTCTATCTGTCTCTTTTTACACATTAACCCAACCCAAGAACTGTCTGGGTTTTGAAGTCCATGGGGCTGCATCTTCCTCTGTTGATGGGTAGCTTCTGACTAGATACTTTAGTCTACCCAGTGTAAGTGTCCAGTAGAGACTGGAATAAGGAAGGAACTGTTTTAATTTAATTTGCACTCTAGCACAATAGAAAAATGTGTAGTTTTTAATATTTTGGATCCATTCTGCTTTTCTCACTTACCTGAATATTGCAGGTTTACTCCTCTGTTTTCAGAAGAGTAAATATATTTTGGCCTGTATTTTGTACACTTCATTAAATTTAGAAAAAGACTTATCTCTAACATGGAGTCCTGAGTAATTTGAAGAGTATTTTGAAGCAGACTTGTTTTTCTTTGTGAACTTAGAAATCATATATCTGGAAGTCTGAAGTTACTTGAACAATAAGCAGGCAATTACTGTTCAGTGATATCCACAAATAGCGTTAGTATTGATATTTAAGACAGAAGATGAATAAGTAGTCCTGGAATCTAATAACGTTCAGACTTGTAAAAGAAGTGAATGTTGCTTAATATCTGGAATTTCACTGCTGTATAGATGAAGCAGGTGCTCTCTTTGAAGCTCTAGAGATGCTGGATAAAACAGTGTCTGCTCTCTGAAGTACACAGCAGTAGTGCTGGTGTTCTTGGATGCATGCTTCCTGCCCAAGATGTGCCTTTCAAATATTTTTTTTTTTTTTTTACAGAGCTGTCAGGGTACAGTGTTGACAGGTTGCTTTATTTAATGATCAAGCATAAAGGCTGTGCAATGTGCTGCAGCCAAGAGGCTTCAGAGCTCAAACAATGTGCTAGAAAGCAGTGGGTGTTGCTGGCTGGCCAAGCTCTGACCCTCTCCCTGCAGGAACTTTTTTCCCCCCAGCCAGGCCTAATGGGGGAAAAGCACCTTAACTTTTGAATTTAAACAGTGTTGTGTGTAAGTATGCAGTATTTTTGGTTTCTTTTTTGCATTTTGTAACTTGAACCAATGAGAAAGCAGGCAGCATTATGACTAACTGGGAATATACATGAGTTTATATCAGTGCACCATCAGAAACAGAGAATGGGAGTCTTTGCTGGACTTCAGTCATAATGTGGATGTTTATGCTGAGGACAAGCATTCAAACTGCTCCAATTTCACCTTCTTTTGTCTGTGCTGCTGACAAAGCCCAAATGTTCTTCCAGAAGTTCTCCAAAACCAATGAATAATGATGTCTTCACTCAATCCTGAGATTACTGTGGCTTGTTAATAGTGGGAAGGGAGGCAGATTGAGGATACCTGAGATTTCTTCCCAAACTCATCTTTGGTGATGTGTTTTGACTATGAAGACTGAGCTGTGGTGTTTATTTCCATCTGCTGCACTTTGCTGTGGGCTAAAGCAGCTGTGTGTATCTTCCTCTAGCTCAGCTGTCTCTCTGACAAGGTAAGGAAAATTATTTTGTATATATGGAGTGTGAATGTGTGCACATATACAGTTTTATGGTACTAAATGACTGACAGTGATTTTGGCTCTAAGAAAATATGTAAAACCAGAGAAATAAAAACTCTGTAGAAATCAAGAGTCTTGGAACTGGTTCCAAATTCCACACCTCAGCTAATCTGAGATGGTACATGGGTGCTGTGGTGCCATGATTTGCATTCAGCATTGCCAGATCTGCCAAGTGCTTGTGTGTAACCTGGCTTGTGACACCCTGTGGGAAGAGGAGCAGCCCCATGGGGACATGGAATGGGTTCCAGGTGGCACTGCTGCCTCAGGGATGCTGCCCTGTGCACATCCAGCTCACCCAGCCCATCCAGAGTTCTGTGGCACAGCCCAGCAGGGTAAGATGGGCTTTCATGCTCAGAAGAAGGTGAGGTCTGTTCTGGGTGTCTGATGTGAGCTGACTTGCAGGTTTTTGTTTTTTTTTTTTAATGGCAGCTTCTCCAATCTGAAAACCAGTCCTCTTACATCAGTCTTTTAAACTCACCTTTAAATAAATGAATGTGCAAAACTGCAGGTAATGTATTAATGCTTTAAAAAGCATTGAGTCTCTGACAGACCTGTGCTTGGATCCAAATTTAGATTAAACCCTGGTGACAAACTTAAGCAGTCTTTGCTTGTGCACTGCCACCTGTTATAAAATCAGGTGATGCAGTAATAATTTGGGATGGGACAACCAAAGCTCTCCAGGCATGTTGTGTTACATTGCAGTTATTCCTTCTGTCTTGGTGCTTCCTCACTGTGGAATTCTGGTGGACACTTGACTTAAGTGATGGAGAAGTTAAGGAATTATGAGGCTAGACCTGTGCTTGTATCCTCACTGTTAGTGTGTGAAGGCAATGGGAGACATTTGAGTGAGTTTTTGAAAACAACCAACCCACAACCTTTGTTTCTTCTTGAGGCCAAGATGTACTGTGCTGGAAAAGTGTGTGAATGATTTACCTAAAACTCATGTTTTCAGTTTTGCCTATGCAAATTGGTAACTCCATGTTTAGGTGATTTGTGCATACACCTGTGCATGGAAAAAAAAGTTGAACTGCAAAGAGAAGTCGTGGTTTTGGTTCAGAAGCCTGTATTGGAGGGCTTCAGCTTTAGTGAAAGAAACATCAGCCTTAATGCAAAGTGGCTGCTGCTTGTCTCATAATAATGTTCTCAAAATACATTTGAAAGTACAGTATGTACCTTTACCCTACCAGAGTACAGTAGTTTTTTATATCAATTGAATGTGATTTAGTACTTAACCTTTCTCTCTTGTACATTATGCAGCCTTGCTAATGGATAGCAACACTGCATTTTGAAGGGAGGATTTGTTTTGTTTTTAATGGAATGGTTAATAGAAGCCACTTTAAAATTGGCAAGTAGCTTTAAAAAAAAAAAAGGCTGTTAATGTAAATGTAATATATTACTTTTTTTTTTTAAAAAGAGGTCTTAATTTGTTGAGGCAACACTCTTTGCAGGAACTCTTGATGGAAAAGAAACTAGGAGAGTCTTTCTTCAAGGTATTCTCACCTCAGGTACTGGCAAACTGAAAAGTGAAATTTGAAAAAAGGCAGCTGTACATACCACCTTGTAGTGCAGCCAAAATTCTGCATGAGCTGTGGAACTTAAATTTGATCACAAAGCATTCTTTGCTTTCAATCAATTATATTTCCATTTGTCATAAGGCCCTCTTGCAGGCAAAGACACTGCACAGTTAATGCAACCTACAAATACTGTTTTTCTTTAGAATTAATCTTCATGGACTTTTACAAAAAGTATAAGTTATTAAGCATGCAGACACTGCTCTTCATGGCCAAAAGAATACTTCATGTCTTGCTCATTTCAGAGAGGTCCAAGGTAACTCAAACAGTAAACAATTAAACTTAGCACATCATCATTATAGACTCCACTACAATGTAATTCTCAGAAATCATGCAACTTTTAGCAATAAGCAGAGGAGGTTATAACTTGAGCAGAATAGCTATTACTAATGAGGAAGTAGAACATTTGTGGTAATAGCACTAAGTAGCCAAGGAAAAAAGGGTTCTTTTTGCTGAAGTGACAAAACCCCATGAATTTCTAGGGATAAAGTGATAAAAGGCCTTGAGAATTCTCATGAAAAATGTGAACTATCTAAGCATAAACTTAGGTTTTCCTCATGAGTAATTTACATTAATTTGCCTGAGGTTATTTGTGTGACTCTCTTATGATCTGAAAAGTATCTCTTTTCTGTGGACTGTGATTTCTGTTGCTGTTTTCCCCCAGGAATTGCTAGTCTGCATCTTTGAGAGGTGAGAAACCTGCTTTTGCTGGAAAGGTTCTATGGGGGAGCAGGAAACCAATTGTTCCATATTGGGGGGCAATGCACAGGAAATCAGACCTGATGTAAGAGATGAATACAATACCTGAATAATGAAAGGTCTCCTGTTCCAGACACAAAGAGCACAGGTAACTCTGTTAGCCTTCAGTTCACATAGCTTAACCAACCAAAAATAAGTGAAAAAGATGAGAGCAGGTACTGAGTATAGTTTTACCTTCCTAGTATGACTTGTGTTACAAAATTAATGTTATATTTCTATTATGTGGAAAATTAAGAGAAAGTGAGACAATCTCAGTGTTAAATGCTTCAATTAATGGCCTAATGCAATTCAAGATGTAGAAAATTTCTTAACATCATGCCATTTATTGGGCCATAAATAGCTCTATAGGAAAAATATTTCTGAGATCATGTGTGTACTTTATGTGGTTGGCTTGTTTTAAGAAGAAGGTTCAGTGTTTGCAATTTACAACAGGTTAAATCCTCAAGAATGGCTTTCCAGGAAGCATTGAATAATGAGAATTTTCCAATGAGTGTGTGTGTAATTGAGATCCTCAGATGTCATCACCTGGAAACAAGCTTGGATGATGCAGATAATTGGTGGTGCTGCTTTGGCAACTTTTACTCCAGGTGGTTTAGGACTCACTTCCCATTGTGAAGGAATGAATGCATTTCCTGGCACTAAACTGAAACTCAGTTTTTATTTTCCTTTCCAAAAAGCAAATTTATTTATTAGATGACAGGATATGAATAAAACCACCACTTGATACAATTTTAAAAGTTTCACTTTATATAATTTAAAGCCTTTCATTTTGGGAAATATGGTGTTCTTGATGTTTTAACAGAATGTATGAGGCTTCAAAAATGTTCTTGGCAGTCATTGTGGTAGTAAGCTTCACGAAAAATAATAAAAATTGGCAGTAAGGAGAATGATACAATGCATGTAATATAAAACACTTTATCCTGGAACATGTACAAGTACTAAGTGTTCTAATGTATATTTATTGAGATAGAGCTTGAGGTTTTATTTATGTTTCATTTTAAATGAAAATATTTCATGATTCATTGTCTTTGTACATTTTTTATATACTTTGTGAAAGTTACTATAACCATGAACTATCAGGTCTTGATGACTTGAAATTAACCTCTAAAAGGATATTGCAGGAACCTCATAGTTCAAACAGGCTTTTTTTGATCTCTTGGACTAAAATACATTTGCTTTTAATAAAGGTTTCTTTTACCATTCAGTTTCTGTTTGGGGTTCATCTCTTTCTACAACAAAATTAAAAAAGACCCAAGCAAACCCAACAGTGAAGTCATTATAGCCTTTCTAAAAACAGATCCCTCCGTGAATAAGTGCTGTGAAAGCTTTATTAGAGCAAAGATGCCAAGCCTGGTTTCCAGCATTAATAGCTACTTTCCTACAAATTCAACCTTTTCTCATCTTTCAGCTCCTTCACTGGCTGTGTGATGTTTGGGAACAGATACTCATTTTTTTTTTTTCCTCCTAACATTTGCTGTTCTGTGTTTAAGATCCTCACTTTTCCAGGAGAAATAAATCCCAGCAAAGGTTTTGGAATGGCAAATCTTCACTGGAAGAAAGCCAGTGAACAAGTCCTCTCAAGTTGAATTTACTTTTGGTATTTGGGACAATAGTTCTCAGGTTCTAAAAGAAAAAAAATCTGGGGAAAACTGTCAAAAAGTATCAGAACAAGTGATGGTCAGTAACTGCTGGGCCCTGTGGGGATAGTGAAGGGGCAGGGAGTGGTGGAAAGTGGCATTCTTGGCATGAAGATTGAAGGAAAGATAAAATGTCATCAGTAGCCCTGCTAGCTTTGCTTTGAAGAGAGCAACCAGAGAGTGTTTAACTCTGCAGGTCTGTAGGAATTTAAAGGCAGAGTGCCCTATGCAGTGCCTTGCATGGGAATCACTTAATTTCAATTTGTGCCTAGAATTAAGTAGGCCATTTCAGTGCTCACTCTGGAGAATTATTTTGAATCTTTCTGTACCTCAGCATCAGTTCTGGAATCCATCCAGTGAGGGCTAAGAAATACTATTTTTTAAAAAAGAAAATTGTTTGGTTATACTTCTTGGGCAACATTTTATTAAAGTGAGGAACTTCTCATTAACACTTGGTTCAGGGAAAGTGGTCTTCAAAGAATTATCTCATGTATTAGATGAAAGTGTTTGGTGATTTGCAATTTCAGAACAGTTTTTCATTCACAGTTTAAAAATTGCTAGCAAATGCACAATTAATTACATAACAATTTAAATTTGACAGCTCATTTCTGGATCAGAAAAAATAAATCACAGCTTTCTCATCTTGCTAAATGATCTTTCAGAGCTTTGTGACTATGCTTCATAGTTGTAGGGTCATATCATTAAAAATACATGGGGAAGAATGTGGTTCCCATTATTCTAATATGTAGTAGAAAATGCAGATTATTTCTTAACTATTTAAACCTATCACTGTGAAAATGAATATTTTCAATTTTCTCAGTCTGTGCTAAAAGGAAGGGATAATAGCATGTGATAAGTTGTTGTTGTTGTTACTGATTTCTAGCAAATAATACAGAAATGGTTCAACCATAAAAGCAAAACCTTATCAAGAAGAACTGAAGTTTTATCTTGCTGAAAAGAAATACTGTGTTGCATAGTAAGAGACCAAAGTGTGCCATGCCCTTTATGATCTTTCTGAAATCTGTTTCTTTCAAAAACTCTGGCATTGATCATTACCAGTAATAAAACCTCTGATATTTCTCTATTATAGAGAAGTAGCCCAGGGCAATTCTTTCTCATGTATATTGTAAAATTGCAGATAGAGATGCATGTGTACGTGCTAACCACTTTTCTGCTGGCTTGATTTGCTGCAAGATTTTATTATTTATTAATTTGAAATGTATGAATAATCCCATTTACATGAGAGACCTGTTCATGAAGTACACTTTGAAAATTTGTCTTCAGTGGTAAGACTCATAAATCACATGCTATAAAACTTTTAGATGTTTTGCTTTAGGCTAGTAGAAAGCTCCCAAGGGAACTTTGAGAAACACAGGGCTTCAGGTTTCACAATGTTTATACTTAGCACTGCCCACTTGAGTCTAAAGCTTCAAGTGTCCTGCTTAAAGTAATTTAACATTTTTTTTTCCTTAAAATCTCAGTTGAAGCAGAAAAGGTAAGATGTTGACCAGTATATAGGAAGTGGTCAGGCATTCTCACAATAGCTGAGGTTGTAAAGGTCATCTGTGCCAACCTCCCTGCTCAAAACAGGCTCAGATAGCAGAGGCAGCCCAGGAACACGTGCAGACACCTCTGCAATACAAATATTTGGGAGATGTAGAGTTACTATTGCTCTCTAGACTCTCTCTAGTCTTAAAAATATGAGGGGAGAGCATTTGCAATTCTAAATGTAATTTTGCATATTAATTTGTGTGTGTGTGACAGGCAAACTGATTGTTTCTCTGGGCCGTCCATCAAGGGGAGAATGAGCTTAGCAAATATGTTCATTCTTGTACAAATCAGGAGGCAGATGCTGTGTTTGAAGTGCCACTGTACACAGCATGGGCTCATACGTGTCTGTTAAGGAAAATAAACACAAGTGTGACAGGCTTCCTTGTGAAACTGCTAACTTCATCTGGCAGGTCACTGTCATTATCTCTGACTTGAAAAGCAGTGGAAGCTTTAGAATCCCCTGCTCCTCCAAATCTTTGTCTTTATGGGCCCTGTGTGTGTGGAGTAAGGTATTTGTTGTGATAAATCCTTTGTTTGAGCTTCCAGTGTGCTTAGACATTGTGAATTCACAGCACACACAGCCTGCCCCTGTTCAGCTAAACAGGTGTTGTTAGGTGTTCCAGCTCTGTTCAAACCTCTGAAACCATGAATATTTTGCCAAGTTGGCCCCCTATCTGATGGTCAGAAAAAGCTTTGCAACCACGAGTTAAAAATATTAATTTGTATGCAAAAGGTGTCTTCTCTATTTATTGCATATGACTTTGTGTTGTTACTGCTTTTAATAGTATAAGCATTAAATCTGCCTTCAATAGTCACAAATACTTGTGTGCATTTAATGCACCTATTTCTTCTACAACAAATTGCTTTATCATTTTTTCTCCTTTGTTTTTCGTGCTGTCTTTTTACATGAGAAATTCAGCTTTCTTTCACCCAAACCCTCCTCAAGAGCTAAACTTGACTGTTTTCAAGCTGAAAATGAGTGACATTCAGGGTAAATGTGATGAAGGTTGTCATGCACACAGGCCATGTGTAAGTGAGCCACCTGCAAGATTTAACTTTGTAAGGCGTCAAATAAGATGGACAGCTACAATTGTATTAATAGAGCCTAAATATGTAAAAATTTCTATGATTCTGATAAGAATATAATTAAATAGCAAAGCATTTGACCACTTTTGGGCCCTCTGTTGTGCACT
Organism: Cyanistes caeruleus; assembly: GCF_971803275.1. Taxonomy (NCBI): domain Eukaryota; kingdom Metazoa; phylum Chordata; class Aves; order Passeriformes; family Paridae; genus Cyanistes; species Cyanistes caeruleus. The sequence goes on from NC_141703.1 coordinate 104,244,318, forward strand.
CTTCACATCAGCTCTGAGGGAAAGCAGTGATTTATTTTGTTTACCACAGCTGGCTCCTAAATATTACCATTTTTGAATCCTGTCTAATAGAGTCCTTTGTCCTTTACAAGCCCAGCCACTGAAAAAGCCTGTGACTTTCTGATAACAGATTGCATGTGTTTGAATAATTTTTCCTCTTAAAAAGAAGAAATTCTGCATATTCCTCAGTGTTTTCTAGATCAGCTACATGGAACACTTTTAGAATCAGCATAAAATTATTAGCTTCTAGCACACCACTACAAGAGAATCCGTATTTCAAAGTGTGTGGAACTTGCAGTGTGGGATTTTTTGCTAAGGCTGGATACAGATAATCTAAATACATTAATCCTGTGAAAATGTTACTAAGCAGCTCTTAGAAGAGGTGGTTCCTGCTGAGGTGGTGCTGGGAAGTAATGCATTCTAATTAAATTCCACAGAAAAATCCAGAAAGCATTTCAGTGAGGTTGCTCTACAATCTTGCTGAAGACAGCAGTCTCCTCTCACTGTGAAAGAGGAAAACAAATGGTTCTAATTCTCCTTGTTTTCACAGTAATAACTGTCATAGGTTAAAATAGATATTTCCATTAGAGCACTTGTATTAGGTTAGCTTTGCTTGTTGAGAGGTAGTAATGACTTTTCTCCAAGGATGATGAGGCAAAGAACGAAACGCATATTAATATCAAAGGAAGCTCCAAGTACTTTGTAAGTAAATCAAGACATAAATTAGTCAGATTTGCAGTAGAAATACTTATAAAGGATGGTGATGGGTATTTTAAAACTTTTTTCTCATCATCTTAGAAGTTTGCTTGTGGAAGTACACAGGTTTTACATCCATGTGGATGGAGGCAACCAGTGTGTTGTGCTAACATCACATCATTATACATCATTTCTCCGTTCTGTACGAGAAACTGGTTGGGGGTTTTCCTTCTCTAGAGGGCAACAGGAATTCTGTGAGTATGGTAATATGGTTTGCCTTAAGAGTAATATTTGCATTATAAACTGAAAAAAGTAGTGGCATAAATTCCCATGAGGAATCATTGATGCCCTATCCCTGGAAGTGTTCAGGGCCATGCTGGATGGGGCTCTGAGCATCCTGGTCTAGTGAAAGGTGTCCCTGTCTTGGGGGTGGGAACTGGATGATCTTTAAGACCCCTTTAAACCCAAACCATTCTATGGCACTATTTTGAGGTTGGCTACAAACCCCTTCTTCAGGACAACTTTTCCTTATATCATGCTGAGAAATCCCACATATAATAAAACACTATTCATTTTATTGCATTGTGCACATGTATAATTGGTATTGATAGCTCCAGGAGGAATTTAATTATTTAAATAATTTTAATATAAACATTTCTATGTGTCTGTCTTCTTGCATTAATGTGCAATCTGTAGGAAGCTGTGGACAGGATTTGCATGGTATTTCAGTAGAAGGGTAAGAAAGTATGCCTGCTGCTTAAGGAAGTTAGAGTCCTAGAAATGATCTTGTTTCTGGGAAGGTACCAAATGCTGTGTCCTGTTTCTTGATTGCACATTATTAGCAGGGCCTGGAGCAATGCCATCACCTAAGTTGCTGTTTTAGCAGCTTGACCAAGTTGTGAATAAGGCACAGCATTTGTTTCTCCCCAGAAACCCCTCAAATGCCCTCAAACCACAGAAGTCTTGAAAGCAGTGACTCCTGGCCTTGGGTGTTTAGCACACTCTCCTGGAGCAGAAGCACCATGCTGTGGTACCTGACTGGGATGTCATTGTTGCTTCCTGTACCTGGCATCTCCAGCCTTTGCATGGGGCTCCCCTCCTCTCTTCCCCGTGCAGGTTTCATGCTTATTTTGGGGGAAGAGATGCAAAACTACTGGGGATCTTGTGCTCAAGAACAGCAGCAACCATCTGTCAGCAATCTGAAGCTTCTCTCTGTGAGAAGACCTGTCTTGTTAAGGACTTTTGGATTAGGTTCTTTTTCCCTTTGAACTGAAGATTGACAAGAGGGAGGCTATTTTCTCTTGTTTGGTCTCAGTTGTTTTTTCTTATCAGCATTACAAGGTACAAGGAGCTATGTGCACTATGATAGAAAGGTGCAAAATGGCTAACAAAGATCCTCTTCAAGGTCTTTTATATGTCCATTTACACAATTAACAGATGCCAACTAAATTATTTTTCTTACTGACCCAATGACCCAACACCTGTGTGCTGCACTGTGGCATTTTTTACCCAATCACTTACTACTACCCAAAAACCCCTAGGAGAAGAACATGAAGAAGAAAGGACAAGAGAAAACACCCTAAATCCTCCATCTTGTCTCCTGTTCTCTAAATTACTTTTTCACCCAGTGATTTAAGAAACTTTCTAATCTACATACTTACACTTTTCCTATCTAACTTTAACATTTGCTTTCATGTATCACCATGAAGACATGCTCATGAATTTCATATTATATGAAATTCAGTGTTTCTTTGAATCCTAGAAGTAAGTATTAGAAAAAAGGGCATACACTCTGTATCTCAGGCTCCAACAGAGACCAAGGCTGTGTGTCAGTGTGACCAGCTTCCCACCAGGACATCTCCCTGTGCATGGGCTTTCCCTTGGGGGAGCACAGGGATGCTGGCACTCTAGGGCATCCCTTGGCACCGCTGCTCCCCTGGCCACCCTGGAGCTTCCCAAGTGCTCTTGCTCATGTGCACATCTTGAAAATGTGTCTTGATGTTTAATTCATAACGAGAAGCCTGTGATTAGGGCAAAGTAGCTGCCTCAGGTTTGGAGCAGGAGGATCTGCTGTATCAATTTATATCCTTAAGTTAGGCAAGGACTCGCCATCCAGCGCTTTGGCAGGGGACCAGCTAAGCATTACTGTCGCATTTGATTCTTTATTAGGCACTGTAAATGGGTATTGGAGTTCAGAGAAAATAAGATCTAGCATAAATACTGGCTTAATTTGTGTATGTTGACTGGGTTTACACCAGGCTTTGGTTTGTTTACTTTCAATTAGGGCTGGTATGGAAAAAGATTTATGTGATAATCCATACCAAAGGGCCAGTTACTAATGAAGACATTGGTAATTCTATGAGTAATTAAATTTCATCTGAGCTAATTACTGAGGTATTCTGATTCAGAAGCCTCTAGCCACAAATATTGAAAATCCATTTATTTAACTCAGCTTTTACTTAGCTTGTTGCACTAGCTGATAATACACAGTTGTTTCTAAGTAATTTCCCTTGCACATCCCCTCTTGCTGTGGATGTGTGTCCATAGATACTTTCTGTTTGAAATATGTGGAAAATGGTCTTCTATACATCCAAGTTCACAATAAAACAATCCAGTGGAGTTTCTTATTGAGTAGAATAGAATCCATATATTGCATATCGTGTGTTATTTTCCCAGTTATTCTCTCTGCACATATTAAATCCTGATGTGTCATGCTATGTAAAGTTTTAGTATCTATAATGTGCTCTTATGTGACTGGAGCTGATAGCAGACACTAATGGAAAAGGATTCGACTCTTTTATGATCAATTCAGAATCTGGCTGCAGTGAACCTAATGAAAAATATTAAATATCTAGGGACTTGACTGTACTTGCATTTGAGCCTAACTTATAGAGAGTTTATTGTATTACTTGATGAAAAAATGAACAGGTTTTTTTTAATGTATTTTTTTTGCAAAGAAAGGCTTGATAAGTCTTGTGAGCAAAATGCACAACTTAGTTTGTGTCCCTGCAAAGATAAAGAGGTTTACAATTTTTTTCCCTATAAATACTATGCACAGTGTTACACAGTAAATTTTAAGCAAGGTCTGTTTTTTCTTTAAATGAATAATGGTATTTGTAGGTAGAAAGTTTCTTGAAAATCTTTTCCTAGGGAGGTGTTACATAAGTATTATTTCAGAAACTAGAAAGTTTTTGAAAAAGGCTGAAGTAATTTCTAGCAGTACTGATTCTTAATTTTCATCAGCAGTGCAAGTGGAGGCCCTGAAAGCTCTGCTAGAAACTATTGTGCTGGATATAAACTTCCAAAGATTTGTAGGGCATTTGTCTCCCCCAGTGGCCTGTGATACCTCTTGGGGTTTGCTCTTTTGGTGGCTGTGCAGTGAGGCATCCTCTGGCCTTTTTTGTAATGTGGGGGGACCTCTTTTCCCCATCAAGGATCTGTATCCAGCTTTAATGCCAAACAAAATTGCTTTGTGTGAGATATGGTCTTGTATTTGGCATCAGAGCTGTGGGAAGTGTGTGTGAGAAGTTGCTTTGTTGGAAAGGTAGGCTTGGGCTTGAGTTCTGAAAATTGCTAACAAGACTAATTTTTCAAGTTAGAAAGAAATGCTACTCAACTTATTTGTTATGCTGCTTTCCAAAAATAATTCAAAAATTGAAACTTCAACTTTCAGACTTCTCTGTAACACATTTTACCCATTTATTCACCTTTCAGAACCTTTAGAAATCCAATCAGGTTAAGAGCATTTTAATGCACTTCTAATATGTGCATTACCTAGAATTTTAGATTAAAGTGGAAAATGGGTATTTATGACTGTAGTGAGTGATGTTCAAGGGCTGCTTTAGGAATGATAAAACTTGTTCCATTTAGTGTGTGTTGTGATCGAAGTACTTTGCAATTTAAAAACACAACCTCTGAAGATCACCTTGGGTACTGGGAAGTCTATATGCTGTCTGCTTTGACCTGCTCTGGAGACAGTTGGAGTCAAACCAAATTGTATTATTAATAGTAAACATGAGGAGCATAGCTTGGTACCTCTCAGTGGGTGGCTGGTGCACAATGGTCACATGGTGAACGTGGCTCTTGGACCCCTGCACTGCCCAGTTGTTGTTGGTTTTATAGGTGGCAGGTGCTCAGAGTGAAATGATGGGTAAATGTTTTGAAGCCTTGAGAGAAATAGCTACATAAATCCAGCTGTGCAGACTAATTGATTGTAAAATAGTGATGCCTTGAGATGGCTGACCTAGAACAGAGACTAGACAGGTATTTATTGAAAGGCCTTAAAGGATACACCTTGGGCAGTACAAGAGCCTGGCCAGGGCTACACGCAAGATGGATCTAATAATGGTCACAAAATGGATGATTGGTCATGAAGTCTCACATTTTTATAAGTTATGGTCCATCTGCATATCAGGGTTAACTGTCCAATTACGACTTCAGTTTATCAAGTCCCATCCTTCTTCTTTTCTCTCTTCAGTCCACTGTTGTTTATGCTTTTGGACTTGAAACTTGTAGTGATTGTCCTTGGTTTCAAGCTAGAAAAGGAATTGTTTTGCCCACCTACTCTGTGAAGAGAGCTCACTAACACTTAATATGAAGCTTGAAACTACTCGCCTAGGCAGCACAGAATCTGAAAAATATGAAAGCAAAAACTTACAGCATCAATGGCTTATGCTGGTTTGAATTAGTTCTTCTGTTTCAGGCAAACACTTTTCTCCTGACACTTGGCAATTGAGGGATGAATGCAAAAGTGATCTGTAGCAGCTGAGTGCTCAGCTGTTGCTTCCACCTAATGGAGGAAGGTGGAGCTTCTGCTTCCTTTGCAGAAAGAGGGAAAAGAAAAGATCAGCAGTCAGTGCAGTTCACAGCAAGTGGTCCAGACAACTTGGAAAATGAAAACTGATTATAAGCAAGCAAAGGTGATGAATTATTTGGTGTCTTCATTTACTGAATTAGATATGGTCCTCAGCAGGTGAATGTGGAGTTGTAATAAGGCAGGGAGGGAGGTTCTATTACCTGGCAAGTGTTTGTTGCACTGTGGGTTACTGGATGAATATACCTGTCTGGAAGTTAGCTCTTCTCTTTGTGTTCTGCTGTGTTTCTGGTGGGAAAAGTAACACTGAACACATCTTTATTTTGCCTTAGGTTTTGTCATAATTGTATATGTTCAAGTGCTTGGAAAGTACAAAAATGTAATGAAAATGGTCCTTTGCAAAGGGGTAAGAACTGGAGGGGAAACTGAAAAAATATGTTTTCATGACAAAACCTTTTTCTGTAAGTTTATTATTTTATTTGAGCTTGATAATTTTTTGATTTATAGTTATGAAACTGAAGTGATTGATTAGGTCATCTTTATTTTCAAGACCTACTTTTATAAAAGAGAGGAATAAGGGATAATCACTTTAATTGAAAGATCCTAACGATTCTGTCAGGTATGGAAATATCCCATGAAATTGAGTCTTTTTGTTGACTTCACTCAGTTAATAGTCACTTAGAGTCACTGTAAAATTATTACAGTATGAAAATGGGGCTACTTTTGTGGCCTTGATTTGAAAGAATTTTGATAGATTGAAACGGTGACTTCTCTTGCATTTAATGTACATGATTTAGCATATTAGGACTTAGGATTTATCATCATAAAATGAATTCAAATTACAGGCTTAGAGATGAAATACAGCAGCCTGCTTTGTGGCTGACCCATGTCAGTGGCACTAAGGCACATACCCTGTGGTAGGGTCAGTATTCCTGAGGCATGGCTCTTTCTTGCAGGGAAATTATTTTATATGTGTATATATATATATTTAATTCAAGTCCATTTACTGGATTGATTTTTCATACAGGAAAATAATATGTGAATTATACATATCAAAACTTTGTAGTATTTATTTTGAGACACTAGGAGTAGGAGGAATATTAGAGTTTATCTATCTTTGTCAAGCTCTATATATCCTATATGTGCAATACTTGCTTTGGTTTAAGGTAGAGATAAAGTTGTCATGCATTAACTGTAGGGAAAAGACCATTCTTCAGTGCTTCTAAGCTTGTCTTCTACATGATGTTTGTAATATCTTCACAGCAGCCTAGTGACTGTCAGACTTATTTTTTCCTTTCCCCTCTTAATGTAGAGACCTTTGAAGAAGTCTCAGCTTTTATTCAAGGCAGTCAAATTGGGCTTGACAGAGCTCTGTAGTGTTAGGTTGCATTTGGGTAATACTCTCACAGCACCATTTTTTTTCCTAAGAAGTTTGCAGCATTCCACAAAAGCCAGAGGGGAAAAGCTTTTTTTTTTCCTACTTCATTACTGAGTGCTTTGCTCAGATTTCACTGCTGGATTGGAAACTAGCAGTAGAATAGACTCAATGGTAGAAAATATGTCTCGCACAGCCACTGTTAAATCTGAAATACCAGCAAAACAACATTGTACTTCTGAATGGTAAAGTTGGTTCTATAGGCTGTTATTTTTAGTGTTATCCCTAAGGAGGTCAGTGCCTTTCCAGTGGGTAATGCAAATATATAAATAACTGCATTGGGCAGGAATAAGGTAATACACCTTTAAATAGCTGCAATGGTTTTCATACACCTGGGTGACAGCTGGTGAGCTACTAGCAATATTTGAACAGAATGGTCTTATCAGCATTGGCAAAATATTCCAGAAACCTCCATTTTAGCATCCAAAGTTTATTTGAAAACTGAACTACTTGTATTTTGGCTTTTCGAAATGCAGAGAGAAGGGAAAATTTAATTGAATGAAAAGCCTTTTGCTTGAATTAGTATTCATAAAAACTAGAAGAGAGCTAGTAAGTGTGAGTAGTAATAAGTTTTTTTTCAGACAAAACTCTAAAGAATGCAGCAGCATGGACTAATACATAAGAAGTGATCTTTTTATTTCCCATCTCTTTTCATCCTATCCTATTCTATCAAGTATGTACTCTGAGTTTTTAATAAATAGGTTTTTACTAAAATAGTAAAAACTAAGTTTTTACCAAAATAGGTTTGAAGGTTCAAAGTACACATTTTATGTATCTTGAAGAAAATTAATTGTAATTAATATGTACTCTTATGTCTTTAAATATATAATTAATACATACTTTTATCTCTTTTAATAAGTTAATAATTAATATATACTTTTATTTCTTTTATGCTTTAGTTTCAGGCCATATTGATACTCAATTGCTAAATTATATTTCAATAGTAGTTTGCTTGGAGGCTTCTTCAGATCAAAATTTCTCCTCCTCCATGAGCTAGTACTGCCTGGAGACTTCAAATATTGTGGTGTTATTTACTTGGAAAATAACCTTACCTAGCTATTAATACAGAAATCAGAATGCCTATTATTTATGTAGGTGGAGGATATTACTACTATTCAGGGGCAAAAATAACCACAAAAATAAGTCCATTTTGAGATGACAGGAAAGACATTCCTAAAATCAGTGTTTTAGTGAATCATGGAACGAATTTGGGTCTTGCTGTCCCTTCTGCTGGAATGATTGTGGGCAGTAAGGGATCTTATGGTCTCAACCTCCATGGTTTAAAACACACTATTTAGCTGAACTGAAGCTGGCTCAGCAAAGAGTGGGGCTGGCTGAGAGAATTTACCCCATCAGTCATTTCTGCCAAGCCTTTCCTTTCCTTGTACATCCAGTTTGTGGAAATGCTCGGTCGCCGCCACTCACAGCTCAGAAAAGGCAGAATATCTCAGGATTCAGCTGCAATTAACCTTTGAGAGCTGTCTATGTAATTCCTGCTCATGTCTTTCAAAAAGAAGCCTTTATACATCTCATTAATTTGAATCAGTAGATTCTATTCAAAATTATAAGAAAGTATTTGAATGCATAGCTCCAAAGAATCTGTTGAGCAGTTGTATTTTGCATGTGTTTTGCAACCAGCCTGCAATTTTCCTCTGTAAAAGTCACATAAATTTAGAGCCCTATGAACACACAAGTCAATATGCATTAGTTGGATGGTGGGAGGATAATGTTAGTTAAGGCATTCATAGAATCTTTGCTTTTTTTGTTCTGCTTTTCAAGATTCTGGTGTTTGGTTTTCATCAGCAGTCCCCAAAGGTTAGCTGTTTAAAGACAAATCTGTAAAAAGTAAATACATCCTCTGATACATGGCATTTATACAGTAAGGCTTAGGTACTTACACTGCTTGCAATGCTGTAATACCAGAATCCGCCACAGATATTAAAGGCTTCATCCCATAATGTGGCAGAGTACAGTGCAACCCATTTTAGAGTGAAGAACTGGGAAATTGAAGTGATATTAGTACACTTTTTAGGGACCTGTCTTCCCTACTGTTGTAGATAGATGCTGTTGGCAGTGCTAAGCCCAAAACTGAGCCCTCTTGCAAGTTCCCTTGGATAGTCTGGTTTTCTTTTTGAGTCCCTCTCATTATCTTAAGAGTCATCTTAGAAACGATTTTCTTTTACATTTAATTGCAATAAATGTTCTCTTACTGTAGAATATGTTGTTTTGTGCTGTTAATTTGTTTAGTCTCTTAAATACAGAACTTATGCTATTGAAAATTCTGTTTGTGTGTAATTTATGTACTGTTACTTTGCCTCTGTTTGACCTCCAGCTTACACAGGACAAAGGAAAGCTTTGTTGTTGCACAAATATTTAGGTATACATTGAGAATACTTTCAAAGAAGTTACAGTATTTTTTCTCTACATTATGAACTCCTTGCAAAATTTCTTTTTTACTCAGAACTATTTCACTTCCTGCCTTCAGATCTTCTGTAAGATCTGTTGCTTACCAGCATTTACTCAAGCTGAGGTCTAGGGGTTTCTTAGATATGTAGACAAAAGACAGAAATCATGTGAGGATTTTTTTTTAATAAACACTTGTGTGAAATGGGAAGACTCTCAATTGAAGTCATTGAAGTCAGATGTTGACCTTTGGATTTGCTGAGCTGCCAATTATCTGAATCTGTTTCTTTCCTGCCTTCCACTTGTGTGCCATCAAGAACACAAACACATCTGAAGTATGCAGTTTTGCTTGCATGAGAGATGTAATGTTGGCAGGAATATAATGATTTTTCTACCCACAGTGCATATTCTGTAGTTATTAATGTATTTTGTTCTAGCTACAAATTCAAACATGCAAAGTGCAGTTTGCTATACCAGCACTCTTTAAACAACAGGTTTCTATGAAATATTATCTTGACACCTTTTAGAACAGACACAAACAATTTGATTGAACTATATTCCTTACATTGTTTGTAGAAAATATGCAATTAAAAGCAAAAACTGAAAAAATTGTTTTCTATTTAAAAATTGTTTGTGCTTTATACATCACATATTATGAAATAAACTTCAAATGGGAGGAATTATCTAAAGTTCTGTAGCCTGCCTTTTGCACTACATTATTTCAAATCATTTGTCCATAATTGTTACATTTTTATACAAATTTCAGTGAGTTTACAAAGCATCTGCAATGAATCATTCCCATTTGAGTTTCAGATGGCATCCAAGCTTGGTAACAGAAGGTACAAGGGATTAATATTTCGCTGCAAAACAACAGTTTGAGCAGGTGGTACTTGATGCTATTACACACATAGGTCACTTGGGAGAGTGCTTAATCACTGAACTGAATATTAATTAGGGCAGCTTTCTCAGCCAGTTTTTGTTTTTTTTTTTTAAAAGGAATACTTCTCAAGGAGGAGGGGAAAAACGGCCAAACCCACCAAAATCTGGAGTTAGGAAAGTTAAGGTGCTCGCTGTAAAAACTTGCTATATAAATTGAGGTTCAGATTTTTTCAGGGGGGCTAATTTTGTGATAAAACAAGTCTCTGTGAACTTTGAGTCCAAGGTGTGTGAACCCAATTTTTCTTCTTAATTTCTCTTATTGGAACTTTTCTCTACCTGCTTGGATTTCACACTGTCCTATTAAAGGCCTGACCAAAATTACGTGGTCACTTGAAGCTGTAGGTTTCCGTAGTTGCAAAAGAGTACTTTACAAAGTTTTGGCTTGAGATCCTGAAAAGAAATATGGGGTTAATGTATCTGAGCTGAAAAATTATTTCTTGATAAACAGCTGACTTAGTTGCATGAGTTGGAAATTGTAAAATTTGCTTTCTTTGAGTTTGTTTTCTATACTAAGTCATGTTTAAATAACTTCAGAATTATTTGGGTTTTTGTTCTAAAAGGTCTGTTTGCAAGATTCTAGAATGCTCTGAAACACAATATTAATCTGATTTGGTCATGCCTAACGCTTATGCCGTGGATGTAAGTCCCCTGAAATTCAGGAATGCACAGGAAGAGCTGAAGGGGTTCTGAGAGTGATTGCTATTGCCTCTGCAGGGCAGCAGCTGGCATTGATATGCCCTATCAGCACTCCTCTGCTGCACCATCTGAAACTCCTCCAGGAGCTTGGATTTTTCCCAGGGCTCTGTTTGGGAGCCGCTGGCTGTCACAGCTGTGTGACAATGATGAGCAGCAGGAATTTCCCCCTGCCCCAGGCAGGGGCATAGAGAAGGCACAGCTGTCTCCTCCAGTGGATTCCTGGAGGCTTTTCTATGCAAAGGGATGAGGTGTTTCTCTTGGAAAATGGGCTTTAGGCATTGAGGAAATGAAGGATGGTCAGGGGAGGGCTGGTGTGGGGCTGGGACCTCCCAGGACCTTCCCACTGCTTGCAGAACTCCAAGCCTGCTTCTCCCAGCTCCCATCAACTTTTAGCACTGACCTTTCTGTTCTTTAGCAAAAGCTCCTGGCACAGTGTCTTGTGCCTGTGCAAATTTAGGTGGTGCTTTCACCTGGGCTGGGTGTTCCATGAACCTCCCCCAGGCTCCTTTCACAAGGCCAGGTGTGCAGTGAAGGCAATGCACACCTCAGGAGATGCTGCAGCACTGTTTTTGCAACAGCACCTTCCTCCTGAGGCCTGGCCATCATCATCAAACAAGGATGAAGTACTGTGAATACTACTGCTCTGACATTTCCAGCTGCATTTGGGATAATGTCACTTTATGGTCTGTGTTTGCTCATTGAAAATTATCAGTAAAATTCAGATTTTATGTGTTGGTAAAACAGTCCAGTGAATTTGAACGTATTTCCATTGTGGAAGCTTAACTTCTTAGCTTAATTTTATATCTTTAAATGTTTGGGAGGGGAGAAATTTTTTTGTTCTTTTTTTAGTTTGGAGATCAAGTTAAATATTTTAGTAAATATTGAAACTAGTGAGATAATCGTTGACTTCATCACTCAGGTGGAAGATATTTATCTTTAGCAGTGTGTGTGAGATCTCCATACGAATACAGACTAGAAGAAACATCTAGAGAGAGGAGAGGAAAAACTGGGTTGGAAATCAATCTGGAATGGACTCTGAATTAGATCCTACATGTAAATAAACAGTGTCAGCCAGACAGCACTGTCAAACACCTGGGATAAGGAGGAAATGCAGTGGGCATTGGAGTTGGGGGAAACAGAAAACATATCTTGATTTCAAAATGGATAAATGGGAACACGTGGGTGACTGAGGTGAAGAGTGTTGGTTTTCAGAGCAGGCACCAAAGTGAGCTGCTGCTTAGGAAAATAAAACAGATATTGCTGGAGGTTAAAATGGTGGCCACAAGGTGTCTAGACTGAAGAATGCAGGGGAGGGAACTAAGAATCTCATAGAACTGGGTGGTGTAGGTCAAAAGAGTGGGATAGAGTTAGACTGGAAGGGGATCCTGAACTTTTAATAGGAAACATAGAGTTGGAAAACTGATTTAAGAAGTGGAGGGTAAAAATCAACACAGGGCTGATTGAGATTTGTGGTAGAATGCAAAGTTTATCTGGAGGAGTGGAGTTGTTTGACAAGTCTGTTGTCACAAGAGCACGTTGGCTTCCAGAGCCCACAGAAATGCTCCACATTCTTGACTCTTTTTGTCAGAAAATGTGTGAAATCGTTCTGGCCAATTCCATCCCAGAAAACCCACAGGGTAGCAACTGCTACCATTTACTCCCCCAGTCTGTTTATTGTACATGAGCTTCAAACATCTATAAATGGACAAACTGGTTGTGAGAGAAGTGGAATTTGGTTTTAATACTGAAAAAGTAAACAAGGATGTAGCAGGCAATAAAAATATTTAAAGAAAAAAAAGACAAAAAGAAGAAAAAAGAAAAGCAAGGAGTTTAAAATCTAAGTATGGTTAATGATTCTTGCAACAGAAGTTTGCTTCCAGTTGTATGCTTTACAGTAATTCTTAATTGTGTTATCCCATGCTATTTTTGTTCCAAACTATTCTTGCCTTATTCAGGTTTTTGGATGGACAGAGTTTGTTTAATGAACAGATGTTCACTATTTTGTACAACATGTGGCCTCAGGCCTCATTTCCTGCATTTTATTCAGATCCTTACCATGTAGTCAAAATGATTCCTTTCCTCAGGGGCTTTTCATGATGCTCATCACTGTAATATCTGAATAGCTTCTCTCAAAATAATTAATTTACCTTCACAACACCCTTGAGCTGTTCAAGTTTTATCTATTTTTACAAGCAAGCAATAAAGGAGGAAAGAGATTGAGATGAAATATTTCCTCTCTTTGCGGAGTGCCAAGTCTGAGATATCCAAGGCACTGTCAGGATGGTCACTTTTCAGTTTCTTTTTGGTCACACAGCATTAAATTTTGGACTTTTATTTCTAAATTGTAGTGCTTGCTTATAAGGTGTGGAAGGGATAAACTCAGCTTAAAGTAATTGCCCTTGGTGTACTATGGTTTGGGTTTATTAACACTAGTTATGTTAGTTTTGTTTAAAGAATAAAATGACCTAGATTTTCACATTTTCAAAGGGAATAAAAATGAGTGCTCCCCAGTTCAAGTAGATTAGGAATTTGTAGATATTTATATGTCAGTGTGTTTATAACAGAGCACATTGCCAATTTCTAATCTCTTGTAGGCTGCTCACTCAGGTTTTGATAAGAAGTTAAAAAATGACCTGTGGAACTTTGTAGTTTCCCTGAACTAGATAAACAATTAAGGAGTGAATACAAAACATCAGTATGAATAGAAATAAATTTTCAGTGTCATAACTAGAGCAACTTTCTAGAAGTCCTGATTATAGAGAAAAAATTGTTACAAAAATGCTTTTCATAATGACAGGAGGATTTGGCTTTTAATCCAAGGAAACAGATTATGGTGCTTGTTACAGAAAAGCTAACTGCTCAACACCCTGAATTCCAAGAGCATCTTGGAAAACTTGGTGTGCCCTGGATAAGATGGTACCTTCCTGTGTCAATCTCATTGCGTGATAAATCCAGCTTTTTGCCTTATGGTGCTGATTCATTATTGACTTATCAATAAAAATCATATTTGGAAGCCTTTAGATAAATGAAATGTGTTTACCAAAATGTTCCAAGATAAATTTAAAATGGAACCATAAACATTTATATGCAGAATCATAACATCATAACTGCTGAACCTTCAAGCTTGGTGGTCTTGCCAGTTGGAGCTAAGAGGTTACTTATTACCCTGTTATTACTTATTACCCTGTTATTGCTTGTGTACACCTAAAATTATTCCCCTCACAGGGTGCTGCTTCAGGGAAGCCCTTTGGCTACCCCCTGTGTTAGGCCTGTGAAAGTTGCTTTATATAAAAATGAAATTAAAAAATATACACTGGGCTGTGAGATTGAGTAAAGATGGTAAGCTTTATGGCTTGGGCCTTTTTTATTTTAGGAAATACTCAGTTTCAATCCTGGTTTCAAGTGTAGTTCAATGTTTTGCTCATTTTTATTGAATTACATCCAGTGGTAGTATTTGAAAATGTGTATGTCCCCTTTCTTCCCCTTGCTTCATGTTTAAATATTTCATGCTTTTTAAGCTATTGAATGGTTTGTGTGACTTGTTTTACTGACATGTCCATGGTTATAGGTAAGAGTTCAGTTCTGTAGGTCAGTGTTGCTGAAACAGATGTGCAAGCTAACATCTGGAGGGCTCAAACACACTTAGTAGAGGTTATTGGTAAAATCCTGCTCAGACAAGTGATTGCTGAAGTCTCTGTTGCTTTTTGACTATCTCATTTCGGGGCTGTGTCTAGGTGCTTAAACACTTGGACTTGTCAGCTCTGAACATTTTAATGAATGTGCCCTTTGTGGATGCCACTTTAATATCTTTGTGCCTAATAGTGTACTTGGTAGAGATATTTCTGTCTCAGACAGTGATGAGAGCATAAAGTGCCCTGATACTGGGCTGGGGATGCAGTGCACAAAGGTGAGAAATGAAAGGCTGCTTGCTACCTGGATCCCAGAGCTCTGGGACCCCAGGGGTTTGGAATGAACTGAGAAATGGGACTTTGTGCCCATGGGGAGCTACTTTTACAAGGGTGTGCTACTGGTAGGACAGTTTAGGTCCTGAGGTGATCTTCCTGCAGTTCTAAATTTCAAGGATCCACCTGCCCCACCTTGTTGATAGGGATTTGTTGGAAGAGATATAGTTTTTTATTTATTTAAATCTTTAATTAGACTACCTGGGAGAAGACAGCAGTTAGTCATTTTTTAGTGGCTTTTGTGGTACAATTTTTCCTTCAGCAGTTCAATCTCTCTCCCCATCTCCCTGCTGCCCGAGTCTGCACTGATACACTCCTCCCAGTGGCTGAATTTGGTAAATCTAGATTGTCAAGCCAAAACGTTGTGCTGAACTTTAAGCAGCCTTGAATGTTTGCTTTGGTCTGCTGTACCCCCTAGTGTAAAATCTAGGATAGTGGCAAGCCTCTGGGATACAGTGAGCAGCCAGGGGCAGACTGCTGTTCATTTGATGGTTCTCTTCTGAAAAAGAAGTGTTTGCAGCCCAAGCAGCTGCTGTCACTGCTCCAAGCTGAGCTGCTGATATGAAAGCATGAGCACCACCAGAGTTTGGCTGTTTGGGGAACTTTGCTGATCTTTGAACAGGGAAATGGCTTCTAAATTAGTGGCAGGGCTTATATGGAGAAAGGAGTGTGAAGAGAGCTTTATTCATAATGCATCCTGTGCTTGGATCTTAAGGATTTTGAAGCAGCACTGAAGGGCAGCAGAGGGAGGAAAGATGAGCAGCACCACATGGGTTGCTGGAATAGAGAAGCCCAGTTGTATGGGGAGTATAATGCTTATTTAGTAACAAAGACTCTGTGTCTGTGCCAGTTCACAGGGAATGTGAAAATAGCAGCTCACATTCTGCTTTTCCCCAAACTGAAACTGTCTTTTGAATGACTGGATTTGACAAGGTCAAGATCTCTGTCTTGTGAATTTGACTGATCTTAATGACCTGGAACAGGGCAAGCAGAAACCATTGCTGTCAGAGGAAGGTTATCCAGAACACCAGAAAGAGTTAACAGGATCTAATATTTATGAATGCAATGGTGAAAGTTGCTAACACAACACCAAAATGTGCAGCGTGCTACCTGAACCTCATCGCTAGCTCCTGCTCTGCCTTTCTAATTTGTGGGCAATTTGGTGAAATTCATTGGTGTTTTCTGTGATCATTGTGTGCACACACACGGCAAACATTTTCCCTGTCATTTAAGATGCCAAATGGACTCCACTGACATATTTGTTAATTTTTTTTTCCCAAGTGTTTAAGAAACAGTGGGTCAGAGAGACAGTAAAAAAAAATGTTAAGCTTTTTATTTCCCAGTTGTATCTGAGCTACAGAAGTTGCTGTCAGTCATCTGTGACCAATACATCTGGAATTGACACTTCCAGCTGAAACATTTGGGGGACATAAACAATGCTTGAGAGATCCTAGGAGAGAGTCTCTTTGTCTGTGCTTTTCTATTTTTTAGCATAGTGACTTCTGCATTGGATCCTCTGAATGCTGAATGTTATGAAAATTAGAAAAGACAGGTTTTTGACATTCAGAGTTACTTATAAAAACACATAATGGAAGTATGGATTTTTATAATAATTAAGAAATTAAGTATAATTTTTATTTTGCATTACGATTTCAAAGTACTTGTAACCAGGTAAATCTGCTTTCAGATGTGCTGTGCAAATAGAAATTATATAACTGTGATTTGATCATGCTGCTACAATACTAAACACTTACTGTGTGAGTTCAGGAAGTCACTTCTGCCCTTCCCATTGATGTTAGTTCGTTTTTGCAATTAGTTTGGTGCAAAGATGTCTTCACTTTACTTTTCTGATCTCTGTTCTGCAATGTTGGGGAAGACCACTGGATGGAACTATTACATTTTACTTAACAGGATGAGGCAAAACCATGATGACACTGAAATGTGTGTTCCTAAAAAAAAGAAAAAAAGCTTTTATTAAATAATAGCATTACCATTAACGTTTTATTTTTCAAAAAATGTATAAAAGCCATAACAAAAGCATATTTTGAATAGTACTTCTATGAATTTTAAATTATCAAGAGATGATATTTTCTCTTTTGTCATCTCTAGTTATTCTATTTGGAAGAATCAGAGCTGAAAAACCAACAGAACTTTAATTATACTTTTTGAAGTCACGAGGGCTTTTAAGAAAGATACTGTGTACCCTGTGCAGTAGTATTAGCCAGCAGATTATCCAGCCAGAAGTTTTTCAAGACTTAATATTGTTTGGCAGATAGCAAAAAGCTTCCACTGTGGGAGATGTTAGGCAAGAGGCTTTTAAGAAGTCATGCTTCAATTATTCTGGTTAATTAGAAAGAAAGAAAGTCTGTAATTAAGGGAGTAGTTCTTCCCTTTTTTTTCCCCCTCCAAATGAAGTTGAAAGTTAATTTGGAGCTAAGATTATGGGTTTATTTTCTCTTGCCTTTCACTTTGATTCGATGGACATGATAGCTGCTGTCATAATACTGTGGGACCTCCAGAGATGAACATTTTAGCTGATCAGCAGTTTGAATTTAAAGAACTAGTTCCTATATTTGGAAAATTTAATCATGTAATTTCAGATGTGTACCAAGATACTGTGTGATGATAGCTGCAAAAATTTACAGTAGAAAGCTACTTTTATAATTTGCTAACAAGGGAGTAGCTAAAATAAAAAATAAAGATTTCTGTGTATTGTCTTAAAACGGACCCCTCTTGAAGATGAAACTGTGATAATAGAAACATTATGGCATCATCCCCTAGGCAGTGACAGCAGGCAGACCTCATTGCAGCCCAAGCTCTGTGTACTCACATTGGAGTCCTGAAATATTCCTTTGTCTCACATGAGTGTCAGGAGGTGTTTTGGAGGAGACCACACTCATGGGTGTGCAGCTGGCCTGGAACAGGGTAACATGAAAAGACCTTTCCTCCTTTTTTGTCCTATTTGTAGTAATGGCATTGGAAAGAAAGGAACAAAGCCCCAATGCCTGTAGTGCCTTGTAAATCATGTGGTGTTCAGCTTTTATTTCAGGAGAGAAACAGTCATTAATTATACCACACCAATATGAACTTTTTTTTTTTAGTAAGTTATACTTGTTTAAGGCCAAACAGCACCGGCAAAACAGACTCAGAAAGTGCAGGAGTGCTCACATCCTTTGTGCCAGCACAGCAAGAGGACTTAAGGAGCACAAAAGGAGTTGAGATAGGTGACTGCAGTCCTGTGGAGGCTGAGCACCCTTTCAGGTGGTGCTAGGGGTGGTCAGCGTGGTGGCTCCAAGGATCTGTGTGTGAACTACTGAAATTCTGCTTCTGTTGTGAAGTTACCAAATTTGTAAAGTGATACCAAAAGTAGGCTAAATATGTAAACCCGTTATTTCTTCTGAAAGGGAAGGAAAGAGAGCCTGAGAGGAAGCCTTCTGAATTTGGAAGAAATCCAGTCATTATCAGGAAAAGACATATCTCAATTACTTCACAAAGGAAAGAAATAATTAGATAGAGCAAGCTATTTGCTTCACTGTTTTTGTCTTTTCATATTCCTAAAACCCAACAGAGAATGGCTGTTTCCCAAGATGGATTGCCTAAGCCTTTGTGTCCTTTATTATGCCTTGAGTGTGAAGTGGTAGTAGAGCTTTTTTCTCTACTCACCTTAGTAATTTTATATAATATTAATATCATTTTTTTTTAAAAGGGTAGGCTTCACAAACTAAGGAAATGTCTTTTTTTGTGAGTATTTGACAAATGTGGCTACTCAAGTTACAATTAAAACCAAAAGCATCTTATTTTTTTTCTGGTAAATTAGCCTTTTTTCATGTTTGCCACTTGCAGTCATTTAGCCCTACTCTGACTTCTGCAAAAATGCATAGCACCTTAAACATTTCACTACAAAAACTTAGTATTTCGTGGTATCTCCTGCTCAATAACTTCTGGTTGTGAAGAATTGTCTTACGTGGCTGCTGGTTTAGATGGCTTGTTCCTTTAAATGGATGTAGATTTAATAAATATAACAAAACCCAGAATACAGTTGGAATGCTAACCCTGGATGGAGCTTTCCTTTAAGGAAAGGTGAAATTAGTTCTGTTGGTATCATTATCAGCTGTAATGCCAGCATCTGCCTTTTGTTTCACAGCACCTCCCAGATGCTGGAGCTCCCAATCTGCCTGGTTTCACAGCTCCTCACCTGCCTTGCTCCTTGCAACTACCACGGTGTAATTGAGAATTTCAGGCTGCACAAGCACCAGATGATGAGATTTTTTTTCAGTTTAAGCCTAATTAACTGTTAACTTGTTAATTGGTGGAAATTCCTACATCAGAGATCAGAAGTTTGTGCTGCTAATTACCATGATCTGGATGTGAAGCTGACTATGGCAGCATTGACATGCAGCATGACACTGGCAGCATTGGCAGAGTGGGATAATTAGAAGTAGAGAGAAACAAAACCAGAGTATTTATCTAACTGATTTGATGGAATATTCAGTTTCTCATTGCTCCTCCCTGCCTCATCAATAGGAATCAAATATGAGCTGCTAGACACTGGAAGCTTGGTTGGCATCTGAGTATATGAGCAAGCTCTACCCAAAAAGGCAATCTGTGAATTGGTGTAAAAGACTGTCTTTAGAAGTGTACGTAATTTACACAGCACTTAAAAGGAGAGCCAGAGCTTACTTGTCTTGGCTTTTTGGCTGGGGAATAGTGCATTTTGGTTGGATCAGCACAGCTGCTGTGGCAGGTGACAGCTGTGGTGGTGCTCAAGGCTGATGGCCAGAGAGGCCAGAGTCCCTTCTTGGTCAGAGACATCCCTTGGGAAGAGCTGGCAGAGTATAAAAAATACACAACATAGAAGGAGGCCCAAATAGCCAGCTCTCATTAGCATGAGGTACTGCTTGGCAGGACATGGATTTGGTGGTGTTATAACCAAAATTTAATTAATTTCTACAATGAATTGTTTGTTTTGCTTTTTCATACATAGTTGAAGTGGTGTGGGTTCTTTTGGTTTTTGTGGGGTTTTTTGTTTGGTTTTTTTTAATGTGGAATTGTGTCCTACTAGCAGGATAATAATGCTGAGCCTGTTATCTCTGTATTTCTTGCCTTTCCATTTTTTTCTTTCTATTAACTATTATATATTTTTCCTTTCTTTGTGTTCTTGGGCTCTTTTACTTGCCAATGAGACTCTCCTTTGCATTGCAAAGGATGGTGGGGAGAAGTTTGTTCCTCCAGGCACCTGCTCAGGCAGTGAGCACAGTGAAATGTCTCAACAGTGCTTTGTAGGACAGGGAATGCACTGAAGTGGCCACCAAAACCTGATTTGGTAATTTTTTTTAGCAATATGAAGAACTAGACAGATGAAGTTCAAGAGTGAGATGTTGGATGGGTGTTGAATATAAAGAAAGAACACAGAAGGGAAACAAAGCATTGAAAGATGAGTTAATGGCTGCCCACTGATGAGGTGTGTTTTGGTGCTATTACTACAGTATAGGTAGGAAAGCAGGGGGGAAAAAAGGCCAAGGTGGATGTACAAGTAAGTGAAAAATACAATTGCAGATAAGAGGAGAGAAAAAAATTGTGTGATGAAAAGATTCAAGAAAAGCCTGGGAGGAATACAGAAAGAAGTTAAGGGAATATAAAAATTGATGAGAAAAGCAAAGAGATTTTAAAAAAAGATTACAGTGACTTTTAAAGGAAGATGTTGAGATGAAATGACTTCTTTTATACAGGTAGAAAAGGTGCTTTCTCTCCTGAGAAATCCTGAAGTGCCCAGCAGGGCAGGAATGGGCTTGGGGTGCCCACTGAGAATGGCCCTGCCTGCCAGGGAGTCAGGGATGGGAGCAGCCGTGTCCTGCAGGGAAAGGAGCAGCAAGCTCCCTCTCCCAGGCTCAGCTTCACCTCTCTGGTCTTCCCACTACTGCTACTGGGAAAATTCCTCCCCTCACTTTAGTTACCTGCCTCCACTCTGCTATTATTGGTATCTTGGCACAGTTTGGGTTTTTTTCTTGAGTAAGCTGGACTTACTACTTTGTCAGGAATGTGGCCAGCAGGCAGTATTTAGCCTCTCAGGAAAATGCAGTCACTACTCCTCAAATATCAGCCTGTGCAAAAGAGGATTTTCTGCTTCCTTGGTTGATAACATCATAGATTTTATCAGCTTTTTCCCAGTAAAAATATTCCTCGTAAGTACTGGAGTTCCTTGGATTTGAAAACAGATGATGGAGACCTGAGATGAGTCTTCTGTTCCTCCAAGTCTTGGCAGTTCCTGCAGTGTAAAAACCCAACAAAACCAGACCCTTCCAGCTCTTCTTAAACCCATCCTTCATTTAGCATTCAAGTATTTTCCTGCAAATCCAAGTAACTCGTTCAAATGTACCCCTCTGCCCCCAGACCAGCTGGGAATTTAAAACTCAGTAGGAAATAAGGAGGTTTTGTAAGGAAAAACCTTGTGGTGCATATCATGTTATGGTATGTTTTAAAAAGATTTCCTCATCTGAGTGAGAGAGATTTTTTCACAGAAAAACTTGGGGAGTGGTTTGAGGGGGAGAGTACCTGACTAGAGCCCATAGCTTGACCAGTGTGGCTTGTGTTGGGCAGTGAGGTTGAAGTTGCTGCTTTGAACTGAAGTATGAGTTCATACTTCAGGTGCCTGTGTGTTCTGTTCTCATAGTGATTGAAAAGACAGTTTTGGGTGACCCCAGATCACTTGTTATGCAGCAAGTATCATAATGAAAATTTACTTTGCAAGGATTCCTGCTTCTTTTAGCTGTTCCCTTCCAAAAATCTTTCAGATTTTACCTGAAAAATACTTGAAACCTGCATGCTGATCCAACAACAGCAACAGAATCATAAAATATATGGTACATGATCTGGGCTGTCAGTCATCTGTCACTTGTTCAGTTTTTCTCTTGGAGGTGGGAGGAGGATATTTTTCAGCGTGCACATTGGTGGGTTTGGCTGCACGCTTTCCACTGCATGGATGGTGTGCTTATGTATAGTAATGTGAGCTGTAACTCTCAGGCTTTGGGTCCCCAGGTAGATGAATGCCACAGTTTGATGAGCAGGGACATTTCAGTAACATCTTCCCAAGTTAAACTTGACAGGTTAGAGTCGCTCTGTGCGTGTCTTGTCACATAACACCCAGAGAGCATCAGGAGGGTCAAGTAATATCTGAAAATGAGCTAATCCCAGTGAAAATCTGTACAAGCTTTATGTCAATTTTTTGAGAGCATTTTTTTAGCTTCTCACTTTATGTGAGAATGCTGTTTTTTTATGGCTGTAGTCCTGTGCTGCTAGAATTAGTTTGTGACATTGTTAATAGGAGAAAAGACAAAAAGATTTATTCTTCTTCCCATTTGATTGTCGCCTTGTTAATATGTAGGTGCCTATGCCAACAGTATCCTAGAAGAAATGTGGGTTGTGATTTTATGGGGTCCAGGAGAGGAAAGCATAGGAATCAGTGGGATGTTGGCTGCTTCTGTTGCAGCCTGCTCCCCCTCTCTTTCTGCATGGCTCCAGCCCCTGCTGAAAAGGGTTACTGGAGCGTCATGTCTGAGATTTGGCAGAAATCAAAGCATTAAATAGAAGGCCCCAAACAGAGTTGCCAGGGTGCTGCTGACTCAGATTCAGCTTGCCTCTGGTCATTTCCCCACAGCTTGGCTTTCCACATTCTCCTTCCTCAGTGTGTGTGCAAATCCAGGATTGTCCCATCCTGGGTGCAGAATCCAGCACCTGTCTCTGGGGGAGTCATCAGCTCCTCCCAATTTAGCATTATTGGCAACCTTAGTCTCCCTTCCTGTCCTGAGTCCAGGTCATTTATGAAAATGTTAAAGAGCACAGGGCTGAGGATGGAGTGACAGGTGACAGGTCCCCAGTCTGATGTCCCCCCAGTCACCATAACCCTTTGTGCCCGACCTGTGAGCCAGTCACTCACCCAGCCCATGATGTGTTCATCCAGCTGTGGGATGGACATTTTATCCAGAAGGATGCTGGGAGAGACAGGATCAAAACTTTACTGAAATCCAGAAAGATTTCATTAGCAACCTTCCTTTGATCACCTGGGCAGGTTACCCAGTGTACCTCATCATAAGAGGAAATAAACATTTTTAAGAAGGACTTTCCTCCCATGAATTTGTGCTGGCTGTGACCAGTGACTGAGCTGTCCTTTGGGGTGTTTTTCAGCATAAACACAAATGCTGCTTTCAGCTTCTCTTAATGTGCTTAAGGTGAGTTGGGATGGTGGAGCCTTTTAATCTATCAGGTACACTGACAGTGTGGCAGTGTATAAAGCACAGCCACTTGATTGTTTAGTGCAGAAATGAAATCTTGAAGGCTTTGTGAAACATCACAGGCAGCATTTCTGTAGTAAGACAATGAAATTTCCAGGTAAAATTTGTGGAATTTCCTATCACTTTAACCCAGTGCACATGTGCAGCAGAACAACCAAAGTAAAATTTAAAGATTTTCAAAGTGGTTTTTAAGTACTTTATAAC
Organism: Cyanistes caeruleus; assembly: GCF_971803275.1. Lineage (NCBI taxonomy): Eukaryota > Metazoa > Chordata > Aves > Passeriformes > Paridae > Cyanistes > Cyanistes caeruleus. The sequence goes on from NC_141703.1 coordinate 104,267,772, forward strand.
AAAAATGACAGAATAATAACACATTCATTTTTTGAGTGTATCTATATATTTTATCTGAAAACAGTAAAAGTATTTCTAATAAATAGAAGTCATAAAACAGTTACAGTGTGCTATAAAAATACAATTTATTTTATGCTTGGTAATGGAGGATGCAGTAGAATAACACTAAATAAAATCTGATGCAGTGAATCTGGCAGACTACTAACTGCACATTTAGATGACTGTGCTATTAACCTCTTTCATGTACCCTCTCTAGTTTGTGGGCTACCTTTTATTACAGTAATAAGTGATAAGGACTACTATTAGCAGTATAAGATGAATGCTGGCCCCCAATTCAATTTTCTCATCCAAACTGTTATGACAATGACCTATATAGTCTTTAAGATGAAATTAATTTTGGTTCAGAGGGCCAGCATATGGCTTATGATTCCCTCAAGTCCTACTTAAGCCGGAGCTTGATGTTTTATTTAGCATATCTTGTATAATAATTAAACTCAGACTAGATTATTGTATTAATTCTGCCCAGATTGAACAACTTTTTCCATGAAAAGAACAGCACTTCAGAAAGCCACGTGCTTTATATTTGTATAGTTTTGTAGTCACAAGCCAGATGCTGCTGCAGCTGAATCTGCCTGTTTCATCATCTCCAGCTGTGCTCCTTGAGATGTGCATCAAGATTTACCCTTGGATTATATGATTTTATGTTATGTAATAAAACATTCTTGTAGTCTAGGTAATTTTTATGCAATGTGGATCAGAAGGTTGTTTTTTTTTTAACCTGTCATTTTCATTAATGAAACTTTTTTTTTCCTTTTAAACTTCAGTTGTCTTTCTGGTTAATGGTGCTTTTCCTGTGAGTGTCTTACAAAATATTTTCACTTAACTTGTAAAAGAGCATCAATTTTCTCCAAGGTGAAGCTTCAGCTAAAGCTTACATCTTACTAAAACCCATACAATTAATAAAAAAAAAAATTTTAATTCACCAAACCACAGAAAACATTTAGAGTTTGTATCCTTGTATGTACACCAAGAATCATTCCTCTGTCAATGGCTCTCCCTACTTTGGTTCTCCAATAACTAACATAAAATGAGTTGTTGCTTTAGAGTAAAAATAGGTGCTAAGATAAAAGAGCCCTGAAATGTGAATATAATGAGAATCATTTTATAAATCCATTGAAAATCAGGTGGTGGTCTATAAATTAATGCATGTGTGTCCCTCATGTGACTATGAACTGTGAGAGTTTTTAATTTCATACTTTCTGTATTTTTTTTCCCCTTTTATAAACTGGTGCCTTCATTTTGATGTATCTTTATCTTGGTTAGGTCAAATTTAAATGTCTAATGAATTTCACTCACTTTTTTCTTTAAATGTGTTTAAAGATTGGGTCTGATTCTGTGTTATAGCTATAGGGATCCAGCCTTTTTGTATTTCTGTGTTCAATTCTGTGTACAGTAGAGCTAATGGAATATACTTTTATCTGCATTCTGTAAAAGAATTGGTATTTGTGCAAAGATTAAAATCCAAAATGCAGCCATGATTCACATTAATCCTTTCAAAGGATGTCAGAAGAATGTGTTTTAATGTAATGTTCCTCATTGCTTTCTCCAAGTATATTGAGCATTGAAAATAGATAAACTGAAAAATAAGGTCTGTACTTTTGAAGGCAGGGAGTCTGAATAACAGCACAGATCAGAATCCAAATTCCAAAGGCATAACTCAGTATTAGAAATTCGTTTTAGGAAGATGTGGCATAGACTAATCCTAAATTCTGTCATAGGTCGCACGAGACTGTTCTGACATTTAGAATGGTCCTCAGCGTGGCAAGCTTTCAGGGTGACATTTAGATGGAACTTTTTAGAAATATATCACCTACTTGGGGAAATGCTGTGGAGTGGAGCAGATTTATAGAGCGAAGAGCCTATTATGCAGAACTGTACATCACTGTCGTCCACCACTAAAGCCAGCTTTTTCGCTAATGTTCATCAAGCGTCCTTTGCCTTTCTCTTCCCCTTGGTGAAGCAACAATTCAATTTGATAGCATTCTTTTAAAATATTTTTGCTGGCAACACTAAACTTCTATTGTCTCATTGCCTGCTCAGTCCACCAGATGCTTTTTTCTCCTTTTTCTTCTATTTTGCTTCCTGTTTGTTCCGAAGTTGGTGATATCAACACGTTGTACATCTAATAATGTAGCTGGGTTCTGGATAGGGCATCCATCATATTACTGTGTACTATATATACAATTTCAAAAACATAAATCAATGAAAAAAGTAATTTCTAGAATGCAGTGTTATTGTGTGAAAGTACAGTGTTACCCTGAGACAAATGTACTGAGAGTGGAAAAAACAGTTCAGAAAAAAAAGGGGGAAAGGGGAGCATGAAATTACTGCAGTTACCTGTAGTCAAAATTTGTGAAATGACTATTAAAACACATTTTAGTGACTATTTAAAGCACACTGTAAATTGTGTGGCATTTTCTGGAACATTGATAATTTGTAGAAATTTTTAACTATAGTGTTTCAGGAATGTCTAATAATTTTTGATAAATCTGTTATTCTTTATCTGCTAGCAACACAACTGAATTTAGACCATCTGAGTCCAGAGGCTTAAATCCCAAAATCTTTTTGGGATTTAAGCCTCTCATGCACCCTCTTTTTCCCAGTGTATCCAGTTCATCCCGTTATGTGGAGCAGAACTTTGGCTGGCTGCTCATTTGGATGCAGAAATCAGCTTATTCAGCCATACATGATAGGTGTCTTTCATTAGTGTTTTGAATGAGGGTTTCTATTCTATATCAATGAGAAGGGCTGATAAATAGGTGGAAATAAAGAATGAATTATGTGAATGCAATGTGCTAAGTAAATTCCAAGACACAGCTGAGTTTGAGTATCAGGAGGCTGTTTACTGGTAACATCATAGAAATAAGTAATGGCAATTTTAAGGATTTGATATTGTAACAATGATGGATTGTTTTGTGTGGTTTTCAGATTAATTAATTCTTAAAGTCCTTTTTTGCTGTCACATAATCTCATTTTTCTATGTTCTCATTTATATTGCCACTATACTCTACTGCTATGGAAGTATATTCTAATTAACTTTGTCACAGACTAGTGTAATTGAAGTTAAGGCTTGGTAAAGCTGAGGGTCAGTGCACCTTCATGATGACTGGGGGATTAGGAAGATATTTAAAAACTTAATGTTGATAAAAATGCATGAGAGGAGAGACTGTTATTAACCTGATTTCAGCTAAAAAGAAATCTGCTATTACTTTTTGATATGAAGAGTCCTTCTGATTTGTGAAAAGCTCACTTCAGTCTTCTTTCTATGCAAATTTCCTAAAATTATCTGAACTCTGGATGTTGCAAAATGTCGGATGCTCAATTGATCTAGCTATGCAAATGGAATTAGGTGTTTTTTGTGTTAATGAAGAAAAGGAAGTATCTGACATTTGATCTTTTTGTTTATTGATCCACATCCTCATATAGAGATTTACAAATTAAATGTAGCAGACTATCATTCATGTCAGTCTGTAGAACTTGTGACAATGGAACCAGCAGAGAATATTCAGTGTTAAGCTGTAAGAGATTCACTCTTCAGTTCGGCAGGTAGACTGAAAACTTCAAAAATTAATATGCCAAGCCAGGCTGAAATAAATCTGTTTGTGTGCAGTGTAAGGGTATCAGCTGTCCTTTTCACACCCCTAGAAAACTTAGTCCTGACGTGGTGGTATGTTGCTACAAATTTCAGAGGAAAACAAAATCCCAAAATAGGTCAGGTTGGAAGGGACCATATTGGGTGTTTTAGGGCTGTTCCTGTGCTTAGGAGGAGAGTGCTGGCTGTCAGAGATCATTTTCTTAATGACTGCACTTGAAAGAGGCTTCTGAACTACAAAAGAGCAGAATAAAATTATTGACATAATCTTTCTGCATTTGACCTTTTAGGGAGATCAGGAGGGTAAAAAGGCTGTTGCTGGTTTAGTTTATTCCTGGTGTGTAACCTAAAATCCACTCCAACAGCAGTTATCAGCTTTTGGGGGATGTTTTCCCCCTCCTTCCTGTTGCAATCAGGTGTTTCAACAGCTGGAAACAAGTATCTCAAAAGTAAAACTTGCAAAAGCAAGACAGTCTGTAACAACAGAAAATAACTTAATGTGAACTACTATAAAGATATATGTTAATTGAGCAGGGTTTTTTGTGCCTAACAAAAAAATGACCGGCTACAGCTCTTCAATGAATGTTTGTCCCTCTAGGTTTTTGTAAAAAGCTGCAGAATTAGGCTGATAGCTAGATTGATTAGAAATGGAATTGTCAATTTTTATTTTTTTTTTAGTTATTAAAACAAGACAGAGTATCAATTCCCTTTGCATACAACAGAAAGGGGAAGAAGCATGACCATAAAGAGTTCATAGCCAAAATTTTGTAGTAAGAAATATTAGTTTGAAAGAGTAAAAGAAATTAAAGGGTCGAAATGGATTTGATTTTCTAGGGAGATGGCAAGCTAAGTCAAAGGAGGTTTTATTAGTTCATTTATACCTGTCAATAAAGTTGATGGGAAAACTGACACAAGTAAAGCAGTGAATTCCATGTTGGAAGCAGAGCTTCTGTGAATAATTTGTGCTGTGTGTTCTGATGTTGCTGTAGCTAAGGTGAACAAACACTCTGGCTTGACTGGAGTCATGGTATAAAGTTCCTACAGAACTAAAGAAGATTACTGTTCCTATATTGTGGGTTAGCTCACATAACATTTTGAAACAACTTTCTTTCTTGCTCTTTGAAATCCCAATGCAGTTTTCCACATTTTTCGTGGAGAGCAATTTTGTCTTTGCCATCAATTACCACAGGGTGGCAACATTAAAAAATGAAACCCCAGAGCATGAGCTACAGATACACTGGTAAGGTTGAGTGTTGGGTTGTGTGGATTTTAGGGAGAGGGCAAGTACGAGTGGGTGTGTCTGAGGATATGCCCCAGCCTTCCAGTTTTGTATCAACTTCCACAGCTTAAGACCTCATGGCTGCGATTTCTGGCTTGGCTTAGGGATGCAGGAAGAGCAACTTGGTTTGGCATGAAACATTTGTCAGTCTTTGCTCTCATCCAAAAAAATTGGTGATGGGTGATGATGATTTATTCTTGAGTAAAGGAGTTATTGCTCTGTTGAAAGTATTGAGGACAGGGCTGGCTGGTAGTCAGTGTGATGCACAAAAATATGATGCAGTGTCATATGATGCATGTCTACCTGGGTAGAAGGATAGGACAAAGAGCCAACCTGCTGCTAGTATTAGTACTCATCTGGAAATTCAGACTTAGTGCAATTAATAAAGGCAGCAAATACAGTGATTCTTTAGAGTTGTAAATAGCATATTAAAATGGAAGCACTTTAATATTTTCTTTCTAGTATAATCAATGTATAAAATATAATTTTAAATGGGTAATTTCTTGTTTACTGCCATTTCACAAATGGTTTGTGTTGTTTTGTTTTCTGAATGCTAGTTTTTAGAGTTCTTGAGACTTCAAAAAGCTTGTTCCTTGAGATCTGTACAATTAACAGCTGCTTGAGTATTGCAATGTGCTTATAAATGTATGTACTACACTCAATTTTAGAAATCAGTTTACAGAAATAAGATAGTTTTCTATTACAGTCTAATAAAGTGAAGAAGGTTGTAGAGCTGAGTTTAGCCTTGTTGATTATCCAGTGCATGGACTGTAACCTGTCTATCAAAAAGAGTTTCGTCAGTGGAGAATTGGGTCTCTAACTTGCATAGTTTGTTTTTGGCTCCTTTACTGGACTTGATTCTTAGTAAGTAGAAAGAGATTCTGAATGACTCACTGGAACTTTGAACTCCTCCAGGAGACAATTAGGAGAACATTTAATAGTAAAAGATTTAGTGCTCAGGCTGAATAATGGTAAGACCTATTAAATCATCTTCCACTTATTAAAGTATTTCAGTAAAACTGACACACAATCTACCTTTGTTTCTCATAAACTGAGAAAGAGGGGAAAAAAATACCAGCTGCATGTCAGAATTGCTGTCAACTTGTTAAGCACATCTGAAGCAAATATGTGTGCTTGCATATGAACACATCTACACAAAAAAGTAGCCAGCCCTTTAAGCAGTTCCACCACCTGTCATCTAATGTAATATATAAAAATATAAATTCCTTTCCGAACTTGTAAGTAAATAGTGTGGCTTTTTTCCTACATACTTGATGAGGTTTTTTTATCCCAGTGAAATATGTTTTTTGGTGGGTTTTTTTAGATTTTTTTACTTTGACTTGTATGAGAAGAAGTGACAAGTGATTGGCTTTTCCATAGGCTTTTCCATTAGCTTTATCTGGTGGAAGGAAACGAAGGAACAATAATATTAAAAAAGTGTTTGACAAGAAATTTGAAGCCTGTTAAACTAAGAAGTCACCCAATACTTTTGTAAATAAATCTCTGTAGGTTAAATATACCCTACCCTATACTACCAAATTTTCATATATTTGAATTTCATACTAAATGGCATTCAGACAGAATTGGTCCACATTTCTAGAAGGGAGAGTTGAGTGTGACTGAACATGCATGTTTAATATTTTGTTGTGCTTTTTCTGTCTTGTAGCTCCAAGTAAAGATTTAGACTCCTGCCTTGTGCTAGGAGAATGTGCAGACTTTCCCTTTTAAGGTGGTGACATCCACTGCAGATGTTGCAATTTATCACTTGGCTTTTACACAAATGTGACGTGATCTCATTAAACTTCTGCCACGAGGTTTTATTGCTTTAATAATTTGTTGCAATATTTATAGAATAATGTGACGAATTGAATTGAATTTATCATATTATCCAAAAAATAATGTGACAGAACTGTAAATCAATCACACATTAGAAAGTGTTAAAATTGTATTGTCTTAATATTCTAGATCCAAGCATAATAAGATCTCCTCTGAAAAGGGAAGCTTATTAGCATGAAATATTTCACAGTAGACTGATTGGTTTGGATCTTGATCACAAATCTCTCAAGCTGTTATCTGGTAGCTGCTGATTTAACTTTTTAAAGGATAATTTGGCAATGCCTTGTCTTGTGGAATAGACTGAACACAGGAGCAAAGAATAAAGGGTCACTCAAGGCCTTTAGCTGAACTGGGCCCAGTCTGATGCTGATTTTCTTTTAATTTGCTTGATGGTAGTGAGACCGTTCCTAGAAGTAAAAGAGCAGCAAGGAGAGTACAAAACAGAGAGCAGAGCAATTTGTAACCACTTCTTTTTGTCTCAGCTGCCTTTTGAAGGAACCAGTTGCTAATTCAAGATATCTGTGAAGCCCCAAGGAGAGCTGGGCTGTATGAAATACAAGTGTTCCTCTATGCCTGTACTTGCACACCAATACCTGTTAAGTAGCGAGAAAATAATGTAGTAAAGGGAGGGGAAATAAAAGCTTAAATTCATGATGAAAGCAGTCACTAGTTATTTGATGCTCCAGGATATGATTTTTTAATTTGAAATATGTTCTGTATTTGTTATATCTATTCTGAGATGTGGTAGCACTAATTTATTAGATTTGTAGAGACTCTCAGTTCTGAAATTTACTCCATGCACTAATTGATTCTAGAGTGATGCTGTGGTTAATTCTAAAATTGCAGTTATTGCTTTTATGAACTTCTGTAACCAAATAATCCAAATCAGGGAGAAGGACACCAGTGTGATGAGAATTCTCTACATGCAGAAATACTCCAGACACCTCTGCTGCAGGTCTTTGACCTGCATTGTCTGCTAAGGATGTGGTGTGAAGAGGAAAGGATGCAGACAGATGAGAGTACGAAGAAATAATTAAATAATATCTGACTCAGCCCATCAAAAGTCTTATTAAATTAAGGTTTCTGAGACACCAAAGTAGATTTTTAAGGAACATAAGAATTATATTAAGATTGATTTTGTGAGTGCATACAGGATGATCTGAGCATAATACAGTATTACAGCATAATATAAAAAGTGTTCTCTTTTTGTAACAAAAAAATACAGAGAGACTCCAATTTTGGCTTTTCTTAAGGGAAAACAATTGAGTGGCCAGAGTAATAACTGTGATTTCTGTGGTAGCCTGGGTTTAAAAATCAAAATATCTTTTGCTTTCATAAGTCAATATAATATCTTCCTGTCCATGTATGTCCTCAACATCTTTGGATGAGTCAAATTTCTGTCCAAATGAACCATTTCCTCTCTTGTATATGGAACTGAAGGAGAAGCATGATGTTGCAGTACAGTTCTACTTGAGATTATCTCTGCCTCTGGAAGGTGTACTGCTTTTTACCTTCACACTGTTGTTGTGTGTGTGGCCCCTACCCTGTTGTCAGAGGGTGCAGGTGTGTGACTGCCAAAAAGCTCTGCTTTTTGTGATATTTGAACAGGCAGCATGGGAAATGCATCTCAGCCTGGAAGCACAGTCCAGGTAAAACAGAGGTGAGGTCTCTGTCCCTTTCTGAAAAATATTGAATTCCACTAAGTGGAATAAAAGTGATAAGAATTTCTCAGGAAAAAAAAAGTGAGTTTTCATTTAACATCATCCTAGAGATTCTTGTCTACCTTTGTCCATCTTGAAAGCAACTTATTTTCCATTCCTTCCCCTCCCTGCAACTTTTTTCCCCTCTAGCATTACCCTGTCATCTTGGTAGGTACTTAGCAGTTTCCATCAAAGTTTCGTGGGAAGGTTGATGGTCCTTACCTGTTCTGTGATTCCTTTTTATTTCTGCAGATACCTTGTGAATGAATGTGTGTGTGTGTTTGCTGACTGCTTTTAAGTTTCCAGGATGTTTAATTTGCTAACAAAACATCCTCACCTCCAACAAACTCATGAATTATCTCAGCCAACCACAAGTTCTCCTTCCAGCGTCACTATATATCACATGTCAGCCTTGGATTTTTTGAGAAAAATTAAGTGATTAAAATGTAATAGCAATTTTAAACCTGCTTTTGAACGAGTACAAGGACTTCAAGAGTGTGAACTCACATAATTGCTTTTAGCTGCTGCTTTCTCTGGGCTGCTGTCCCAGACCCCCAGCTTTTAAAGTGAGTTTTTTCCACCAGTGCTCTCCATCTTTCCCTCACTGATGGTTTGGAAGCAGGGAAAAAGAGTTGGCTTGACTTTTGAATATAGAGAGTGGCTTCCAATGGATTTGACAGAGAATCAGCAGGGAAAACTAGCCCTCAGTTTTAGCTGACATTTGAAATATGTTGCTAATCTTTCCTTAATAGTTTAGTGTTGTGTTTTGAAATAAGGTTGTTTTGGTTTTCTGGGTTTTTTTGTGTGGGGGTGTGGGGGAGGTTGGTTTTGTGGTAGATTTTTGTTTAATATTTTTCATTTGGATGGTTTTTAGTTTTTCTGGTTTTATCTTTTTTATTTTTTTTGTGTGTGGAGAATCAGTGAAATAGGACAGATAAATATTTGTGGTACTTTCATAGAAGTGTCAGTCACAACATCCACTCAATATTTTAGAAATAGCAGCAGAGCTCAAGGTTTGCTTGCACTTTGGAAGTTTACACTACACATACTAAATTGCTGTTACTGTGAGGCTATTGTGTTTCAAAATTTTTTAAATGTTACGCATCTGGTCTTTAAAGGTAAAGTTTCTCACTTTTTATGTGTTTTATTTACCTGAAATTGGCATGATTTCCTCTTGTACCCTCTTGAGGAGCAAAGGAATATTAATTTGGTGACTCCCTTCTGATTCAGTTGTCATTTCCACACATTTTTCCTAATGTAGGGATAAGTGAGATGTGGTAGCACTAATTTATTAGAAATATAGAAACAGTTCTGGAATTTACCATAAAGACTATATATTTTCTTCCTCACCAAAGCCTTCATTGACACAGACATTCAATGCTACAGGAGAAAAACATGTTTTAGGTATGGCTTTATATTTTGAGAATGTTTTAGTGCCACTGGAAATTGTCACATAAATGAATAATAATAATGATAGGGCTTAAAGTATCTTGGGTTGTGCTGAAGAATTTTTCTAGGAATGGCTAAATTTTAAGTTCAGATAAAGAAATATTAAAAATCATTTGTGAAATCTTACAATTTGATTGGTAAATTTACAAAGGATTAAGGTAGTGGTCCCCAAATGAGTCTGCTCTCCCAAGGGAGCCAGAAAGGGGAGTAGTTTTGTCAGCTTCTACTGCAAGCACTAAACCTGGAATTTATAGGTGCACATTTTAGTAATTATCTGCTTATACTTTTCAAAGAGGACCTTTTAGTGGTGTAATCAGAATTGTAAAAAGGAAGTAAGTTTCTCTTGCATTAAATTAAGATCTATTTAAAAAGCCATTGTAAATGCTTGACTATCTCTTTAAGAAGAGTAAGTTGTGCAGATATTTGTAATCTAAGCTGTACTGATTGTGAGTTTTTTTGTTTTTCATAGTGGCCATTTTAGAGGCAAATGATTCTGTAAGACCTTGAAAGGAAAAGGTCACTTAATGCAGAATGTACATCTGTACAATTTATATGCCAATTAATATCCTGATTCATGGCAGAAAACTGAGTTAAAAATCACTGTGGTTTCATGCCAAAATCCATAATACAGCATTCATTTTGCTCTGTGTAATAGAATTTTATTTGGAGAATGTATTTGACTAGATGAAGACATCAGTGTGTCTTGGATGAGAGTCTGGCAGTAATCCCATATATTTGCCATCTTTATATTGTACTGTTGTCACCGTGTCTAGCGTTGGGAAAAAAACCCTCCTTCCTTTGGAAGGCTTCCTTTGCCTTCCTGTGGCTCCCTTGGGGACAATTGAATGGTTTTGGAAGGATATAAATGCAGTTAAATTGAAAAATGTGTATGCAACTTGGGAGCTGTTCAGGTAGTTTCCTTAGGGATTCAGTTATTTCCTAGGGCTTCCTATACTTGGATCTGGGATACTGTGGACATGCAGTATGTAGGAAAGTGTGGTGCAACTCTTGCAAACCTAAAACGGTTGCTTTACAGCGCAGCAGTCATCAAGGATTTTAATTTAGCATTGATTCTTCCCTTTCCAGATTCTACATATGTTTTCATGTAGCCTTAGGAAAGTACATACGTAATATGAAACATAGGAAGAAAGGATAAACATTTAAAAAAACAATTTATATGATATTGAAAAGTAGCCATTTGAATTCCCGCTAGACGTTGGTTTAAATAGGAGTTATCCCCTTAAATTATCAAAGGGTTTCTGAAAGTCTAATCCAAACCCTGTAAGTTAACAGTATTTTATAAATCTTCCAATCTATTTTTTCTTTTTTTTGAAGTTCCTAGACTGATCAGTAGCCTTATGCATTTACCCTTGGGAATTGTAGAATATCACTTTAAATGACTAAGTAATGGGAAAAGAGCTTAATCTTTTACAGCTTGTCTATGAGGAAAGAAGATCAAAGAGAGAGGGACCAGGTTTGCCAGCTTTCCTGCTCTTTGGACACTGGGGAACAGTCCCTCGTAAACTTAGATTTGTAGTCCTGTCCTGAACAAATATGTTCATATATATGGAAGTTAAAGAAGAGGACAATTTGTCATATCTCTAGAGAAAACTATTACCTTCTTTAAGAACTAATTTATCAATTTACACAAGGTCTTTCAGCTCCAGGATGGGATCAGCTGGAATGTCTCATCAGGACATCTGCTGGAGTTTTTGTAGCTCCTGGAAGCAGAGCATGCAGACCCTGTGCCATGAGCTTCTGTGGCTCCAAAGCCTTCCAGCTTTATTTGTGGAAATATCTCTCCTAGCTGGGCAGTGGCTACCCGAGGAAACAGATACTCCTGTAATTCATGGTGGTGGTGAAAATGGATTTTCTCTCAGGATTCCTTGTTTCCTCACCTTTTAGTGTAGCTGATCTGACACCTGAAGCAGATTTCCCTGGTTATGTGGGAAATCAGGTCAAACTGGCACTGGGTGGGATCCTCTCTTGAGGAGCCACTTGGTTATTTTTATGTATTTGACACTTTTCCTTCTCTTTATTTTGCAACTCTTTTTGCATCCAGATTCACTCTTTTTACTGCATTTTAATGCACGTTAGATAAAACACGCTTGGACTTTGTTACCCTGGAAAACCAATTCTGCCCTGCAGAAATAAAACAAATTAATTGTAACCAGCTCATCAGAAATTTGTATTTGAAGTGAGTGGAAACAAAGCTCCACACAAGTGAAGGCAAATTTAAGCAAAGAAGCCTGGCAAGCTTGAGGAGTAAGTGTTGGGCATGGTTCTTGGAAATTTAGCAGCTCTTCAGAGGGTATAATTTCCACAGGCATATATGTGAAACCAAAGGGTAGCTGTGCTTGAACTATAACTCCATCCACATTGGTCATGTTGTTCTCCCCTGTGAAGCTGGGTTCCAATGCCTTGAAATGTTTCTGCTTGGAAAAGAAGGGTCCATGTCTTCAGTAAAAAAAGAGCCATGTGAGGAGAAGAGAAATTGGTCCTAAATACTTGGTCAAAAAAATCAAAGTTTAAACAAAAAATGTATGGGGGGAAAAGCTTTTTTTATTAAATCAAAAACTTCATGGAGAGAAAGTTTGTGTATGACTAGAAATGCCTGAAATATGTTTCCCATTGTAAATCTTGCACCTTTGAAATTTCATTTGATGGATAGGTTATTCTGGGCAAGGGACCAAAACAAAGTAGCCAACAGACAATTATTTGATAAGGAAATGAGAATGTATTGTAGCCAAAAGGATGTGGATACAGTTTTTTAAATCCTTTGAATGGATAGCAGTCCCTCTAAACTTCTCTTATTAAATTTGATATTTATAAGCAATTTTTAAAACATTCTTTGGATTTTAACAACTGAATGAAATCATGTTGGACTAATATTTTTGAAATATCTAATAATTGCAGTACTGTCTGCTGCTATAAACTTGTATTTCATTAGTGTCCAACTTAGTAATTTAGTTAAAATTTCAAAACCATTATGACAAACTTGTGTATTTGACTTTGATTTGATTTAAATAATTGAGAGAAGCCAACCAAAGGAAGAAGGAGCTCCAAAAGGATGATTCTGTAAAAAAAAAAAAAAGAAACCTTTTGCAGGGAAATAAAAACCTGTTTGCAAGAAAATAGAATGCAAATTTGCACTCAGTGTGTCAACAGTAATCAAAAGTTTGAGATTGTAAGGAAAATTAACCAGTTCTACATTTAAAAAAAGGTATAAAAACTTGAAAATGCCTTCAAGTCAGAACAAAGAAAACATAGGCTTAATTGATTGAAAAATGCATGAAAAACAAAAAAAAAACAACTTATAAATGCTTTTGCTTTTTTGCTGCTGGTTTTGGGATATTTGCCAGGTGTATTTCTTAGAATGGGGTTTTCATTACAGACTGAGTAGGGTCAGGAAGTCAAATTCCCCAATATCTTTGAGTTGGGACAGGCTGTTTCTTTTTATTAACACCTAAAATACACTTGGAAAACACAATGAGGAATATTTTAAGGAGGCTTGTATTCACTTCTCTGCCATAGAATATTATACATTCGTTTAGTTAAGCTACCAATTTATTATGTTTGATGGTATAAAAGGAAAGTATTTCCAAAGCTTCTGTTAATGAAAACATTCTGAAAATTCTTTTTTTTATATAAAATAAACATGTTTTTCTGTTGACAAAATCCAGTTCAGCTTAAATGAAGAGAACATAAAATGTCAAATTTAATCTGATTCTGAACTATGCAACCAAATTTAAATTAGCTTAGGAATATTGTTTTCATAAATCAGTTGGTTGAATAATATGCATTGAGATGCAGACTTAAAACTACAAATAAAAATTAAAACTAGAAAGAAGTTTGCATGATAAATTAACCCATAAATCCATTCTTCATGTCCCAGGACCCATCATTACACAGCTCAAAATCATCTGACTTAGAGGTGAGTTGGTAATTAGTTATTGTTTTGGAGGTTCAGGAACTGAATTAAAAAAAATAAGAAGTGATTTTAATCCTGATTGAAACAAAGTTCTCTTGAAGAACCTTTTATTCCTCAGGGAAAAGAAATCTTTTAGCATATACAAATTCATGTTGTAAGAACTTTAAAAATAAACTATTGTTTCAGGTAACAGACAAGCAATAGCTATCTAAGTTAGCCAAGGTATAAAAGATGCAGGACTAAAATTCTGGTTTTTTTAATGTAATGGAGAATTTATCAGTGTTTTGCTTCACATATCAGAAGGACTTTGTAATATTACTGGGAAAATACCAATTTTTATAAGCAGAGATTGCTTCTGAGTCCTGGCTCCTATTGCAGTGGCAATTTGATAATTATATCAAATAATTGCTATTTATGTGGAACAAAACATGATTTACAAATAACCACACATGATGTGATCCTGGGTCCTGAGCAGGGCCAGGAGCTGGACTTTGATCCTTGTGGTTCTCTTCCAACTCAGGATATTCTATAATTCTCTACTCTATAATGCTGTATTTGAGGGTACTTGGACAGATTGTGACACTTCCATTCTTAAAAATACCCCAAAGACAACTAGATTGGCCCTGAGAAATCAGGTCCAGTCTCAAAGCCAGTTTTCACACTTCATAGACTGGCAGGTAGTTGTTTTTTGTTTTTTTCCTCTGCCCCTTTCCCCTCAGCCTTCCTCAAGAGTTGATTTTAACAATGCTGAAAAAATTCTGTATTACAGTAGAACATGTAGAAGGCATGCTGTAAAGAACTGTAGAGGCATTTCACAGTATATACATTCTTTTTATAGGTGAAGACTCCATTTAAATGTTCAGTTGAACAAAATTTAGGTAGTAATTAAAAGTGTTTAACCCACATAAAAAAAATTTATGTAGGTTATGCAATTAATTTTATTACAGAAATTGCATTTAACTTAAGAACTGATGACCTTATCTTAATGCAGTAATGTATTTTTCATTAAAATGAAACATCCTGTTAGCTAGGCAATAACCAGCCAGAAAGGAAGAGATGGAAAAGGTCCACAATATACCATGTACAACATCTGTCTAAAAGAAAAAAAAAATAGCCAGTAATGCAGCATTTTTCAATTTATTACTGTGTCATATTGGAAAGTTTAAATTGTAATTAAATGGATGGGAACTACTAATACACTGTCATTTTACAACTTGGATGGCTTCTACTGCTGAGCTGTCCTACCTCCTTCAGTAAATTACAGCTGTTGCTTAGTCTTTTATGCAGGCTTTCACATGTGGGATGTATTAATCATCGAGGAAGATTATTGAATGCATTTCCAGACACAGGAACAGCCAATATTTCTTCTGTCAAATGCACCTTCCACCTGTTTGCTGCAATGCTATATGCATTTTTAGGGGTTTCTTGTCTTTGTTGTAGGCTGATAACAACATAGATCTTGCAGATGAAGTTTTCTAGGTGACTTAAGATGATAACTCTGAGAGAATGAATATATTATTCTCATTGCTTTTGCTGTCATGAGATTGTTCTCTTAGTACAGCATATTATTACAAGTGTTTGGAATTAGTAGCAAAAAATATTTTTAGTAATGTTGTGCTACAAGGAAGAGGATTTTTGTGTAGCAAGTGAATAATCATGGATTGCTCATAGAATCTTATTCCAGGCTGTGTACTTGCAGGTAGTGAACAAACCTCTCACCTAGGGGGGTGCTTGATAGTGTTTGGGCTACTTTTCCTCTCTTAATATTTTTAATCTGCCTTTGATGGCAGGTAAAAGTATTTAATTTCATTTTCTTTTTAACCATGCTTTTATATGCCAGTATTTTGGAAATGGGTCACTTGAGTAGAGCGTGTCATTTAAAAAACCCCAGCTTCCTAAGGGTTGTTTGTGTTGTCATTATTGAGAAATATTGTTTTGGATCAACTAGAAATTCTGACTAATATCAACACATTGATGGATCTGCTTCTGAAACCTGTCATTAAACAGAAATCAAAAATGAAGAAAAAGTGCAAACAGGAAAATATTAAGAGTAGAAGTTCAAACCATGAAACATTACTTTCTCTAGTGTTGAGTGAAAAAACCCAATTTATTGCTTTGGAAGAAAGAAATTCTCAGGTGGCTAATTTTAGGTATTAGGTCTGTTTTATAGTTGGCTTCAGCAGATGAAGTTCCCAAGGAAAGTGATGTGTAAAGCAAGAATAGTCTTTTTACTTTATTAGATGGCTTGGTAGGTTTTATGGCTTATGTTTAGCTGCTAATAGTGTTCATTCTTCCTTGAAGTGGTAAGAGAGAGATCCTTCTGTAAATCTTTTTCTTCTTGAGCTGGATCAAATAGTGTAATTGTAGAAAATGGAAAGAAAAAAAGTCCTGATTTTGTTCAGTAGGAAAAATAGCTTTTGCACACTTACATGGCTTTTCAAATGTGTAAATGATCAGTAGGCTAATTGTCCTGGCACAGTAGCTACAGTCCTTGAATGGAAAATTTCATTGACTTAACGTTTCTTGAATTTCAATGGATTTTACCTTCATTTTAGTTGAGTTATTTTCATTTGTTTTTTTGGTTTGGGTTGGTTTTTGGTTCATTTTGGGCGTTTTTGGTTTGGTTTATTGCTTTGGGTTGGTTTTTTTTTTTGTTTGTCTGTTTTTTTAATGTTTTGTGGTGTGTCTGTTTATTTTACTTTAGTTGGTGACTATTGTCAGGACAGTCAAAAGGCTAAGCTGAGATAACCATTTAATGAGTGATTTTTGAGGTAGGATAGCACCTCAGGTGACTGTATAATCTAACCCCCTGCTCAGGGCTATTTCTCACTGGGCTTTGAGTATCTCCAAAGGTTCTCTTGGAACCTCTACCAGTGTCTGACCACTTTTGCAGGAGGAAAGTGCTTTCTTGTGTTGAGGTGAAATTGCTTCTGTTTCCTGTCACTGGGCCTGGCTGCCTTTTCCTTTTCTTTCCCCATCTGGTACTAACACACATGGATCAGATCCTTCACATTTCCCATTCGTGTGGTTCCCATCAGGGAAAATAAACCTTGATACTGATCCTGTCAGTGTACTTCTCCAGCCTGGTGAGGTCCTTCTGGAAGGCAGCACAACCCTCTGGTGATTCAGCCACTTCCCCAGTGTCGTGTTATCTGCAAAAATGTCATACTTTTTATGTAAAGGTGAAACTCCTGTTGCTATTGCAGAAATCATGAATACAGACAACCCTGAGGCTGGGATAGCTGACTGCTGCTGAGTTTTGGTTTGTAGAATAGCTGGATGCCAGTTATAAGTCTTTTTGTGGTTTATTTTTTAAAAACTGGATGTTTTGCTCTGAAAATATAGTCTTATGGTCATTCCCCAAGTTTTTTTGATGATTATGTGATGTCTAATGAATGATGGTCATAAAATTAAACTGATTATGTTAGCTATTGTTTGTTGTAGCTGATGATCCAGTGCCCACATTAGCACTCCTAAATCAGGGGTTTCTTTTGTATTAAAAAAAAATGTTATTGTTAGTGGTATTGTATATAGCTTTTATTTCAATATTAATTTTAAAGGTAATTATGAATAGGAAATGATGAATAGGAAATAGGTTATATGTCCAGATTCTGCAAGGCATTGTGATTCTGCAGTAGATTAAATTGCTAAGAAATTAATGGATTGCCTTCAAGGAGCTTGATTTTTCTTGGGTGGGAAGATGGACTGGAACATTAACAAAAGTTGCAAGTTTGTCTATTTTTGCACTATCCATTAATTGTAACCAGGCTTCAGTGAAATGGGCACACTCAGTAAATACAGGATAGCTGTTAGCACCTAATTGAGGCCTTCCAGTACCTGAAGGGAAGAAAAGATTCCTTGCTGGGAGAGTAGTGAGGATGCTGGAATATATCTCCCAGAGCATCTGTGCTTTCCCCATCCCTGGAAGTGTTCAAGGCCAGGTTGGATGGGCTCTGAGCAGCCTGGTCTTGTGGAAGGTGTCCCTGCCCATGGAACCAGGATTGTAATTAATATTTAAGGTCCCTTCCAAACCAGGACATTCTGTAGTCCTGTAATTGAAGTTTTGAATGTTATTATTTCTACCTCATTGTGTGTGAACAAATGAAATGGCAATTTCAAACAGTTTTATTTATTATGTTCAGTCTTCTCTTTAAAAATATCGCTGGAGTTCCAAACCTTTTACTTGCTTGCTCCTCTGCCTGCACATGATATGTTTGGGTCTGTGGTATTCCTGAAGGCACAAAAAGACAATTTGAGAGGGTTAATCAGGGTATGCAAAGTTTCTTTCTCATAAACATTTCAGGCAGGACTGCAAGCTGAAGCAGAGCCTTAAGTTATCTTGTCTCTTATGGATGTGTTGCTGAAGGTGCTTCAGCTATAAAAACCTGTCAAGCAAGGAGTTGTTCGAATTTCTGTGGTGAGACTGTGTGTGGAGGTGATTTATGGCTTACATGGTACCTGACAAAGGAGAGCAAATGGGTGAAAGCCTTGGTGGGACAGGAGGTTTCTTGTGAGGCAGTGAGGAGGGTTTGCAAGGCTCTGGGGTGTTGCAGACAGATGTATTATTTTAGGTGTGGTCCCAGAGGCTCTTTATCAACTTCCTGGGCTGTGACTTGGTGTTTTGACTTCCTCAGCACCCAAGATGTGAGGGATGCCTTAGCTAGAGGTGTCTGACAATTGGGGAGGATTTATATTGGCAGGGAATCTGCATAGGTGTCCAGCACACTGCTCCTGCTGCCAGCTGGGAGAGAGTGAGGGAATCCAAGTTTCTCCTCTTGGGTGCAGGAGAGCTTTTAACTTCTTATGGAGTTTCCAGTAATTTGGTTTCTGAATACTTTAGGGTCCCTGCAGGACGAAGCCAAGGAAGTTATTTAGAGGTCTGATACCTTTATCCTGGGAGGAGTTCAAAACATTGTCACCAGGGCTCTCCTCAGGGCTCATGCGATTGCTCTCACAAGAGCAAGCTCCCATTCAGACAGAGCAAACTCCCATTCAGACAATAGCAATTGTCTGAAACACCTTTTTAGCTGTCCCTAACTAAGCACATGTTTCCACTTTTTGCCTTGGAGCAAAGACCAACAAGTGCCAGAAGGGGTTTAACCTGGCATGTGTTACTTTGCATTCGAGTGGACTGAAGCCCTCATGCAGATGAGATATAGATGAGGAAACTCCTTCAATGTTCCTTGCAGCCCCTCTGCATGTCTGTCATTGCAAACACTGCTGGCATGAACGTGCAAATCCACCACTTCTGCTCACCTGCCTGGCATGGGAAGGAGAACTTTTAAGTGCAGAGGTCAGAAAATTAAATACGGGCAGGAAACTCATCCCTCTGGAAAACAGCCAGTCTAAGGCAGGTGTCTCTGCACTTAAAATTTTAAACTGAGCTTAGAAACAGCCACTCTTAGCAGTCAGAGCCTGGCAGCAGAGCAAACACCTGGTTTGGAGTGGCCAGATGCTGATTTTGGGGATCCTGGCCCAGGACAGACTAGTGGGGTGACAGGTTTTCACTGTTTGCTATGGGAGATGCAAATAGTATCTTATAAACTTTGTGAAAACACAAATGCAAAAAATAAACTGTGGGGAAGAGAACAAAAGGTATGTACTGCTTGTTAATTAAGACTGATGATATTAACAGAATATTAATGAGTCTGCGATAAGAGAAGGGTTCATCTGAAATGTTAATGTGAAGCAGGACTTGATCAAAGCTACTAAATATAAAATCTGTATTTGATTAATCACTTTTTATTGTGGTATATTTTTGGATTGTATTTAGCAACTACCTCTGAAAAAGTAATTGTGATGGGAATCAGAGTAGTAATTGGAAGGTGGGTGATAGAGCAGAGATTATGCAGGGATGGCTGCTCGTGTTTTTGCTTTGCTGTGGAGAAACAGAAATTTAAGTGTAAGCTGTTGCAGTCAGGGCAGGCAATGCTGGCTGTGAGACTGTAACTATAGAGGGAGCCTGTACTCCATCTAGGGAAACATGCCCTGGTGTGCACTGAACTGAGAAGAAATATAGGTACTTCTTCTGGCATGACAACCTGAGCCCCCTGGGTGACATCCAAACTTGTGTAATTGCAAGACCTAGATGACATTAATCACTCAACCACAAATTGAGTTTCAAGCTAAAGAAGTATTTGTCTGTCTTTCAGCAAATGCACTGTTCTTGAATGCATAATTTCAAATGTTTTCTGGGCTTGGGGAGAAAAAGTGAGCTCAATATAGAAAGAATATAGTGAAAATAAAAGCCTGCCTGACCAGTTTGGTGTTTTAACTTTTGATGAATAGACCACTTCTTATGGTTCTAAAAATAATTTATTTTATTCTTTGAAACAGCACAGCTCTATTAACACTGTTCATGTTTATATGCTTAAAAATCATACAATAAGTCTTCCTATAGTGAAAATATCTCAATTTTTAATAATTTGCTGGAATTTAAACATTAAAGTCCTTAGCAAAAATACGCAGCAAGCCATATGCAGTATGAAAGGATCATTTTATCTGTTTGCTGTTTGGATTACATATAAAGATGTTTTTTTCTAAAAAATGAGCAGCAGCCTTCTTGTACAACTGCCTGCCTCAGTCTGTGGTGATATAACTGGAGGTAATTAGGAGGTGTGTATGAGGAACAGCATGTAAAATCTTTAAATAGACTCTCATCTTGGAGGATTCAGCACTCAGATATATTGAGGAGAGGCGCTTTGATTTCTAAGATTTTTTGGGTGTAGGGGTAAGGAACATGCTAAACCCTTCTGAGAGTGGGTCAAGCCTGCCAGTCTTCCCTGAAAGACAGCAGGCTCTTCCAGATCAGGTGACTTTTTTATCCTACAGGTTGTGTCAATATTCATTATATTTTTTTCAGCTCTGCAGTTAAATACGTGAAGGTGAAGCTTCCATTAGTGTCAGAACTGTGAAAACAATTTGGAGAGAGAAACTTGAGAGTTTTAGGTTTTAAGGAAACTCTTAAAGATAAAATTTCCTGAATAAAAGTACTGATTATTTTCATAATTTCTCTATGATTGGTTTTTGGATACAAATTTATAATATTCCTGCTTCCTTTAAATATGCTAAGATTCACTGGTAAAGAATTAATAAAGCATGGAGCTAAATTTCATTGATGTCTGTAGAGTAGCATGCTGAGATTGTGCAGTGTTCTGTCAGCTTCACTCTGAAACTGTTCCAATTGAAGTATTGTGAGTAACCATGAGATTATATCTTTCCATTTGACAGCATTGATTAAATTTCTTAACTTTCACTTTTCCTTTAAGTGGTATACTTCATTAAATATCTCAAGGAAATTTTTAGACTCTGGTTTTTGGATGGGCATTGGCATAATTTGATTATAGGAACTTATCAGAGAACTCTTTTTTTTTTTCAGCCAACTGTCATGGTGGTCTTTCCTTTTTTTTAAGTTTCTAAAATGGTTGGTATGAAAAGTACATCAGCCTGCTTCTTAAGCAGAACATGTTTCAAACCATATTTTTACATCATACAGGCTGCATATATTGCAGTCCTATTCCAGATTCCCACACTCTTCTCTCTCTATTGAAAAATTATTTTGCAATTGGAATTACAACATTTTGTATAAATCTGAGGGAAAGAACAGTTTAGTGAGTGTGGGCTCTATTGGCTTTGAGATGTAGTTTTGGTCTCTTGTGAAGCTTCATGCAATAGTTTAGGATTCTGTAAAACTTGAGTAAAATTTTTCCTCTAGGGTTAATAGAAAGTTTTTGCCCCAGGCATCTGAAGGTAAGTCTAGGATACAGCTAAAGAGGAAGCTCTTTAGTTAGACAGAAAGTATGGAAACAAATGAAATGTTGTAGTCCCTTGAAAAAAACATTGTTAGCCCTTTGCTTAGACCCTAATTAAAATCTTATCAGGTAGGTGTAGAGTTTGCAGAAGGGTATGGAGAAAGCTGCATTGCCACCTGTGGGAGAGGTGTTTTGAGTAGACATTTGGAAGACAGTAGAGGACGTACTCTGAAACATGTTAATTTAAATATATTGTTTCTGCTGAAAAGAGGAGTGGGATTGAAATCAGCATGCCTGTTCAACACAAAAATTAAATTACAGGTGGTGTTACGTGCTGATTCAGGTCCATATGTTAAAATAATTTGTGGGAGGAACTGGTTCTTTCAATGTTCTTTTCAAAAGACATCCCAACTTCTTGACACTGTTATAGCTCAAATGGTAATTAAAGGAAGTCTTGAAGCAGGAAAGAGAGAAAACGTGCGGTGCATTTTTTGTTCTCTTGCTGGTACACATGTAAATCTCATTTACACCTCTGCAAGTTATTGAGCAAAATCTTCCACTAGAAAGGCATAGGGTGTGTGATCTTGCAAGTTCTTTTCAGACCAAAGGATTTATCTAATAAAAATCACTTTGTGCCTAAAGAAAATCAAACAGAATTAATTACACGTCAGTTATGTAGGGCTGCATCATCTTTCTATGCAAGTTCTTAACAGGATTTTTACTGGAGAGGAACAAGTTTTAACTGCTTATTTTTTCCATCAAAAATCTAATATTCATAATGGATTAAATGCTCATCAGTTAGAGGGATCATTTAGGCTAGTTGATGTCTTCTTACTGTCATTCACTTTGCGGACTGCCATTCTGAGCATGAAAAGAGAAGAAAGAAACCTTCTGTTGAAGGTTATTTTTTACAGTTTAATCTACAGTGAGGGTAAGGAGAATGACAAATTAAGATATAAAATGTCCCTGGAAGGTGAAATTACTAAAATATCCATGCATTAGTCAACCCTTCTGTGAGATTTCTTAACAGTCTAAGGAGTAGAAAGGTCTTTCTAGAGAGAGCAGTGAAATTGATGTTTTATGTGTGCCACTTTACTGGCTCTTTGTTTAGCTGGAATAAATCTGTATTAAATGGCATCATTTAAAGGACTACATAATCTGTGGGAGTTGATGATGAATTTTTAATTTGAGAAAGACTGTCTTTTTACAAAATAAGCCTCATGATCTAAGATGTAATGACTACAAATTGCTGTTTTAAATGCCAAGGCTGTGGCTTCATTATTTTTTGCACATTAAATAATGATTTTAATAAAAGTCTAGAGTTCATGTTCTCTTCTGAAAGCTATTACCTCTCAGATACTGGCATATACCTCTTTGTCTAGGGGGCAAAGTGAGCAGCATCTCATATTTTTCTTAGGCTCTATATGAAAGCATTAATTTCCTTCTGATGCTTTGATGGAACTCCAGTGCTGTGGGGCAAGTTAATGCAAAATGATCACGTTTTCACTCATAATCAATATATCTGTATGACAGTGGGCATCTATTTTTCATTTCAGTGAAGATGAATGATGTGTGGATTTTGTACAAAAGGCTCCTTTTGAAAAGCAGTGATGGAAATAGCATTTTTAGCAGGAGGCTGAGTCACTTGTTTATATCTTCAGTTGCCTCCCAGCAAAGAAAGATCTTGATGTGTTTCACCACTAACATCTTCCCTTATCATTTACCTGTTGCATTTGAATAAATCAGATATTTGCCATTTTACTTAAGGAAAGCAAACAGCTAGTTACTGATCTCCTAAGGTTTTGGTGGAATTATTTTTTCCATTTGAGTATCTCTGTGATCTTGGGCTCCTTACATCATGGTGCTGGAAGCAAAAGCTGCTGAAGATCCTTGTTCATTACTGAGGGGAGAATGATGGAAGGAAAGAAGAGTGTTGTTTTCAAGACAGAAGTTGAAGCATCTTTTTGTGACTCTAAAATTTTTAAGTGCCCAAGCATGGAAGTCTGAGTATTTGCATATCATTATAGTAGACTTTATTTTACCTGTGATGGTGACTGGAGGAGTTGTTACATTTTTTTCCTCCCCTTTCCAGTGGAGGAGGGGAGTGACAGAGTGACTTTGGTAGACACTACATCCACCACAAGAGTTTAGTATTATGTTTGAAAAATCCAAACTTAAAAACTACCAGAATTTTCTGTGCCTCAGCCCCAGTTAATAATATTAATAGTGCATAGTAGATTTTTCTTGTTATCTAGTGGTCAAGATCCAGAATATATTAATAAAGTATATTTAATCTTTCAAGAACAAATAGAGGAACTTTTAAAAGTCCTTCTTAGGGTCTGTTGAAGTCATTTTTAGCCTAATAAACTGTTAAAATATTTTAGTAGAAGATAATTTTTTCTTTTATTTTTTTCAGTAAAGAGTTATAAATGGAAAATATTGACCTCAGAAGTCAAATAACAACAAGTGTCAGAAATCATGTAATTATAAACTGCTGATGAGAACATTGTGGAATGCTTTATGGAAGATTAATTTTACTTTAAAAATTCTATTTCTGTCAAGAAAGTAACAGTGCAAAAATTGTCAGAATTCTTAATTCTTCTCAGTATTGTTGTATAAGGTAATTCTAAACTACAATATTATGTAAATTTGGAGGCAGTGAGATGGAAAACAAACCCTGTTCATAGGGAGCAAGATTTTGGCATTCCAGCAAAAACTAGCCAACTCTATCTCATGTGATAAAATTATATTAACAGCCACTTTTTGATTAATGGCATGTAATTGTGAGCTTTAATTTCCCTTGTAACTTGTTCAGTACCTGTTGCAGAGCAGCAGCTGTGTGTGAGGCTGCTTCTGCTTCCACCACCTGGAGTTCTGAGCAGGATTTATGGATTGTCCTGAGCACACTGCAGCTGGTTAATCTCAAAACAAAGCATTATGATGTTTTTGCCTTGTCAATGTGAGATTTTGGAGTTTCATAAATTTGTGTGGCTGGGAGGGGACCAGACAGACTGAGGCAGATCTGACAGGCACAGAGATGTACATTGCATTACTGAGGGACTGGCAGGTGCTCTCACATGAACCAGTGGTGTTTGTAAATTCTGCCCCTTCTTCAGAATGCTTCCACCTGTCTACACAGTGTGACCCTTCTGTTATCAGCACTCTGTGGCAGCCAGTTGTCTCTTCTTTTGGCCTCTCTTTCTGCCAGAATGAGGCCAGAGACGTCTTAAACATTTGTCCTTGTCAGATTATTGATGGTTTTCTAGCCTCGGTTATAACAAGCTCTTAATTTGTTTGCTTCATTGAACTAGTAAAGGAATAATGTACAAGCTTTCAGCCTCGTCAGGTAGAACAGATTAGGCACTCTCAGATTTAAAAATAAATAGATTTAAAAAATTCGGGACATGAGGATGTGGAAGCATTTTTTTTTTTCATTCTGCAGTTTTTGGAGGTCTAGCACTCATAGAAAATGCAGGTGACTGCTGATTTGTCACCCTGTAGACATAATTTTTCATCAGATACCCTCTGCAAGTATGGTTAAACCTTTCAGCCTGTGTCAGACACAATTATCTTGCTACCTACAGTTTAAAAAATATGAGACCACTCAGTTGTTAAAGATTGAATTCCACATTCTCACTTACATTAGTATTGTTAGTAACTTCTTAAATTAAGGAACCAAAAAGGCTGTGCCAGCCAGAAGGGAAGGAACTGAAACATTACACACTAGATTCTCTGGTAATTTGTCTTTTTGGTTTGTTTATGCAAGTAACAGACAAACTCTCCAGTCTGGTGTTCTCTTGGATCCAGTTTGTAACAAAGAAAGTTTTTTTCCTGGTTGTTTTGGTTTTTTCCCCCTCCAGAATTCATAAATTTGGTGCATTGATAGAGCTGCTGTAACCAAGAAAAGACTGAATATGATGGGAGCAAATCTAGGTCAGTGTGAGGCTGATACCAAGGCACGTTTTGAGCAGTCATGTATGGAAGCATCAGAGTTCAGACTCTTTGGATATTCCAGTGTTATCCATGGGGAATCAGTGGGAAACAATCCTTCTTCTGTGAGCTGGGGGCTGCCTTTGGTCTGTACCATTGGTGAAAGGCAGATTTTTCTGGTTGGATGGCTTTACTTGTGTTCCACAGAGCTCTTTGCCTTCAAACAGCCAGCATGAGAGGGAAGCCAGTGTTGTCTGTCTAGGTGAGGAAAAAAGACTTTGGTCAGTTATGATCCTGCTCTTCCATCACAAGGGAAAACAGACACATTAAATATTTCCAGTGTTTGGTTCATTCTCCCACTGTGACAAAGCTGCAGTTGTACTTCTGGTCCAGTGGGACTGTGCTGCCAATCTTTCTACACAGGTGAAAAAATAAAATCACAATTAAGTCTGCTGGCCCAATTTTGTGCAATAATTATATTTCTTGTTCCCATTTTTTTACACTGGTCATGATTTGAAGCAGCTCTTTGGGATTTATTTGAACTTTTAGAGAGATGATAGAGCCTCCTCCCTTGTCCTGTGTTTTGGTCTCCCCATACATTCTCCAGATCTCTGCTCCTAATTTCCAGTAGCACAGTTATGTTGTCCCTTTTTCCCCCCAGTCTGGTTCCTCTGGACTGGGAACACCCTCATACCTGGGACTCATATCCTACCTTTATCCTTGACTTCCTTCCAGCAGTAAATCACACTTTAGAAGTTTTATCCACCACTACCCACAAATCACTCCGTGTTCTGCAGTGTGTTATTACTGAATCTATAAATAAGGGAATAAATCATTGGTTTCTGACTGGCAAAGAATATGCCACCACATATGAAAATACATCAATTTTTAATTCATTTCTGAAGGTGACCCAGAAGCCAACGATCACCATGCAAGTAAAACAGAAATACACATATAATACAGTTCCCTGATGAAGAATTATGTTTTTAAGAGCATCTGTGGGATTTATGGTTTCATATTTATAATTTGCATATGCTTCATATTTGTTTGGGATTTAATATGCTGTAATTTCATAGCCGTGTAAATAAATTCTGTGGGAGCTGCTGCCATCTCCTGGTCGATAGTTAAATTCCGAGCTCGAAAATGAAAACTGGTACTACAGGGAGATTTTTTCATGGTTTTCATTGTGAAAACTGAGCTTAAAAATCCCAAACACTTCAGCTTGCAATATAGAACCCTAGATATTTGACAGGGTGACATTTTTGACGAGACTGAGTTTAGCGTGAAAGAATTTGGCTGTTTATTATCATTTAATACGACAAACTTCAACACAAATATTAGGGCAGGTATGTTCCCTGTAAATATATGCACTGGTAGATTTTGTAGTTTAGTTTTTCATTTTTAAAAACTGTGTTACTTGCAGCTGCAATTATGTAGGCCAGCCTTTATAGGACCTTTCCCAAATGAATTTACCATCTCCAGTAATTTTTATTTTCCTTCTTCCCCAACCAATTAACTTGTTGCCTTTTTTTCTTTCTATTGACAATTGTGCTTAAAGAAAAGTCAGCATGGTAAGATTTGTCAAGTTGGAGTATGAGCTTGTTGAGCTTCCTTATTAATCTGTTCATGTTCCTTTTATTTTAATGACGTGAATTTTGGCCTCATAGTGAATTTCACCACTGTGAATGGATGTCACAAAAAGCTGCTTCTTAGCTGTGTGGTTTCAAGTGTGCCTAAAACATGTCGAAACTCAGAACATTTGTATGAAACAGGTAATTTTGTAGTTTTTTCCTTACACTACTTTCCTGTAGTGGTACAACATTATGCGAAACTAAGACATTATGCCTCTTTTTTGTTTTTTTAGTAGATTTATCTCATTTTGAATAAAGAATGTGAAATCACTTCCTAAAATAATTGAGTCATGGTTCTAACACTATTTTTTTTTTACACATAGCCTCTTTTAAGCTATTCTCTAAGATGGTGGATGTGTGCATCTTCTCAGTACTAGCACTGCTATCAACCTTCAATTTCTTGTTCCTGTGAACTTTAACAAGTTCATTTTTTACGCTTATTGTTGGAGTGGTATTTAGTATCTTCCTGTTAGGTGGACTAATTTTTAATGTTAAGTGGTTTATTGGCTCATGCACGAAACGAGAGGAGAAAACTTGGAAATTTTGTTTTTGTAGTATTGTTTTCAAATTCAGGAGTCACAGAGTCACATTCTGTGGGTAGGTTTCTGTAAAACATCCAGTTCTGCCTGGTCACTCTGAAACAACTGAAAGAGTCTGAGCACAGACAGAAGTAACCAAAGGAAATGCAAATCCCATGGAATGCTTAATTGCTTTTCTAGATGCTAATGCAAAGGCACACAGTGTAAACAATCCTTATGATTCTATCTCACACAAAAGCTGATTTGGGCAGACAGCCACTAACTTCACTGTCTTATCTTTCTATAGTTAGATATATGCCTGGAAAAATAGCTGATAATATAAAAGATAGGGAGAAAAGAAAAAGTAAACTTACCCAAAGAAGGGAGTAGAAAAAGGAAAGATGGTAAAAGTCTATTTCATGTGAAGCTGATTAAATGCAGAGCTGAATGTAATCTCATTGAGGGTTTCTGTGCTTTGGATTCAATATAATTATATTGTTGCCACAGACAGAAGACCACATCATTGTTTTAAAACTCATCTGAGTTTGAGTAGTAGAAGCAAAATAAACAGGTTAAAAGTGTAGTCTATAGAATGAATTGGGACAGAGTGGCTTTGTGGTGTTTTGACCTTAACCTCACTGAAAAACTGAATTATTTCTTTGGTGACAGGAGGGGATCTGAGGAATAACAAAAAGACTATAATAGGAATTTTCCACAAACACAGATCTTTCTCCAGACAAGCTAAGACAAATCAGTATGTTACTCAATAAATGCATAATTTATGAGGATATTGATGTAAACAGATTAAGGAGAAACATGAAGAGTTAGTATTGTCTCAGAGCTTAGATGATCAGCACCAGTGCCAGCCTGACTAGCTCAGCTTACTTGTGTGAGGTTTCTATCTCTGGATGCAGCATTAATTAGACTTGATAATCTTAGAGGTCTTTTTCTCTAACCTCAATGATTCTGTGATTCTACAACCCTTTACTTGGAGATGTGTTTTGATCATTTAAAGATACAAAAGATTTCATTGTATTTTTGTGAGGATCAAGATGATGGCAACAAGGTCAACTTTGGAAAAAAAAAAGTATGAAATTAATTTAATCTAAGTTCTGTAGTGTAATTTAGTTCTGAATCAGAGTTTACTCTTTTTCATCTTTTTGTAGTGCTGCTGTACTGCCAAACACAGCTTTTGTTTATTTCTTCTTTTCTGCAGAGTTTGATTGTATTTCCTTGCTTGTGAGGTAGTTTATTCTTGTGTATAATGTGCTTTGTGAAGGTCTGGCCATCCTTTCTGTTGCCAGCCCTTTAGGAGGGTCTGTCTGCCAGAACACCCGGCTGTAGTTGTGTGCAAGGTCCGGGTGTTAATCCCGAGGGGAGGTGCTCTGGCAGGACACCTGCCATGGAGCATCCTGCCCAGGCCAGCACACAGGATGCAGAAATAAATCCTTTCACTAGAACCACTCTCAGAAGCAGGAGATTTGTATCACTGTGAGGAACAAGTGGCCTCAGCTCTGAGCCCTGGTGTGGTGCTGCTCTGCCACGCTGCCACTGCCCTGCTCCAAACTGGATGGGCCACCTCTACGTGGAAACTTCTTGATCTAATTGCCATGATCCAAAAACATTTCAACACCATAAAGCAAAGAAGGTGCTGACCCCAATTGCTTGATTATATATACTGGAATGCAGCACTTGTAGCTGTAGTGATGCTGCGAAGTGTCTTTACTTTTGAATCTAATGTTGTAGTAACAAAACTTTTAATTATTTCCTTTAGATAAAGATTTTAATTACACACATCTAAGCATGAGTTCTTGGCTCTACTGGGTATCTTAAAGAATCTTTTCTGGCACAAAGCCCACTTTTCTCCAAAGATCTGCCGTTGCACTGGAATTTGCAGCAGGTGAAGGAAATAGTTATTGAATCAAATATGCAGCTAAACTTCTGGTGCCCAAACCCCCCAGACAATCTGTACTTGAGGAGCTAATTGTATTTACATTCTACAAACAGATCAGATTTGTGAGAAAGGAAATTATCAAAAAAAGCTTGGAGCTAAGTGGGTAAATGATTCCATTCCGTTGGAGAGAAATACTGTAAACTTCGAAGAATTTCAGATATTCGTGACAAGTATGACTTCAGCCCATGGTTTTTAATGCTCTTTTCAGTAACACTTGAAGACATCTTGTATGATTGGAGTCTTGCATTTGCACGCCCTGTGGTGGTATGCATAATTGACTAATGATGTCTGTAATTTGCCTGTGTGATTAATTCATTTGAAGCTATAAATATTCTATATAAATTATGCAGAAAGTCAGCAAGTTTTTAACTGATTTATTGAAATGAAAAATAATTTCTGTATTTCTTTTTTGTTTGCTAACCAAACCAAGAAATAGAGTAAAACAAATAGTAGTTTAATGACAAAAAATTTATAGTAATAGTAAATATAAGAACAGAGTTTTCCTTTGAATAGAAGGAGAAAGTTTGCATTCACTGATTTTTTTTTTTTAAAACTTACTCTATTAATATTTTTACAAAATCATCCCATTAGCTTATGTTTAAGTCTTTGGGGAACCCAGCAGGGATCAAGTCGTGAGGAATTTGCATATTGGGTGTTTTCATGAGTTCTGTATGAAACTTTGTCTTGTCTCTCACATGAAATCAAATGATTTATCTTTCTCAGAATGGAAAAGAAAAAAAACCTGAGAAATATTCCTGAAATGCTCAATTTTTGAAACGAATTTTTCCATTGTTTATATGATGGACTAATGCATTTTATTCTTGTCTGGTTTGATTTTGAGCTTACCAAAGCAGCCTACTGGCATGTAGAAGCAAAAGTTTAATAGGATGACTTTATTTTATATAATTCAGTCATTATAGGACACACTGCCTCATCTACATGAACCTATAAATATTCTAGGCAACTTGGGGGGAGGAGTGAAAAAGAAAATAATTATTTATATGTCTCTCTTTGTTCTTTAAACAAATAAACAGTTGAGAAGACAAATCCTGTTGTAATAGCTTTGAAGAGATGCAGAGATTAATGAACTAATCTCAGGAAGGAAAATGTGGTTTGATTAAATCTTAAATATTTTCCTGTTGTTCCTTGTTGTGTGTTCAGTCACGCAGTGTATCATCCTTGAAGAGCATTAAGACAGGACCATTGATGCTTGTGCTGGATTTTCTCTAGGAAATTTTTTACTGTTGCTACTGAAGTAAATTAGGGGAGAATTATTGGTAGTTTGTATTACTAGCATTGTTTCCATGCATAGGTATATGCAGGTCATGGTCTGGACTCAAGATTATCCTCTTGTGGCTCAGTTCCTCTTCAAAAACTCTTTGAGACATCCATGGTGTTGGAATGAGTTATCAATAGGAGTGAGATTTTGTTATAGCCTAATCTTTTGTTAGCTAGAACTGTATTCTGGTACTTGGTATCTACTGCTTTGGGTCTCCTGAGGGACAAAAAAAGATGTGAAAGCAGAACTGAAGCTGACCATACTGATGTTTAGAGTGATTTAGTTCTCGGGTATGAGGTGTGTCTGTGATGAGGAAACATCACCTTGCCCATCGCAAGGTTGCAGTGACAAGTCCCTAAAGGTCCTGGGGCTGAGTCCCAACAGGAGGAACTCTGTGAGTGCTGAGGACTTCAACACCTGAAGGACTGAGAAACAGTCTTTGGATGAGGCTGGCAATAAAATCAGGAGTAAGCAGATGAGCTACTTCCGATATCTGACAGGAAAAGAAGTCAAGAACAACAATGGAGGTGTGGGCTCTCCTCCATCTGCTTGTAGCTTCCACATTTTAAACAAAACCTTTCAAAAAACATCTTGAAGATGTCTTTGGACAAAGTGAACAATTCTGGGGAGAGGCAGTAAGAAGGAGAGTTCATGTGTTGCTGTAGTTACTAAGGAGCTGTGTGGGAATTACATGTATTATGGCTGGGTATTGAAGGATAATTCAGCTGTGGGAGTTTTCTGTCCATGTACTTAAGAGGCTATATTTGAACATGCAGTTTATAGAAGGATTAGCTAATCTTTGAAAATACAAACTGGAAAAATTGCAGTCTGAACTATATCAAAGCCCATGATGCTTGCCATAAAGCTTTCAGGTTAAGCCCGTGTCCTACAGAACATGTTAAATGAATGGCACCATTAGGAGCTGCAAAAGTATGACATTAGAAATATTACAGCACTAATTGGCGCTGCTTTTACAGACCTTAATATTGCTACTTTAAGTTCTCATTGTTCACTTGCATTACAGATCTCTTGATGAATAGCTTTTTGTACAGGATTGTCAGATTTGGCTTTGACAATTTATTTAATTTAATGGGCTGGTAATTCAGATAGGTTAACTCCACAATGAAAGGGTCATCCTGAGAGTGTCTGACACAGAAAACAAAGTAATCCCTTTAGTCTTTGGCAGAACGAGTCAGAAGATTGGTCACATCTATGGATGTTTCATCAGGAAAAACATGCACACATTGTAGGATCCAGATCATATGTGTTGTTAACTAAATATAGGAATAGCCTATTTAATATGGAGATAGCCATAATTACACAGTAAACTAAAAAGTAACTTGAAAGTAAATTCAAGTATGTAGTCTTAAAAAATTGGAAATTCTAATTGAAATCTTGTTTAATAGACCAGATACTTCATTAGCTAGCATAAAATTCATGCTGTGTTCCTGACTATATAACCCAATAAAAGATCATGAAACTAAATCAGCAATCTGTCATTCATCGAATGACAATTCTATATAGTGTGAACCCATCATAAACCAAAGCAAGAAAAGCGCTCTGAATGTCAAATCAACTTGGAAATCAAATGGAAAATCTAATTATACTTTTTTTTAATAGTGACAGCATAACAGCTTTAACTACAGTAATGTCACTCTCCCTCCTGAAGTGTGACTTTGAGCAGATACAGAACATAAAAGTGGACAGGATACAGCACTGTAATGGGAAATGACTGAGATGTTGATTCTGTGGGTACTGATCCTTTTGAGGTGACAACAGGATGCTGCATCAGCCCCCCTAGAGTGCTTGCCCTGTGCTTGAAGGGGAAAGGATCTCCTCTTGCCGTCCTCCTGACTCCAGAAATGGGTTCAGCCCCTTTGTTACTATCAGAACTGCAGGTTTAGTTTATTGTGCTCATTAAATCTGCAGGGATGGAGCACAGGACTGACGCATTTATGCTCAGACATCCCTGATTACAAGGGACATTTGTACTGTTGTTTCTCTTTTTCTCCTTTTCAGCACATTTGTATTTTCCTGTCTTTGTCCTTCTCCCAGTCAACCTATCCATAATGACTTTTCCCCTATTGGTGCCATTTTTAGTAAACCCATTAGCAATGGGGAAACAAAGACACTTGGACTTGCTTGCTCTGAAGAAGATCATTTATTGCAACAAACGGAGCCCTTTTATGTTCTAAATGAAACAAAAACAATACCCAGATTGACTCAGATACTCAGTGAAGTTTCTCAGATAATCTTGGCCTTCTGGTATCACTGAAATGGTGGCCTGGCTACTATTGGCTGTGGAGGACAGCTTTCAAATGCTCTCCACTGTTCCCACTTTGATTTTCTGTGCAGTTTTTCTTATGTAAGAACCCAATAGCTATCTACAAGGGTAAGAAACCATCCTGTTCTTGTCTGAGAGGACAAGGACCAAACATCTGAAGGGCATGTTCTTAAGGCAAGAAGATGGAAAAGTCTAGAATATCAGTATTCCCCATCACAGATTCTGTTCTTGAAAGGTGACAAGCCCTGCAGCTGTGGAATCTGACAGGGGCCTTCAGGCAGCTCCCTATTTTTATTTCATCTGCAGTGCCAGGAGCTGCAGTGGTAGGTTTGTGCTAGACTTTGGTTTCCAGAGATATCTTTGACTTCAGGAGCTGAGTTTCATCTGTCAAAACTTTGACACTGAGTTTCTTGAGGAATTCTCTCTTGGAAATGAATGCCCCAGTAAATTTTTTCAGTCCAAGAGCTGCAGTGGACCTGACCATGTTGAGATGGGGTCATCTCAGAGTAAAGCCATGTAGTGATGCTGTGCTGCTCCATGCTGTATCCCTACCACTGTTGTCTTTCTCCCTGCAATATTGTTGTTCTTTGGTATTCATTTTAGAATTGCTTTAGAAGGGTCTCCTGAGTCCCATTTCAGGGTGTTGAACACTCATATCTGCTCCTAAAGTTTACTCCAAAGGGAAGATGAAATTAGACCTAATAAAGAAATATTTAAAAGATCTCATGCATGTGGAAGGTTTTAAACCTAAATGCATGGTATTGTGAATAATTATTAATTTCACAGTGAAACTGGAATTCATTATAAGGTAACCATAAGACTGGGCTCATGTATTCTGCATCATAGAAAAAAATTACTAAATGCTTTAGGTGCCTTTTCAATGTGTAGCATTTAAGGTGTGTCTTTTAAGAACTGAGCAGCTTGCTTCCTACTTCTCAGGCATAGATAATAGATATGTAGGGTAGAATTTAAATTTTAGTTGATCTTCATTTTTAAACTGTTTTCAAAGGATCTTTTATGAAGCCTGAAAAGGAACATTTGTTCCTAGAACTGCTGTGAGTGCAGAGTTCAGGGGGATTACAGAATCAGGTCATGATTAAAAATTATCATACATCATTAAGAACAGGTTTTGATGGTAATGTGTCTGTAGAGGTACTGAAAAGTTCAGTGAATTAATATTTTGTTAACTTCTTCATTTCAGAATGGAAAACATGGAAGATGTTTTATTTTTGAAGTCATCATCCTTTCTGTTGTGGTTGGACCTTATATATGTACATTCACATATGTAAATGTACTGCTTTAAGAATATGTCTGGTAGAATTGTGGTGAAAATGAGCAGAAGAGTGTGCAGTAATATGCCAATATGTGGTGAATACATAGGAAACAATTTTCTAGGACTAAGCAGATTAGAAAATGCTACTTCATTTTTGGAAGCATAGAGAAATTTCATCAAGTCCATGCAGAGGTAACTTTTGCTATTACATTCTTATGAATTTGTGTTAAGATGCTTTTACTAAATAATTCAAAAAAAATTAGAATATAAAAAGATAAAATAAATTTCTTCCTGGACATTTGTCATTTAAGACTAAAACAACAGTCACCACTTCCTTCTAACCCACTTATGGAGGAGGGAATGCAGATACTGTAGATAAGAACTAGAAAAACTGTTAGACATATTAGAAGGGGATTCCATTCTCTGGAATAATTTATCTATGCTAACAATCAAACTCTGAGGACATAATTTTGTGCTGTTGTTGCTGCTAAAAGTCTGTCATCTACCACGACAGATTACCAGTTAAAACATCTGTATGAAAGAGAGATACTGAAATGTGAATCCATATACCATAAGGATTTCTCTGAAAAAATTTTGATCATCAGAAACAAACCTATATTGCATAATGGTCACTGGATGCTTTACTTTCACTAAAGATTATTTTTTATTACTATTTAATTAGAGTGATAAAAGATGAGTTCTTGATTCTGCTATGGAATTTGTGAGGGTTAATTCCATTTATTTATGGAATAATAAATAATTGTTGATATTTCATAGTGTAGTGCTATATATATGAATAGATGTAACTTCTTTTGACTCTAAAGTGGTACAAGTTTGGGAAATTGGGTTTTTCCCCCCTATTTATTATAGCTCTTACAAAATATAACATGAATTTAAAGAAGCAAAATAAAAAATTAGGAAATGTATGCAGAAGACAGACCTTTTTCTTTAATTTGAGGAAAATGTCCCAACAGAGTTAAGGGCCAGGAGAGAAATGTAGCAGTTTAAGTAGCCTTAAGGGTCTAAGTCCTTCTAATGTTTCATGTATTAAAGCCAGAGAATTGAGAATTAATTCAAACTAAATGCAGCAAGGCATGGAAATATTAGAATCTAACTTTACCCTTTACTAATGCTTTATGGTAATTGTAGAGCTTGATGCCTCTGATCTTAGATGAGATGGATTTAAGAAAAATGCAGCCCAGTTTTTAAACGAGATCCCTCATGGTCTGTCTTTTTACTACATGTATTTTCCTACTGAAATGGCCTTTAGGCATTGCAGAAGTGCAAATAATTAATAACTAGCATTACTAAAATATGAGGCAAAGAAGTGTCTGACATACAGTTAATTTTTTGCAAACTATAATTACAAGATTTTAACACTGATTGTAATTACTTGAACATATGGCAAGAAATAGGTAATGAAAGTGTTTTTAATTGTGGTATAATGAGTTTCTGGATGTTCAATAGTATTTCCACTGGGATACCAAAAATTTAAGAAGTGAGAAGAGAGAAAAGGGAAAAAAAACCTGTCAGGCTTGGAGTTAGCTGTATCTTTAAAATGAAAGAAAATAGACTTTAAGTAGAGTTTGTAGGTTTTTTTTAATATTTTTGAGGTCATATTTAGGCAAGGTTGTTTTTTTGTAGGTTGGATATATTTAGAGAAGTTAGAAATCTGTTTTTGTTACCATTTTGCAAGAAAAGTTATATAAGGTAATAGATTGCCTTCTATTCAAAATTTACATAAATACAAAGAGACTTTCTTCTCTTGTGTTTGGCTATGCAGATGAATTTTGCCATAGTTATACCCATGATGGACTCTTCATTCTTGACTCTTCCCCAATTTTTTACACGGTTTTTGCACTGCCTAAGCCCATAACTTTCCTGGTGATTATTCTCCAAAACCTGGTTACACTCTGCTGTGCTCAGCAAAGACCTGCCTACTGTGGTAAATCAGAAATAATTACCTGTGGCTTTATTGAAGGGCTTTGATGGTATGGGCTCATGGTTGGTATTGTTAAATATTGTTCAGCATACAGGACAGAATAAGATCTTATACTTCAGCATAGCTTTAAAATTTTCTTTATTTCATTTGGAAGAAATGCCAGGCTTGGGGATTTTTTTTTGCCAAAATGTGAAGGGACATACAGAATTCATAGCCTGATGCGTGCTTCTTCCCAAACAAACTGTTGCAGTGGCACATAACTCTGTGATAGAAGTCATCTTAATTTTGCCTCTTGTGTCTGAAATACTGAAAGAAATAGTGGCTGCTGTAGCCTGTGATGCTCCTCAGTTCCCTCCTGAATCTGTATTGGCTCATGTACCCAGGCAGTGCCTGGACCCTGCAGTGCAGTAGCCAAAATAATTTAGTTCTAGATGCACTTTTTTATGGTAGTCTACCAACAGATTCCATCGTTTTCTGCAACTACTTTTCTTTGCTAGAGATGGAAAGCATTTTTTTTTTTAACTGCTTAACTAGGAATAATATTTCTTTAAAAATAAATGTTTTTTAAAGCAAAAAAGTAAATGGCTTTTTCTTTTGGTGTATGTCCATAACAAGCTCTTTACATTTCAAAATGGTTGTCAACATATCACTGCCCTGCTTGTCACAACCTCTCTAAAGCTGTTAGAGAGAGATTTTTTCTGCCAGAGGAGCCTGGCAGTGATTACAAGCCTAGAGATACTTCTGCTGTGCAGAAAATTATTATTGATGGTGATAAGGATTAGCCTGATGAGGGAAAAGATGTTGGGCTGAGTAATGTTAGGGGGAGGTGGGGAGGGTTGAATTTTAGCATGGAGGTACCCCTGGACATATCCAGCAAGAAAATAATACCTTTTGGTAGCACACCTGGTACTAGAATTGACAGTCTGAATCCTCTCCTGGTTTTCCCC
The DNA here is from genome assembly GCF_971803275.1 of Cyanistes caeruleus. NCBI lineage: Eukaryota > Metazoa > Chordata > Aves > Passeriformes > Paridae > Cyanistes > Cyanistes caeruleus. Next base: position 104,305,128 of record NC_141703.1, read on the forward strand.
CCACTATTTTAAATTATTTTCCCAAACATTCTGTTAATATTTCTAGAGCATGTTGGTGGTATCAAAAGAGAAATATCAAACTTGTTTAAGAACAGGGAGTTTCTCAAAGACTATGAATGATAATATAATGGGAGGATAAATATTTAAGATTAAAAATTCCTAATGGTTTTCTCTCCCTGTAGCCCACTGATAACTTTTCTGTGTACTCATTTTAGTAAAACACTTGTTTTTAATTCCATCTGGAACTCTTGCTTTCTTCTCTATGATTATCTGTAGTGCAGCCATCTTCTCAAGTGGTAGTTTTATATTGATCTCTGTTTTCAGCGAAGGAAGCTCTAAGATTTTCATAGATCAGATCTGCTGCGCACGTGGGAGTTCCAGCCATAACGTCTAGCAGGAAATCAAAGCCAACAATTGTGGAGAGGCCCAAGTGTGTTGCTTCAAAGTACCTACTTGAAAGTTTCTATTGGTGTGTGTGTCTTAATTGTTGGCAATAGAATGCACCCAGTGCATCAGCTCCTGAATTTACTGCTGAGTGCTGTAGAAGCTTGCAGTGTTTTGGTGAGATTGTTAGTGCTTTTCAGTCCCGTGTACCATAAAAGCCTTGATTATGCTGTAGACACAAACACCAGATTCAGTCCTACTGCTTTCCCTGCCCTCCCTGAATCATCCTCACCTGGAATGAATTAAGTAAAACATGGAGGGAACTTAACTGAATGCTCTTTAGTTGTACATAGCTGGGATACCTCTGCCCTTTAATGTCAGGCTTTGAAGATGGCTAAAATGTGGAAAAGCATTTTTAAATTTTAAGGGGAGCAGCAAGAAGGAAAAGAACCCAAACCCCAAAAAACCAAATTCAGCTGCCAAAATGGAATTTGCTGTTACTATGAAGGCACCAAGATATGTCTTTATTAGAAAAAAATATGATTTAAGTATAGTTTGAGAATTTAAGTATAGTTTGGTCACTTTATTAACTGTCAGGATGATCTGTGGCATGATTGTGTTCTAGACCTCATCCTTGGAGGTGTTCAAGGTGAGGCTGGATGCAGCTCTGGGTAACCAGGTCTAGTGGAAGGTGTCCCTGTCCTTGGCACAGTGGGGTTAGAATGAGGTTTAGATGGGCTTTAAAGTCCTTTCCAAACCAAACCACTGGATGCTTTTCCAGATGTGCCCGAGCATTTCTGGGGGATGGCACAGCCTGGGGCTGTCCTGGGGCCAGCGTGGCTGGTGCTCCTGTGCCTGGGGCTCAGGGACCTTGGTGCAGTGGACATGAGATGCTGCATGGGGTACATGTGTATGTGTTATTGGGAGTGTGGCCCAAATGCATTTTGTTTTGAGCCTTGAGGGATTTCTGTGGGATGTCATGTGGTAACCCCAAGTGTCTGCAAATAGAAGTTGTAGTAGGAGTCAAAAGCATCACAACCTTTTTTAGGTTTTCAAAATAGGCAGAGCAGTAATCCTTTTAGTACTGGAGGTGAAGGGAGATTGCTCTGTGTGGATACATCATAAATGCAATATATGTGAGTTTATTGGTAACCTCTCTGTAGGGAGTCGTGTTGAACACAGTGTCCCTGAAGTCTGTGGGGACATGACAGCTATGTTTTAACTAACTTCTTTTAGGTGTGTGTTCCTCCATGCCTAGCAAAATTTCAACCAGTATTGGAAGCAAAGGATATTTACAGTAACGGGAAAGAAAAAAAAAAAAAATCCAAGATACGTTAATAGTAACTTCTTGGACTCTCTACTTACACTTACTTACATATTATTTAAAAATCTATTGAGCTGTTCCACGAGCATTAGATTAGGAGGTCATATTCTGATGCAGGGTGAGCTGCTGGAGTTTTTGCACCTAAATTTTTTTCTCTTCTCAGAGCAGCAATGTTGGGATGTGTTGTGTCATGTGTGCTGTGCCATGGGCTCCTTCCATCCTATGTCACCCCTTGCTATCTGTGCTTGCTTAGGATGTGGCCATCACCCCACATATGGCACAAGCCAAGAATAAACACTGACCTTTAATGCAGCCTCTGCTGCTTTCACTCTGTCCTCTTTGACCCTGAATAAGCCATTTCAGTTCACTGAGTGAGCAGAAAGCAAACCTGAACTTACAGTTCTGTGTCAGTAGCTTGGCTTAGCAGACTCAAAGAGCTCCTGACAGCTAAGTGCCAGGGACTGAAAGGATCACAGCAGCGGCTGGGAGCCTGCCTGTGGCTGCCAAGGAATCACAGCCTGGAAAAAGGCAGTCATGCCTTCCTCTCCTTGTCTATTAGCAGATCTGGGTCTTCACACTGTGTGGTAGAACTTTTTTTAGTTACTTGTGGTACATTTCTCAGTCCCATCTCTGTATGAACAGCAGGAAGAACCCATACTTCCATCTCCAAATGAGAATTTGAGACTAGGCAGTCTCAAACTTGCTAGACGAGAACAATACATTTGAAGTTGACAGATAAGTATGCATTTACTAGACTGCTTTCTTGAAAGCATATTTGGTGGGTGGGAGACTGAGATTTTTTTTTTTAATAGGTTTATTCTGCATCTCTCACATTGATAAAGCAACACGACTGATGTGAAATAAATAAAGGTCTGCTTAGGATTGCATCCTTTGGAGATAATAGATAAATCTCTCTCAGGCCCATGATATTATTTCAATTCTCTAGTAAATATTTTCTGTTTCAAAATGTGCTTCAGGGGAATCTTGCAGCTACAGTCTCTTGGCTGCCCGAAGGATCCAATCAACTAGATGAAATGTCTTATTAAAACTGATCTACAAACATGTTCTTCCAGGAAGAGAGGGAGAATATTTTTAAAGAGACAAAACCCAGATATTTATGAAAAGTCTGTTTTATTCCCTTTTGATGTTTCCATGCCATTACTGCATTTTTGAATATTTAACAATAAATAAGTATCCGTCTAACTCATAGTCATTACTCTGCTGTTGATACCATTTGTGTGTGTAGGGGACAGGGCAGGTACCACAGGTCATTCAGGAGGAAAGTTATGGAAAAACCCACCTGCAAAACTGGAGTGACTAAATCTGTTTGGTGTTTAACAGTCACTAATTATGTGTGTGCTGCACTGCTTCTTTATTATCACATATGTATCTGACAAGATCTTTTGTAAGTCTTCAAGTTTTCTTTTTGTGATAAATATTATTTTAGAGAAAGCTCAACTGCATGTTTCATGCAGCAGCTGAACTTGATCCAGTTTAATAAAATTTATTTGAGCAGGAAAAGTGACAGAGGTCTTTAAAACTTAAGTTTTTAAGTTAAAACTTAGAACTTTTTGTGTTTTCTTAATGCAAAGTAAAATCTAAGATATTTACAGAGGTTTTTTTTGTCCTTGGGAAGTGACCACTGTAGTATCATGTACTATATCATAGTTATAGTATTGCATAGTATAATAGAGGAAGACTACTGGGGTTTTGAGGATAACAAATGAAACTCAGATTTGATTAGCTCTGATTTCATTAGGCTTTATTTGGTGTTAAGGAAATACTCGTATAAATGCGAATGTGTACTAAAAAGTTACTAGCCTTAAAATTCCTCTGTCTTGCCTTTTTTTCGACATGACCAGTTACAAAAAGAAGTGTTTAGCTGAAGGATGTTCACAGAAACAGAGAGTTCTTGATTCCTGTTTCATGAAGAAGGTTTGCGGGTGGAAGATGTGTTAAAACTTGTCTTCCTTGCCCTTGCAAGTTGTCAGCAGGCAGCTGATCCGTAGGGTAGAGACAGCCACACCAGCAATGCTGACAGGGACAGCTCAGCACCCCCCACCCTCTCAGGGGATCTGGACCTGCACCTCTTCTGCTGCAGCGCAGATTTCGGAGTTTCAGGCGCTCATGAGTGGGAGCTGGCAGCAGCTCCAGGTTTTGCACCCGTGTGTGGGCAAGGTGAGCAGTGTGCTCTCTTTCCCTGGCTTATGCTGTGGGGGCAGCAACCTCTTGCAGAAGGGTGGCAAAAAAAAAGACAGCTGAAGGCGATAATGTCTTCCACTAGCACAGCTAAATTTGCGAGGTGTCGTTGCTCAGCACCCTCATTGCCAAGCACAGCGCGCGTTCCGCCGCGCCTGGGGAGCAGATCCCTTTCTGGGGGAACAGCAGGCTCCACAAACACAGCCCAAGAGCAGGCGTGGGCTTGGGGGATCTTTGCCCTTCTGGCTACCCCCAAAATGTTGCATTCCATACCTATCTGTGCCCCAAATTGTTGCTCTTCTTAAGAGGCTGTAGCTGGAAAATGGAACCAGGAGCAGAGTGAGTGGAATTCTAGCCCTTGACTAAGTAACTTAGCTTATTCCACCATTTTTCCCCCTTTTCCCAGGGAGTTAATGATATTTAACAATTTTGTATCTAACATTTTTTTTGTATATATTTTTTTTGTAAACTGTTTTTTTTTCACTTATCACTACTTGTATTCATTTTTTTTTCCTTTTTGATGGAAAGAGACTGGTTAAACTAAAGGGTAACTCATTTTAGAGTGCCCCCCTTAAATTGTGTTGAACAAAGACCTTTGATTTCATAGTTTAGTATGAAATAGAAAGGAACAGACTTTCTGCTGCTCTGTGAAATACTATTTTTGATGTTTTTCTGTCATATGAAGTCAATTTTAACTTGACTTGAAAATCATTTTGCTTATTTTTATTGCATTTTTCATGTTACAAGTAAATTGCGCAGAAATGGAAGTCTCATTCTCACAGGGTTTAGATTTCCTTGTTTCAGGGAGCACAATTGCTTCTTTGCATTTAAATGCTTGGTGTCAGGGTGAGGGACAAAGATGTCCAAAAAGGTGGCATTCTGGGGGAACTGAGTACCTCTAAAATTTAAAAATTAACAGTATTTATCATGTCCTCACAAAAAGTAATAGCATGTGATTCTGAAATTATATTAGACATTACTCAAATCTAAGTTGATATTAACTAAATTGAATCTTTTGGTTGCCCAGAAAACCCCATGCTATTTCAGTCTTTCTGAATGTAAAAATGTATTTGAAGGTAATCCTTTGAGACCTGCCAGACTGAGGCAGAGTGGTGCATGCTGCTCCATCAGATCAGTGTTGTTCCAGCCTTGGTGAAGGAAAAATGAGTTGTCATTGGAGGTACAGGGTGACTCCCTTCTGGCTCATCCCAGAGTGGCTTGGTGCAAGATTCCTTCCTCTTGAAAAGCATCTCATGAAAGATAGAAGTTTTTTAAAAAAGCTTGAAGAATTTGTAACGATTTATAGGGCAAACTCAGTTTTAAATTTAGGGATAGTGGAACTTCATTAAGTTTGCCAAACATTTGGCATTTGGAAAGGGTTCAAGTAAATAAAAGAATATATCTGAAGTTTTTAAAGGTTTTAGCTTGATTTTGATGTAGAGAAAGCACTAAACAGAATACATCTTGAATTATGCTTCCAAATGCAGTCTTATAAAATTAATAATTCTTTTAAATACCTTATATTCAGTGGGTTTTTTATCTTCAGGAGTTCAAAACCCCTTTTGTTTTCTAAGATACAGATTTTCATGTCTAAATTTCATTCTTAATTCTCTGTAGATTCAAAATTTAAAATGGAGCCAGCTGAAGAAACCATACTATGTTTAACTATCTGTCACTTAACATGACTCTTGCTTGAAAATCAAATGGGAAATAACTCTAGGCAACTGTGTCACAGAAATGGGGCTAGGATTGTTTTGATTCCAACACCTGTGCATCAGAAAACAATGGAAACAGCCTCTCTTGGTGGTTGCTTGGACAGGTGGATCTGGATAGATGGCAGGCAACTGTTGTGCTTTTCTGGACTTGAGGCCTCAGGTGAAATATCATTTTATTTTGTAACTTAACCTGCTAAAATACCAAACACAAACACTAGCAAAAAAACCCCACCAAAAAACCCAATCCTAAATAAACCAGGAATGTCAAACCCCTTAAGTACTGCTGTTTTCCCGATCAAATGTGTCTGGAAGTGTCTTACAAAATTAAGCAAGTGACTTAAAAATCGCTACCCATGTGTAGGAATAGGAAACAAAAATTACATGAGCCACAACCTCAGTAAAGTATTGGCAGCAGCAAGTGGTAGCAGGGGCTGAAGAAAAGTGGAGGAAAAGTAGGTAATAGAGAGGAATGCTATTATGCAGCTTGAACTCTGTTCAAGGTGACTTTTAGAGATGTGGATCAAAGTTTTGATTTGCCTTCTGAAACAAACCCCAGGGACATGGTCTGTTGCAAAGTGTTCAGGGGAATTGCTCCTTGTACCACAGATATTGGCATAATGTTCTTCTTGGGTTTGGGGCTGTGAGTGGTCTGATGCAAAGAAAATCCTATGTTCAACCTTGGGCTCTTTGCTTCAACCTAGGTCCTCAAGCCAGAAAAAAAAAGGAAAAAGGTTTTCTAGAAAAACACAGCCAACTGATGCAGCCTAGGCACTCATTTGTTGAGAGAAATTCTGGGGACATAGGCTGCAAACATTGTTTAACAAACACTTCAACAGTAAGAATAATATAAAAATGTAGGACTATTGGGAGAAGCCTTGCTGTTAAATGAAGAACATAATTTGATGATTGAAGAGGTGATAAAACTCTTCAAAGAACACTTTATAGCTCTGATTAATATAATTCATTCAATTAAAAAATAAAATGGTAAAGGATGGAAAAATAACTCGGAAAAGTAAGTAACTTTGAAGAGTTTCCCAAAATGTTAGCGGGAAACATGTTAAAAGAACCTAGATGTTTATATCCTGGCAAATGAGCGATACCAGGAGGTCTGCTCAGATTGCAGAAAAAGCTGAAAATAACAGGATGCATCCTAGTGCCATGCCTGTTTTTCAGAAAAAGATAAGAATTTATCCAAAGTGAGGCTAGAACTCCAGCCACAGTTATTTCTGATATACCTGCTTAATTTTTCTTTCGTTCTAAAATGTTTTTTTGGCTTTGGAGCTTTGTTTTGTTCTAGTTGGTAGGTGTGTGAAGGTGGATTCAGAGATCTAGCATGTAATTCAAAGTAGGAAGACAAATAAACCACAAATCCAATCAAGCCCAAAGGCAAAGAAATTCCCACCAGCAAAGAAGACCCAAACCACATAAACAACAGCAACAAAAATTCCTCCTTTTGTGTTTCGTTGATCGTTTTTTAATTTATGTTTTTGTTTAAGCAAGACTGAATATGGAAAGGCATCTAAACTGTAGTACATGTAAAATGGTTTGGGTTTTGACTAAATTTACTCTTGGCACATGAGCAGTCTCAGCCTGGTATAGAAGAAGAGTTGAGAAGCTGCTGTGTCATTGCCCTTTATGCAATAGTCTGGAAATGAGCATGCTCACTGGGAATCTGTCTCCTAAAAAGGCAGCTAAAATCATCAGACTGTATTTGTTTCTGTGGTTTTTATTTCTGAATGCTTTTGGTGTCCCTCAGTACAGCAAGTGAACAGTCCAGCAGTGTCTGGAGCCCATTTTTCAGGTAACTATGCTGAAAATGCAGTCTGAATAAATTAATTACTGTGGATTAAGAAATTGTTCTTGAATGCCTAATATAGTTTAAATTCACTTTGCCTTCATTAAAAAGTGTGTAGGTGAACTGACTTTCAAAGCACTGGTAACAGGATGCTGACATGAGCTATTTCTTCAGTACATTAGTTTAGGCTCAACCCTGAAAAAAAGGGAGTCTTGTGTTTAGATCTTTGGTTAGAATCAAAGCCTAAGATGAGATCAGCTGAAGAGGGTTGACACTAACCTGAATTTTACCTTCAGAGAGCACAGAATAGTATGTACCCTGCTTTTATTTCACAGAACAACACAGTTGCTTAGCTCAGCTCCGAGTGTTGCTTGTGTTGGGAGTGTGAAAGCTATTTAACTATCATTTATCTGCAACTGATGTCCACGTTGAAGTATGCTGACAAATTCCCTGGCTGATGCTGATTGTCAGTGTTACTTTTCCCAAAGACCTCAGTGTGGCTGCTCTCATACATTAATGTGTAACTTAATGGTGAATCTGAAGCTTTAAACATATTGGCATAAAAATCAATAGAAAAACAGAATGCAATATACAGCAAGAGACTAGACTTGAAAAATTTTTGTATCCAGCCTAGAAACTTAGGATCCCTCTTTGTCACTGTAAGTACAGGTGCAGCCAAGGCAAAGCTGTAGTGCTTTTGGGTATAAACTGATTTAGAAGATGTATTAGCTAAAGACACAGTAAAAGTGATGAATTACTTCCTCATGTCATAGTTGGAGAATTTCTTTTCTGCAGGCATGAGAAACTGAAAAATGGAGTCATCCCACCTATGTAGCTTCTTGGTGTAACTTAGGAGTTGGCACACTTCCACATGTGGCAGGGCTTGTATTATTCTCACATTTATTAAGTGCATCATTCAGCTGTGCTCTGAAGCTCTCTGGGTTCAGTCCCTTTGAACTGCTAGTCTTTCCACCTGCAAGTCTTCATTTAGAAAAGTTTTAAAAGGAAAAATTGTTTTGAAATTAATACTTATAGAACTCAGTGCCTTTTATATGGTGCTTTGATTTGTGACTCCTTGACTGTAAATCTGATAATATTTCCAATCCTATCCATTCTATCAAAGGCCTCAAGAGTATCTCAGAACTTCATAATCCAGGCTTTTGGTACAGAATTGCAACAGTTCAGGGAAATTATGGAAGCCCAGGAAAAAAAAAAATAGGCGTTCCTTGGGGAATCCTTTAGTTGATGAACAGCACTTTTCTTGTTATGCCTAGGTAAACAGATTTATCCATTCAGCTGGAATTAGCATCATGCATGAACCATGGGACAGTGTTTTGGCAAGAAAGAGCCTTGTTGTGCGATTTCCAGTGGAGAATTGAGATAAAAGATTGTATGATCACTTAATCTTGTTAAATGTAGCACAAATCACTAAGTGTATTAGAGCAGGTATTTAAATGATAAAAGATTCTGATGTTAGACCTCCTAGGAAACAGTCTTTTCTTCAATCTGTTGCTGCCCTTAGAAGGGATTTCTTTCCACTTTGGGGCTATTTACTCTTCTCTTTTGTGGTTGACTAGTGTGTTTTGATATGTACTTTTCATTTTTTGGCTTGTAAATGCTTGCATTTATTTACAGATATATTCAAAGAAAATCCCCCCAAAATCTGTATGAAGTACAAATTTATATTACATAATTATTATATATAAAGTCTTATAATAGCTACAAAACTATATGCATTGTGTATTTTATGTTGTGTATTACAAGAATATTCATAAACTGGTGTATAGCCCACAGGTAGTATCATGAATTAAGTGTTATAAATATTCTCATCCATTACAGGAAAAATCTGCATAGATTTTATTGTTTTATGGGTAGTTTTGGAGGGTTTTTTGCTAGTTTATAAGTGATTTACAAAGTAATACTACATGATCATCAACTTAATGGAGAACAAGTGTCAGGCAAGGCAGTTTCAGTAAATGGTATGACTTGCACTGCTGCTTAAAAATTGCCTCTTGCTTTTGATAGGGAAGTTATCACTGAGGCAGGAATTAAAGTTAGGATCTTCTAAGCTGTTTTCATAGAATCATAGACTGGTCTTGTTGGTGTTCAGGAGCACATAATCACACAATGATTATATGAAGGTGCTTTATTGAAGAGCTCTGGGGTGTCAGGGGTACACATACCCAAATCTGACCCGACTTGGTTTTGAGTTGAATGTGTTTTTTATACTCTATTGTTATATAACTTACATATTAATTATTTAACTTACATTGTTCTATGGTATGCATTGATTTTACCCAAGCATGGATTTCTCGTGATCCCCCCTCAAACCCCTAACATAGTTTCTCATGATTCTTTAAACAATAATTACATCTAATCACATCTAACAATTATATCATTTATCATATACTGACAACACAGGAGCAGTTTCACATGATCTTAGCGAGCACAAGGCCTAACATTTCCCAGGGCCTACTTTAACACTTTTCCCAGGGCTTTTCAAGCCTAACTTTCTTTCTAGCTCCCCAAATTTTCTATGATTTTAACATCTTTTACTATCAGTCTGGGTTGGAATGGACCTTAAAAATCAGCTAGCTCCAAAATCCCTGTGCCATGGGCACAGGCATTTTCCACTAGACCAGTTTGTTCAGAACCCCATCCAACCTGGCCTTGAGCACTTTGAGAAATGAGTCCACAACTTCTCTGGGCTATGTCTTCCAGTGCCTCATTACCCAAACAGCCTGGAATTTCTTCCTAGCAGCTGATTTAAATCTATTCTCCTTCAGTTTAACGCCCTTCCCCCATCACTATATACTCCCTTGTGAAAAGTCCCTCTTGAGTTTTTCAGAATTAAAAAAATTAATAAAAATCTTGCATTTTGTAGACTTAAATACTCAAATTTAGGTGTAGGGGCCAGAAATAAAATTTTTCTTGTATAATTGAATCTTAGGCATATTAAAAACTAACACAAAAATTTGTGTTTGGGCTAGTATTTGAAGGTTTTGGTAAGTAACTTGACATATTGGCTTTGTGTACTTGCTCAATGTACACCTGTAGCTGCAAAATACATCTATATTAGTGGTTATGACTGCATATTCTTTTGGAGAAGGTTCATAAACTAGAGGATTATAAAACTATGCACATCCCAGCTGCTGCATATTCTCTGGGTATTATTGGTTGTCCTTGTTCATGTCAAGTAGCTCTGCGTTCGTGCATCATCCCTGTAATTTTCATCACATTAATGAGATTCATTAGCTGTTCAGGAGGAAGAGAAATGTCAGGTGTTGTAGAGAAGTAGTAGATTAACTTTGAGGTTTTATTGGAAATGGTAAAATAGTGTCCTGCAAAATTCCCTGTGAGGATGTTTCTGGTGTGGTGGGTGACTAAAGGCAGAACTTCCACAGCTGGGCACACACTTTCCTTTTTGATTCCAAACGACACTGCTTGGAGCAGTTCCTGTCCATGAGGATAGCCATGTGTCAGGGATTTGATAACTATGAATGAATAAAATTCCCAAAATGACAATAAAGGAAGTGCTCACATTGGCAACTTGTGTGGTGGCAGGAGGGGAGAAAGAAAGTAGGTTACAGTACTTCATAATGTAATTACAAAAGGTGATTTGAATTTGATTGTCTGCAAGAAATGCTGATAAGGGGAATCTCTGAGCACTTGGAGATCTGAATGCTGAGGCCAGATCAGGTCTCTGCAGACTTGTGTGGAAAAGCACAGCTATTTCATGACCTTCTTCTCTCTCCCATTAAGCTCTTGCCTTGTAAAAGCAGGACAGACTTTGAAATGCATTTTACAAAAGCAGAAATGACCATGTACTTTTCAGGTATGGCTGAACAAAAAAAATATAATTATTTCTGTTCATTATTTGGGAGAAGAGATTAAAAAATTAAAAAAACCACATAGAGAATCCCTTTAATTAGATCAGAATGAAGGCATATACAGGTGTTCCATTCCAGTTTTGTTCTCATATAAACAGCATACCAAGATCCTGTTTTGCTTCAATAGCAAGAAGGAAAAAAGTCTTGGAAGGCAAAAGAATAAGCTGTTGTATGTAAAAGAGAAAATCCTAATTTCTAGCTGTAAACTGATTTTAATTTTTTGATATAAACTTAATTGCATTTTGTCCATAGGAAAAGTTTGGCTTTTGAATAGGCTTTTCCTGCTTTCTTGTTTTTATTCTCTTTTTTATTTCCAATGGTATTTCTCATATATCAGCAACAAGCTGAAACTGTATTAAAACCAAATCACTTCAAGGTCTTCTGTATAATCAGTGTGTATTGGGTCTTTCACACATACCCTGAGGAATGGCTCTGCCAATAGGCTCCACTATTTCAGCCCATGTTTATTTCTGTCTCTTTGGGCACTGTTGCCTGATCTCAATTATAAAACAAATGTCTAGAAAGCTGACTGATAAATTACTTGCTCCCATCTCCCTCCCCCTTCCTTATCTTCCCTGTCCTTAACACCTGAAATTCCAGTTTATCTTAATGATAGAAATACCTGGTCTGGAAGCTCCTTTAAACTCATAAGTTCATGTGATTTTTATTGGAAAATGAAGGGAAGAAGTTACCTTACTGTATCTGAAAGTTTGTGTGAGACCTGGGTCTCAAAAGGGCGAAAATAAATAAAAAGTAAGGTTTGGTGGATTCTTCTTGCTCACAGTGTATGTAAAATAGGTGAGGGGCATTACTAGAAGACGCTGGAGAAATATATGGAATTGTTTCTGGATCAGCTCCTAAATCTGCTCCTACTAAAAACAGGAGCTCAGAACAGGAAAGATATCTTGTGCCAGACACATGTTTCCGATGAAGGCCATACAAATAATTTTGTAGCTCTTGCAGGGAAGAGATCACTACTCACCAGGAAGAGACATGTGGTGTTTGACTGACTTGGAAGGGTTTGTAATTCCAGCCTCAGTTTATTCATAGCTGGTGTTATTCTATTGAATACCTGGGGATACAGTACGACCTCAGCCCTTTGTAGCCTCCAAAGTTACTGAGCTTAACTGTCAAGATCACTCATCCTTCCCTTGCTCCTTTGGTATTGATCTTAAGATTATGTATGTTTGTTTTTAACCATTTCAGTTCTATACTTGCTGCTTTCCCTCTTCCCATTTATATTTTGGCATGTCTTCGGTCTGATTTTCTGATTGTTTTCATGAAATTCCTCCGTCTCCTGGGACATTTGGATAAGATGTTAAAAAAACATAAATAAAATTAAACACATAATTCTCCTAGTTGATGGAGTTGAGTGCAGCAATCACCATTTTCTTCTGAAATGCTGGTGCTCCTGATCACTTTAGGTACTATTGCTTTCTTCTTGGTTAGGGACTAGACCAGGAAACTTTTCATCTGCTTTGCTAATCGTGTCAAATGGCTTTGTATGAGAAATTGTAAATATTGCTGTGTATACCCTATAGTAAAACTCAGTGTTTGCAGTAAACTTCATTGCGTGAGATTACACTTTTAATTATGTGGCTCCTCAGAGTTGATATTCGAGCCACTTTAACCTGCTGCACTTAATTCTTTCTCAGCAATGCAACCTAGGTTTTTTTGCTTGCCGTTGGCAACAAGCATAATCTATCCTCATAAGGATGCAATTTTAAAGATTTTTTTTCCATAAAAAAAAGTAGTTTAGAGCTTAACCAATATGGAAAAACTTGCTACTACATAACAAAGCATGAGCAAACCTATAGGATGGAAAAATACAACAGATATTAATAATATCACTCAAGGAAGTATCAGTAGATCTGAATGGAATGTTTACAGAATCTGTTGTTCAAACAATTATTTTGTGCAGAGGATACTGGGTAAAATATTGTAACTAAAATGTCTATCTCCCACAAGAACATTTTACAATGCATAGCAGAAGTTTTTATAAAAATTTAATATTTTTCTTGGCAATAGCTTGGTACTAGTGAAATCAGAAATGTAGGGAGATATGAAAAATGAAGCAGCTACTTCTGGAACAATTTTTTTTTTATTCAACCGCATAAAATGTGTATCAGTTGCATGAATAGCTTAAGAATCCTTAAAATATCTCTGAGAGAAGAAAAAGCACTTTGACACAGTTACTAAATATGAAGTTTATAAAATTGCTAATATATTTAATTTTCATTTGGAAGCTACTTTATGTCAAAGCAAAAATATGAAAAGTGACAGATGTTACAATGCCACCCCTACATGACGCATACTTTGTGTAATGTTACATTTAATGAGAGAGAAACAGCCCATCTTACCATATAATCCTTGATATTTTTTTCTTTTACCAGCTCAGTAATAAGATGCACTTTATTATATCCTTTTACCTTTAAGCCTCTTGATGTCCAAAACATGTACAAATCCTAAATAACTTCATGAGAGGAAAGCTTAGGTGTGTATTCCCTGATGACATCCCAACAGCCACTGCAATACTGTGATTGGATTAAATGAATTTACTCATCCTATAAGACCACTCAGTTGGGGATTTTTTTTTTTTACGTAATTTTTCAATTTTGGAGGTTTAGTGATTTTTTTTTAGGTTTTTTTTGTGTGTGTGAGTGGGAAAGGATAGCTGAAGGATACCCCAAGCATGTAGTCTGGCTATGTTTTGATTTCCATTGACCAAGTTTTCTTTACAGACAGAGGTAAAAAGCAAAAGTTGCAATGAATATGTTCAGAAATCAAATGTCTTGCAGTTCCTCACAAGGGTCTAAATCAGGAACCAAGTACAGGAGATGTGGACATATAATTTGCAATTCTGTATCTTCACAAAGTTGAAGACTATCAAAGAAGGTTCCTTATGGGCAAAACTTTGGTAAAATGAAATTAGATATGGTTGTATTATTGGAAATTTAGTTTCTCTAAAAATTATAGTATGACTCTTTTTGGAGGAGTATTATGGAGCCTTATTTTAAGATATCTCCTTAATGTATCTCCTCCATTATGGTGGGTTATTTTTTAGATTCATAGGCTAATGCAACAGGGTAACCCTACAGTGAAAGGCTCTGTACTTCTGATGTTCTGCAGGTAATTAGCTATTGCACTTTAGCTCATTACTTCATAGGTGATAAATTTCTTTGGGGAAAAATGCTTTTAAAGAGTTTGACAAGTTTAATTAATCTATTAAAACTTTGACTCTTGGATAAATTTACAAGAAACATCCTGTTTCAAGGGCGACTCAGCTACCACCCTCTACCACCATGTCAAAATGACACTAAGGAGCACAGACAATACTAATTTGACAAAGGAAGAAGGATTTTTGTACCTGGACATCCAGAGTACAGGCACCATGTGTTTTGCAGAACGTGCAACAGAAGAAAATGCTGTCTTGGTATTGTCCGTATCAAGTGGCAACAGGTAATTAGTGCCCAAAGCAAAAGAAATTCCTGCAGTCAGATGCCACCCCTTTTCCACTGGGAATGATGTTATTGAATCTCAAAATCAAGGAAAAGGATATTCATGTTGTACTTGGAATGCAAATGTGAGTATTACAAAGGCAAAGCAAGACTTTAGGCTTCTTTAAGTGTTTGCTTTCTGAACTGTTTTAGTGTATATTTTTTTTCACTTTTGCCTCACTTGAGGTACAAAATAGCTTGAAGAAACAGCCATTTGTCATTCTTATTTTTTAGTTCCATATGTTCATTTCAGTTTCTAGGCTGCTGTTCAAGTCCTGCTCTGAAGGTGGAATTCAGATTTTTTTATGGATTTTTTCCTTTACTACTACATGTGGTGTTTCTAATATTTGTCTTAAAAATTTATTTTTTACAACAATTTTGTAAGTCAAAGTAGAATAATTGCTGTCAGCTATGAGCTTATAAGCCTGAAAGCCAATGGGCACCACTGTGAATCACTAAAACTGTGACCACATCTCCGTGTACTCTGCATTACAAAACACTCAGAAATCAGGTGGCATTAATGCAATTTCTTGATGAAAATATTCAACAGCTGGGCATCAAGGTTTGGCCACAAATCAAATGAAGAAATAGTGATAATTTTTTGCCTGTTTATTTCAGAGACCTTCCTCAATTTACACAGCAGTATGTAATTAAAGTATCCAGTTCTTGAGACCTGCCTTAACTGTAGTCATCTTTTTATTTCTTCTTTTCAGTTTTACAATTTTTTTTGCTTGTAATCATCATTCTCAACAGGAATGGCCATAATCCTTAATAGGAAAGAATGCTGTTGATATGACTTTAATTGCTATACAGCTCTAATTTGTTCCAAGACAATTTCATTCCCACTGGAAAATGAGTTAGCAGTTAATAATAATAAAAAAAAATAAAAATCTGTAATGATATAATTAAAGATTTCAATATCACAAGCATAGAGAAGACTGAAGTTTCAGGGGTAGAAAAAGTAACAGCGGCAAACTTTTGTCTGACAATCAAATTGTCTTACTAACAGTAGGCATGAAAATAACCAAAGCTGCAGAGTGGAATGTGTCCATTAATTTAATGTATATTTTTATCAAGTAGTTTTGATACTTTTTTTTTCACAGGTTAAATCTAATAAAAGCTCAGTCAAGAGCCAAGCTACCATCATTTTTTCACTTCTTGCTCCCTGCATGATGGATTTGGTGTGTACAGGTCAAGGTGAAATGTCTGTCCATTGAAGCTTATGCACCAACCTAGGTATTGACCAGAGCGCTGTGACTGCCATCCAAAAGCATTAATGCATTTGGAAATTTCTGGCTATTGATTGAAACTGGATATGAAATGAACAGGGAATCACTTGGTGGTTGTGGGGTTCCTAAAGGGTGACTGACTCTGGGACTGTGCTGCTAGAGAACAGTTATATTGACCCAGCACTGTAGTGTTGGGTGTGGACACAAATGCCCCCCATTGCTGATTTATAAAGAAATTTTCCCACTGTGCATGGTACAGTATACTGCCATGGATGTAGGGCAGCAGCAGGAGATCAGTGTCCACCCCATGCACACTTGCTGCTCTTGAAAAAGGGTAGAATAGCAAAGTTCCTGCAAGGATTTCTTCTATTTGCAATTCATGAAAGGCCATTTGTTCCAATTTGAGTAAAGAGTGTTTAACAGCAACATTAGCACTTGCATGCACCTCAAGGCAAAATATTTTCTTAGAGCTTGGGTGTTCACTTTTAGTATTACTAAAAATATTTATCACTTCTTTCCCAATGTCCTTCTGCATTAGCTGTGTTTTGGAAGAAAGGGTAACCCAGGCAACCCAACACTCCAGCCCTTAGGCAGCCTGCAGGCAGTCAGCCTTTACAGAATGATAATAATGATAAAAGACCCCTCACAGTGCTAGCAGCAAATTCAACAGCACTTTTGACAGGTGAAAGTCTGTACCTCTGAGGTAAAGCAGAGGGGAAAATAGGCAGCATGACTAAGTGCTATTTCTGTCAAGTTTATAAAAGTGCCTTGGAGATTTAATAAAGCAAGATTTTTAGAAGGTTTTGGAAACTAACTGAGCCATATAAGAACAGTGTCCTGAGATGAAGGGCTAGGGCAAGAACTGCAGGAAAAGAAAATTCATCATGCTCTGCAGCAGCTGCACAGGCATGAGGAGAGCAGTCCTTCCCTCTGGCTTGACTTAGTGGTGGGGAGAGGCTGAGTTGGTTGTGCAGAACCTCTTTGCAGTCTTGAGCTTGCTCTCTCATACCATGGCAAGCTCACAGCCTGGTCCATGCCAGGAGCAGACTGTGAGCAGGATAAGTTGTTCTCAGCTGGCTCAGGCAGACAATCCCTCCTCAGCAGGAGGACCCCACTACTTTATACATAAAGGCTTTCCTGGACAAATTCATACCCACAGACTGAAAGGTTTCAACACAGGATGGTGAATGGCATCTATTTCATCTATTTCAATTTCTCTTACTAGTTTAACAAATGTTTTGAATGAATTAATGGAGAGGAATGATTTCCCAGGAGGGAGAAAACTCTTTGCCTTGGGCGATGACTGATCTGGTGCCAGGGAGAGAGGAGTAGTGGGAGTGTAAGAGGCCAGGGGAGTAGGAGCCTATATCAATGGACATAAAGTGCAGAAAGGAGTGAGAAGCAGCCCCTCAGCCCACAGAGGGCATGGTAGATTTGTCTGGACCACAGAGGCCTAGGCAAGGTTTTCTAGAACTTTGGAAAAATACATTTAGAAGCAAATGCCTGCTCTGGTTTGGTGAATTGTCTCTTCTTAAAATGGTAATTATTCTGATAAATAGCCCACCAACCCCTTGTTTACTGTTTTTTATTTCAAAAGCCTTTATATTTATTTTTATTAGATTGATTCAGTCTGGGAAAGACTCATTAACTTTGAACTTTGGCCAGCTGGGCATCAGGACTTACCAGGCAACAGCACAATATACAGGGCCTGGAATTGCAGAAATGTACAGCTGTTTGAAAAGTGAGGGTTATATCTTCCTTTGGGCTGGATATACTTCTTCCAGCCTTATTGTAGCATCCATTCTACACAGCAGACTTGAGAATTGCAGTTGGGACCCTGTGATTTTGGAGTAACTCCAAAAATGCTTTACTTTTGAGAGACATGAGACTTTGCACAACTTTGGATGTGTTGACCTTGAGTTACTGAGTGATTTTTGTTAAGAGCTTCATAACTTGTGCTCACAGCTAGTAATGCCTGTGTTGGGGAGTGGCTGTTCACTTCTTTCCTTAGGTTTGCTGATGCCAATAATGATATATATGGTAGTTTAGTAGAGGAATAATATAAATTATTCCTGGCTGTTGGGATTTTAAAATTTATTTCAATTGTTATCCAGTTGTGTTCAGGATTTTCAGTTATTTCTTTTGTTAAGCTGGAGGGGAGAAGTGCTTTTTTGGGACAGAAAGATGGATCAATGTGTGCATTAGATACCTAAATAAGGGTAATGAGTTCTATCTATCCCATATCTCAAACAGAAAAAAATTAAAAAGCTTGATAGATATCAATTTGTTCAGTGAATGGGGTAGGTGACCTCGTTGGAGAGATGCTGCTATATTTGATCTATTTTAACCCATCTGTAGAGGCAGAGGCCATATCAAGATGGACCTATATAGATGATTTGTTTGGGTTTCCATGTTTGATTCTGTTTATCCCTTTTACAGTCAAACCTTACATCTAAGGTATAATCTGCATTTTGCTCCTCTTCCTGCTTCTAGAGGGTTAAATTAAGTTTACATAACCTTGTTTTCAGACTACTGCTAAGAATGTTTGTAGTACAGAGATGTTAGCATGAGTGAAGATGTTCTCATATGCATGTGCAGAGGGAAAAGACAAGGAGGTCTTCAGATGCAAAACAAAATTTTAAGTTCTTAATGTTCTTTTTGGCTATATGTGTATTTGGGTTAAGGTAAATTTTTTTAGAAGGGTGCTGTAACACTCATGCCTGCACAGGACACCAGAACCATTTCTTGTGGAACCTTGTAAAGCACAGAGCTCTTCAGGCCCTTTAGTGGATGTATCAGTTGTAATATCTGATTACAGATACAGTTGTATCAGATGTAATCACAGTCTTTTATAATAATTGAAATATGCCATGGCTCAAATGAAATTAAGCAGTTGCACAGGCAGTTGTGGGTTTTTTATGGTATGTTTTCCATTGCAAGAGACCTTTTTTAACTTCTTCAGCTAAATGTATAGCAGGTATAAATGGAGCTGTAATTTAGAGTCTGTCTTGAATTAGAATATTGTTCTTCCTGGGGTTTTACTAGATAAACTAAGTAGATGTCAGTTGTATGAATGTAACATTGTTCAGCAATGATAGATTTTTGTTTGCCTTAATGGCTGGTTTGTTATTTTTTGAGAAGCTGAAGCTTTGAAGTAACTTCAGATTCCTGACTGATAAAAATCAAATTAAGTACTAAAATAGAACTGTATAAGTACTGTATAAGCTGACAGAGAATGTATGAGTGTCATGAATTTCAACCCAACCCCTCCCTGCTTTAAATTGGTCTACATGATGAACAAATGTAAGTTATTAAAAACCTGTGTGTGTGAATTTGTACGTGTAAAAAAAAAGGAATGAAGTAACAACAACCTCAGTTGCAAATCACAGCAGATCACACACAAAATCTGCATAGAAACAGGGTTTCTTTCACTTAGGAAATATCATCATTATTCATTCTTCCTGTCTACAAAGCTGCTTGGAATATGTGATTTCTTAAACAATTATTTTAATATGCTGTGTGTAGACCTGCAACTAAGCAAGAAATAAAGAAAATACTGATTTGGCTAGTAAAGCTAGGCTGGGCTCTTTTACCTCCACCAGCTTGTTGGTGAATTTCTGACAATCTTTTCTGGTTGTATTTTGCAGTTTGTTCTAGCCAGGTCCTTTAGGATTACTCTTTCCAAAGGGTGAACCTAAAAGAGCTATATCAGATACTCCCAGAAGTGAAGATCTACTTGTTCTGCCCAGAGGAATAGATAGCCAGGTTCATGCAATAGACACATATAAATGAAGATAAAAGCAGTCAGGGGCTCTATAAAATGCTAACCATAATACACTGTAACAGGACTGTGAAATGTATTAGTCAGTCAGTGATTTTGCAGAGTTTAAAATTATATGAAGCAAGGATTTTCAAATGTCACTTGTCTAAAGAGTGCATTACTGTAGCAGAAGAAATGATTTAATACTTCTCTTTAATAAAAATAATCCTTAATAAAAATACCTTGGATGATTTTTTTTTCTTGTCTCTTTGTTAAACGATTCTTCTACATAAGCACCAGAATGAGGGAAACTGTAATCAGTCTTCTCAAGAATGTCAGCATTATCCTATGCTTACCTTATGCATGCTACTGAGTAGTTAAATTGTGTGTACATTTTTACAAATGCTGCTTTTAGGAAATGAAATGATTGTTGTAATTTACTAAAGGAAGAAAAAAGAACCCTGAATATTAAATAACTTGATCCCAGATTTTTGGCCACTGAGCTCATCTCAGAACTAAAAATCTGAGATCTTGTTTTCAAGGGAGGGACCAGAATTCAAAGGAAGTGTTCCAGGGTCCGATTGTGACAAATCTCAGGTTTTTTCCTAGTGAACATTATTTAGCAGGTGTATTATATCCTCACAGACTGCTACTTTATATCACATAACAATGCACTTACAGTATTATTTCAAGCTGCAAATCTGTGAGCATCCCGCTCCTTGCCACTGGGGGAGTGAGGGTGGGATTTGTTTTCACTTTTCATTAGCTCCTCACTTCACCTGTATGTCACCTAAGAATTATCATAGGCCGAAAAGGAGGTAAATAAAACTTCTTTCCAGAACTGATTATATTTTTTTAGGTGCCAGGCTGAAACCACCTTACTTATATTTTGGGAGCTTTCTGCTCTTTTGCCAGACACTGAGAACAGCAGAACTTACCAGGCAATTACTGAATTCCTATCTGGCCTCCATGTCTCAAAAAACAGATATTATTTATTAGATTTCTCTCTTTGAAATTAATACTGTTTACAATAATGATATACAGACATGCCATAAACTACTGTACCATAAATTATGAATAATTTGAAATGAATTATTCATCATTAGCAACTTATTTAAATCTAATACTAAAAAAATCCAATGTATCATTGTAGAAAAATCAAGAAATGTTACCTTTCTATAGAATTTATTGTGCACTTGTAGATATGTTGAGATAACAGTGCTGTGATTTCAGTCACACCATTAATGAAGAAATTATTTTAATTGCTCCTGCATGAAGAAATCATGGTACAGATCAAATCATGCACGCAGTGCTGTTGTGTGTGTGCTGGCCTTGCAGACTTTCAAATGCATCAATGCCAAGAGAAGACTGAAAAGGCAAATGGTTTTGGGGGGATGGATACTTGGTTATTTGAGGTAGAAATAGATATAGAAATGATGGTATAAATAGGTTCCAAATTAGCTCCTTTTAGGTAGAAAAAGTAGAGGTGAGAGAGAATTGTATTTTCATTCATTCTGAAGCTGCTGTTCTTATATTTTCAGCAAACACCTTGACAAAAGCTGGGTAAACTCATTCTTGAGTTTTGCCCAAGAAAATTCTCTGAAAATATACATGTTGTGTACAAGTTCTTTAAAATGGGCTGAATTATACAATAGTTTAAACGTACAAGTGATTGAAACTTTATTTTAATGAGGTTGCGTAAAATACTTAGTCATGTTATCCTTTCATGGTAAAAGTGAAAGTAATTGCAACAGCTGGATTTTGTGTCTGGTAATTCAGTATCCTACTTCATCAGACTTGACAGAATCAGAGAATGTGTTGGAAGATACCTTAGGGGTCATTTTGTTCCAAGCCCCCTATCATGAGCAGGGATACTTTCCACTATCCCGGGTTGCTCAGAGCTCCATCCAGCCTGGCCTTAAACACTTCCAGGGATGAGGTGTCCACAACCTCTGGGCACTCTGTTCACAGCAGTGTTGGATCATTGATACAGTGAGATAACCACCTGCTGCAGGAATAACAGATCTTTCTCTATCCATCTTTTACTCCTTATTCTTTTTAGTCTTCTATTCTCTTCTTTAGTCTTTGTACCACTTTGTACCACTCTTAATAACACTTTATAACACCTAAAATATTGGGGTCTGTCGTATATCTTACTGGAAATCTTAGGGCCAGTGGGAATATGACAATAGCAGCAATTCATCTTGTTGTCAATTTAGTTGTGTGTTTGTGACAGTAGCTAAAGCATTTAAATGGTAGAAGGTTCCTGACAAATCATTGCCTCACCAAAGTCTGTTCCCAGAAAAATAGATTAATATAAAACTGTTTCTAGAGAATAGTTATCAACACTTCAGTTTTAAATTGCATGAATTACAAGTGAGATTCAGCTTGGCTCTTTTTAAGATCTGGTATTATTGAGTAGCTTTGCTAACAGCTTGAGTAGTTGATTGGGATATATGGTTATTAAGAGAACAAATGGAATAGCTGAAGAGTGGTTGTATGTACTATAAAAGAGGATTGGGATTTAAAATGATCTTGATAAAAATGATTAAAAGATCTGTAAAAGAATAGAATAAGATTCATCTAATAAGGATGAAGAGTGCACTGTATTTGTACTCCCATTATACTTTCTCTCAGTCTGACTGCTTCATTTCAGAAGTCCCCTTGCAGATCCCTGGTCACTTTTTAACCTGGTTCATGGATTCCTTTCTCATTAAGAGTATAGTTTTAGGGAAAGCATAGTTGGGGTGTTTGGATTCTTCTTTAGTATTTTCATTCATTTCTTTATCTTAATTGCTGTTGCTACCCAGGAGATTTTGTCAAGTGTGGGCTGTGGGAGCACCTCCAGAGGCAGTGCCACGTGTGGAAAAAATGTCACATCACTGTATGGAGAAGCAGTATCAGGTCTCATGAGAAATAATTTTACTTCTGTTCAGTACTTCTGAGCTGAAACAACCTTGTGCCAGGTTTAGATTCTGCACCTGTGCAAACCAGAGAACACACAGAATCCCAGAATAGGCAGGTTGGAAGGGACCAGAGAGGATGATCCTGTCCAGCCTCCCTGCTCAAGCAGGATCATCCCAGAGCACAGGATTGCATCCAGATGGTTCTGGAATGTCACCAGTGAGGGAGACTCCACACCCTCCCTGGATGATTGGTTCCAGGGTTTGGTCACTGCACAGTGAAGAAGTTCTTCCTCATGTTCAGAAGGAACTTTCTGTGCATCAGTTCCTGTCCACTGCCTCTTGTCCTATTGCTGGGCACCACTGAGCAGAGCCTGGTCCATGCTCTGACCCCTCCCTGCAGGCACTGACAGATGGGAATGAGGTCTACTAAGAAATCCTAGTTTAAAAAACTGACCATAGAAGTGCTGTTAAATAAAAGGGTTAAAAGAACTTAGAAACTAATAACATAGCTAGAAAGACAGAGGCAGTATATTTTGGTTAAGAGGGGTAGTAGAAACTATGCAAAGCATTATTATTAGATAGACCCAGTAGAGCTAATGTAATATACTATTTGCTTGACTTAGTTGTGTTTGTAGAAGGAGACAAGAAAGATGAGCCATTGTCAAGATGAAAAAAACATAACTGCACCTGGGCCCAGAAACCATGCAGAACCAGGATGGGGAGGGTTGGATCATGGCCAGGGGACCAGGGAACCTGCCAACAAGACAAAGGTAAAAAGTTTAATGTGGGGAAGACATCTCCAACTTCATCCTAGGAGACCACTGACCCATTTCAAAACCCACTGACCCATGTAGAAGAAGGAAAGATGCAGGTGTGGAAGCACTTTAAACTCATTTTAATACAAAGCTAGGGGTAGGCAGGGTTAGGTAGTGTATATGTATAGGTGTAGTAAATGATTATATAAATATGTAGGACTTTTGTAGATAAAAGAGGACAAGAGCCTCGTGGATTTTGCACATGCCTTCGGGGAATTTTCTTGGATGTGGTTGGTGTCGTAATAAACATACTATCTCTAACTTTAATTAGTTGAAGGTTTATTCAGGTATCATTGTAGCGAAGTCTGCTCTGATGTAGAGGGGTGACTGGTATGGGGTTTGTAACACCTGAAATATTCCTTCTTGCCCCTCAGTGGTTACAAAAGTGGAAGGGAAATATCTGGGGGGGGGTTTATACTAAGTAAGAAATAAGGAGTGTAGTAGATTTACACTGAACCCCAAAATATCTGTATTAAACATGAGGAGCAGTTGGGTTTTTTTACTACCAGTTTGAGGATGTTGAAGTGCTGCCAGTGTAGGAGAATTTTAGGAAAAAGTTATGGTTGCCTCTATCAGGAATAGGTTAGGCAGAGTTGCTCACTTATTAAAGCAGAGAGATCAACCAGACTATTCAGCAAGATTTCAGTGTTCTTGTTACCCCTTCATTTTTGGGCTGATGTTCTGGTTTAAATCAGAGATATAAAGAATATGTTGGTTGTCATTAAAGCATATAAAATCTTTATTCATTCTGCATTATGGTCAATGAGTTTTTCCACTGGAAATATATGTAGTGTGTGCTTATATAAATTTTTGATTCTGTATTTCCATGCTACAAGAAGTAGCATAAAGGACTGGAAATATAATTCTCTCTTCTGTATTCACTAATAAAGGAGAAAGTAACGTTTATCTAATATGTTAAAAAGCTTGAGTTAGCTTTATAAAAAATTTAAAACCAGGGTTGTTTTGGTTTAGATTAATAAAATCCTTAAATGAAGCAGTGCAAAAATGAGCTGCTCCAGAAAGAGGGAATTTTAATTTCAGAATGTTAAAATCTATAGTTTGGCAGTGGTAAAAAAATGCATTTTAAGAATGCTAAATGGAAAGAGAAAATCCCTGACTGCTTTTTTGGCTTTGAAACAAAGACTGAACTATTCAAACCTGCTGATTTTGAAGAGCAGCTAGTCCAACTATGATCCAGTTTTTCTGTTGCCAATGGAAGTGTGTTGAACTGACAGTATCATAATTTTTGGTGGGGAATTGGCTGCTTTGGCTACGTTCTGCCAGAGACAACACTGCTTGAACACCTCCTAGAGTGACTCCTAATCAAAATGAATGGTTTGTGCATCCTTTATGGGGATACTTTGACAGGATTATGCTGAAAGTATCCTAGTTCTATTTGCAAATAAACCTGCAGCTGATTCTTAACATACTCCTCAGCCAGCAGGTTTCCTTCTGAACTCTTGTGGTGTATGGCAAAATCATATTTCCATGCACCAAAATTTATCCTGCTACTTTTACCTGGGAAAGTAATATCCATATCATCAGGTCCAATCCCATAATTTTTTCAGGGTAGATTAATTTAATTAGTGCTATATTCTTTTATGTCTTTGGCATGCATTGCCTGTAATATCTTCTGTTTTTGTCATTCAGCCAGTTGCTTTTATTGCGTTGGTTGGTTTGTAATTTTCTGTTTTGTGTTATTGTTTGCTGTGGATGTTATTTCATTTTCCCAAACTCTTGAGTGGCTGCAGTGATGTGACTGCATACATCTGGGTTTGGATTATTGAAAACTGGTGCAGAGCTGGGGATGCCAGTAAAGCCAGAGATGTGCTAAGGAAAACCATAATTCTTGTTAAAGAGAGAATTTCCGTGGAGTTTTATGATTATTTATTTTACATTATAAATGCCAAGTCACTATAAGCCAAATTGCCAAAAAGGCATTGAAACTATTGACTAAAGAATATCAGCCTTGTAGCACCGAAACAGCTCCTGATGGACACAGGTTCACATGACCTGTGAACCTGTAGAATGCTCAGATATGGCCTGGTTTGTGATTGTATAGCTGCTCAGCTCCTTGGTGTTATCAAGAGACCTTATTACGTGTCTTTTAAATATGGAAATATAATATATAATTTACTTTCCTTTGTCTGTTTGCTCAGTGACTCCTTCAGAGAAATATATTTGGAAAGCATGACTTCCCTTTATAGAAGATACTTAGGCTCTTTCTTAATTATCATATCAATCTACATTTTTTTATTTAGGGCATTCCTCATTCTTGGATCTTCCCTAAACCTATTAAAAATTGCTACGTGTTTGCCATCAAAGCAATTTAAGTGATGAGTTCCTGATAGAGTTAGCAGCTTGGGTATTTTATCCCTAAGTTTTTAAAGACCTTAGGCAAATAATGATTAGTCACTGTACAACCTGCCAGTTTATTCTACAAGAATTTGTACTTATATTTTAATTTCAAAGAGTTCCTCAAATACATTCTTTAAAAAAAGTAAAATTTAGCACACAGGCAGTCTTCTTGATAAATCCAAATATGAGAAAAATCCTTCAGCTTTCTTACTGTGTTCTATTTTATCTGCTCATTCTTCTATTTTTCTTTTAAATATCATCTGTTTGCCCTCTGTAGCAATGTTGTTTTCCTGAGAAAAATGGTTGCTTACTAATTTTCATGTCTTCTTCAAATCACTTCTCAATCCCTATGGGCTAGCCTGGTGTTTATATTTTAGCTGTCAACATTTATAATCCTCTTTATTGCTTGATTTAGACCTAACTTCACCTTCTGCAAAATAACCTTCTTTCTTCCAAATGCTTTCTTACCTGGTGTTTTAGAGAGAGTGTCTCTTATCATCCTCATAAACCTTTTTTGGACAGGTGGAAATTCATTTCACTTGGGCCTCCAGTACAGTGTCTATAAACACACTCTGCTTTGTGTCTGAATATGTTCATCTTTTAGATGGCTTTTTATCTTTTGAAGACAGCTGGGCTTTTGTACCTTTTTATTATTATTAAACACCATTTAATACAGTTTATTTACTGTCTGTCTTCTCCTGTAATCTGTGTATGATTTTGGTATCAATACGAATACACATGTAGTAACAGGCACAGAAATTAATCACAGAATTATAGTGGAATTTGCTTCATATACTGTAGTTTCCTCTAATTTCTCAGAACAAAAGTTCATATCAGATCAGTGCTGAGAAATATCAGCCGGTCCAACACTGCTCCAGCCGTGAAATTCCTTTTTCTGGATTCCTTGGAATTCTTGCCACTATTTAAAAGAGTGAACTTCCATGGGTCAAGAAGAAAAGAAACAACATCCTAAAATCAAGCTGTATTTTTATCTTCCTTGGATCATTGGTGTTTTCCTTCACATTTATCTTTTTCAGTATGCAAAAGAAGGTTTTGTTTCTCATACCACTTTCCTCACAAATTTCCTATGCTTTGTTCTTTAAGACAGGAATCTCCTCTCAGCTGTGGCTGAGAGTTTTGTTGAGCTTTTAGTTTATTTTGTTTTATTTTGGTATTTAATGCAATTCTGATTCCTTTTGAAAACAGTTATTTTTCCGTCTGAGTTCAAATCACTTTAAATGCTTGTTTGATGGGCTAATGATTTCCATGTGTTCCATTGTTACTGCCATCACTCTTAGAAGTTTTACGAGTGTTTGGAAAGATCTTGCACAACAGGGAATGATCAAAACTCAAAGTCATGCCGTAAGAAATAGCACAACATAGTAGAAATGTGCCAAATTGCCCAGAAGCAATTTGGATGGCTGGCAAACAGGGTCACCTGCTGGTTTGTGAACAGCATAGGCAATTTGCCACTCAACTCTCCCCTCTTTGCTTCAATAAATTGTAGGGTACTTAGTACCCTCCGATCTGTTATCTATCTGTCGTGCTTCTCTGCACTGTCAGTGTCTGACAGTGGCTCTGCCTCATGTTGTCTGTGCCTGCCTTTCACTCTCAGCTTGATGGAAAACCTTTAAAAGAGAGGTGTGTGGCATTTGGGGGCTGGGATCTGAGAGTTTGTACATCACAGGGCATTTCTGCAGTCTAATCTAAAAAATATAGTTGGAAAGGAATAAAAAAATGAAGCTAGAGTATCTAGGATACAGTCCAGCAACAATATAGTAAAATAAGCCTACAATAAGTTCACATGATGCAACTAGGAAGAGTATTCAAGTAATAATTGAACAATCAACAGTCTTGTGAGCAAGGTTATAAAATGGAAACCACATCTGTGCAATACAAAGATTATTTGACAGTGCTGGTCATTCTCCTCACACTAGAACCTTTAAGCAGAAGAGCAACAGTTTGGGATTTTGATTAAAGGAGAATAGAAGTTGTTAACGTGGTGGGTAAGTAGGAGGAAGAAAGGAAAGAGAAATCCTGAGCTTTTTAAAAATGTTCATGCTTTTCCCTTTACTTTACTTTTCTATTGGTATTGTCTGAATTTAGCACAGGCCCTGCACCAAAAAAAGACTGACACTGCTGCTTACACAGAGTCCTGAAAGGGAATGACATTCCTAGAGGAACAGATTATTTTGGCCAAGGATTTTGAAGTCAGTGCCTTTGTTTTCCTGTGAAGAGTGAAATAAGTCTGTCCTTAAAGTATGTAAATTTCCTTATGTACAGTCTGAACAGAATTTTCAATATTGTATTCTTACTAGTTATTATTTATGATTTGTTGTTTGCTTGGTGGCTGATATGGGGGTTTATGATTTTTGTGTCTGCAACATTTTGAAGGCATACATTATATAACAGAGGAATATTTTAGTATGAATACACTAAAACTAGTTTTCATATACTATTGATTCATAATGGATGTGAAATAAGTTAAAATGTATGTTTTAAACTGTCTGTTTTACAATACATTAACTTTGTTGGGAATAATTTTGATTAGATACCTATAGACCTTGAGTGAGAGGGAGACTTACTTTTTTTCCTAACAACCTGCTTAAATGCTGCTGTGTTAGGAACAGGAAACTGTGTGAGAAATAGCTGCTTGACTAGGAATCAGTCTTTTTAGAAAGAATCTTTCTTTTTACAAAGTTAATACATGAAGTGTCATTTTATTCAAATAGAAATAGTAAATGCACACATGTATTGGAAGTCCACCAAAGAATGACATTGGAAGAGGAAAATAACTTCTTGGTGTAGACTTAACTCCAAGAGAGGTAGAGGCTGTTACAAAATACGTGATACAAGATGGAAAATATGAGGGTCTCTGCAGTAAGGAGGGAAGTTTGAGGAATGAGAAGGGGGATCTGGGTGTAACCCTGCTTAAGAATGCTGACAGCAGGGTAAGGAAGGAGGTGTTTTTATTCTTCTCAGGCCTGCTGAGGTGCACTGGAGTGCTGGGGTCAGCTGCTGGGCTCCCAGTACAAGAGACATGGAGATACTGGAGTGAGCCCAGGGAAGGGCCACTAAGAACAGAAACATCTGTTTTACAAGGAGAGACTGAGAGAGCTGGGACAGTTCAGCCTGGATTAGAGAAGGCCAAGTACACTGATGCTGCTATTAAATCCATTTCACAAAAAAAAGAAAATAAAAAATAAACTGTTTCCTCTGCATTCCCTAGTTTTAGTGATCTATAAAACTTGGAGATGCTATTATCATATTGTTAGGTGGATTTTTTGTATTTTCTTTTAGATAACAGATGCAAATCATTAGTGGGAAAGACTGCTGCAGGATAATTAGAAAAATTTTTCTCTTTCAAATACTGCTCCTGCTTCCTTTCAGTTTTTCTGTGAGTTAAGAGACCATTGTCTCACTGCAGCCTCCCATCTCATTGCTGGGCTCTCCTAATGAAACCAGAATTTCTGCAGGAGCCCAGGATATGACTAACAAGAGATTCACCGTGCAATAAGATTCCCAGATTCTGAGTTCTGGGCATCTCTTCAAGGACTCTCTTGACAGCTGTAAAGTTCTTTAAATAAATATTGACATGCCAGTCTGAAAAGTAATGAAGTCTCTTTTCTTTCTGCAATATGGAGCAGTAAAAGAGATGTGTGGATTTTTTCGGTTACTTTAATAGCTGGAATTGAAGCTAAAACCATGGGCAGTTTGGTTATACAAGGATTTTAAAATGCATTACTTTGCTATTATTGGCAACTTGGAATCTAGGTTTGCAATTATGTGGAACTGTAAATTATTTAAAATCAATATGTCGATACTTTGAGTGATTTGTGTTTAATATGGGGCTAGACATTTATTTATGATTATAACTCCTTTTTATTGGTCTAGTAAATGTAGCTATTTAGAAGATATTTCCAGATGATCATAATTTTAATAGCACATAGATATTAATGAAAATTGTAGATGGCAGCAGTCCAGCATTCCTTCTATTTCTAAATCATACATGTGTATATGCTGCAAAAGACTTGAATAGATTCTAATGCAGAATCATTATAGCCCCCCCTTGGAATGCAAAATAGGTTTTGTTTTGTTTTTGAGAAGTTGAGTATAAGAAGAGCGTAGTAAATATATTGATGTGCTTATTTACAAATGTTGGAGTATCATTCTCGATAGAGAAGGGTACTCAAAAAGTTGGATTATTGTCTTCAAAACATTTGTCAAAATAATTTTCTCTTTACAGGGTTGTATTTTAAGCCAATTTATGTGTATCATCTGAAATACAGATGTCCAAATGTTTCAAACAGATTTTTAGTTTAACTGAAAACTTGGGTTTGCCCTGAAAAAAATAGATGAGAAATTCCAGACCATTCACTTTCTTACTGTCCCCTGCTATGTCTTTTTTTAGCAGGTTGCTACAATTATAGCACTGGACATAGAGCTGAACTGATGCTTTTAAGGGTTGTGCTCTTGCTTTGCAAGGACAGGAGATACTGGATGATAATGGATAATTTTCTACATTGTTTCTAGCAATAAAAGGATGCAGACGATAGTGGTAGGCTTTAGGTGTATTAATGCCACTCAGTGTATGTGACAAATGTTTTGTGTTACAGCAGTTGCACAATTCCTGCTTTTGCATCAATTCTTTGAATTCCAGCAGAGCAGAGTGCTCTCCTGCAAGTCTGGCAGAAGAGTTCTCTGCTTCTGACAGAATGCCTTCTCATTATTGCTTCAGATGATCACTCCTAGTGAGGCTCCTCAAATCTATTTTTATTCTTCCTCAAGGAAATAAAACTTCAAACAAATGAAACTTCTTATCATGTTGAATTTCTCTATGTGGTCTGATCTTTATTGTCCTTATCCAGAAAATTATTTGCTTAAAATTATGGACAAATACAGACCTGGGAATAATTCATAAATAGCCAATAGGAGAAGTTTTCATTGAGGTTATCCAATATGTTTCAGGAATATCTTATTCTTGCAGGCAGCTGTCATAAATCAAAATTCTTTCAGTTTTTTTTGTGCTGCGTTCAAGTCCTCATCTTTAAAGCTTGAATCATCTATATATTGTAAAAAATAAAAAGATGGTCAGGAATGTATTTGTGGGCACAGTAGAAATCTTTTTCCTTTTTTAAAAGTAGTAATTTAGGAATTATTGCAATATTCCTTCCAAGGGAATAAGTTTCTTTCTCTATTTTTCATTTTTGGATGTGCATATGTTCTTAAGTTGGCAAAGGTATGCTAGGAGGAAGTGGTGGATTTTCTATTTTAAAATGAAAGTTAATTTTGAAAAGTACTTTGGTACTTACTTTTTGGTACTTATTTCTTGGTATAGGGGTTTTCTGTGTATAATCAGCATCCCTATGGGGGTTTTTTGCTTAAAGAAGGAAAATTTCCCAAGTTCTGTATTTCATCAAGGGATGTGTTTTTCGTAATTCTGATATAATTCCGTAAGATTTTTATGTAAGGCCCAGAAAATCAACAAGAATTGCACAGGTGTGAGCACTAAATGCCTAAACTTCTAAATATTGCATTACTGTAATAGCCAAATATGCAAGCCTAAAGTTATTAATCTTTGAAACTTTAAAAGAGAACTTTCCTTAAAAACTGGTTGTGATCATTCACTTTCAATCCCCAATTTTAGCCTGGCCATTTGAGAGTGCAGCTCTACAGAAGCACATTAACTTTAGTAGCCAGTATTGACTTCAGGAGGGAACATCACTGTGTGCAGTGGAGGGGGCTAGGGCGAGGGAACTGGGTTGGAAGATCTGTGTCTCAAGAGACAGTCAGCACTTCTTTTGATCTTAGAGGCACATACCATATCTTTTCTATCCTACTGCATCAAAACTGCCTGATGGCAGCAGTGGGAAGTGTGTTGGCAGCAGTAATTTCCCCTAAAGAGTGTCAAGGATGAGGGGAAAGTTTGTTTAAAAAAAAAAAAAATAAAATAAATGGCGGGGGAGGGAACAGAAGCTGAACTTTAAAGAAGGACCATTAATTCCCACATTCTGGTCAAAACTCAGAACAGGATTAAATGTTCAGCTGTGATTTTGCTATTGCACTGTTGCAGCTACTTCTCATCATGGTAAAGGAGGTGTTGGACTCTAGCAGTGGGAGCTGACCCACTTGGAGACCACACCACAGTTCTAACCCAACAGCAGGTGCATGAACTTTGATTTCAAATAATAAAAAAATAAATAAGAAAGATAAAATGAGGTATATTTTGGGTTTAAATCATTCAGTTCTGGAAATGCTGTAGGAATAGATTGTGTGGACACCTCCTAACACAGCACTGAAAAGCAGATGGGCAGTTTCACTGCTGGCTTGGATCCATCTCCTGCTCTGAACAGTCACCCCAAATCTGCCTTGTAATTCTTTTGACACTTCAAAATGGGACCACATCAATATTCAGTTCATAACGCTCCTAAGTGTATGGCTTTTTCATTAAACTGATTTCCCTACTGAGGTACCTCCATACAGTCCATTTCACTTTAGATTTCCTCCAAGTAGCGCACAGAATATGGCATGGGATGGTTTTATGAGCAGCACATGGAGAGCAGTTAACGCTGGAATTGAATCCACATCAGGATAACAACAGGCCATAATACTATTTAACAACTGTTAAATGGTGTTAATGGCTAAGTGCAGACCACAAGCCCAACAGATTAGGAAGCAGTGAAATTCAGCAGGCATGTAAATGAACAAAAAACAAATGGATAATTTAGAAATGCATATGCCACTGAAAAACAACAAATTATTTTAGAATGCTCTAATTACCTAAGGTTTTTTTGGAAGTGAAAAAACTGTTGGGGTAAGGAAGGTCATTTTGCTAGATGCTTTTTAAACTGGAAAAAAATCAATTTGGTTAAAGTGTTTCTGAAAGTGGTGTTTACATGCATTATGTTCCTATTCTTTTTTATGTCCTAGTTTTCTGAGCTGATAACTGTTCTTTTGATGTCTCTTGCAGAACTTAACTGGATACAGGAACCTAGAGTACCATAGTAGACAGTCAAGTACCCAAATGCTAATTGAGTCCTGGAGTAGAACCAGTTTTAAATTTATACTATTTTGGAAATGAAATACTCTATGCAAAGTTTTTTTAAGTTGGCCTAGCTTAATAGAGTTGCATTTTCATTCTCATTATAGAATTTTAAATCTATCTAAAACTTCTGTTTTCACTGTAGAGTCTGTTTCACCGTTCTAAAGACTGCAGTGAACACAATTTTAGCATAGTACTCAAGTTTGCCTTGATTTCTACCTATTTTGCCAGCTGCTCCATTTTAGCTAGCATTTACCTCAGCATTCAGAAAAGGCAAATCAATACTTCCCCCAAAATTCTTTCTAAATGGAACTTTTCTGAAGGCACTTTAATTTATTCTGTGGGAAGAGGAGAAGTTGAACAGGTTATTTGGACTAGAGCTGCACAGATGTGAGGACGTGGTCCCAGTCCCTCAGCTGCTGCACTGAGGAAGAGATGCTGGTGGCTGTGGTGGGACTGGCCACATGCCTCTTGTCACTGTCCCATACTGTTTATGGGCTACTTCTGCCACTTCACTCCTGGCCTCACTGTGTGCACAGCACACACTGCTCCAGTCCAGCTAATCAAAACTCTTCTACAGTGAAGGGCTTTGTGTTATAGAAACAGTGACAGATACACAGGGGGGAAAAAAAAAAAAAAAAGTGATTTTATTACAGTAAAAATGTCTGCTTACAGATTTTCTTACAATGCTGTCAGGTTTGAAGACATTTGTTTTGGAAATATAGTTGCAGTGTACTGATATTATTAGGCTATTTAACTTTTTTTTTGACATGCACACACACACAGACAATCCACACCCAATTTTGTGATCCTGCTAAAATCTTTATGCAATTAGTTTTAGAATTTGGCCACAGGGATTTTGCTGAAATTGCCCATTTCAGGCAGCATTCTCAATAGTTAATTATCCATTTAGCGTGGGCCAAATCCTAAAAGATCTTCAATTGCCTTTGAATGGCAAGTCCCTTAAGGAGAAAATAAATGGTGATGGGTTATCAGCCCAGATAGATGAGAATAATGGAGGATGTGAATGATTCATTAAAAATATCTCTTTTTATGTTATCTTGACACACACAGTAACCTGCTCAGTCTAGGCCTCACTCTCCATCTGTTAATTCCATGTTATTAAGGTTTTGATTTCTTGAGAAAACAGATGGCTATCAAGTAAAACAGGTGTTCACGTTGCACTTTTTAAAGTTTCAATGCTGAACAGGTATAACTTGAAGTTTGCTTTGGTATGAAGGGAGTTAGTGCTTTGAAAGATGTTGAGTGGAGAATAATTTGTAGGGAGGAGGGTCAAGAAATTCACTAGAACTACACCCACATACAATTAGCTATGGACCTTTGCCTTTATGGAACATGAGGAGAGATGACAGGAGAAAGATTTAAAGGAACACAACTTGTTCTGAACCCATGTCCTGTAACTCTTTTTGAGACTATATGCCAAGAAAATGTTATCCAGATGCTTTGCAGTAAGTGAAAGAGGAGGACACAGGAATTTGCTGTTGTTCACTGTTTCTTCCAGAGTTTTTGGGTGGCTCAGTGCACTGCTGCATTATTAGAATACAGAAACATAGAACTAGCCTTACTCTGGATAAAATGAAATATAATTCAAGTTTTCAAATTTGTTGTTCCAGTAAACAATTATAAAAGCTTCTCAAATTCTGAAAAGCAAAAATGTTTGGTAAAATAAGGTGGACTGTGTCTAAGGTTATAGAATGGCATAGCATTACCTATGAAACTTAAAGTCTGCACTGTTACCCTTCCTCATTTTTCATCCAGTTTTGCATTGATAATAATACAAAAAAAGTGTGATTAAATAATGTAGCAAGGTTGGGCTATTCTCACATGCCTACAATTTTCTCTACACTTCTTAAAGAATCAGGAAGCTCCTACTGTAGTGTCATCTCATTGTGATGGTCCAATTATTTTTATGATCTGTATTTCAGCATATAAACTATCATTCAGTGAACAGGTAAATAATTTAAATTAACTTACACCGATTGAATGAACAACACAAATCTCTGAGGCAAAATCTTTCCTCATTTGTTAATTTTCTAATTAGCAGACAGAGGCATCTGTGTGCAAGTTCCAAAATATATGTTAAATAGCACCCTGATTTACTCTTCACTGTGGGCTCTGCCACGTTCTGACAATCAGCAGGGGAAAAGGATCAGTGGGTTACAAAACCCTCTTTCTTCTCTCTCCCTCTTTTCCTGGTGACGTGCTCTGAATGACTGAGAGGATGGAGTAATTGAAAAAAACCTTGACTTTCCTTACTTTCCTTTTAGAAGCACTTTCAGAGTACAGGGTGACATTGCTTTCTACCTTCTGTGACCATCTGTAATTTCCCTTAAGAGCAGAGTGAAGCAGAGTACTGACAAGGATGTTATTTATCCATAAATACATGAGGCAGAGCCAGACAGTGAGGTACTGAGGATTGCTTCTTTCTAATCTAAGTTTCCAGTCTGTAAGGATGGGATGCTGTTGAGCTTATTGAGATGTGTGTCAACTTTGAATGGAGTTGCAACTCTGGCTGGTGGTAAGCTGAATATGCACACATTTATCCATCTTTTGCATGAAGAACAAGCACTGATTAGCCAAGGTACAGTGAACATGGAACAGAAGTTATTTACAATGTGCTTATTTACAATGTGCTTACTCCCATAGAAAATCTTTTTTACCTTATGTTTGAACATGTGCAGATAAGAGTAAAGAAATGTTATTATTTTTCAAAGAGCTATTGAACTTTTCCAGGGTTGATATATGCTGTTAACATTTCTTTTCTAGATTTCAACATTATTATTAGACTTTAATCCATTCACTGGCTCATGAAGAATATGGCTACATCAGCAGTTGGGTTTGCTGAAAGGTGCAGATTTCCTTTGTACCTTGGAGCCTTGCAGCCCTCAGCTGAGCACAGCCTGAGTGCACTTGAGGTGTATTTCCTTCAGGTGGAAAAAGGGTAAAATGAGCACTCTGAACATGAGCATTTTGCAGCTGGAGCACCATTACTTTCCAGAACAGACAAACAGTGAACCTGTGGTCAGGGCATGGTGGAGGAATCTGAAGCTCTCTCATTTCCCCTTTAAACCAAAACAAAGATGTACAGTAGAGATGCTGACAGAGTCATGCCATGAACTTGGCCCTGTTCTGAAGGAAAGAAAGATTATATGGAATGTTTATATTATATTAAAGCCAAAAAGCTCCTCCCCACTTAAAAAGCTACTTTAGTCTGTTGATGAGGCCATACTGAAATGTTTTAGAGCCAAAGGGCTCCTTAGAAAATTCTCTGTGCTATTGTACAGATTCCATAGCTTGCATATGGATTTCATAAACCTAGATATAATTTCTGGGGTATGCTTGCTTGCTCTCTTTTGCTTTTAGAAGTGGGATAAATGTGAATTTAATACTGTAGATATTTCTATGTTGTGAAAGTATAGAGCTGAAGGAAAACAGAGGGTTTGGGAATTATTATGCTCTACTTGTTTTCCAAATGAGTTGTTTTCTTGTGAGCCACAACAATAGTTGGGTACAAGGGGAAGGAAACATAGAAAATCTATTACTCCTCTAGTCAGCTGAACAATAGGATTATGTGCACAGGAGCAAATGCCTTTCAGTTGTTGAGTGATGCAGCTGATGTTTCCTATTAAGAACAAGAAGACTTCATCTAAGAGGCCAATGCACTTTTTCATAGGTCAAAGGGAATTTCCCATAGCAGAATCAAAGCAAAACCCATTTTTAAAGGACTTATGGAGTCATGCTAAGAGAAGCATTTGTTGATAATGAACCAAGATTTTTTTGTCTCAGTTGACCAGCAACAGGGAGCTGCACAGTTCTGTGCATGCTGAGTCAAATTTCCAGCCAGGATTAATCAGGGTACCCCTGAGGGCACCCCTGACATTTGGTGCTCAAGGATGGGGTGTGCCCTGCTGGAAGGGCGTTCTCCCTTCTGCTGGTGTTTGCCCTATGAATTGTGTCTTCAAATGAATTTCAGGCAGGGTTTTAATCTACCAAAGTGCTGAAGGATGGGATAGATGGGGTTGAAACTTTTCTCACTTCTTAAGGCTGCACTTCTTGAAATGTATTTCTTGGTCTCTTCTGACCAAGCTCCCTCGGGATACTCCCTCACAGGGAGCTCCATTTATCTCAGCTCTCTGGGTCAGGAAGAAAACTCTAAAACTCATTAGGATCTTGTTTCTTGTGTTGATTAGGATGTTATCAAAGACTTGGCAGGCCTTCCCAGACTTTCTGCATAAGTTCAAATAACTATAACCTGTCTCACTTTGGCTCTGATGGCACAAAGTGGCTCTGAACTATGTAATTTCTTTATCTTTATACTTATTCTTAATTAACAGTAGACATGTATATTTTTTTTTTTAATGACTCTATGACTCATCACTTGTGTGCTGCACTGTGGCACCCTCTATCAAATCACTTACTACTGCTCAAAAACTTCTAGATGAAGAAGAAAGAAGGAAAAGAGACAACACTCTAAATCTTCTATCTTGTCTTTTGCTCTTTAAATTAGTTTAAACTCTTACTTTCTCACCCAGTGACTTAAGAAAAGTTTCTAATCTACACACTTACATTTTTAGCTTTTCCATTTAACTTTAATGATTGTTTTCATGTAACACCATGAAAACATGCCCATAAATTTCATGTTATATAAAATTCAGTGTTTTCTTGGATGTCAGAGCCTGGTATCAGAGACAAGGGCACACTCTGTGCCTCAGACTCCAACATGGGTGTTTTTTTATACTTCTACAATTTTTTTAGTGACACAGCCAAACATATATTTATGCAGATCACTAAGTTTTTGATACAGTAGTTTTATTGTCACACTAATGAGCACAGCAGGAGTGGTGTTAGAAAGCTGCTTGCAGTTGTTTTAGGGATGATTATTTCTTCAATAGAAAACTATTATATACAGTAGAGAGGATTCTAGCTCCTGTGCTGCGGCCCTTGCTGCTTTCTGCTTGCTTTCTCTTTTCAGGAATTTGTGTTTATTCACATTCTTCCTCTTTTTTTTTTTTTTTCCCCTTAATTAGTATCCATGCTTTGTTTCAGTACTTGCTGATAATTGGAGAACAAATGGGCCAGAAATAAGTATTGATTTGCTTTTTAGCTGCTTAGGGAATTTATTAGGCATAGTCCTGAAATGAATACTAGATAAAAATTTGAAGGAGTGGGGCTAAATCCAGTCCTTGGCATAATGCTGTCACTCTGCATGCAAACTGAAGTGTTTTGGATGACTCAAGGCTGCAGTGACAGGAAAGTGAGGAGAAGAAAAAGATGAAGTTAGAAGAGATTGAGAGCAACCCTAAAGCCAGTTCAGTGCCCTAAACAAGCTCAGTGCTTGTCATGTTAATAGAAATATGGTGTGAAATGTAACTATATCCCGTTTTGCTCTCATCTAAAATATTTTTTACAGTTCATCACAGTGACTACCCTTTGATGTTACTGAGCAATGTATGTGTAAGAAATATGTACAAGAATTCTCTACTCCAAAAATTAGAGATGGTCAGTAATTAACATAATTTGTTTGACAGCTTCACAGTATGCCTGTCCTAAAATATATCGATGATTTTCATTAATATTTTTTTTAATGTTTAATATTCATTCTGTTCCACTTAGGTCATGTGTTAAATCTACAGAAAGGAAGAAGGTGTCTTTACATTAGACATTTTCTATTGGGGTAAATCCCTTGCACTAGCAATCAAAAATTGGCATTGTGGGGGAAGGGTCCACTTATCTTCCCCCCTTTCCTCAGAAAAAGTGAGGTGGCTGACACAGAAAATTATATATAGGAATGTTGAATCAAGGCAGTGTAAACAGAAAAATATTCTTGTTAATTTGAGTGCTTCAGTGAAATAAATAATCATATTCTTTCTTAACATTTGTAGTATTAGGAGTAAATTTGTTGGAATAATCCCATATATATTACCAAATGTATTGTTCCTACAGTGAAACTGTCTTATGAGTCCTTGACTAATGTTTTCCACTCTTTTTTTTTTAATAATAAAATAAAACAGGGATTTAGTTCAGATTTAGAGATAATGAATTGCCTTAAATAAATTGCCTTCATGCTAGGGGAAGTAGTGGGTTGGGGCTCCAACTATAAAAATGTAATATAGGTCAATTAATATGAGATTTTTTTCCCCTACTGGACTTATGATTCATTCTTAAAGTAGAATTTTGGAAGGCAAGAGTATCATTTTTATTTCTTATGTTCTGCTTTCAGTTAGTATAACAAGCCAGTTCAGGTTTTTAATCTTTATCTATAGAAAGCTAAATAATTGTTTGCATTTTGACTTCACTATATTATTTAACTTGATAAAACATTTTGTGATAACGAGACAATAAAATATTTAGAATTATATATTATATTATGTTATTTCAAGCTTTAATACCTTTCTAGAGTATGTTAAATAGAAGGAAATGGAAATTTTCCCCAAGGTTCATAGAATGAGTCTAAGACTAAGGATAATAGCAAAATTATAAAAGTGTTTTTCTCAGAGCTGTACCATTTTTGGCATATGTTGGAGTATTTATGATGGTAAAAGATATGTCATTGAAAAGAGTTAAAATAAATAGAAATCTTTGTAGCTGATTATATACCATTTAAATATTAATAGTTATAAAGATAAGTTCTATTTCTAAGTAGTCATGGTACCCTTAGGAAAACTAGACGAATTCAAAGATGATGGATATGCTCTGCATTTGAATCTGGAAGTGATTCTGAATTGCAGGGCTTAATAGGTGATTCACATTTTTAGAAAAGCAGTTGGAAGGAATCCCTTATAAATACTGAAGATATGAGCAGTCATAAAAAGTGGAAGGAGCCTCCAACTTTTCTAAGCAGAGGAAACAGCAGACCCTGGGCCCTCCAGGCAGATCTATAGCTTTATGCACATACAGGAAGTCTCAGATTTCTTGTTAGTTATTCCTCTGTCTGAAAAGCTGGTAGAAGACAGGATGGGTTAATATAAAACTTTGCAAAGATGTGAAAAGGTATTTAATTTCAGACATGGTGTCTAATGCCCTGAAAGCCACTAGGGCTGTTCTATGCTTAAATGTAAACCATGAAGTAACTAGACAGATATGAAAAAGCCTAACATTGCAAGGTACATAATGTGATAAATCATCTCCAAATGTAAGTGATGTTTGTGTTCTCTTTAAATAATTTGCTTGAGTCCTGGTGAAATGATACATTCTTTTTTTTTTTTTTTTTTCAACATCAAAAGCTGGTGTCAAATTTTGTTTAAGTCTATCAAGATGTGATGCAGGATGCCTGCTGGTTTTTTAGTCTTTAGTGGAAAATACTGCAAAATGAGTGATGAGTCAAATTAGGCAGTTGACGGCTACTCTTCTTTTGCAGGCACTCTGTCTTTAGATCTGTCAATAAAAATAGAATTGCCTTTGGTAACTCATGGTGTGGAAGAAAGGCAAATGTTATGATGACATAGCTGCTAAAGCGAGATTTGAGACTTTTTCTGAAAGTATAGATCTAGGAAATGCCTGCAGTGGAGTTGGAAAAAGTGTATTAGGCCAAATTTCATGATGTGTTTCAAAGTTCAGACCCCAATGGTAGGTGAAAAAAGATGTTCACTCCATCAGAAATAGAGTTAACTGAATAGTCAACTTTCCTCCATACCAAGTTTGCAAATGTAAAATCAAGTTCCTTTGATAGCAAAACTGTTTTCTGAGAAGAACATCACGAGCTGCAGACCCTGTGTTTTGGCTGGGGCCCAGGGCATTAGTTCGTGACAGAATGCAGCTGAATTAGCATTGTCTCATCAAAACCCAGTACTGCAGCCCAGGAAATCTGTCCAAAAATCTTTTGTCTCCTGCTAAACTAATTTGTCCTGCTAATCATTTGCTAGGATGCCATGGCAGAGGGATTCCAAGAGGTATTGATTTGAAATCACAATATTTTATAAGGGAAAGAAGCAAAAGAACAAAACAAGAAAGATAGTGAACCACCACCACTAGAAAGTAACTAGGAGCTTTTAGTGTAAGTAGTAAAAATTTAATAAATTCAGGCTATGAGGTTCTTAATATCATCCAAAGAAACCTCAACTTGTTTTTCTATTTAGACAAGTGGTCCCTTGGTTTTAACATAATTAGTTAACAAAACAACATCACTAATGAGATGTTTGAATAAACAAAACAAAGTCAGTCACATGTCTCTCTAATTTCCTGAGAGAATAAAGCATCTAGCTTTGTCCTCTGTGTTACTAAATACATATTTTTTGAAGATAAAACAAATATTCCCTGTCAAAACTTATAATATTTGGCAAGATAAGCGACAAAAACATGACAGTACAAGAACTGATGCCTATCCATCATAATTCCTCCTTAGCCAACTGGCAGCACATGCAAGAAATCATGATAATTTATGTATATTTTTCATTCTTTAGATGTGAATATAAACCAAGCTTTTGCACTGAATTTTTTTATGTTGAAGCACTTAATATACATGTTAGAGAACTCTTACTACCAATTTTTTGTGACCAGCTCTGTAACTCTGGAATGTGCCATAACTTTAATCACTGGAAAAAGCTTTTTTTCAGTGAGATATTAACTGTTAGAAATTGCTCCCTGGGGGTGTACAATAAAAAAGTAGCTTGTGTTTTCTGAAGATCGGTGCTGAACAAATAAGAAATCTACATCAATGAATATTCAAAGTCCAAACTTATTTTGTAAGTCTTAAGAAAAACAGACACCTCCTTCCCCCTCCACCTAACTGATCCAAAACCCCAAATAAACACCCAAAACCCCAACCCTTAAGCTCTTTGGTAACACAGGGACAGTTATATTTTAAAGTACCTATATTTCCAAAGTAGTGATGGTACTTTTAGAGTAATCAAATACTTCAGTTTTAGTTTTTCTTCACCTTTATTCACAAAGAAAGTGTTAGTTACCTGTAATAAATTGAGCTTACAATTATGGTTACTTATTAAGACTCAAATGTGTTAGTAATTTAATTATATTCATGAACTGCTGAGCATCTTCTTTCTCCTTTTTCTTTCTTCACAAAAAAAAGCAAGTAAAGCAAAACCCAAGAACTGATGTGGAAGGAACTCTGATTCACTGCCCTGGCTTAATGAAACTTTTACACTAGACCAATTAAAAGAAGTAAATGGTTTTTATTTTATGCTGAACTTTACGGTTTAACAGTCAGTCTTTCAAATTTCCACCTTAATTAGCCCAGAGTATGAATTACAAATATTTTAAAAAATGCATACAGCCAGTTTTTGACATAGACAAAATCAGAGTAGCAATGGTATGGATATAGCAATGAATTAGAATTAGATGTTACCATCTAGCTGGTCAATGGTAGTATTAAAATAATTTCACTGCTCTACCATATGTGTGTACTCACACAACAGAAACTCATTTAACTCATTTATATTGTTTTATAAACATGTGTGCAGTAAATGAAATTTATAAAAATAATACTTTTGTGTAGTGTGATGGACTAAGTGGAAATTAGAGACAAATTCTCAAAATCATGATAAGACTGTTTGGGGTTGCTCTAAGCTGCCCTATCGGTGACAATATAAACTCTTGAAAATTCCTTGCAGGTGACTCTGAGGTCTGCACTGGATCAGCTTTATTGACTAACTCTGTCCTTTGAATGATACATTTGTATTACTCTTCTACTTAGTCTTAAGAGTAATTCCTGTGGTAACACGTCTGTGCTTATATTAGCATATCAATCATACAAAAGCCAGGAAAGCTGAGGAGTTTGCTTTTGAAGAAGACTGAAATAATTGTTAAAAATACTTGATGATTGGGTAAAAGTCTCTCAGGATATGCACCAAGAGAGTGAAGTATCTTTATCTTTTCAACACTTTGTTTCTTCTTCTGCAAGAGGCAGTGAAAAGTGTTGGCACTTACTAGGACAACCTTTGTGCAGCAATTTCCCACTCGGCCTTTCCAGACCCTTTCCTCCTGCTGGAAATGGTGTTTTACAGTATTTTACAGCTGTCCCAAAAGCCCCTTGGGACTCTTGGCAGTGAGGTGACCTAAATTTTCAATATGCATAGGGCATACAGTTTGATCCACAATGAGCTTGAACAATGTGTTTAATTCCCATGTTCATCCTCTTAAGTGATACAAAGAGTAGGAAGGCAAAAATCATGCTAAGCCTCTCAAAAATGAACAAAATTTTAGAATATTTTGTGGGGGATAATGGAGATGAGAGGCCTAATGAAATATGGTAAAAAGGTGTACTTCACAAAAGAGATTGGCAAACATTTGAACAATATTGTAGATGGACAAATGGATGTTATTTTTCAATTTGAAGGTCTAGTCATGATTTACTTTGAACATAACATGCTGCTATATATAAAACTAAATCTCAGGAACTAACATGTAATAAATGTGAATCCTTAAAAAGTCCCCAGTCCTTTAACTGCTGCTATAAAGAGTCAAGAGTCACGTTTTGCTACTGTGATTTTGTCTCAAATGTAATTTCCCCTGTTAACAATTGTGCAGCCTTATTAATATTGTTAATGAATTGATTTTATTGTTAAGACGCTCAATGCAACCTACAAACAACATCATGAATATTTAATCAGCCATGGATCTCAGTCAGCAGATCCAAATATCAGTCAGTCATATCAGATCAATTTTCATGGTTTCTTTGCATGCTATCAGTCAGTTGTTGAATTAAAGATACTTTGCCATTTCAAGAAATCACAGAGACTTTCTCTAGGAGGAAGAGTTCCCTGCTCCACTCTTTGACGCCCC
This sequence comes from Cyanistes caeruleus, assembly GCF_971803275.1. Taxonomy (NCBI): domain Eukaryota; kingdom Metazoa; phylum Chordata; class Aves; order Passeriformes; family Paridae; genus Cyanistes; species Cyanistes caeruleus. Next base: position 104,348,800 of record NC_141703.1, read on the forward strand.
TGACTTCCACATCTGCCTGTTCTTGTTTTGGTTGCTTTCAATCTACTTTCCCTCTCTGAAAAGAAAGGAGTTGAGAGCTCAGTTTTATAGATTTCCAGATTTCTCTGGCACAGTGTTGCCAGTCCAGCTACCCCTGTGATGTGGTTCCATGGAGCCTCCATTAGATGCTTGACTTGAGAATTGCTCCTTCAGATAGTTCAACAGTTCTGCTCAGGGCGAAGAAAATGAGTTCTGACATTCCCTCCATCAGCCTGCTACACATTTTTTATCTTGAAGTCCAGAATACATACATTATACACTGCAAGAGATGAGCTTTTTCACAGAATATGTTATCTGCTTGCAGCCTGATAGCAATGTTAATGACTCTGCTGATCCTTTGAATTCGGAGAACTGGAAAGCCAGGATCCCTTCAGATCCAGGCATTACAACACAGCCCTCCTGTTCTCTCAAGCACTCATTTTATGTCTCACAATTATGCCTACGTAGAGAGGAAAAAGCCCCCTGTTTCATACCACATTCTACAATTATGTAGTAGCAAGGAAATAGAAAAAAATCCCGGTATCTCACCCAATTTATAAGACATCATTGATAGCCAGGGTTCAATCAATTTGGATGAGATGTTCTTGCTCTCTCTGAACATTGCATAATGTCATGAAATTTTTAACAGAACAACAGAAAACAAAACTCTGTTCATAACAATGGAAGCATCTTTAAAATATTAAGAAGGAAAGGTACTTGCTGAGATGCATTCTTAAGTTCTCAGAGGTTTTAGCTTACATAATCTTTGGAAAATTAGTACATTAAACATGACAAAATGACACCTATAGTCAAACCCACTGAATGTGAAGTTTTTTCATAAAATAATGCAACAGGAACTTGTCATTGCACCATAATTTTATGATTGAACACCAGAGGTAATGGTGGTGAGACAACCCTTACATTGTTGACGTGATGTTGTTGGACATCTTTATTTTAAGCTGCTATTTTGAAGAAAGCAGAAACAGAATTTGATTAATTCCCCATACATATATATGTATATTTATATACAGTTTTTGTGAGTAGCAAACCACAGTGTTACAGGGCCTTGATGCTGTTTTTGTGAAAAGCCTTCCAAAGTCCATGTGCCTGTTGAGTTAATTCATCCTAGAAATTCTTGAATACCATTAATATTTTTAGTTTTTTATCCTAGAAATTCTTGAATATTGTCAATATTTTTCTTCTGTTCAGCTGAATCACTTAGAAAATTGAGCTGAAATGAACTTTTTCAGGAAACCAAATAGTTTCAAAGGTATGGTGAGGAATAATCAGAAGGTGTTTTCTCATGATGACAATATTGCTTGACTTGTGGTTTAGCAGAATTCTGTGAGCCCAGAAATGTGGCTTTGAATTTTAAATGAAGTTACTTAACCATTGGATGCATCACCACTTAAGTGTTGTAGACCAAAAAAAGTCACAATTCTCAAACATTAAATGCAACCAGTGAAATTTAAAAGGAAGGTATCTAAGATTTTGACAGAAGCAGTTTTGCTGACAAGTGCTCAATAGTTCTCTGCTAATAAATATGTAAATTCTATTGTATTTTTAGCTCATTTTACTGCTTAAATTTTTTTAAAGTATAGATTCAGTTGAGATACCCTTTTCTTAGACTTCACAAACTTAAGAATACATTCTGTTCTAAAAATAAAGTGCAGAAATTTCAATTTTCTAATAAAGGCTATTCTTTCATGATGATTTTTTTTTTCTTTTGTTTCTCTATCTCCTTAGAATTGAACAGGATATATTAAAAAAGAGAAACTCTTGACTGAAGGCATGTGCATGCCTTTCTCTGAGAAGGTCATTGAACATAATCAAGCCCCTGGATTTTTCTGAAAGCTGATCCATTGCAAATAGATAACAAAACTATATTAGTGACAATGCTCTCTGCAAGGTGACTGAGAAACTTGGCTCTAAATGAGGACAGACGTTTGCCCTGCAATCCTTCCAGTGTGTTCCACTGAATAAAGAGTCAAACAGGGAGACTTACAATTGGCTTTGCAACTTTGAAAAGCTCTGCTCTATTTAGGGGGGGAGAAAATGTCGTATATTTATGGAAAAATCTATGACTAAAGTTTATGGGTTTTTTTTTTTAGTGAAATGGAAATGACTGGGTTCCATTTACAATTTTCAACCAAGCCTTTTAAAAATGCTTTAAGGAAAGAGATATCCCTTCCTTCACATTATTCATTTATTAACACAACAAATATGTATCTAGGTAACTTTCTTTACCAGTTGACTGCTCTTCAGGTAAAGCCATTAGAATTAATTCAAAATAAAAAATCTGGTACTGATACTCTTTAATAATATCCAGATTGATATTATTAAATTACTATAACTAAAATCAGTCAAAATATTTAGTGTTGATGCAAATATAAAAATTGAACCAAGTATTTTAGTATTTAGTTTATTTCAGTAATATTGAACTAGCCTTTAAAACTAAAGCAGGAAAATATTTTGTCATGAACTAATAAGTTAATTTGGTGTTTTAGAAGTTTTTTATTACTCTTTAGTTAGAATGTCTTTAAAGTGTAATATTTCCTCAAAAGATGTTTTATAAATGTACAATACACATAATTTTGAGATTTGGGTGTTTAACTTCTTTTGGTGTTTGTGTTGTTTTTCACCTTGAATGTGGTTTTTGTATTTTTGTTTTTCTCTTTCAGACCAAAATTAGTGCAAAATAAGCAGAATGGACACTGGAGTCCATATAAGAAAGTGGCACTATTTTTCAAATAATTTCAGCAAAATCATAGGGTAAACAAATATTTTCACAAATTTTGCTGTAGTTCTAAGCAATATTTTGAGGTGTGTTTCTGAGTGTTTTCTCCAGGAAGACTGTAGAATTCTACTTTTCTTGCAAATACAAGGCTGTAATTTGTCTGACCTTTTTTCTGTTTTCCATCTGCATACATTAAATGAATGGCTCTCCATTTTGCAGCTGAGGGAAGCACAACTTTGGATGAAAAATGTTGCCATTAAAAAAGAGGGAACAAATTGCATAAATTATAAATGACCTGTAGAAACTGAAATGTGCTACCACATTACCCTGATTATACATGCATGGGGTTTTTGTCATTAATCCAACAAAATAGCATTGGCAACCTATGGAACTCGTGCAGATACAGATCTTTTGGTAAGGAAATAGAGCTCCAAATGGGTTTAAATTTATAACATTGCATTATGCTTTACAGAGAGGAAAAAGAAAAGGATGACTCAATTCCTGAGTTCATACTGTTAATTTTACACATCTGCACAGCTGTGTTTTGCTGTTTTCTAAAAGTTTGCCTTTTATTGAAATATTAAAAAGTAAAAAAATGCTTGTGTTGATCTCTGAGCTAGCACTTGAGATTGCACTCGATTATAAGGATTGCCACAGGAAAAGAAATCTGCTTATTGCAGCCTCGCTGTGTCAAAGAATTTGGCTAATCTGAAGCTTAGGTTTTCAATGCCTGCTTGCATGCTGAGGCATTTCACAATTTCAGATTTCTGAATATTTATGCAACAATAAATCTTATGAATAAATTAATCCATAGCTATTTCTAAGTGTGTTTCATTTTTGAGTGTTTTTAGGATTATTATGAGGACACAGAGAATACTAGATCAGGTCTCAGACTCGTCAGCCATACTGTCCTGCTTCTAGTGTTGCCCTATAAGGACAGGTAAAAAATACTTTTCCAGAATTTTCTCACAATCTCTATCAATCTTCAGAAAGTTAAAGAGCTGTATTCTTCTCCAAGAACATCTTCAGATATCTTTTTAAATTGTGTGAAATGCAATCATACTGGTTAGCTAGTCAGGGTACAGCTGAGCTCTCCAGTGTGTGAAGAACCCCAGCTCTGGCTTTCAACATTTTCTTGCTTGTTTTGGTTTTTTTGGTTTTTTTTCTAGTTTCATGTAATGGCCCTGATGCTTAAGTTGAAGGATGGACTCAACAGTTGCTGTCCTCCTCCTTGCCATTCGTGACTTGACTGCTATCAACTCTCTATCTCATGATCTAGTTCCCAGATTTAAGATTCACAGGGATATTTTTTACTCCTCACACTGTAGCTGATCGCCTTTTCTGTATTTTTTCTCTGCATGCATCCTCTTGAGGTGCAGAGAAAACAAAGGTTCCCTGCATCCAAGCTGTGCCTATGTACTGACTTGCCACAGAGGCAGCTCCTCTCTTGTCCTCTGTGCTTTGCTTACAAATCCCAACACCAGAAATTGCTTTCTTTCATCAAAAGCTGATCGAAAAAATTCCCAAACTCAGGCTCCTCCATGCTGAATACATTTCCCTGATGCCTGACTAAACTGGAGCATTCATCTGCAGTGATTATCCTCTGCCACATTAATGCTGACTCATCTGGAAACGTGGGAACAGCCTTTTATGTTTTGTAGGTAGCCCCTGACTGTACTGACACTGAATATAATTAAGTATCCATAACTAACTTTGTAATCTCACTTTTGCTCCATTTTCCAGGTAATTTCTGACAATTTTTGACAGCAGTTCAGTGGGCTTGTATGTACAGTTCAGAGAATGTTAATGAATGGTATTTTCAAAGAAAAGGCTTTTTTTTGTTTTTTCACATTATATTTTAACAGATGAAGCATCTCACATTCTGTAAGTGATAGGCACTTAGATTTTTTTTTATTTCTCAAAAATAAATTACTCCCTCACGATGCTTTTAACCAGTAGCATTCTTGACACAATTCTGACATATTTCTTTTGGCAATATCTCTCTGAATACTTGAAAGTTGGACAAAAAAAAAAAAGTCTTTAGTTTTTAAAATAGTGTTACCAGGACTATCAAGCTAGGATATTTTTCACACCACCCCCAAGCTCTTTATGTCAGAGCAGGATTCAAGAGTGACCTGAGATGACGTTTGTTCACTCATGTTCTTGAAGTGTTGAGTGTCTCACTGTGCTGAAGGGCTCTATCAGCTACTGCTGCTGGAGCTACCAGTCTAATAGATTGCTGGACCTTCCCCAGTTTTAGGATTTCTCAGCTGTTTTTAAGTTTCAGGAGAAATAGTTCTGTTTCTCATTAACAGGGCAGTAGCTGTGCAGCTCAAGCATAACTGGAAGATTACTGGAGAAACTGGAGCATTTTTCACAGTACTTAGGAGGACAAAATTATTGTGTTTATACTCTTAGAAAAGGCTTATGGTTTAAAGCCTTTGGCCTCTGATACAACTTCACCTACTCATGTTTACTCTACAACTTCAGTAGAACCAGTGCTGTGTTCTACTCTGACATGTCAGTAAATTGGCAGTGACCTCAGGGTAGGGGAGGAAATGCCAACCCCAGCTCTTTAAAATGCCTACACAACAAGGATTCTTGCTTTTCTTTCCACTCTCTTTTTCATGGTGGGAGAAGATTCAGGTATCAGATAAATCATAAAGCATGAAATCTGTGTTACTAATGAAAACTGAAGGATGTGCCATGTACTCCTGTGTTCATGAGCAGTTTTAATGTGTTCATAAAAAGTGAAATCAGCTTTGTTCAAGTGAACACACTTAATTTTTATTTTTTATATATGTGCAAGTGAGCTGTAATCCTCCCCCCACCCATCCCTGCATTTGAAAAAAAAACCTTTGGGAAAAAGAAAAACAAACAAAACCTTGTGGCTGGTAAATAGTGCCTGCTTTTAATTAATGGTATTAATCTTGGATGCCTTGAGTCCACGTGTCTCTTGGGAAATATAAAAGGAGAGCTAAAATACCACATTCATCGCATAAAAGAAATCCTGAAATAACTTTTGTAATTTTAAACTTAATGCTATGTCATTTTTCTTAAACTTGATTAAAGATAAGCATTTATAAAATAATGTAACATTTAAACTTCTAGCAGTTTCAAAGGTAATTGTAGATTTTAATGGTTTTTCTTAATTAAAGGAATGGTTAGTTGTGCCTGTTTTCAGTAAATTAATTAAACTTTGAGTCATTAAGCAAAAAGTTAATTTATTATTGAAGGATATAGGAAATGTATAAAATCTGTCATTTAAGATGTCTCTGACACTCCAATCGATCACTGATATTCTGGAATGACATGTTTGAAACTGTTCTCAGTAGCAGAAAATATTATAGAAAGGGCTTGGTGACTAACTAGGGGTGCTTAAAGCTTTTTGGTTTCAGTCATCATTTCTGATTTGAGAAACCAATAACTGGTTTTAGAAAAATGAATTATTTTCCACTTAATATGTTAGTGTAAAACTTTTTTAAAAAATAAAATCTAATGAAAATCTTGTTCTTGTGCCCTCATCACTGATTTGGGAGTGCTAAGATCCTTTTGCTATCAGGAAGAAACCATCAGAGCATTAGCACTACAGAAAGGCCAGGTTTTTGAACAACACAAATGAGTAACTTGATTTTATTTCCCTGCTAGATTTTGCCACAGATTTTAACATGTAGTTGCTCTGTTTCTCTTAGCATAATTTTGTATAAAATACCTTTCTCCAGACTTCTAAAACTGAGGTGTAGGGTTACTCTGGGAGGAATTCTTTACCCAGTGTCCTTCTCTTTTCAGGGAGAAGGGCAAGTGAATCTCACATACTTTGCACATTAATAAAAAGTAGAAGAGATAATTATCAGTGTTCTTGTACCAAAATTCCTATGGCATGGGTAAAAACTCCCTAGAATTATTAGAGGTGTTTGCTTGGGCTTTTTTTTTTTATGACTGGCAATTTGTTTCAGCAAACATGCAAATCTGCTTGCTGCAGAGAGTTAAATTTCCTTTCATATTTCCTGGAAATATTAAGTCTCTCCACTTTCTGACATAATGAGAAAAGGTGTTCTGTCCTCAGCTGCAGGAAAGCAGAGTGTGACAATGTGGCAGAACTAACCCCTGTCCCTGATATCAGTGTTGCAATGCCTGCAAAGATTCATGTGAAAGAACACATAAGCGTGTAAGAATGTGCACATGCACTGCTATCTTTAGTAATTTAATTTTTTTGGTATCTGTCTTAGAGCAGGGTGGTGTAACACTTCACATTGGCTTTGATCAGGATATGAAAGTTGTTATCAAAACTCCATAATCCAGTTTATTGCTGTATTTTCCCAAGAGTGGCTGTATGGGTTGAAATATCACTTTTAAGAAGTGAAAGTTAGGTTTGAAACAAAAATGGAGATTTCTATAACCATTGCTTTCTGTACTTTCTGCCTTCAAGAGAAATGCCTCAGGATAGTTATTAAAGAGGAAGTGCTAACATAAAAAGCAGCTTTCCAAACAGACCAGATTTTAAATTTCCTGCTAATCTGTTTCCTGTGGCAGCAAATCCTCATAAGGTTGGATGTCTACACGATCAGCTTCAATTTTAACCTCTGCATTTTTGTTAACACCCTGATTCTACAAGATGGGACTTTTTTCTGTTCCATGTCAGATATCTATATGAGTTTAAGATAATGATTAAATATTTCACAGTAAAAGAAATGGTTGCCTGAATACCCATCTTGTAAAATTTAATGATTTTTCCTTTTACAATATTACATTATTGGTTGTAGTAGATTAGGACAACTTTGATGAAAGAATTGCACATAATTAAATTTTCATGTGTGATTCAAAGTGAAAAAAGATTAGAAGGCTATTTAAGAGGTGCTGGAGCTGTCACTCCATATCAGTAAAGTCTGCAAGATGGAGCACAAAAGTACTGATTTAGTGCAACATGTCACATTATTATAGTGATAACCACAAGGAATATTCCATGCATGGGTGGGTACCTATGCATACGAATACTTGTGAAGATATTATAGAATCCCTATTTTATCTTAGAATTGATAGGGGAAATGGATCCAGAAGATGCATTCAAAAGTTATAATTTCATAATCTGCTTGTTCTAATAGCATACTAAGGAACATTTGCTTTACATTTCTTTTCTCCAGGCTCATTAATACTCTGTGTCATGGACATTTATGAAATATTCATAGGCTTTGTGAAATTTTACATTTTGGGGAGTTCTTGTCAATTTGTCATCTCGGAGATGAGGGGCAGGAGTCTGTGCAACTCTGTAAGTGCAGGGTCACACCTGTTAATTCCAGACTAGAACCGCCTGTATTTCAGCTCACAAGAGCAAATGTAGGCCCATACCATCACCACTGTTTTTTGAGTACATTCATTTTGTATTTCCCTTGCAGAGATAGGCTGATATTTATAGATGGAACATTGGTATGAACCCATCAAAAATGTCTTTGTTTTATTTTTTGGAAAAAAAGTATTGAAATCCAGTTTAAAAAAAAAAAAAAAAATCCTTTAAAATAGTTGCCTACTGTTTTTTTTTCAGTGAAAGATGGCGTTGGATCCAAGTGATAGGATGGAAGAAAACTTAAATATATTTTAGTAATGCCCCACGTATGTTGGAATAACCTACAGCCAAGAGGCTCCAGTGAGATTTGGCTGCCCCTCTCATGTCTGAGATCTGAGAAACGCCTTCTAACAGCTGTGAAGCAGCAAATGAAACACTGACCATGTTATTGTGTCATTTAATTTGTAATGATGCTGAATACTTCTGAAACAATGGACAAGTGTTGTGGCAAAATCTAATTGTGTCACTCCTTGTAATCTTAGGAAATAAGACAAATCGCAACATAATGAGAATATAAAAGGTTAATGTAGTTTTTGAAAACTAATGAAGAAGAGCATATTGTGCCATAAGATTCTTGTCTCACAGCCTGGCAGGGTTTGTGTTTTTTTTTTTTCTGTGTAGCTGCAGCCAATATATATGTCCAGCTTTAAATAATTTATGAGGCTTTCATTATATTTTGCTTCCATAGGATGAGTTAAACTTCATTTCAGAAACACATATCAAGTTATATAAAAAAATAAACATCTAAGCCAGCTTTCCAGTTGGTTTGGACCCAGGTGTTTCTCCAATATGTAAAATAAGTGGGTTCAAGGTCATGCTTTGGAATTTAATTTCCTTGGTCCCAAATTCAAGAGGAAGGAGTAATCTTGTTGTACCACTCAGCTCCAATGAAAAACATCTGAAATTTTTGTGGGTGACTTTAAGAGAGTGGAAACTGGACTTTGAAAAGCATCTGAGTCAGAGGAGTATAAACAAGAAAGGGAATCATTTGTCCATGTACCCAGCCCTGCTTAAAGGAAGGCTTTGCATTTTGCATGAAACAAAGTATTTGCCTGTATTGCACTTCTTGAAATGCAGGGCAAACAATTCTTCTAAATTAGAAACTATTCTTCTAAAATAGCCAGTGCTATTTCTTCTTATTTCCAGCTATTTATTTTTCTTTTTCTTCTTTTATTTTTTTGACATTTTTGCTAGAAAATCAGCAAAAGGCAATTCTGACTCAGTAACTCTAGTAGCAGGAGTAGAACTAAAATATGAAAAACTAAAAGTCATTGAAGTTAACACTGTAGGTTTGGGATTTATGGGATTTGCTGAAGTTTGCCTTTTACTTGTGCTCTAGAAATAAACAAAAGCTTGTTTTGATTCTGACCCTGAAATAACTCCCAAAAAGGGAAAAGCAGAGGAGCTTTTTAATATTAATAAAAACTTGCAGGTTCATTTAAATTATTTGGAAGTACTTTTGATACAGGGTTTCCTACTAATACATACCACTAGATATTGATGTTCCTGTAGGTCTGGGTTCAGTTACATTATCCCAGCTTCCTCCTCCCCATTCTTCACCCCAAATGGTGGAGGGGTTTTTTTTTCCATAACTCCTCTATATGAAGTCACCTCCATGAACATTCACAGTCACTCTTGTCACCACAGGAACCTTAAAATCATGGAATTTCCTCTTGTCTTGTTACCTGGGAGCAGAGACTGACCCCCCACCTCACTACAAGCTCCTGTTGGGACCCCTTGAGCATCCTTTTCTCTCTCCATCCTAGGAGTGGGTCTCCTCTCTGATCCACTCCAAGCATCTTCACTGTGTCTAGTTCATCATACTTAGAAAAATTCAGAGTAATAGAAAGCTGTTGTTTCTCTTTTATTGGTTCATAATCTGGCACTTAAATTTAGAAGGTTGTATTTTATATCATTTAGGTTGCCTTTGCTATTTTAAAATATAGCCTGTGCATTTGTGTATCAATAATTAGGACAAAAAGTGTACGTGTGTATATTTTCAGTTATATCTGTAATAAATTGCAAAAGTAAACAAAGCTTGAAAGCAAACTGGAAGTTGAACCAAATCTGATTCCAGATTTACTTTTTTTGAACAAAAAAAACCAAACCAAATGTTTTACCTGTCTAAAACCTAGAAAAGAAGTGTTCATTCTTCTGTTTCATCTCTTTTTCTTCAAGATGAACGGCTTCAATTCCTGTTTTTTTCCCATCAAATGAAAAGCTTTTACCGATTTTATTTATTTATATTTTTAATGGGACTGGTACCTTTTTCTCACTGATCTCCCCCCTCTGGTTGCAAAGCAAAGGGCAGCATGTGGAGCCTGGATTTACCCATTCTCTTGCTTAGTACAGAGAGCATATTTTGTGTTTCATGGGTCTGTGACCCCAGTGAAAGCAGGAATCACCCTGTAGGGCAGTTGTGGCCTTCCTTCTCTCTCTTACCAGTATTATTTAATTAAAAACTTTGAATGTTTGTCATAAATGTAGGTCTTTTCTTTCATCTAATGCCCATCATGGAGCGTGCTGGATGGATGTCCTCCCTCCATTGCAGCTACAGTAAACCTTCAATAGTAAGAGCAAAAATGAACAACTCTGTGCTAAAAGCTCCTGCAACTGAATATAGCATTGTAGTCATCTATCTTTCCAATTAATTTACACCTCTTGATGCATTAACTTGTGGTGCACCCAGCATGGCCATTGGTTCTGATGACTTTGGGCCATTGATGTCATGTCATTCCAACTTTATATTTGGTCTAACAGTTGTTCTTGTGGTCTTTGCTGTGGTTTTGTTTAAATAGTGAGACTGTTTCTTATTTTACTGCAATTTGAGCCTTTAACACAAGAATAGGGTGACAGTGATGCAGCAGCAATTTCTCCCAGTCCTTTGCCATGTTTCCCCACAATTGCATTTACACAGGAGAAAAATGTGAGGCGTTTTTACTGCTTTTGAAATGTCGGGGTACTATGGCAACTTGTCTGTGAATTCGGACAATTCCCCAATATGCATAAAATTGTAGGCATGTTTCTGGATCACTCTGGGGAAGTTTTATGATGTGATAAGGTATCTTTAACCTCATTCATTCACATTTATCGTGAAATTATATTTAGCTCATCCCTGTTTGTATCATAAAGGGTATGCCTATGTTGCATTGTCGTTGCTTTAAATCCAAAATAAATCAAAGATTCATTTTCTTTACCCACTCTAGAGCACTCCAGGTCACTTCTTACATGGATTCCTTCAGTGCATTATTGTTGCTATTACTGTTGCTGCATTGGCTCCCAGGCTGGTTTTTGTGTCCCTGCAGGCACAAAAATCTTCTCCAGACTTCTAGCCCTAATGTGTGTGAGGGAAAGAGCATCTCACTGGTGAGCAGAGCATGTGAGGTCTGTAAGCCCTGAGTAGAGAAAAATAAGGGTAATTTTCTGAGACCACAGCTAGTCTGCTTGGTGGAGGAAGGAAGCAGAGGGATGAGAAGGCAGTAGGCCAAGAGCAGCAGCAGGTGAAAGCCGGCTGGAGAGGGGTGATTGATTAGGAGCAAGCTGCCAAAGGGTGATGGCACAGGGCTGGTGGCTGGTGCTGCTGCAGCAGGAGGGGAAGCACGTGGCGAGCAGTGATGTGTGGTCAGGGCTGGCACTCTGCTGGGGAACGGGGTCTCTGCCGTGCCTGGGACCGAGGGGTGACACAGATTTCTCAGGAGAGGTGTGTGCAATTCCAAGGACATGGCAAGGGCAGGGATCACAGAGTGCTGCCAGCATCAGCTGTGCTCCCTCCTAAATTTGTGTGACACAGTACATTAGCAGGCAGCTGAGAAGTGGCAGCAGACATGTCACAGCAGACGCTGCTTCTAATCTCCTACAACCTGGGCCAGCTTCTCTCACTCAAACAGCTCAAGTTTTGGCTTTCAGAAATTGAGCGCTGATCTTGCTCCCAAAAAATTAATTTTGAAATTGAGGATGCAATATGTATGCTGCTGACCTGAACATATGTTACAACCTGATAGTAACAGAATCATCACTCAGCATCACTTCACAAATAAGTGTGCTGCTTAATCTTTTTTTGCCAAATCATGGCTTCTTTAGGACTGCCTTATCACTTGGAGGCATTGCCTCTTCCTCTGTTGCCATTAACTGTCCTGAACTATTACATTCCCAGAAAAAAAACAGCTATAGATTTGTGTAGGTGGGATGCTGAAGCTGGATATAGAGGAAATTTTAATGGCCCCAAGTCAAGTTTAAGTAAATTTGACACACCCCTCTCTGAGAGGTCTGCATGCAATGGAATTCCATTAGGACAGTAAAAGAATAAAATATCAATCATAACTGTTTCTCCTATGGATTGTAGTGCAAGAAACAGGGAGATTATTAATATAATTTTAACAGCAAATGCTCATCAGACACCTGGATATCAGTCACATAAGAGTGCAAGAAAGGTATAATTCGAGTAATTTGCACTACAGGAGTGGAGAATCATCTCATTCATGGCTTTGTGACTTTTTCTATGATATGTTAATGACATTTATAAAAGCTGTATGATGGCTGAACTTCCAAATTGGTTTCCGACGTAAAGGCTTTAAATTTTAAGGTAAAATAACATTGCTGCAGGATGGAATCATAGTCAGCAAAATCCACACAGCCAGATGCACAGGCACAGCATTTCATTAGCAGGACAGGAAAATTCCCTTTGTGTCATGGGGATAGGCCAGCAGCCAGAGGCAGAAGGCCTTTATAGCTGCTGCCTCAACATATCTATTGGGAAGATGGCTAAAACCTAATCTGAAGCTCAAGTCATTTATTTGGACCCTTTCCCCCGTGCAAGAGCACCAAATGTTTTGCACAGAACTGCCTGGCAGTGGGGTTTAAGTCATGTAGGTCTAATGGAATCTATTCTGGTTGGTTTTTTTTCATCAGAGCTCCACTGCAAATATATTGGGGAGCTAATATAACTTGTCACGGAGTGTGTCTAAGTTGCTAAGTTGCAGTCACAGCAGTGATGGCAGCATGTTTTAGAGCTATCCAAAATAAAGTTTAAATTAGCTAGCTCAGGTAGAAATAGTAACCTGTGGCAAGACAGTATTCAGGACAGAAAAATGTTTTTGGGCAGAAGCAAATGTATTTTTCTAATACAGTGATTATTATTTTGCTGAATATGGATTTATACCTAAATAAATTGGGACTGAGTTGTTGTTTGTTCCCCATGAACTTGCATGCAGCTTTGTACTCTGCCCAAGTATTTTCCTGGATGATTCATAATTTATAATGTGAGACACCATCCCAAGTTAAATTAAGTTGTATTATTGCAGCTTCAATTTAAAAAATATGTTAATTTTCAAGTGTGGATTTTTATGAGGGAAAAAAATCCAGGATTTTGGCTGATCTGTTAGTGACTTAAATCTCTCAAACCACTAAGCCTTGCATAATCTTAAGAGCAGTAGCTCTGCATTCAATTTGCTACTTCACAAGTCAGCATCTTCTCTGAGTATTTGAGGAGGAATTATTTTAATGTCAGCTAACATGGAATTGCTGCATGTGTAATCCCCAGTCAGTAAAACTCACACATTTGCACACACGTGCCCAGCACACGTTTAGTAGGACAGAGCACAATTCCTGTTAAGTTCACAAGATTTTTCAGCAGTATTCTAACAGGTTGTCATCAGCTTTGGATCATCCTATTCTCACAATATCTATTAGATTGCCTAGTGCACACCTTGTGATGCTCTATTAGTCAAAACATCTCTTTGCCCATATATTCAAATGAACTGTAGAGGTTATTAACTTGCCCTTGGCAAAAAGATTTAGCTTTCTAGGGCAAATGCTTTTATAAATTCTGTGTGTGACAGTTTTATTACATACTGTAAATAGAATACCCTGACAGATTTTTATGACAGCCATCACTAAGTCATTCAGACGTTATTACTTTTCATCCCTTCACATACCTTGAATATCTTAAATTTTTTTTTTTATTTTTTTATTTTTTTTTTTTTTAGTCTTTAACAGGCCTTGCTTTGGTCAAGACACTCCTTTTACTTCAATAGCAAATTTTATTTACTAACATAACTGTTCAAAATGTTTTGTATTAAGCCAAATATTTTATCTTGCAGAAAATCAAGGCTGTATTTTAATTTGGCTCAGACACAAATTAATTTGCACATTCTGCATTTATAGTTATAGACTCATTTAAGCTTGTACAGTCTCTGCTAGCAGTTAATATAATAGTTTCTGTGCTCAGCTGCATACCTATCCCTGGGTCTCACAATTTCTAGCTGAATGAATATTCTGCTGTTATTGACTTCATTTTACATTTTGTATCTCAAAACAACGTATGTGTTGTGAAAAGGAGAAGCAGATAATCCATGCTGGTGTGAAGACCTACTCAGACTTATCTAGTTACTGCATGTTTTGTCAACTCATTTCTCTAATCCGAAGGATGCTGTCAGAGAAGGAAAAAAGAGTTGTTGAAGAGATTTTGTTTAGACATGTAGTTTATTAGCGATGGAAATCTCACATGTGAGAGGCTTGGTGAACACCAATAATTGCAGCAGCTCCTGCTTCAGTTTTGCTTCCTGCTGAGAAGACAAACATAGCAGTAGGAGGAGTGAGACTGGCTGTGGTAAAGACACTGTAAAAGTGAAGAGTAATGACTGTCAGAACGATGTAAGGAGCACAGAAGACTGGGTTCCTAAAATTAATAATCCTTTTGGAATGTTGCCTCCAGTAGTAATGTAACAGACAGCAAAGCTCAGTTTCTGGAGAGCCCAGGGGGCTGAGCTGCCTGGGGAAGGACATCTTGCTGCTGGGGAAGGCAGCTGAGCCTCCCCTCCAGCCTTGGGACAAGCCTCTTGCCCTGGCAAACCCAGCCTCAGCTCTCCCTGGGGATGGCACATGAGGACAGACTGAAGGTGGGGCTCATACAGTCACTGGCTGGTCAAAAATGATAACGCTGATGGAGCTCCCACTTCCTGACATTGGTAGGGAAGGTGGTGGGGTGGGCTGGGAAAGCAGGAAGGATCTAAATCCCTTTTGGTTTTCTGCTGCTGCCTCATTGGCCGTGTCTTCTTAGAACATGCAGGTCTGATGAATCAGAAAAAAAAATTCCTTTTAACAGAGAACCTTGAATTGGCTATAATGAGTCCTTATTTGAAAATTCAGTGTATGGTCCTTAATGTTTCTGCAAGTGTACGAACTCAGATTTTTATAAAGGAAAGAATCAGGTGATTTGCAGCTTTAGAGCTGTATATTTTGCTGTCTAGGCAACTTGCAGTGGTTAGGTCACATTATGATAATTAGCCTATTTATAAGTTAGCTAACGGAGTTCTTTGTTTTAAGCACAATAAATTCTAAAATTAGTGAATAAAGCTAGAAGCCCGTTTTCAGATCCATTTAGATGAAAGGTGCTATATAATTTTAAAGCTATTATAAATGATTGAAAGATGTTTTCACAACTGCTGCTAGATTGCATGGGAATGTGGAATAGCATTTCAAAAGATTTCAAAATTAATGTGGCTGTGGGTGTGCCTGGAGAACTGCTGAACCTTCACTACAGCTTCCTTTTTGCCTGCTGCTGACTATGGCAGTGTTTCAGTAATCAGGTACTCATTTTTATGGTAACTTCCTTCACTTTCAGTCCTGAGTCTCCCAGCCCCTCTAAAAAGGCATAGCATTATTTATTTTTTCTAATGGATATCTATAACTATCTATTTATCTGTCTATCTATCTATATATATACACACACACATATGTTTCCACTCCCCCATTTAATAATGATTGATTCTAAATAATCTGTATGTTTAGGGGTGTGGGGATCCAGGTGTATCTTAATCTCCACTGAGTGCAAGGTCTCCAGATTAAAACTGTTGTAAAACTTGGAAACAAACCAGACTTCTACATTATTGCATGTTAGGATATACTAGTTATATTGTCATGGTAAAGTTGTGCTTTCCATTGCATTAAAAAAAGTGATTCTGGCTCCTTATTTATGTATGAACAGCAGGTTCTTCCGATAATGACGATATTTGATTTAAAAAAAAAATGCTAAGGATGCATTTGCTGCTGAATCTCTTAATTATATTGACCTAACATTTACTTTTAAATAAGCACTTTAAGAGATTTTTTTTCCATCTGTCAGACTTTTTTTTTTTTCAGTTGTTTTTGAAATGTTTTACTAGTGGAGAGAGATGCAGTTCTTTAATGTCTCCTCACAATTAAAGCTAATGGAAATATCACATTTGTGCTTAATGTAAAGTAGTAGCTTTAAATAATTAACTCTCCTTGGACGTTTTGTCGTTGATAGAAATGGGTCTCTTCTGCCTAAAATGTTGCTTCAAAGTTGCTATAAAAGGAAAATAAAAAGAAACTTTTGAAAGATGTTCTAAGACTAGGGAACAGATTTCAGCAAGAATTCTTCCTATAATAACCCAGGAGTCTCATTTGTCAAAGAAATCTTATTTTTTATAAAGGACTCTTGACAATAGTAGTTAGTGCTGAACTCTTAGATTTTTCAGAAACTATCTTGTAGTTAATCCTTCAGTTCTTGTTGGCTTTTCTTTCTGGAGTGTCTCTGCTTCTGCTGGGTCTCTCTGCATCATTCTTATGCTAAGCAAAGAATGGAAGAAGGAGGTCAAAGAATAACAACCGAGAAACTAAATTGATTATATAACCTTCACTTTGAAAACCAGTTAGCTGAAAGATTTCTTTATTTTTTTTAAGTTTCATTTCATTAACTCTTCTGCTGAGTATATTTTTATTTCCTTTACATTTTTAGCATTGTGAATACATAGGGGTGAACTCAATAGAATTGCTACATCGTTTAATGTAATAGGATGTGACATGATGCAACTTGATATAGTTCTGAAAATAGCAAGACACAATGCATTGCAGAAGGCATTTGAAAATTCTGAGCACTGCAGGTAGAAAATGGCCAATTTGAAATCTGGCACATGCATATCTTCGTTTTTACTCTCTAATTATGCCATAAACAAGCCTAATTCACTATAGCACTTTGAAGTAGTTGGCAATTATTCTTTTCAGACTAAAACATTACCTTAGGCAGCAAGAACTTCCCTTCTTCATACATCAACATGTTATTGTGCTAATGTGCTTATTATTGTACCATTTTGATTGAAAATGCTAATTATGATTGTTCTTGAACTTAATGTGATTTTTCTGGCTGAGAGTGGCCATTTAATAAATGGGAACGACTTTTCACTACAAGAGCTGTAAGTGCTTAAAAGGGGAACTGCTCTTCTTTTTCAAAGAATCCAAACATTACTCCTCTGGAACAAAGTCTTGCCTCATCATACTTTCAGTGACACTCTAGAAGGGTGTGATTATCCCCAAATAATCACACTGGTAGGGAATTAAAGGCAGTCTGTTCAAAGAATAATCAAGGAAATGGAGAACTTCATAAATACCAAGTCAAGGGATGAGGTTAAACTCTGTTGTTTTTTTTTTAATCTGTTAAATGAAATGTAAAAAACCTCTTGTAGTTTAATTTTAAAGTTATATATATGCAAGTTGGGATAACTTGTGCATAACTGCAACTTTTTATTCTGCTGAATAAAACTACTCACCATTAAAAAAAAAGAGAGCAGTTGATAATCCAACACACCTGGAAGCAAAACTAGTAAATGTCTGTGTAGAACCAGTGTAGACAAGTAATATTTTTGAAAAAGAAGGATTCAGCTGTATTAACTGATTTTTTTGCTATTCATAAAGCTGAGTTTGTGCTTATCCCATTGTTGAGAAGTTCACCATTGATGTTTGTATTAATTATTTCATTGTGGCAGATGAAATTACGGCATTTGACCTTTGTGAGGGCAGGAAGGGTCCTCTGGAGTTATGTTGTGCTCTTTAAAATCAGGGAGATACCTCCCTAATTAAACACACGGAAGTATCTTCCCAATCTCATTTAGCATTATTATTTCAGTGTCCCCCTTAACCCACAGTGTAATTAATTAGCATTAGGAGCCATATGCTCGTGTTGTGTGTTCAGTCCTCTGAACAATGCCTGTGCTTCTGTAGGGCTTCCCAGTGTTCTGGCCTATCCAGGGGGCTGGAGGGGGACATGCAGGGGATGCTGCTGGAGGGGTGCATCTTCCTGCCTGTGGAAATAACAACAGTGAGAAATGCAGTTACAGCCCTTTGTGGGTAAAAATGTCATCAGATTCTGCACCTCTGCTCCAGTCTGGTGAGATCCCACCCTGTAATGTTGTGTCCAGCTTTGGAGCCCTCAGCACAGGAAGGACATGGACCTTTTGGAGCCAGTCCAGAGAGGCCACCAAGATGATCAGGGGGATGGAGCAGCTGCTGTGAGGAAAGGCTGCTGGAACTGTTCAGCATTGAACAGAGAAGGCTTTGGGGTGATCTAATTGTGGCCTTTCAGTACCTAAAGGCACCCCACAGAAAAGATGGAGAGAGACTACTTGGAAGGGGCTGGACTGACAGGACAAGTGGGAATGGCTTCAAACTGAGAGTATGCTTAGGTTGGATATCAAGGAGAAGTTCTTCCCTGTGAGTCTGGTGAGGCACTGGCACAGATTATTCAGACAAGTTGGGGATGCCCCAGCCCTGGAAGTGTTCAAGGCCAGGCTGGATGGGGCCCTGAGCAAGCAGCTTTAGTAGAAGGATGTCCCTGACCAAGGCAGGGGGTTCCAACAAGATGATCTTGAAAGTCCCTTCCAATCTAGGCCATTCTATGTTTAGCTGGGTAGAGAAAGAATAAGCAGAAGAAAATTGCTGCAAACTTTTTATGGTGGGCAAGGCTGACCAGTGTTGATCTTCCATGGGAAAGGCAATGATGAGCAAGAAATTTTTGGTCAGAAAACACTGTGTAAGACTAATGGTAGTTTGGGGACAGAAGGAATGAGTATAGAGAAGAAGAAAAATATGCTGTTTAGCTAAGAATTATACAGAAGCCCCATGTTCACAAAGACAATGAGAAATTCAGGCTGCTGGAGATCTGAGTAGTGCCCCAGCAGGGTCCTCCTCTCAGCATTGATTAGAAAAGGAGATTTGGGCTGCCAGCGTCCTAATTTAGACCTCTCATGGAAATGTTGAAATCTGCCAGGGGTTTGGGTGGAGTCTTGCTATTTCTGGTTTCATTCCATCTTTGTGCAATACAGCACCAGTCTGGGTTACTAAACTGTGATTACTGTCGTAAGTATAAATAAAAATAATGGTTCCTGCTGTCATTTAAGATATATTGCAAACAATCTAAGGGCTTCAGTTTTCTCCTTGATAGGAAAATGTGCACCATAAAGTAATACCATGCATAGGAATAAAAATGAAAGTATATTAAAAAAAATAAATTAAACCACGTTAAAAAAATTATGCTGTACCTCAGCAAGTTTTCGATAACTGCGGAAGCAAGATATCTAGGACACTTGTGGGATATTTTAGCTCTCCTCTATTACATATTTTCAGTTTAATACTGGTTATCAGTGCTTAATAAGTGCACTGCCATTAGGTCTTGGGTGTGTTAATTATTTACTGCATTTATTGCTGCTGGTATTTTCTAGATTTTGCTAGATTTGATTGTGAGTGAGGACCTCCTGCGACAGATGGTGTGGCTATATCAGCTAGTGATACCCAACTCCAGAGGAATTAAGGATTTCCAGGTCTCACGTGGTGAAAACTCTTTGCTTTTGACTTGTTCAAATTCCCTGCTTGTGCTTTTTGCCTGGGATTCCTGCCACAAGCCAGTGGTGAGATTAGGAGCCAGACCTCGCCCTCGGCAGCTCCTCTGGTGGCCCCTGTGCTGTCACATTGGGTTGTTGTGTTGAGCTCAGCCCTAGTGGGCTGGAGGGCAAGGAAGGGATGGAGAGGCACAGATGTCACCTTCATGGTGTCACAGCATCCCCCTGAACCTTTGCAGAGCACAAACCCACTTTCTTCTGTTTTTAATACACGAGTTTGGCATCAAGCCCTGGCATTCTTGGGGGCTTTTAAGGAATAGTCACTTAAGTATGCATTTGTTTACAGACCTATAGTGAAGGCAAATATCCTGTGTGTCACTATATCTAAGTGCATTTTGTTGCATTTTAGAGTATTTCAAAGGATTTTACTCTACAGGAATTCAATTTGTCTCCTCCCAGAAAAGAAAGAAAATAAAATAAAGGTAAAAAGTCTAGGCAAAGATACATAGGAGTACACTCTGTGTGCAATTTTGCTACTATTTATAGAAAAAGTAAATTTGATCTTTGATACATGGAAATTTTAATTAATTTTTTTATACTACAAATATTCTTTGATATCCCCTCCAAAAATCTTTATATATAAATATATATATGATTCTACAATAAATACACAGTGTAATATTTGTTCTAATAAGGATATAAAGATGTTTTAAAATTCTTTTAAATGTAAAAGAACCCCTCTTGATTGGTTAGAACAGTTGGCATATGACAATAGTTCATCTGATTTATCATATATATGTCTTCTCCAAAATACATTTTGTGGTATTTTAGTGGGGGACTATTATTTAAAGGTCTCCAGGGAGATGAAAGAGTCCAAGCACAGTGTTGTGATTTCCCTCTTTGGTTTTCTAGGGGCACATCAGCAGTCATGTTCCCTTCTACCTGGCTATTTTGGAAAAGGTGACGGAATACACAGATTTATTAGGGAGAGGAGACATAGGGAAACCCACAGGTGCATAGTAATAGTGCAGGGGATTACTCTGCCATCCTCATCATTTCCTTCTGACTGTAAAGTGCCATCACATCCAATCTAAGACAATAAAATGGAATTGTATACATGAGCATCTGGTTGCCAAAGTTAAGATCATGGATGAAATACAAGTGTAGTAATGACAATATGGTTGTCTACAGAGCCCCATCAAACCTGGCCTTGCCAGGGGTGTGACATCCACAGTTTCTCTGCACAGCCTGTGCCAGGGCCTCACCACCCTCACAGGAAAGAATTTTTTCCTATTTTTTTTTTTAGTGGTAAACCTGGCTCCTTTTGTATTAATATCAAATATTTGAATTTATACTAAAGCAAGCCCTAAAATGGAAAAATTAACTACTCTTAACTATCACTAAAATCAATATTTTTGTGTCAATTTCTTGGAAAGAGTTGAACCTGCACTAGCTACATTCTTTTTCATGTGGCTGTCATTTCAAACAAGAGCATCTACTCACAATTAACCACAAGTGCTGTGAGGGATAATTCTAAAAGTCCCTTTTTGCCTTAAAATCTATTCATTGGAATAATCAGCACATGGGCCCTTATAAGCCTTTAGGATTGCTGCAGCAATTTGCATACTTAAAAAATGCTGATAATATGTACTGTAGTGTGGAGATACCAAAGACTTAGATTAACCATTTTAAAAGGTTTTGCATTGTTTGAGCACTGCAATCTGCTGTAAGTATTCCTGAAATTAGGGCACTCTGCTGTGTAGGATAAGGTGGAAACATCATTTTATCTCAGGCTCTGGGCTGAACTAAAGCACGTATCCTAAAACAGGTCACCTCCAGCAGTGAATATAAACTAACTCCTAACTTGTTCATTATGGAGCTGACAGTCTGATTTGCGTTTGTCATGCACTTGTTAATCTGTGTCCTTAAATGAAAGCCGTGTATGGCTTTGGGTAAAATGTTTTGCAGCTAATGGCTGGGATTGATTTCTAAAAGTCCTCCTCTAAATCACGTTCAGCTACAAACTGCCCGAGTCTTTAGCTCGGTTTTCATCTGGGCTGCTTGTCTGTAAACTGCCCATTCTTCTCTCATGTTGTGAGAATGAAACCTGAAGGGGCTTAAAGTTGTGCAGGTGATAAAAAGCTATATAAATATGTAGCTAGATTAACATATGGAGGAAGATGACATCTGCTCTGACAGTAATAGGAGTTAAGAGCCAGAATCTGACAAGGTTTTTTTGCTTATTAAAGTATTTCTACCATTAGCTTACTGCAAGCTTACAGGAAACATCTGCTTACAGTTTACATTTTTATTCAGCTTACATAGTTCTCTGTTTTCTGAAGCAGCCACATGGTAGTGTTATTTTATTTACATATAGGTTAAGCAGACTTTGCATCTGGAAGTCTTATAGGTACAGCATTAGACTTTGTTCATCATTATCTCATTATCATTATTGTATGCAGTCTGCCTTAAAATAAGAGTGGGTTTGTCTTGTTTGGTGGGGGTTTTCTCCCCTCAATGGAAAGTGGTATCATTATTTTGAAAATTTAGCCATGCCATTTTATGGTGCTGTCCATACTCTGATACACAATAATAATCTCTTCTAAAGAATTATTGCTAATGCTGACAAATTAGCAGAATGCCATATTATAACTATAAATTCTGCTTGGCAGGGGGTATTGATCCAAGGTTTCTGCTTATTTTACTTGTACTTACTTCAGAAAGAAGCTGCCTAGGGATTTACCTAGGATTGCCTAACTGTTGCCTCATATTTGAACATAAAATTGCTCTTCTTCATGCAAAACAGGAGTTTCGAGGGGTTTTTTTATGCCTCATGAGGAGCACTGGAACAGTGACTGAAATCTCCTCTACAGTGTGATGCCATCTACAGTGGTCTGACAGCTGAAGTAGGTACTTGACAGGTCCCACCCATGGGTTTGTGAGGAGCTGTGGTGAGCCATGGCCCTGACAGCTGGGCAAGGGAGCACATTGGTGTCCTCAGTGGAAGACCAACCATCTGGACTTCAGATTCAGTGGGGAACCTTCACTGGGGGAGTTAAAAAGGATGCTAAAAGCACTGCATCAAGAAACTGTGGAGTTGTGATTTATTCATGAGCAGCCCATGGATCTGGAAGTCCAGTCATCTGTAGCAGTTCATTTTCTGAACTGTATTAATCATAAACTTAATTTTGGCTTGTAATTTGCTGATCTGATTTGCTCTAGATTACTAGGGTTTGAAGGCCAAGTCAGATGCCATTTGAAAGCAGTTTCCCTTGATTTGCAATTGGATTTCTAAACTGACCTACAACCTTGCTAACATAATGTTGATGAACCACACATAGCTGGCATAGAAAAAAAATGCAAAAATAGAAATTTTTACAGTTTTCCTAGAGTAAGGTTCTTATCTTTAATTCTTTTTGACATTTAACTTTGACGAATCTTGCATATGTATACCTATGGGGGAAATTATATCTCTTAATTTATAAATATCTCTAATCATGTATCATCTCTCATTTCAGAAACAGATAGAATATCAGAGGAATAACTAGGCAACTGAACCAATGCAATACTGAGAAATGTTACCTGTGTTTTTTTAGTCCTGTGCCAGCTGTTTGAGGTACATGGCACTGGGTGTCTCATTTGATGTCATTTATGGTGAAGAAAGGTATTTTAGTGAAGAAACACATTTTTTAAAATAAAAAAAAATTAAGTACTCTGTCTACTTGATATAAATGCATTTAATAAATAGTTGCTTTGAAAAGATAAAAATAAATGTCCCTCATGGATAGCACAGGATCAATTATGAAATCAAAGAATTCGTCGATGAGCTATAAAAGGAACAGAGGTTATTGAGGAATATCTGTTAGAATTCAGACTTACTGCACGTAATCACAATGTATATGCAAATTCTACAAGTATATAAGGAATGATGGCAAATCTAGTAATTGCTTCCTATCATTCTTAAACTCTATTTTTGTGCTTTTTAAAATTACTTAAAGTTGCAGAAGATGTATTTAAAAAACCCCACCCTCTGCCAGCTGCACAAAGAGGTCAGAAATAGTATATAATTATTGCTGAGCTAATTGCTGGGTGCTAACATACATATAGACATACAGTATTCAACTCAGACATTATCACAATAGTGGACAATTAGGGCAAATTCAGTGACAGATAAAATGCAAATAGAATTTTTAAACATAGTACTCTACCAGATTTTTAATTTTTTAATAATCTTAGAATAATTGTCGCTTCTATCTTTAGTCTTACAAATGCAATCTAAAATGGTGGCTACATCAGAATAAGGGCTGCAAATTTTTCTTGGAAGACTATGCTTAAACTCAAAACTACTTATTGTAAAAATAGTTTTTAGACATAGACAATGTGTTTTCTTCTAATGTTAGTATTTCTTTCAAACAGAGGTGAGGATTAGAAAGACACTGTTTTTCAGAGAATGTTCTGCTGTTTAATTCCTGACTTCAAACTGTCTTTCTTGATTTACCAATTTTGGTAAAAATATGGAATCCTTTGAAATATGTCTTTTCATATTTTGTACAAATAGATTAATTTCAGAATTACTTATTTTTATGTTGAAATATCTTAAGCTGTAGGAGGGATAGATGAGAAGATAACATAATTAGAAGAAATCTATGGCAACAGTCTGTGCACTTCACGAAGCTTAAGGATATGATGTCCCTTTTCAAACTTTAAAAATGTGCTGTTGCAACACAGCAACGGCATGAAAGACGAATAGTCTCACTACCCCTTTTATTTATGAATATTATTTTAAAAAAAATCAGAACAATGGAAAAATAATTCTTCTGCGCATATTTAGATATGGGTTTCTCATGGTCTTGTGTCCAAAAGAAGCAAGAAAAGTGGAGTCTCATCTTCATTTTTCTCTCTCACCTTTTGGTGCAGGGGATTCAAGGCCCAGTTACACTTAAGCTCGAAAGGAATTGCTGCTCTACAGATATATTCCATTTGGGGATTAATTACACATATTGGAGTTTCCTTAGAGCTTTAAAAGTCAAAGAACTCAGAAGCAGCTAAAGTCACTTAAAAACTATTTACATGGTGTGTGTATATTAAGGAGCAAGAAATACTTTTAATTTTCTTTGTAGAGAAGAAGCAGAAAAATCAGAAAAAATAAAAATTGACACTGTTTTTAAAAGCTCAAGATAGGTAAGGACAGATTTTGCTTGCTCAGGAAGCATATCTGTACATTCATTTTAAGAACAAGAATCTTTAAGGAACCTATTTAAGGAGCCCTTTGATGGCATCCAAAGACCGCAGCTCCTTCCCAACGCCTGATTTCCCCTTGTTTTGCAAATCGCAAGCAATACGTCTTCAAAGGCTTCTACAAACTTCTGTTTGTTTCTTCAAAGTTTATGATTTATTTTTCACTCAATACAGTGGATGTGATTTATTGCCTGTTTCACAGAGGGAATGAGACTTAAATTGCTAAAGGCAGATGTGGGCAAAGCTGGGAGTAAGCGTGTGACGATTGATTTCAGGGATAAAAGGAAGTTTTATGGAGGCTGTATCTGATAAGGCTAACTCCACTTGGACAAGAAAAACCTCTTCTTTTCAGTATGAGCTCAGAAGGAGGGGCTCTGAACTGTACAATTAGCAGTGAAGCACTGTGAGTTTTAAGCTGAAGGTTGTAAGATTGATTTAAATTCCATGGAAGTGAGTGAAAGCCACTTGCTTTCACAGATTTCATGTGGTTTTCAAGGCTGTCAGCCAGGACAATGATTTGGGGCTCTTAGTAAAAGGGGGAAGGAGAGGTGGATGAAAGAGAATAAATAGGTGAAAATTTCCCAGCCTCTCAGAGGAAGAGCAGGGCTTGCCTCAGCCTAAATCTGATATCAGATCAACTGCCTGTAGATTGCCCTTATTAAATGTCCATACAGGTCAGACCTGATGATTTTGAAACTCTGAAAGAATCACAACTCAGCATTTGTGACTTTTCACCACTCTTCACAATACAGTTTAAAAGGGAGAAGTGCATTGGCACAGTATTGCAGTGTCCAGCACCGAGTTAGAGAATCCTTTGCATCCCATTGCACGAAGGAGAGCTCGTACAGATGTCAGAATTCAGCATAAAATGGCCCCAGTTCACCTTGACATGTGTGTGGTGAAAGGTCTGCTCGAGTCAGCAGCCTGTGTTTGCCTGGGCTTCTTCTGGGTTTAGCCTTGGCTAAACCAAACTCCTACTCAGGAGTAGGCTCATAGTGAAAACATGCTTCTCGGGTACAAGAATGATGCTTTTAGCCATTAAGACCCTGAATTCCTCGCCTGAAGGTAGTTTTCTCCTGTTAGGTGTATCTGTAGTGAGCTGTTGGAAGCCAGAGGAGCTGGTCCTGCACTGGGCAGGATTTCCCATGCTGAGGGGAAAAGCAGAATTTTTAGCTGTTAAACATATAGACAATGACCTTATTAAAATCGATGTACCAGGAAAAGCTACTGAAGTGCACTGCCTTATTCATTCAATTGAGGTGCCTTAATGAAATATGTATATGTATGCAAATTCCCAGTTGTTTCACTTGACCCTGAGCAAGGTGTGGGGAGCAGAGATTTGATACACACTGTGGTCTGTGTGTGCAAATGCATGCACACTTGTTTGAACACCTGGGCCTTGGAGGAGAACTTGTTCTGCCTCCTTGGGTGGTGGTCTGCTGCTGTGCTGGCTTGTCTTGGGAAGCTGCTCTGCCTTACAGTGCCATGATAAATTACAGCCCTTGCTGATTATCTGCTGTCATCTGGCCCCTGGTCACCGAAGTGAAACCAATGAAAGATCACATTTCTTCCTACTGTGCTGCTATAACACATCCCTGCGATGCTGTAGGCAAAACCTTATTATAAATTGTTTTATTCAGTCATGCTTATAATGCCACCTCTACTGAGCCTGCAGCACAGGACATCCAGGTAGAGGGGAATAACCCAACTCAAATTTTGCTCCACAAATTCGACCCTCTAATAGCAACAAAAGTTCTTTGCCTCTTAGTTGGATTTTTTATATATATATATATATTTTTTTTAATCATGCTCTGGTTTTGTACAACTTGTCTGAAAGCCACTTTCAGTCAAAGGTTTATGTAGTTGTTTAGTAAAGCTAATTGTTTGAAGGGAAATTCATTCTTATGTGCTGAATGAGAGTGGAAGGCAGTTAACTATAATGATAAAAGCCATCCTAGGAAGAGATTATGCTTTTATTACAAAACCATGCTTGGAGTATGGCCTCAGACCAACGTGGGATACTCTGACAATGGTTTGGCAGGGTGGGGTTGGGGATAAGCTTATCTCAGAAGAGGACTTACATATAAATTTTTCTCAATTCATGAATAATAAGTTGTATTTGCTAACATCAGACTGAACAGACAGAGGCTAGGATTACAGCCTTGCTAAGTTTTTTTTGCCACGTGGATCAGCACTGTTAATAAAGATTTCTGTATGCCAGATGATGCCCTCATTTATACCTGACTCCAGTGTGTGTGCACCCTCTGGCCTTGGTTATAGGCCACTGGGGTCAGCCCTGGCATTGAAATGTAATTATCAAGCAGTACCTGATGCACGAGCTACATTCCAGAGCAGACCAGTTTGTTTCTCTAGTGTGAGCTCTGTAGTACCAATAGAAGTAAAAAACCAATAAAAGCAGTGAATGAATGGCTGAATTCAGGATTGTCTGTGGTGGTTGTGGCAGGTGAGGCGTCTTGCAGTAGCTGCATCTACGTTCCATCTGTGAGCATTTGACCTTGTCCTGCTGCTTGGTGCATGAGCTCCTTGCCTGATGGGCTGTCTCCCAAAAAGCACAAATAGGTAACCTGGACTGTCAGGCATTTTGGGATTGTCTCCTGCTGTAACACAGCTGGACAGATATAGCCTATAATTACTGACGTGCAAATATCTTATAACACCATAAACATGATAAAATAGGGGGTTTGGTCTTATTTTACTGAATAAAGGTATGTTTCTTAGTATCTGCACCTGCAATAAAAATGGGAAAAGAAAGAATGAATGTAGAACTTGAACATAGCCTTAATCAGCAACTGGTTTTGTACTACTGTAAACAGAAGTAGTTTGAATACATAAATTGCAATTGTGCAATTATTTTAAATGCAACAGCAGATAACTGCTTAGCAGGCATCTGTACAGTGTTTATCTCAGTATTTCAGACAAATGCTGATTATACAATATTTGCTGCCTCTCAAAAACACAAATCCTTAGAGAAATTCTCTAGTTTTCCTTTATATCCAGAAAATGTAGCAGATAATAACTATATTTTAATAAGCACTAGAAAAAAAAAAATACTCTCTTTTTTTAAACCTCTCAAAAGTGCCAGACATTTGCACTGTGATTTTTGGGATTGTCCTGTGTAGAACTAGGAGCTGGACTTGAATGATCCTTATGGGTCTCTTCCAAATCAGGACATTCTAGGATTCTACTATGGAAGCAGGTGTGTCACAGTTGCTATATTTTGCCATGTACATATTTATTCTTAACTTGAATGTGGTGAGCAAACAACCCAGCCAAAACTGCCAAACCTTCCTTCTTCTTTTGCAAATAGATTGCAAGTCTGGGACTCCACAAAAAAATAATTCCAATGTTTAAAGCTTCAGGTTTATGAGCAGTGTGGCATCTTGGCATGGCTTTCACACTGACACATTGTACTCTTGTCTGGTAATGATTGGTATTTTTGATTTTTTATATGGAATCTCAGCTGACTAATGAGTTTCTTCACTTGAGCACTGCAGAAGTCAGAGGCAGAGCTGTGGAGTCACTGCTACACATTTTGTCTTGAATGTGTCCTCAGGGGAACTTGGATACACCATAAAAGGAAAACAAGCTAATATCTTTCATAAACTGCAATTAGTCAGAGTTTCATTGTTTCAAGTCACCTGAAATATGACACCTTCACAGCACTGGAGGCATCCTCAGCTTAAAACCAACTGGATCAATGTATGTTCAGAGGAATCTGATATATCTTTTGTTGCTGGCAATATTTCCTGTTGCATCTTTTTCCTCTTTTCTTTCTGATCTAAAATGTCAGTTCCCATATAAATCCATTTTCCAACAGAACTCGTCTTCTTCCCACATCTTTATTATATGGAGATACAAATATTTTATTACTCAGCTTGTCTTCTCCATGTTTAATATCTGTTGATTGCATCCAGAGAGGTTTGATTGACTGGTGTTAGTCAATTCTTCCTAATGGGGTTACTGGGTATTGCAGAGCCAAAGCACTTCAAAAATTCACTGGAATCCAGAGGAGAGGACCAGACTAGTACTTAGTGTCTTCAAAGCTGTGCATAGTGAAATTTAAAGAGAATATGTCTTAAATACTTCCAAATAAGTCAATAAACTGGAAGACGCACAAAATATTTGAAGCTCTCAGATATAAAGACCTATTTTATAAATGAAATGTGAGCTGGACATACAGTTTCCCAGGAATAATAACCTGAATTTATTTATTGACAAATCAGAGCCTTTAAGTGTCATGGAAGGTGGGTTATGACTACTTTATATAGGAACTGGTACTTCCAGCTTCTCAGCTTTGTTCTCTCTTGATCACGGCTGTTAGAAATGTTAGGCCTGCCAAAAAAAGTTTTAAAAAAATTGGTATGATAGTTGAAAGTATTTTATTAAATATTTTCAAAGTATAACTATTGCTTTAATAGTTTACAGTTTATGAAAATAAATCTTGGCATCTTTTCTAGCTGCAAGTTACTTTGCCCTCAATTAATCTTTTTTTCCCCCCTCCTGTTGGACAGGTATCATGTGCCAATAATTTCATAGTTGCATTTTGGATAAATACTCCATTTCCTGGTAGTAAATAAAGCAAACTAGAATACAATAAGATAACATATGGTAGGGTTTTTCAGTACTAGAAAAGAGGTAAATTAGACCAGAATTGTTTGCTTTTTCCATTTCCCCTTTGTCAAAACCAGAAATGTATTTTCATTCTGTAGCACAAAACACAGAAAATTGTCTCATTAGTGGTCTTACCTCCTGTTGTGATTTATGACTTCATATGGTATTTTTCTTATCAAAGCAGCTCCTTGGGAAACAGCATGTGTATGTTGTTTAACAATTTGTGTTATTTTAAAATAAATAATATTTCTTACATATTATTAAATTTTATATATATTAGTATATTGCAGTTAAATTGTAGGTAAAGTTTTTTAAGCATAAGCAGCATTTTTGATAGGTCATGTTTAACAATTAGATTTCAAAGTAGCAGTATAGCATTTTGTCAGTGTTGAAAGAATTTAAAATTGTCGTGTTGGATATGGTGGATAAGATTTTCTAAGTTAATAATTTTATTAAAAATATTGATAAAGGTAAAAGTTGGCTTTTTCCCATTGTTTAGCAAGAATTTAAGCAGTTTTTGGTTGCCTGCAAGCTGTCAAACAAATTTATACTTTTTGAACTGAAACTCTGCACTGAAATAGTGACTGAAATAAGTGGTAAATTCAAAGTGCATTATTATAACTCCTTGTATATTAAATATAAATCTCCTATAAATCCTGATTGATGAGTACAGAATATTATGAAATAAATTTAATGTTCTTCTGCATTGTACATAATGTAATTTGCAGAGTATCAGAAAGGCCTTAGACCTCTAAGCATAAACAGAAATAACCCTCAGTACAGAAGTGTGAATCTTGGACTTATTTTCTTTGTTTTATTGATGTGTTTCTTCTACTGCACTAAAGCAGTTATTATAGTGTATTGCTATACATTGATCCTTCACTTTATTACCAGAAAAAAGCAAAATGAACCTAGTATTTGTGGACTGGCATGCAGTGATAGTCAGAACATCTTATTTGGTTATATTGGTGAAGGGGGAATAGCAATGGTTTTTCACAGTACCTGCAATGGAAGTGCAGACTGTGCTCTGTGCAAGCACTGGTGTCTTAATCCCTGGAAATCATGTGAATTGGAAGGAATTTCAAATATGTTTTTGATTTAAGAAGGCTCTGTATTTATTTGGCATGGTACTATGTTACAAGTATCATAAAATGTTGCTTCCATTGGTGTCCGTGGCTAACAGAAATCCCCAGGAGGTTTCCACAGATATTTAGAATGCCCTAAGCTGAAAGTATTTAAAATCAAAACAATTTTCATGCCTAAAAAGAACTGAATTAATTATGGCCCACAGCAACTTGGGTCTCTGTACATAGTGAGGGAGACAGCAGAAAAATATTCTTCATGCCTTCAATGAAGGATGTAATATTTCCATCTTGTAGTGTTTGGTGTTGATTATATTCATTTTGCAAAGTTCATTTAGTCATGGGCATTTTCATGCTGCCAGATGCTGGCTGTTTTGGATCTTTGGGATGATGGAGAAGGAAAGAGGTAGGAAAAAATGAAATATTGGTAACTTCTTAGGGGGAGAGGATGGACATTTCAGCTTCTGTCACGATTCCTTCTCATCTTAGTCGTGACTGTCTAAACAGTCATTTCTATCTATTTCTGAAAGATCTGATATTTTTTATTTTGTTAGTCCAGTGTTCTGAAATTGGAAGAGTGAAAGCTGCTAATCTTTCCTTCTTGGAGCTTCTTCAAGTGTTAAGACAATTCTATAATTATGAAGTACTAGGGTTTACAATGAAAAATGCCTGTGCTATTGCATGCTGTTCTTCCTTGAGGTTACTGAAGGATCTTGAGGAAGTCCATAACCTTCCCTGTAGTGAAATGGAACCTGGATGGCAAATAAAAGGGCCCAAGAATATGTCAGTAAGCAAGCAACTGAGCCTATGCCCCCTATAGCCTGAAAGCAGCAGAGCTCTCCAAAATATAACTCTTACAAGACCACTTTGCTCAGGGCTCTGATATTCAGGCTTCTGTGAAATTGCTGTTGCTGTTTATTCAAGCCTGAGGGTTTTAACCAAGTGCTTATACCAGCAGCCTTTTGTGCCTGATACAGATTAGTCAAAAGGAGAATATGGAAAGGAAGAGTGACCAGGTAGTTGGTTATACCAGCTACAGATTGAAATAACTTTGACATATTTTTTCCTGGGTGTCTCATGAGTGGTTTCTTATTTAGGTTGCTGGTGTATACTGCCTCAGAGTAAACATCCTACAATTCTGTTAATTAAAAAGAACCTCTGTATTCATTAATGTTGTAGGCATTTATAAACATAACTCCAGCTTAATCGTAGCTGCTGCCCTTTGGCTTCATGAGCAGAATGAAGGAGAGAATATACAACTGCCAATTCATCTTGAATACTGCAGGCTTTTCTCTTGACTTGATCTCATAAACACTAAATTAGAACTGGATATACTTAAGGTGAAGGCACCAAGGATAATTGTGAGTCTGGGAATCTTTGGTCTGAGAAATTTTTTACTGGAGTAAGTTGTATGAAGGGTATTTGGAAAATCATAATATGAGGAAAGATGAAGGATTTTTATTTTTTTTTTTTATGAGGAAAACCCTAAATTATCTCAATAAATTTATCAAATATGCTTTTCAAAGAAATAAGAGGAAGTAAAGATGCTGAACTCATTGTTAGGACCTATGGGTGTGGAGAAAAGCATAAATGAATCAAAAAGGGAGCTAGGCAGTCATCAGGGACATTTACTTGACATGGGATTTTTTTTGCCTCTTGTAGCTCTCTGAGGAGCTTTTGCTGTAATAGTAACAGACATAAAGGTGGACTTTAGACTGGTTACTTTTTTTGTTTCCACTACTGCACATTCAAAGCTTGAAATAGAATTACAAATTAGTCATTTTATATCTCTAAAACACTATGTTGACTTAAAAATCATGATACTTGAAATAAAAAGAAATGTTGTGTTCCTTTTGTCTTTCTGATGTTCCATCCTAGAAGTTTGTATAATCTTTTTTAAAACCATATCTTTCCTATGGAGGCATTTCAACTCTGGAAAATTGAAATTCTTATGAACCTGGAAATGAGGGAATTAAAAAAACCCAATAAATTTCATAATAAGGGATAACAATTTTTTCTGTGCTTCCTTGGAGGTCTGCCTGCCCACTCCTAATATAATCCTAAATGGATTCCAAAATTTATCTTTTGTAAAATAATGCAGAAAACCATCATCAGAGTGTGAGTCTGGGCACTTCAGGCATTAGACTGAACCAAGAACAGCCATGACCAGCAGCTGTGGTGGTTTTCCTTATGCTCCTTGGTGGTCCTGCCCTTCTCCTTCTGTATCCCCTGAGCTGCTCAGGTAATACCTGATCCTGCTGAGCTGCTGGAGGCTCGTGTCAGGAATGGCAGAAAGCTGACAGGAACTCATCATACCTTCCAAAAGCCACTGGTTTCATTAATGCTGAGCATACAAGGTATCCAGGCTGGGTTGAATTCTTTTGCAGTGTAGGGAACAAAGGGGTACTTTTAAGGAAGCCTGTCACCATTAAGAACAATCTTCCCCATGGCTGAATTGCTCATGGGTAGGGGTAGGAACAGGATAGTGTGATAAACTCTCAGGGGAGCATAAGATTTGAAAACAAGATGAAGACTGAAGAAAGGATGTGGGAGGTAAAAGAGCCATAAGGCTTCAGACAAAGATCTGTCAAAAGTTCTGAGGTGTGACTGATGTTGTCACATGTCTTGGACATGGAAAGTATTTGCTATCTGATCCAAAACTTTGAAGTTAATTGATTTACTTATGGTACCTGAGGAGGGTGGGGCTGGGGGTTGTTTAGTCTAAGTTTTTCTTATTGTCCAGATGTAAAAATCATGAAACCTCTGTGAAGTCCCAAGATTTTTTTTGGTTCTTCAACACATCACATGGTGCTAGCAATCAAAACAAACACGAGTGTCTGCCTGCCTCATTTCAGTAACATTTAAGAGAGAAATAGAAGAAATGGTGTTTTAATTATTAGCAATGAGACTGGTGATTAAGAATGGCTTGATGGAGAAATTTAACAGAAGCCACGGCTTAGTTGACTCTATGTGACAGATACTGACCCAATTTTTTGGCAACTAAGAGCCATAAACATCATCCTTGATGCATCAGACTCAGCATCTGGTAGGCTGTCTTATAACTTTTAAAAATTAATGCACAGAGGGATAAAGAACTGTACATCAGCATGTGTTTGTTTTCTGTCTAAATGCAAATGTTGCATCCCCAAACAAGTCCATAAATATATTGTAGAACTTAAAAGATCTTTCATCATTGATATGGTCGTGGTGAAATCCCAATATTTCCTTGTTTGTGATATTACATGCTGTTTGTTTAAAAAAAAAATAATCTCTGAACACCATGATGTTCATGATTGTCTCCACCAGTCAAAGTATCGTTCTTTAATCAGATGAATAAGCAAGGCTTTAGATTTATTAATACCATCTTTTTAATGTTGCACTGAAAAGGGCATCATGTCTGTGGTTGAAAATGTGATAACTTCAGGGAATTTGTGACCATCGTTGCTTTGTCATTCTAAAGACATTGATTTTTATTTTTTTTTTTGTATAAATCTACAGCACAAGTTTTGTGGCTCATTGATTTGAGTACTGCACGCTTATATGGAAACAACAAAATGCCAGACTGTGGATGAATTCAAGCTTTTGGGCACACTTAAGCAAGCACTGGGCATCTCAAAACTGTTTGGGCAGTCTGAATGTCAGGGATCTTTCTCAGAGTACCTGTTATGAAAATCCAAAATTTTGCACAGAAAGTCTTGTGTTTGCTGATCCAGTAGAGTCAGTTTGTATCTTAAATACAAACATTTGGAGATGTAGGTAGTAACTCTTATTTCTGTGGCAGTAGCACCTATTAAAGGAAAAATTGACTGCAATTTATTATTTTGAGAATATGTGCACTATTGAATGTGCCCTTTCTCTTTCCTTCCCTTTCCACTCTGTGTTCCTGCCCCCTGGATTTTGGAGATCCAAAGGATAGTCAGTGTGAAAATATAAAATGCATAGCTGCTCTGTGCAGTGGAAAGATTGCTGCTACTGCTAAAGATTTGTTCTTCCTGTTAGCTACCAAAAAAAAAAAAAAAAAGCACTCAGGGTTCTTCCCATGCAATAATTCAGAAATGCTGCAAGTAATTAGTGTGTTGAAGCTTGCATTTTTGTTTAAAATATGAAGTAAAGCCTTAAGAAAATGCAGTGAGGAGTCCTGAGCAGTGGCACAGTGCAAAGCAGGAAATCTCCTGCACACAATAGAGATTAAATGCTCCCTGTGCATACTGTATTCTGCTCAGCCCTCTGCGTTCGGAGCTGGGACCGTGGCAGTCGTTATCTCCAGCAGGTTCCTTGGTGATTTTCAAGCCCTGCACTACCTACCCAAGTGGCAGTGACACCAGCTTTCACTGAAGCCTTATTACTCTTAAAAGAGCAATTTGGTTGGTTGCACAGCTATTAGGATCAGACAGTCAGGCTTAAAGCTGTCAGTACAACTGCTTCTCATCTTTTTTCACAGTCCTGACATCTTTTCTCTTTTCTGCTGGACACAAGCATTACTGTATTTATCATTTTCAATCAAGCTCACGCTGCAAGCTGAGGAGTATATTCCCACAGAAACCCAAGTGAGGAGCAGAAATTATTTTATAGCTGCTGTAGTAGCAGCGGTGCTGGCTGCATGTTGTGTGGGAGAAATCGGATCAGTGAGAAATGTGGCTTTCCTCAGGGCTACATCATTGAAATATTACTTCAGCGTCTGAGAGGAGCAATTGCTCTAATTTTTCAATGATTAATCACTCTTCCCTAAGTAAACACAAAGTGGGGGAGAAGATGTGAGATTTAATTTTTTTTTTTTTCTTTTTTATATTTTTAAAATAACTTGTGGAAATGTTGTTATCATTGAAACGGGGGAAAATCACTATGCTTGAACTTCTTTTCATTTTGATGTTGCTCTTCTCTGGACCAACCCTGAGCAAGCTTAGCAGGACCAAAGGCAAACACTGGAAGGGGGGTAAGTGGAAAGGAAAAGTTTTGTAATGGATGTTTGGGTAAGGTACTAAAAAGCTGTATTAAAAGTAATCTCAGGAGAATACCTGTGCTATTTTGAGTGACTCAGATTTCAGGTTGCTGTGTGGGTTTGCAGTAGGATGCTAAAAAGAGAGCATGGAGTTTAATTTGTTTTCTTGTTAGTTTGCTTGGCTGACTCTGTGTAAGGTATGTATTCCTTGCAGGAATTTTGCTTTGCATTATACCATTAACAGAATATTGTTTAGGGCCTTGATACAAATAAATGCATGCCATTTAGAAATTTAGAGATTTTTTTGGATTGTGAGAATTCAGATTGTTCTTTTCATTATGGAGCCTCTGGGACTCTTATGGATTTATTGGAAGTGATGTTACCCCTGTCAGAGGGGGCTACAGTGTTGGAGAAAAAGAGAGAAGGAAAGCAAGAAGCCTATTTTGAGTGCAGAATTGTTAGTATGTGTGGTAAAAATGACTAGACAGACATTTTTTTAGAGTCCATGGATGTTGTGAAATGCACTGCCAGCAGCACTAATTGGCTGACTGGCTATGTCAGTGTTGATGTGTTAATAAAGATAAATTGCATTAACTTTATCGAAAAAAATGCTATGTTGAGAAAACACTTATGATTTTTGAAGGCAGCAATCCATTTTCCTCTTCTGTTAAAAACTGCTGAGAAGATTTACCCTGTGTATGCTGTGAGCAGTTCTCTAAATGTGCCTTTTCATAAAGTTCACTTTGTTTTGCTTCCTTGCATGACATTTGTTTATGGAAAACATGGGTTATTGAGGTCTCATAATCTAATATAGCTCAGTGAGCATAAATGGTATCTCATAAATATTTGGACTGAGGGACTGTGGATTGTAGATAGTTTGATATTTTTTCCCTGCTTGTTTCTTGATATTGCTGATTGGAGGCACCCCCAGGATTTTTTTTTTACTTTTTTTTTTTTCCCCTTACAAGTGTTGCCACAGCATGGTGTGTTTATCACAGCTTTAATAGCACTTCCAGTTTTTCTCTGCTGTCAGTATTGTGATCTGAGGTTAAAGAGTAGCATCAACATTAAAAAGAAGTTTTAATAATTTATCACAACATCTCAGCAGGAGACTCCTCCCTCCCCCCTCAACATTTCCTTTTGTTGCATTTAATCTTCCACCTACTGTACCTTCAAGGGAAAAGTTGCAGCACAGGCTTAACCTGGATTGTTAATGCAGCACATATATCTGAAAATTATTTCCTGGTCCCGTAAATCACATTATCACATGTATCTCACAGTGCTGCTGCTGGGTATCCTCACTGCAAATTACAAGCTGTTATTTACTCTGGGCAGCATGACCTCTTCTCAGAGGTATGTGACTTTGGAATATATGTCACTGTCAAGTTCCTGGGATTTGAGAAATGCTGTTAACTTTTTTCCTTCTCCCATTTTCAATTAAATCTGGTAAATGAGGGCTAGATTGCTTTGGTCTCTTACCTACTCTCAGGCAGAGGCAAAGAGCTGAATTTTTATCATGGGTAGAAAATAAACTGTGGACCTGACTGCAGAAAATATCTTAATATGGGGTTTTGCTGTTCTAAGAAGTGTTTTTTGCAGCTGAAACAAAGCATAAGGAAGATGCCTGTTTCAAGGAGGCTAAGAAGCAATTTGTCATGTTTGCTTGGAGCTCTGAATCAGCAAAAACCTCGGCATGCTGCTGTCCAGTGGTTTGTTTCATACGTGATATTGCTGTGAGTACTGTGTGGCTTGAAGAGGGTGCCTGCTTTCTGGGGAAAGCTCCAAGTTCAGGATCTGTCAGAGCACAATTGTTGTAATATCATGTAGTCTGAGTGTTTCTGACCTCCAAAACAGAATGTGTGCACCTCCCTGTTCCATTAACCATTACGGATCAGCTTTTGCTTATATCTCAGTAATGTGAGTGCTTTTTGTTGGTGTGCACATGGAATTCATGGTGTCACTTGCTGAGAGGTCAGCGTGCAAACTTCTCCACTGCAGCTCACTGGGAAGCCCATCCCAAAGCAACAACAGAGATTATTTTTTTATTATTATTATTATTTTTATTTTTTTATCTTATTTTTAAGAAATTCCAAACAGCCAGAGACCTGCATACCAACTTCCAGCTCTGTTGTTCAGAGGGGAAGGGTGAGGTGAAGCTGGATATGTGCAGCTGGAAATGCATTGGATGACTCACAGTATTATCTATGCTGAAGTGAGTTGCATGGTGGATAGCAACAGCTGATTTATACCATCCTCTAGTTCTTCCATGACACATTTTGTTTCAAAAGTGCTGTAAAGTATAGGCATCTTTGGAAGTCTTGGTGTCTGTAGGTCTGGTCATGATCAGTACAAGT
Source organism: Cyanistes caeruleus (assembly GCF_971803275.1). Lineage (NCBI taxonomy): Eukaryota > Metazoa > Chordata > Aves > Passeriformes > Paridae > Cyanistes > Cyanistes caeruleus. Next base: position 104,386,771 of record NC_141703.1, read on the forward strand.
TAATGAATTTACTGGTACAATTAATAAAAAAAACTACATTGCTGAAGTTACAAGCTCTGAGAAGACATTTTCTATGGCCTTACTGTATAATTCTGTATTTATGACAGAACCAGCTCATCTCACCTGAATTTTTCTCTTTGGAATTCACTAAAAGCAAGAAAAATGTTACCCACATGCAACTAAAAGAAAGAATGGAATTCTGGTAGAAAACTGCTCCTGATTTAGTTGCAAGGTTAGGTGTCAGGAAGTCAAATGAGTCCTGTTATGTGGGTCCAGAGAAAAATAAAGATACCAGTTCTAGCTGTTTTTAAGTCTGCATTCCAAAAAACCTTTCAAAATGATTCATTGGAATGCAGTGTCTAAATGTGTGTTAAACTGGGATTTATAAACTAATGATCAAGATAAACTGGAGTCTAAAAGCAGAACCTGGATGTACAAATCAACTGGAATTTCTTTTTCCCTTTAAGCTGAAATAACACACCATGGTACAAGTTTAAGAAGGATTTCTAATGAGACCAAGAAACTAGGAAGAGGAAAAGAAGATAAACTCAATACTTCATCTTAAATCAGAAAGCAAATTTGAGATGTTGCTGATGCCTATCCCCTCCTGAATACTTCTGTTGAATTTCTTCAACAGTTTCCCTTTGTCATACATCTTGATCATATGTAGGGGTTGAGGAGGAAAAGTTTGAGTGTACCCAGCAAAATACATGTGGATATGATTTGTGTCTGTTCTGTGGCATCTAGGAGAAGTAATCTGCCCTTTTGTTTCTAACTGTGTAAGACTGTGAAAGAAAAGTTCAGAGAGGATGAGTTTGATCACTCCTGGAGGACATAAACTCCTTACTCATCCTGGAAACAACTCATGCATTGCACTGGGTGTGGGGGGGGACTGTGCCCATCCAGGCTGCTGGGCAGCTTTGAGGAGCCTGGCTCTTTGCATGGTGCTCTCTGTAACAGGATCTGGTCCTTGTGCCAGGCCAGCAGCCACCCCAGCTGAGGTGTGGCACACTGAGCCACTCTGGGATGGTCCTTGGGGTGAGCTGAGCCTCAGGAGGGGCACAGAGAGACTCTGTGCACACCCCAGGGAGCCCTGGCATGAAAGTTATCTGTCAGCAGTGCTGGCAACACCTCCCAAGAGAAGAAAAAAGACCTTCAGGACTGGGGAGAGGAGTTGGAGATGAAAAGACTTCTGAGGGAAAGGACCAGACCTAGGGCTGGGAAATTCCATTTAAAGAATGCCTTCTCCCCAAAGCCTTGTTTGTTCAGAGCTCCTTTGTGCTTCACTGTAAGAATTTGCATTTTCAGAACTCAGAGTGACTTAATTTGCTTGTGATCAAATTGTAGAAATAAAAATAAAATGCAACCACAGGGCATGACCCCACAGAACGATATGAGGGTGGTGCCTGTCCTTACCGTCTACAGGGAAGTGAAGCAATAATCTCTTTAATGACTTAATCAAAGTTTATTATGCAAGTGATCCAGCCTTATATTTCAGTTCCAATTTCAGCTCTACTGCAGTTTAATCATTTTTATGGCAAAAGGTACCAGTGTTAGAAATCTCAAGTGTCTCTGGCAAGGTATGAGTGGTGAGGGTGGAACAAAGCTGTGCGCCTCACATTCAGTCTCCCTACAGACCGATCACAACATGCATTACCTGGGGTGCATGTAGTACCCCAACACCACTGTAAATGTGAAATAAATGAAAGTAGATAGGAGGCATTTGCATGGATCCAGGTGGCCTGGATTTCAGTGAGAGTGATTGTGAGGCATGAGGGGTCTGGTTAGAGGTGGAGCTTTGGATGTGGTGGTTGATTTGCAGCACTTGTAGAGCACAGCCAGCTGTGCTGGGATGATTCACTGTTTACTTTATGTGATTTTAAGCATAACACTTTATATAGTTTGCCATTTATCTAATTTAAGTAATTTATTTTATGTAATTCCAAGGATAAACTGCATGAATTATTTTTTAATATCTTATCATGCTGTATTACTAACACTATTTCTTAAATAATGTGAGATTAAATATGCTGGCATGCTCTTTTCCATTGGAAAAGCTTATGAAATGCTGACCAGAAGCTTCAGACTCAGGGTCCTAAATGTATTTCCCCATGTTTCACAGAAGCAACCTGATTTTGAGTAGTAAGGAATTCACAATTTTTTTAACTTCAGAGGAAGCTCAATATATTTGAGGAGGTGGCTTGTGCATAGCTAAGGATCTAGAAGTCTAATTTTAGAAACTGAGTACTGTAAGTGTGGATCTGCAGTTTTAGCTTGACTGCAAGTATATAAAGCATATGACTACACACAGTATGTGATTTGATGTACCAAAGGATGTTCTAATAGTTTTGCTTTGAATGTTCTTGAAAAGAAAAAGAGTATTTATCTGGATACAGAGTGACTGTGAAATTAACTGGATTTTATTTAGTCTTCTATTTTCTTTAAAGTCTAGATTTAGCCTCTATCCCATGATAACAAACAAGTTTTTTGAACCTTCTTTTACACCACTTTCTTTGGAGTAAAATCTGTATCCAAAAGGCCTCTGGAGATGCATGAAGCTTCTTGCACATATTTTGTTGGAATAAATGGAATATAAATTTATCTATTTTTCATCTTTTTGAAGACATTTGAAATACTTCATTGAAGTTTGGCAACCTGCATTTAGTCTCATACAGACAGAGGCAATGGAGATGGGATCAATGGAAAACTGAGCTTGTGAGAGTTTTCTTCTCAGCTGCAAGGAAGGGCAAATTATATGACTTTTCTAGTCACAAGGGGAACAATGTAGGGGAAATGTAACATATACTTGAGAGCAGACCAGTGCTGTCACAAAATTAACAGCAGCAAATAAAACATAGGGAACAATCTCCCAGCCACCACTGACAAGGGGTTGCCATCCTTTAGCAGACGGAGTTGGCCTGAGCTAGGTTTTCCTTCTCCTTCAACTTTTAAGAGTCCTGTCTGCTGGATTTCCCCCCAGCTCCTCCACTGGTGCCAGTGCTCCTGCACATCTGCTGGCACCTCTGCCTGGGGAGCTGGTGCAGATAGGAATTGGACAGATAAGAGAGGATGGCATCCATTTGGCTGATGGCACTCACTATCTGATGTGATCCCTTCATTTGCATACTCTCAGGTCCCAGGGGAGCTTGGTATAGAAGGGGGCTACAGCCACGAGGGAAGAGAAGAGGTTGTGATTGTGGTTTGATTTAGGGTAGCTCAACTCGACTCATAACTTCACCCTGCAGCTCCAGACTATCCAGGAAAAAAAAAAGTTAATAAGGTGGCACCTTCCTTTGAATCCTATGTCCACATCCTGTGCTTGGAGTATTGCCTGAAATGTTTGCTATCATATTAAAAAGTATGTTGATCAAACAGTTATAAACCAGAAGGAATATTTAAATAACACTTCATCCACCATGCATACAGGTTCCTCTCCTTTGGTTATTTGCATTTTTTTTTTTGTTGAACAGATTTTGGAACAACCATAAAGCATCACTGACATTAGAAAACCAGCAAGCACAAGAATACTCTCTTTACTTTTGTCCACAAATAAAATGAATGCGTGTACATTGCCTTTAGGTGTTGAAAGAGCACAGATCAGATGTGCACTTTCAAACTCATGAACAGGCTTAAACACATACCCAGAATGGCTGAGAAAATGTTATTTTGGCTTTCCCTTTCTACAAATTTTCAAAGAAAATGTTGTTCATCAGTTAAACACTATTGATTTTTTACTTCAAAGCGTGATCTAAGGAATACTCAGAGTGCATTACTTCTTTCAAGAGCCATTACTGCATAATCTTGTGAAAACTTCTTTCCTTAGTACATTAAAAACTCTACTAAGTTTTTAATGTACTAAGTCCGTTGGTACTTAAGGGGGGGCAGGATTGTATGGTGCTTTTACAGATTAGTTAATTTAGTTAGTTTTGGTAAATGTTGCTTGAACCACCAACAATGTAAAGCTCTTGCTTTAGAATTTCCGCTCAATAGAGACAGCGTCTTCAAAAGAAATTACTTTTCCAGTCATTTATATTTGAATCCTAATATATTGTTCTTAGCTGAATTCTGTCATGTTAGCTCTCATCTAGCACTGTTTTCATCCTACAAGGTTTGAAACTGCATCAGCCTCGTCAGCGAAATAATAAAACAACTTTGTGGTTGCAGAACTATATTGCACAGAGAAGTGAAGTAAAAAAAAATTAAAAATTTCTAGGGTTTTCCCTCAAAACCAGTGTTTTTCCATTACTGTGTTTCCTTGCATGAGCAAACTTAAAATAATGGAAAAAACAAGAGAGAGACAAAATCCAGTTTTGTTTCTAGAGATGCTGATCGCTCAGTAGAAGCTCCCAGTGTCAAGGACTCTCAGCCCTCACAAAAATCAGTTTTGATATGCCTAAGTGTAACTCTCCTCTTTACTCTGGACTCCTACATCTTCTGAACACCAGCATCCCTCACAACCTCCCTGTTTCCTTTCAGCCTTAGGCACAACCCTGTGGTTTCCACACTCATGTAATTTGTGAGAAGACATCACCAGGGAAATTCCTGCTGTGGTCCCAAGCATGGACAGGTCTATGGTGGAGCAAATGAGCTGAAAATTCTTCACTGTCTCTGCCATGGAAAGGCTGGATAAGTGTTCTTGTTAACAGCACACATTGCTTCAGTTAACAATTACCTTTCTTCCTGCTGGACTTTGTATGTTCCATTTAAAGTGCACTGGGGGATTTTGGTAAGTTTAGAGAGAAAAGTCACAGATTTACCACACTGCCTGAGATTAGTGCCTCTGGCTTGATAATTTAACCTAGTTTGGAGGTTCATTGTACTGACAGTAGTAAAACAGGAAAAAAGGGATCCTTAGCTCTGTAAATAGGAGTAAAGGAACAATTGGTTTACCCACTGGTTAGAATCTTATTGGGAGAAGAATTGGAAATCTATGTAAAGTTTGATATAGGAAATTAAAAATGAGGAAAAAAAAGAACCCACAAAATTTTACTGAAAATTATAGAAAGTGTGTTTGAGAGATATTGAAGTATTTTACTCTGTTTAATTATAGAAAATTTGTGAGACAACTTTCATGCTATTTGAACATGTCACTAGCTTTCTTCTCGCATGAAGGTAAAGGTTCCTTAGAAATCTTAGAGAAAGCAGCTGCAGGACTGGATGACTGAAAACCAGTGGCAGACACACCCAAATAAAAACAATACCAAGTCTTGGGTTGTATTAAGCTAAAGCATTCTTTAGTTATATTTTTAAGTCTTACTGCTATATTGAAATTCTGAATTCCATTATCATCGTTTTAGTGTAATTAGTGCTTACTTTGAGAAACCAGAGTTGGTGTTCTTAATTTCTTTTATTTCCAGGCAAGAGGCAGGGTTTTTCACTCACTACATTCAGCATTTCTCTGGAAAGCAGTTGAGATACCAAATCTGCTACTTCTGGCTTAAAATATTAGCATATTACACAGAAAATAGCCCTTGAGGGTGCCTCTGGTTAAGTGTCTTCTGCAAATATAAGATCGTGTCTTTTTTCTTGCACTTGCTTGAGAAAAACTTAGTGTTGTTCTGTATATCAGGTGTGTCTGGGGGATCTGGAATGTGCTCAACATCTTTCTTACAGGCAGGAGTAATTCCACTGAAATTTCTAGAATTATGCCACTTCAAATGAGAGGAGAATCTGTTTTTGAGTCTTAGTTGGGTATGACCTATTTGATAATCAATCATGACAGCTCTTTCTGTTAGTCCTTGTCTACAAACAGATCAAATCAGTTGGGGAAGAGCTGATCTGAAGATGAGAGTGTGGAAAAGTCCTGGGGCTGATGAAGAGAGAGGAAGAATTGTGACACTGATGCAGTTCCCACTAGTTATGGTGATTTCATACCCCTGGTGATTGTGTAAAGCTTGAGAATTTGTCTACACTCTGTATTTGCTATCCATTATTCTGCAGTGGGTCTGGCTGGGCTATTTGTTATCTTGCTGATTATCCATGGACTTGAGAGAGGTTTGTGCAGTAAGAGAGAACATGTTTTAATGAATTACTCTTGCTTCGATGTCAAGAATCAATTCAATAAATTTCAATAAAATTTAGGTTATTAATACATGTTTAATAACAAAAAGGATAAATGCATGCTTAAAATAGTTTGAGGGTATAGAGCATGGTGAAGGATAAAAAGCTCATTAAAAATCTGGACAAAAGTAGTTTTTCAACTTTGCAATTTTGATTTTTTTTCTCACTGCTGGACTTTTTGGCTTCTGCTTTGAAAATGTGACAGTCTTGAAATCTGGGAATGTTCTAGCTCTTGGTAGTCACTGTGGAAAAAAAGAAGAATGACGACACTATGCTTTGCTGAATTTTTATTTCCATTTTTATTTTTAAAGTTGCAATCTTCTGCTTTTGAGTGTTGAAGATAAGCAGAAGGGAAATGGGAAGAGAACTGAAGAAATCAGCTTTGTTTAGTCAGTTCCTTCATGCTGTTGAATATTATTTTGAGGAATAATGTATTTTAAAGACCAGGACTACTGAGGGAGTTTAAGAATGGAATTGCAATAGGGCTGTGAAGGGATTTCTCTAAAGTGAGTGGTGGAACCTCCTGGTGCAGTGTGTGGAGACAGAAACCCTCTGCCACCTATCAGGGCAAAATCTCAGTTTTTGGTACTCTGAGGAAAAAGCCTCTTGGACAATAATGGCATAAAGCTTAATTTCAATCTCTCAGTGTTTAGGAGAAACATCTACTGTTTATACTTCTTTTCTACTCTTTTTTTTCGTAATTAATTTGTTAACACGTTGGATCTATTACCATAAGGAGGATAAATTCTCTGTTTAACATGGTCTCACTTCACTCTTTCTACAGCAGCCCCTCACAGGATATATTTTAAAATCCAACATTAATAGAATATCACTCTTTGAGCTGTCTTAAGAGCTCATTCTGCATTACATCTCCTGGCCACCAGTGACTGGCAGTTTTATATGTGCATTGGTTAGGTTGTTTCTCAGCTTCTTTGATCTTCACATTCAGTGTATAGTTTCTTCTGCTTGTCAATTGTTTTCTAATTTTTAGAAGACCTTTTACACATGGTTATCTACAGAGGCTATTTATCAGGGGATTATTAATTTATTTAAATCAGTTTTAATAGCTTTTTTACTGTATTTAAATAGAAAAACTATTTATAAGGAATGCTACCTTGAATTATTCCTATAGAGTTAGAGACAGCACAGCAGATCATGAGGAACATATTGATACATTTTTTTTTTCCTGATAATATGCTTTTTCTTAATTTATATTCTTGGGAAAATATAGCTCAGTATCTTGACTAATTTGCTTTCTGATATATTTTTGAAATACTTTGAAAAAAATATACTTTGAAAGTATATTATTGCTCTTTAATCTGAAAGGATCACAGTAATTGGTAAGAGTTTTTGTACCATTCAAATTGCAGAAGATACGTTGTCTTTCATAAATTCTCTGAGATTTATAACTGATTCATAAACTTGCTTAAAGCCTAATTTAAACAAAAGCTATGTTACAAAAGCTTGCATGTGCTCTCAAAAAATGCACCTCATGTAGAGAAAGTGAGATGTGTTGAGAACACAGGATAATGTAATGTATTATGCATGTAAATTTACTTGATCTATATTGGTCCTTTCAATTCCTTTTCCAAACAAAGAACATGGTAATTTCATTTCACAGATAATGTAGTTTGAGGCCCTAAATCAGTTTAGCAGTACACACTTTTGATTCATGGCAAGGGCTGTTGCTAGCTCTGAATGTATCTGTTCATAATCTCCTCAGCAGAAATTCAGCAGTGACTGATATGTTTAATGGCACTAACGTTGTCTTTGTGCATTGGGAAAGATCACCAGATGAGCTGTGTGATTCATCGATCACCACAATACCTATAGACAGTCACCACAGGGGGAAATTTTGCTATGCATTTTGAAAGGAAAATGATTTGAAGAATTCCTTACTGGCTTTCTGTGACCACTGTCTTCCGCAGATGTGATTTGGGGTTACTTTATTTGATTATATGTGTATTATTTTTTATGTGGGCATGTGCACTTGTATCACATTATGTTGAGTTCCAGTTTTGCATTGTGGTATAAACAATGGCTGGAAGCAAAAACCTTCCTTTGAAGATCCCTGATTTATTCCTTTATTCCCCTGTACATGTAAGTTGAGCATAGACTGAAGACCAGCTTGAAGAGTGATCTTTTTTGGCTGCTTGGTCTACAGGATGGATATGCACCAGACAACACAACTGCTAATAAGCCACTTGTCATCCTTCTCTAAATTATCCTGTTAGTTTTCAAACACCCTGTAGACACAGGCTTTTGTAACAGTATAAAATGTGCAGCAGCAAGATCTGTCATTTAACTTGCACAAAATGCAAAGGAGGTGCCATTTGTATTGATTCCTATAGATTTTTGTCTTGTCTAATGGGATTTATATTTTTTTTTATGAACTTGTGTTGGAAAAAAAAGTGAAAACAAATAATGGCCAGACACAGATAACATATTTTAAGTATAGAAACAGCTCAAACCTTTAAATTTCTCTTGCATGCCATGGCATCCCTGGTTTCTAAGGCATCCAGTCCCATCTGTCTTTTTGCCAAGACAGAGATGCAAAAGTGCACTGGAAACAGCCTCCTTTCACTTTGCATTAAAGCAGACAGACCAGCACTCAGCTTTGTGCATTTTGAACTCACTGCAATAAAAGTTTTAAGAGATAAGAAGCTTTTTCTATTTCAGGGTTGCCATTAGCCTGAATAATATATAAACATGGGAGAAGGTCTGAAGTAGTTTTGAGGCTCACAGTATAGCTTCAATTAAATTATACATCATTATCACAGCTGCTAAGCCTGGTGTGGGATTTTAGCCCCCTATCTCAATAAGTGTTCTATGTAGCTGCCTTGTCCAATCCTTTTTTTCCTCCTTTTCTGAGGCAGTAAGAACAGTATTTGAAAAACCAGGCTTAAGGAATAGAGTGGAGGATGAGGTTTGGTTAATCAAGAAAGAACATGGAGATGTCAACAGTCAAGCACCAAGGGAGGAAGGAGGTCAACTCTCTAGCCTTAAAAAACCACTGGGGAGAAATCAAACACTATTAAGTCATGACACATTATGTTCCTTTTGAACCAGGGCTGTGTGTGCTCCCTCTGTCTGCTGAGAGGTTTGCAGAGCAGCTCCGAGTTGCTCATGAAACCCCTTGTGAAGGCAGAATTGCTGAGGACACCCACTGGGGATGCTTTCAGTCCACAAAGCTGGCAGTGACAGTGAAACACAACCTAAACAGATACATTCTTTGTCTCTTTGTCCATTTATGTTTCTTTCAGGCTTTACAACCCAAAATTTTCGTGATGGCTTGTCATATTGCAGATGAGTGTTCTCTTGGATCTCAACATGATATAGAATTATTCAGCATTCATAATAGGTGTCATCGAGTTTGTGTTGGCTTTGGCATAAATCTAGGATATATAGGAGTATTATCATTTAGGAAAATCATAATGGCTTGTCTTTTCTTATTTCTTATTCTTATGATATCCTCTAAAAGTGTTAGAAATGTTTTGACTAATTACATTATTCACACCACTAATGACACTGCACCTGCCATTAATTTTATCAGTTTTCTTGTCTTCTTTGTACAAGTATAACATTAATAAATATTTAGCTTGAGTAGCCATACATGAAAGACTGAAATCAAGGTGCCATCACAGAGTTTTGTGTGCAGAATACTTATTTAGGATTATACCATACCATTGATTTTTTTACACTGAACGGGCTATTGATTTCAGTGGATGCTTAACGTGCAGATCAATGACACATTATAGGGTTTAAATAGTAACATTTGATACTTAAAAATAAATGAGACAGGGGTAACACTGACTTTCAAGGAGGACTAAAAAATATCTCATAAAAATGCAAACTTCCTTAAAAGTTCAGTCACAACGCTTGGTTTGCAAGATCGGGTGAAGAGTGTGTGAAGAATTGTGTTTAAAATGTAAAATTGACAATTTGTTGGGAAGCATGTGAGTTGGAAGCCGTGTGCAGTAGGTTTCACCACAGCACTGGTGCTGACCTGGCAGAGCTTTGCTTTACTCACAGCCCTGGGCAGCCTGTGCTGGTGCTGCCTCAGATGTGTTCTCTGTCTGACACAGCAGCAGTCTGCAGAGTAGCAAAAAATTTAGTGTACACTGGTGAGACCATGTAACTCATTGTCCCGAGAATCTGAATTTATGGGATGCAGCTGGAAATCCCTTAAGACTGGTTACACCAAACTTTATGTGAGCTGTATGCTTTCCAGTCTTGTTTGAGAGACAAGAAGAGACATTTGACTAGGAAACGCGCTACAGATTTTTGGAAATCTAATAAAAAACAAGCCTCTTAACTTCTTCATCCTCTGCTCAGCACAATTTTTTTCTAACATAGGTTTCTTACAAATTTGGTGAAATCCCTGTTCTTAATTTTGTATTTACAGTACTCAGGCATTTTCCTGAAGCATAATTTGTCATTTATACCTCTAGAAGATGGAGGATGAAGTGCTCGTTTTTGGTGGTTTACACTGTTTGATTAATCCTCACACTGGAAAATAAACTTTTTTTAATATTAGCTATGCTTTAGTACAGACCTGAGAATATAAATGCAGAAGCTTTAAGTCTGTGCAGTCTGTCAGACGAGTTAATAATAATAATATGAGTTAATTTTTTGCTGTTCTGTGGCGGAATTATTTCATAGGCATTTCTGCTGATATTGGAAGAGAAAAGTAGACACACCTTCCTCAATCGCTTCTTCAAAATTAGTTGAAAAATCTGTTCTCCAGCATGCAACATATGCCCTTTAAAACTGCTACTGTGCTGCTGCCTGCTCTTATCAGTTTGGGCCATAAATTTTGCATGGGTATAGAGGGAACTGCAGCTTGAGGACTTGAAATAGTTAGCAAGATGCTGCTAAAATATACAGACAAAGTACACTGGCAAATGGGTCTTTGTAGACAGGCATCATTACCAAGATCCATGTGTGCAGAACTGTGCAAGCCTGAGGAGAATTAAAGACCAGTACTGGCAGGAACCTAATTTTGGGTGAATGGAGTCCTTAGATTCATTGTGATATCGCACATAAATGAAAATACCAAATGTCGTTGACTTGTCAGTGAAAAAGTAGCCTAGGCTTTGTAACAAATGGATCAGTGATGTATATTTGGAAGCTGTGTGACATATTAAAGTAGTTTATGAGGCACAATTTGTTTTGGTGGTCTGCTCTGATTGATGGTGTGCTATCTGCCACTGCTTTAGATGTTGTGGTATGTTTGTAATAAATGTTCGTTCCGAGACAGTGCTAAATGTGTTTCATCTAAATCATTCATTACTTATAACAAGTTTCAGTGTATATGAATCAAAGCTTTTTTATACTTGCCTTCAAAAGAATTTATCATGTTGAAGCAGCTCTATCACCTGTGATAGGGCCAGCTGCACGCCTGAGTGCTCAGACCCTTCCAGCAGTGCCTGCTTGAAACAGCACAAAGTTAAACTGCAGGCAATGTAATGTTAAGTACTACATTTAAATGTTTGTTGCCTTTTCTAATCTAGCACCTCTATTTGCTTCCTTTTTTTTTTGGTTTTGCAAACAGAATACCAGAAAATATCAGACATAAGCACTGAGGGATGAGGAGAAAACATTGTTAACAACTGGATTTGTCAGAGGAAGCACGTCAGTGGGAGGGATTTTTGCTGAGGTTTCATACCAGTTATCACTCATTCTTCAGAAAACTAAAAAATGTCTGCACTATTCACAGGAGATTTCCTCTTTCTGAAAAGTCCAGAATGCATCATCCTTAAGCAAGCAGTGTGCTTTGTTCCCTCTTGGTTGGTAGGGAAAGGAATGTTTTTTTTTTTCCCATGGGCCTTGTCTATGTCTTTCCTCCAAAATTCAAGTGACAGTGCAGAAAAACTAAGGGCTATCATTCCAGGATGATCAGTGTAGAAATACTATGGTAACATTTTATTGTAAAAACATTGGTTTTCATTTCTGTGTGGCATTTGAAGAGACAGGTTTTTCCTGTTTCTGTAGCCACTAGGAAGTACAGAAGTATCACAGAATTCCAGGTTGGAAGGGATCACTATTGGTCATCTGGTCCCACCCCCCTGCTCAAGCAGGTCATTCCAGAACATGTGGCACAGGACTGTGTCCAGACACTTCTGGAATATCTCAAGTGGAGGAGACTCCACACCCTCTCTGGGTGATCTGTTCCAGTGCTTGGTCACTGCACAGTGAAGAAGTTCTTCATATTCAGGTGGAACTTCCTGGGCATCTGTCTCTGCCTGTGGCCTCTTGTCCCACTGCTGGGTGCCACCAAGCAGAGCCTGGTCTAGAACTGTACACAGCACTCCAGAGTCACACAGAGGTCCTGAAGTTATCTTAAATTCTTAACAGAACAAAAATTTGTGTAGTTATTAATTTAAAATTTGCATGTTGTTGTATTTTGGCTACTCTTTAAAGGTAATTGTTTTCACATAATATAGCCATGTACACTAAAATGTAAATCAAGAAAATGAGATGTGACTTTTACAAATTATTTTGGCTAGTAGAAATAACATTTGAATCAAAACAAATATGTGAATCTCGAGACAAGAGTCCCTGGTCCCTTATAACATAAAAAGAAACAGACTGTTGCATCAAACAGTTTGTAAAACAGAAACAAATTTGGCAAAGAATGGAAAAGGAAACAGCACAAAGGCTTGCCCAAGCAGTCCAGACTTGATGCAAGAAAACCTCTCCAAATCATAATTGTCTTTTTTTTTTTTTTTAAGTTTTGTATGCAAGACAGTATAAAGCACACAAATTATGTGCTGGCATTTGGAAAGAAGCATGTGGGTGCCTTTTCTCATCATTTTCAGAAAGAAAGTAAAAAAGGCACAGCATTACAGAACTAAAGGTGCTGTAATGATGGGTTGAGGCTGTACAGCTGCAGCAGCATCAAACAAAGGAAAGCATCTGCATGGCATAAGCTAGTCTCTTCATTCCTCCAGAGTGTATATCCTTACCTGGGCTGAATTATTGTGGGTTTCTTTTAACATACAGACTCTGTAGCTATGGATTGATCCTCTTTCTCTTTTTCTGTTAATGTTCTCTTTCCAGAACTTCTTAGCATGTTAATAGCACCTTCTAAGCAGCACATTCAGGAGTGTTTATCAAAACCTGAAAAGTTCTGTAACTAGACCCAGAGGGAAAAAAAACCAAGATGAAACTCAGAAAACATAGCAGAAACTTGAGGCATCAGCAACTCATAAGACAAAATAGTTCAGCACTTGCTGCTTTCTAAAGTTAATGAACAGATATTATGTGGCAATAGGTAGAAATGAAAACTGCACTTTAAGATCTATCTTATCTACCTCTAACCCCTCCCCTTCCATTTTAATTGGAAATCTTTGCATATTCACATTTCTTTTTCCTCTGTGGATGTCTCTTTCTTTATCACATTGTAAACAACCAGTTGTTGCATTCTATAAAGTCTCTTATATGGGCTTGGTGGAAGAAGTGGCTGCCCTGGGAATGTTTGTAAAACTGATTATCCCATCGGTTCACAGAAGCTAATTCCATCCATGGGTAGAAAATAGTTTTTACAGATTTCCTGCTTGTTTCTCACTTTGGTTTGTGGAAAGATCACATATGCTTAGGTGTGACATAAAAGGCATATATATTTGTGTGTTTATTTGTGATATAAATGATGTGTACATGATATCTGAGGTTCTAAATAATTTTTTAAGTCTTGCAACTCAAAAAATGACATATGCTCGCTCACCTCAAGGGGAAATAAAAGTTGGGGGGGGGGGGTAGGTATTTCCACCATCTAATCAAACCATGGATCAGATTTTAACAACATTAGCTGCTGTTCTGGCTCCCAGCCAGCAGCTGTAAAATCTGGATTCTATTTCTGCCTTCCTTTCTGAGAGGAGCTAAGGTCCAAGAGGAAGGCAAGGTGGAAACCCCAAGGTTGTCTTGGTGATTTTTGATATGCTCTCTACCTTGTGCTTAGAATGGGAAGAGAAGGAAAAATGATGCCTTGGGAATCACCATGGTTTGTCTGTGAGCACACACCCACTCAGCTCCGGAGAAATCTCAAGACTCCTGCTTTGAACTGGTGGCTGCAGGAGTGAGCAGAGGCTTAGTTATTGTACCTTCTCATCCTGCATCTTCCTTACCTACCCTTTTCACTGTTTCTCAGTTACAGAAAGTGTTTTGAAGTACAGCTGATTCCCACTTTGGCAAGCCCAGCTGAATTTCAAGGTTGCTGGCAGTGGCAGGTGGTGCTGCGTAACCAACCATTTATTCTTTTATGTTGTAACTTTTCACACAAGTTTTGCACTCAAGAATTTCATGAGAGTGGTACAGACACCAGGGGATTTATACACCAAGACAAGGTCTTTTATTCAGGCTTTTTGACAGTGATGCATAGTACTCACTGTGTCTGGGAGGAAGCAACACATTTGTCTTTTTATCCGGTTCAATAACCTCTACTGCCTGTGCTTGCCTACTAGAGAGGAACAACTAAGCTGGGAATCAGGGCTTTAATTTTTGACTCTCACCTGCTGGTGGAATCTGTTTGACCATGCCATTTATAAGTCTAGCTTTGTTGAAAGGCAGGGAAAAACACCAGTCTGCAAACTTTCCTGCCAGCTTTGATGGAACCTACTGTCCAGACTTGTCTCTGATATTTTTTGCCTGTCCTACTTACAGGGGGAACTGCCCTTCCAAGCAGCTACCAATATAATTTTTTATTCCCTTCCTCTGCAAAAGTAAATTTAAGCTCACAGTCCTCTTGCCTGGGGAGAGTTTTATCTAGTAACTACACAGAGATCTGAGAAATACAGAGATTAGGTGATCTGCCAAATTGTGCTGCCTGTCTCTTACAGTACAATAATAAAAAGATATTTCCTATAATGGCTCTTTATTTCCAATTCCCTAGTTTTTCTTTACCAAAGTACATTTAATTAGTAAAGGGGCTTCCCATACAATTCTTGATGAAGCATCTGAGAAAAAGCAGTTCAGCATAACCCCATGGAAGCACACTATGAGGGGGTTAAAAAAATGTATTTCCACCCCAAGTCACCCCATTGTTCCTCTCATTTACATTCTGAGGTTCATGGTGTTTGGGTTGTTGGGTCCTGTTACCCCCCTCTTCTTGTCTCTGTCTTGATGCTTTGGCTACTGTCGTTACCTGTTCTTCATTTATGGGCAGGTTTAAGATGGTGCAGGAGTTGTCTGCAGGTTTTGCAGTGGGTCTGCAGTGGTAGCTCCAGGCTCCTGCTGTCCCCTTTTAAAACCACAGCTCTGCCTCCTGAGCTTACTCCAAAAGGCTGAATTTGAATGCTAATACCGATTTTTATTATTATTTTTATTGTGGTTCAATTCAGAGATTAAGGATAAAGTAAAGAGCTGGGTTTCTACTGCTTAGGGACTGCTGAAGGTAGGACTGAAATGTTACTGTTCCCAATGGTTTATTAGGGAAGAGACACAGTTTGCCAATATTTCCTTTAAATATATGTGAACTCAATCTCGTAGAAGTTGTAAAAATCAATTTCACTAATAATTAGAAGTATAGAATTTTCTGCCAGTAAATGTGCTATATATAAGGAGGCATTGGACTCCACAAGGTCAATATACTTGCCTTCAAAATATATCCTAATATCTGTTAATGTAATCCACCAATTAAAAGGTCTATAAATAAGTATTTACTCAATAGATTACAATGTCTCCAAAGGGAGCAATTAAGCTTTTAAGGAGAAGTCTTAAACATTCCCATGAAGGTTTTAGTATTTTCTTTAACACTTTGTCTTACACAAATGTACATTTCAAAAATTATGTTTGAAAATATACTAATTTATGGTAAATTTGTAATTTGCACCTCAATGGTAAAAGGTCTTAAAATGAGTGTTGATAATGTGTAGTAATACTTATTTCAGTCCAAAAATGATAAAATTATGAAAAGCAGGGTTTTTTTTCTGCTATGGTGTTGAATACCTTGCTATACACTAACAACCTTTAGTGCAATTAGCAATCACACGAGAACAGTTTTTGTCCCAAGTATCTTTCTATGTATTTTACATACTGGAGATAAAGGGATTTAAAATGCTGAGGCAGATTCTTGATGTAAATATCAGTGAGCTGAGCTGATTTAAATTAGCTGAGCATCTGGCCCATTCTCTTTGAAAACAGATAATCTACTTCAGTAATTGACTGAGATTTGTGGGTTTCATTTCTTTCATTTTATATTTATTGTATAAAATAGTGTCATGCAAATCTAGAAAAGATTATTAAAATTATTGATTACTTATGCTGTCCAATCAGCTGCAAACTATGCACAGTTACAAGCCATTAGTTTTAGGTTATATTAGAAATTTATCCAATTAGAAAAAAATAATAATAATTAAAAGGATCAGGGATGTGTGTCAAAATATAATTGCACATTGCAGAGATAGAAAATCATAATAGTAGGCAATCATTCTTAGGGGAGAGGGTAAGGGCAAGTTGTGAAAAATTCAAATATGACTGAAATGCCAGTAAATGTCATACTAGTAAGAATATACATTACAACCTACTGTGATTTTTTTTTTCTCCCATGGGTCATCTTTTTTCTCTTTTTCTTCCAAGGTTCTCTGACCATGGCAGATACCCCTTTCTCAAATCTCTGTCCCATTTTCTTTTTCTTTTTTTTTTTCCATTTTCACCTAATTCATTAAATTAATAGCTTCTATAATTAATCTACAACCTTTTGCAATATAAGAGCTATGAATCAGACACGTGCAAAACCAAAAGAACCCCCCTCCTTTGAAATTACATTGTTTTTATGTAATTCCTTCATATGGTTTACCCATAGCAGAACAAGATTCACCATGTATTTTTTGCAAACTGAAAAGAAAACTATACATATTGTACAGCTCCCAGTATAGCAGACTGTAAATCATATTTAGATATTTAGTAAGCAATGGCAAAAGTGACAAAAAAGCAGCTTGGCTCAGAGATTACAAATATAAACCCAAGCTGATTAGCAAAGTGACTTCTTCTCACGCTGCATCTAAAGAAAAGCAATATTGTCCCTGATATTCCACTGAGAATAGCAACTTGAAACAGTCACAATTTGGTTTTCAAGCAGGGATCTTCTCATTCCTGTATCAGAACTTTTTTCTTATCCTTGGGATGTGTGAGTGTTTTGGGTATTTTAGGCAGTGCTTAATGCTCATCAGTGCTTCACACTTACCTGCCACAATGACAGTCCCTGCCCTAAAATAAGTTTGTATTGTGTGGTTGACATAGAGAACTGCTGGAGTAATTTAGAATTTGTAGAAAATAATCTGCTACATTAGAACTATGAAGTAAATAAAGATTTTCTTTATGGCTGTTTTAAATAGGTAAAGTTGGGTCAGAAAATCACCTTCCTGAGGTAACTGAGCTGCAGCCTCTCCAGTTCTCCTCTGGACAAGGACCACAGTCATAGCCAAAACCATTAGCAGAGCATTTGGAAGAATTATAACAGCCAAAGAATGCCTTTTAACGCTGAGTACTTTCAATGACTGAATTTACTGGAAAGCGTCCATTTCCCTTAAGTTATTTAAGTGCCCAAAGTGGCAAATGGGTGCAATTTTCAAAAGTGTATAGATGAATAATTCTAATTGATCTGAATCACAGAGAAATGACCAGACTCCCCTACAAAATCTCACTTTGCCTTCATCTGCATCTTTAGAGGTCTGCATATTGCAAATATCTCCTTTGGGCAGCAAATCAAGGAACCATCTTTGCTTAGTTGCTCAGCTGTGAGTCCATGCTTAAATTAAGCATGTGGTTGTGTGCTTTTCTCATCAAAGAAAATTGAAGGATGGGAGGATCACAGGATCATTTAGGTTGGAAGAGACCTCCAAGATCACTGAGTCCAACCTTTGATTGATCATGACCTTGTCAAACAGCACTGAGTGCCACAACCAGTTGGGTTTATTTTTGAACAATCCCAGGGATAGCAACTCCACCACCTCCCTGGGCAGCCCTTTCAGTGAAGAGCCCTTTCAGACCTGGCAACACTTTCAGTGAAGGAATTCTTCCTGGTGTCCAGCCTGAACCTCCCCTGGTGCAGCTTGGTGCTGTTTCCTCTGGTCCTGTTGCTGTTTGTCTGGGAGAAGAGAAGATACCCTTCTGATCCAAAGTACGTGGCAGGGGTTGGGTGTAATTGCAAGTTAGCAGCTGCATTGCTTCCTCCTAACTCCTGTGGCTCTAAAACTTTGACAGTCTGAATTGAGATGCAGTATCTTTTTGTCCAGAGGGAATTTATATCTAATCTGTTAATG
Source organism: Cyanistes caeruleus (assembly GCF_971803275.1). Taxonomy (NCBI): domain Eukaryota; kingdom Metazoa; phylum Chordata; class Aves; order Passeriformes; family Paridae; genus Cyanistes; species Cyanistes caeruleus. The sequence continues at coordinate 104,405,091 of NC_141703.1, forward strand.
TGGAACAGAAAATAGATGGGGGTAGAGGCTGAGGGTGCTCAGTGAAAGAAGAAAATGAAGACTTAGAAAAATAATCCTTATTTAAATTCCTTAGGCAGCATTTTGAAAATCTCTGCCTGGAGTATCAGCTGTGCTAGGGATTGATACCAAACAATGGGGAAAGTACTTTGGATAGTCAGAAAGTATTTGGTTCTCAGATAAATAAAAAGGGCTATAGACTGTTCCTTTAGTAGCTTTGCATAATTTTTTATTTTTAAAAGATCTATTCATTGAATAATAGAGCTAAAAGATGCCAGACCCTCAAAGGTTTTCAGTGACAATGTACAACACTGAAGTCTTAATTCATGTATTTAAAGAAGAATAAGAAATATATATTTCATAGCCTTTCAAAAGAATTCAAGAGAAATTAGTGGACTGAGGATTGTCCCATCTATCATTTGTAACAAGGATCTTTGGTCGTGGATGAAAAAAGAAAAATTAAATCTTATAAACCTATAAAATATATGAGCACATAAGAGGGCAGAATTAAATAAGTGGTTTTTTAAGAGACATATTTTTCTTTGGGGGGAATTTGGATGACAAATTCCTTTGTGTAGTTTGACTGCAAGTGAAACAGAAAATTTATTTACAGGCTGTGGAAGCTGGAGAAGGCAGGAGTGGCTTCCAGACCCTGTCTTGCTTCATTTCCCCACCTCCTATCCCACCTGGGAAGCATAAAACTAGATCTCAGAGGAGCTGCCTGCTGGTCTGCTGGCTTAGGCATTAGGTCATCTTGGATGGTCTGCATCAGGACCAAAATGTTTCTGAGGGCAGGAGGGTGACAAAGGCTGGGGGTTCAGTTTGGCTGAATTTTGGCAGGCAGAAGGAGCAGTGGGGCTGAGGGATGGAGGAAGGAGGAAGGTTAGAGAGCAGAGCTGCTCTTGGGCAGATTTAGTCTGACAAACTACAGAGGAACTGAGATTTTCCATCCCCACTTCTAGTGAGCTGGCCCTATTGGGCCCTAATATAGCCCCAGATCCAGAGGGTTTTCTGTCTTTCTTTTGAAGCCTTGCAAGAGAGAATAAAGAGTAGAAACGAGGTTTGGGAGAGCAGCTTACCTCAAGAGAGGAGGTGAAGTAGGACGGAGACCCAAGGTGAGATTCCCTCTGGCTTTTTTCCTCATATAGGGAGAACTAGATGTATTCAGAACTGAGATTTGCAGTTAGGCCAATTATTATTTTATCTGAAATATTCATTGTGAACTGGGATGTCACTGGCTTATAAATACATCTAACTGTGTGTTTGTTAACTGGACAAATTAGACCCACTGTGAGTTTTTTATCCCTTTCCGCATCCACACTTGACCTAAATGTTTTAACCCCTGGCTTTTGGTATGTTTAGTGGAAATCACTGTATAATGTTTTAAACTATTCTAACATAACATCCAAACTGCTGAAATCTAGAGGTTCATATTTTGGTATGATTCTTGAAGAGTTAATATGCCTTAGTGTGCATTAACACTGTGAACAAATGTCTATACACAACAGATACCTCTTCCAGCAAGGAAGGAAGCATAGTTATTGCAAATCAGGGCACAGAATAAGCTGAAAGTGTTTCTAATGAAAGAAGAAACGGGAGTGTACTTTTGTTGAAGGGTGGATGACCTTATACTGAACTACAAGACTTCTGTGTTCACTTAAGCAAAAGATTTCCTGCCTGAAAGCAAGCTGTACTATCAGATCTGTACTTTTTGTTGCTTTAGGGAAAAAAAAAATAAATTAAACGGTAATGAACAGCACTAGTATTCCACTATTATTCTTTGCAAATATTTACCACTGTTACAGATTTTTTGTTGTTGTTTTGGGGGGATTGTTTGTGATGTTCCAGGTAATTCACATTTAAAGACAGGAAAGAATTTGTTAAGCAAATTTTAAAATATTTTTTATATACTTATGCGATTAGATTAATTTATATGTGGTTGTTTCCTATAGGTTAGTGAAAGCTTGTGTCATTTCTTAACTTTTAAAAGTGCAACAACACTCCTCAGGGTAGTTATTAAGAGTAAAAATACAATATATTCCATGTATGTTTTGCAAGTGGTCCAGTTTACCTAACTTCTCATGCCAAGGCTTATCAATCCAAATTAGCAGTTTAACAAGGCCAAGTCCAAGGTGCTGCACGTGGGTCAGGGCAAGTCCTGGTAGGAATCCAGGCTGGGCATGACCAGGCCCAGAGCAGCCCTGGGAGGACTTGGGGGTGCTGGTGATGAGAGGCTGGACATGCCCAGAACCCCCCTGTGTGCTGGTTGTGGATGCCCAGCCCTGGAAGTGTTCAAGGCCACATTAGATGGGGCTTGGAGCAACTTGATTTTTATGGAAGATGTCCCTGCCCACAACAGGGCCTTTGGAATGAGATGATCTTTAAGGTCCTTTCCAACCCAGGCCATTTTAAGATTCTGTGATATTACAGAACTTGAGTCCAATAGCCTGAGGTTTTGAAACTTTTCTCAGGCTAATTAATACAGTTGGTGAGTCTGGTAGTGATAATTTTCAACTGAAGTTTTAGTAGTATAAGAATGTGTAATATAAATTAAAACCATCATGTACAGGTGTTATAGTTCAAGCAAAAATCTTCCCTGCCCTGTATTTAGTCCTCTAAATAAAAGTAACAGCCTGATTTTTACTGTTCTACCTACATATCATTGATCTGGAGAAGTTATGTCAACTTCAGCATAGCTTTTCAGAGCAAGAAACCAACCTCTAGTTAATCAATGAACTGGAGCAGTACTTGTTTTCTTTAAGTAGCTTTGCTTTTACATTGTTTTCCTATGGGATAGCATATTTCTTCATTAAATATTATATATATATATATATATATTATACCTTATTAGGTTGCACCACTGTATCATTGATAATGTCGAGGACATAATCCAGATCTGGAACAAGCCCCAAAGGATTTTCATCCCTTAAATAGCAAGATTTTGTCAGTTTGCTCCATATAAAATCTTGTTTCTTTAAAGTAAGAGGCATTCAATAGGAAACTTTCCAGAACTCTCCATCATTCTAAGCTTTAAAAGAACACCTACCAATCTGAGTAAGTACAGAAATCTGAGATACTTTTTCTTATTAATAGTTTAATGTGCAATTTGTGATCTGCCTGATTATTTTCAGTCTGTGTATTATGGTAGTTAATATAGAGTGTATTTGTTTTCACAGTTGATGGCTGTGTTTCAGTAATGGAAAAGCAATCCAGCTGAGCAGTTGCTTAAAAGTCCTCTCACTAAATAAAAGGCAAGCCTATTATAAATTCCATAATTTTAAGTTAGGCTGTAAATTTAAGATCTCTTGGGATCTCTCTGTGTAAGTTTTTCCAGCAGAGAGATTGACTTTGTGCATATCAGGAGGATTTTTTTTTAGTAGTACATAGATGCAGTTATTCTACAGCTCTGCTTACTGTGTCCTGTCTGTGTAAGGTTAGAAGGCTGGCATCAAAGATGAAGTGAAAACTTAATTTGTTGGTTTTAGGTTCAGTTTTGGGAAGTATGACACTCGTGAAAAATGGTGTGGCTGGAAAAGTGAAACTCAATGGGAATTAAAAATTTTAATCTGATACAAAATAGAGTAAGAGAAGGTAACAGTTCCCTCTGTTACCAGCCCTTTTTAAGTTTCTAAGGCATGAGAATTCAATGAAAAAAGAGTTGAGGTATCAGTGGTATTGTGCATAAACATTTTTTCCTCTGAAGCTCTAGACAGGGGCTGGAATTGGAGCCACTGCTTCTCTGGACATGTGGGCTGCAGCCTTCCCTTGGTCATAAGGGCAGGTAAATAATGTGCATGAGGGTCCTTGTGAACCTCTCTGCCTTCCAGTGTTCATGTGTACAGGACAGAGGCAACAATTATCTTCCAGGAAGAGTGCAGGAGTGGTGCAGGTTGGAAAGATAATTTTTCTCCTTTCTGCTCAGATGATTTTTACATTATTCGTATCAGAAGTAAGATTGGTTTGAGATGGAAGATCCTCAAGTGGAAGGTTAAAGTATCAGCATCCTTAGAACCTTTGTGGTCTGTGCCTGCTACTTGTAACGAAGTGATAATTAAATATGCAGCAGTCCTGCTTCCAAAATGCTGAGTGACTGCAAAAGAAAGTTTACTTTGCAAGGAGCTTTCTGAGGACTGCTCTTGGGTCTTCCATTCTGGATTTTGTTGCGTTATCACCCCAGGACCTTTGCTTGACACCTTCTCTTACCCTATTTCCCACCCATCAGTCCTTCAATTTTCCAAAAAGGATGGATTGATTGTTTTATTTTTTGCAGTTGTAACTTGGATTTGTCTTGTTTGACAGTAAAGCAAGTCTGTCCTGTGGGTTAAAGCCCTCAAGGAGCTGGAGAGACTCTGACTCCTTCAGGGAGCCAAAGAAATGCAACACTGGTACATTCACCACAGGACAGTCGGGGCATGGTCTGCATCCTTCAGCTTGTGTGAAGGACCTGTCACTATAATATGGAAATTAATTCTTTTCTGAACAAAATTAAATCATAAAAGAAACTGTTGCCTGTTTAGTTTCACTCATGTATATAAAAATGATTTAATAGATCTAGTGCCTCATGATTAATGATGATGATGATGTGCGTTAAATTTCTGGTTCCATTAATAAGCTTGTGGCTCATGTGAAATAAGATTAACTCCTTCAACATGCAATATCAGTAACAAGTTAAAGAACAAAGTGGATTTTTTTCTGTCCTGAAAAATTCAGCTGCAGGCAATATAGAGACTTTTTAAAAAATTCTTTTTAGGGGTCCACCACTTTATTGCTTTTTATAAATCATTGATTAAATGAAAATAATGTCTTCTAGAAACATCAATAGCAATTATTGCATAAAGAGAGTTAATATTTTGATTTATGGTGTTTTATTTTTACAAAATTATTGTATGTACAAGACTGTATACATTTACATCCACACACATCTTAAATTTCCAAGAGTGGTTTACATTTTAGGTAGTGAGAGAATAACTAATGCTAGTTGAAAATGTGTTCATTCTCTAAAAAGTAATTTTAACAGTAGTGTTTCAAGCTTCTTGGGCTGATGTTTGTATGGATGAAAACAAATATTAAAAATATGAAAAAGTTAATCTTAGAGCACCTTTTTGTAGATTTCATGAAGTTGCATAAGTGACCTCATTTGTCTGTTATTGCTGAATTGCTGAATTTCTGTAGAGCCAGCCTGCATTTTCAGGTGGGTGAGCAACTCACTCCTGCATTTCTGCTGCTTTTTCACCTCAGCTGGCTCATCTAGAGCCCAATTGCACGCTGCTGCCAAGCAAACTGCACAAATAGCATGTGGATGAAGCGGTGACAGCGCAGAAAACCAAAAGGAGGGATTATGCTGTGTAATTATCTGTGTAAAACTCCGAGGGTTTCTGCTGGCAGACCGAGAGTGGTTCTGTGATGGGGAACAGCCCACTGAGCTGAGAGAGGGGGTTCGAGCCTCAGCTCAGCCTCTGGCCTTTGGCATCCAGAGCCATGGTCAGCCCTGCTGCTGCTGCCCCACTGAACCTGCTCAGGGTAGAGAGCAAAGCTCAATTCCATCTGCCTTAGAGGCAGCAATATCAGGGCTTGATTTAGACTTAAGGAAGTGCTCAGGTCTCAGCACTTGCCATCTTGCCTTGGTCATTTTCAGTGGCTGAAACTTTAGCTGGACAAAAGTCACAGGTCTCTTGTTGACACTGATAAGCTGTGTAGGAAATAGAGAGGTTAGACATATGATAAAATTATAATTAAGTTCTCATGAAATGATTTAAGTGCATTTTTATTGTTCTAAAGAGTGTACTTTTGTTATGCTTTAGGTGGACATGTGATCTGAATGCTCAGATATTTTCATGCTGTATTTAGGGTGCAGGTTTCTTAATACTGTATTTGTCACTGGATCAGAGTCTAAATCCCTTTACACAAAACACAGCTGTGAATCCTGCTGGGGTCACTTGGAGTATTTCCTTCATTAAGGTGCCACTCAACATAAAATGAGGTGATAGAATCTCATCCTCACAAGTAAAAAAAGGTTTCAGCTTGATACTGCAACCCCAACATTTTTAGCATTGTGCTGAGGTGTGCTTTGCAGTATTTACTGGCTCATTTACAAAGCTCTGTAGTGCAATTTTGGTAATCAGTGCTCTTACTTTTGATCAAAACTGGCCAGAAGGAGGGCTTACATACTGGAAAAAGCATAAAACAACTTGAGAAGTATGTTTCATTGTAAATAATAAGCCTTTTGTTTATGGATCTAGACTCTGTAGAAGCCTCTTTGAAGAACAATGCCAGGTAGTCTCTTGTAAAAAATACAACACACAGTTGAATGCATATTTTAAAGTTTTTTTGTAACTTCATCTCTTCTCCTATCAACTTATATTTCTGTCTTTCACTGCTTTTATAAACTTGTATCTTCTAAGAAGATGAACTCTTTAGAGTTCATTCTTTGCTAACAATTGAACTAACTTATATTTTTTCTCACTGCACTTTTCCTCCCTTTATTACATTTAGGAATGTATTTATAAATGTAATTTATGGTGATCTTTCCTTTACAGTTTAATCCTCCACATAACTGCTTAGTATTGTTTTAGTTATAATGCAGGTTGTTAAAATGTCTTGGAGTACAGATAGTATAGCAAAGTTTGAGAAGAAAAGTTCAAGAAAATCAGTGTAATCTGCAAAGAAATGACACACCCAGATTTGGAGAATCTTCTTGATTGCAAAGCTGTGAATTCCTGTCCTTGCTCCTACGTTTCATGATAGTTGCTTGGAACATGAAAACCTGATTCTTCTTCACCACCCCACCTCAATCTATCCTTTGAAAGAAAGAAATTATTGAAAAAATAAAGTGTTGCTTGGGAAAAATTGAAGCCAGTGTGTATCTCATAAGCCATACACTTGCAGATTCTGAAGAAATATCGTGTTTGTAGGGTGTGCCTCTACAGGGTATTTCAAAAAACAATCAGGCAGGTCACTGGTCTAAGTATTTTTCAGCATTTCCTGCTTTGTAGCACAAGAACCAAAGTTTAGGCAGTGCCTGTCAGGCCAGTTTGTTCTGAGCAGCAGGCCTTGCTTTCCAGGGGTAAAAGCATCTAACTTGCAGGCAATTTTAAAATCTGCTTTTATGAGTTTTATCTATAAGAGTAACTCCAGAGTTAGAACGTGCAAGTTTATGGGTCAAACTAATTAGAAAAGATTTATCTTTCCTACCTTTTAGTACCTCCACCAGAGATGTCAACACCCTAAACTCTTAAGCCTGGAGTCCCTTTCCCAGTCAGTAGGAAGCAGTAGGAATTTTAGCACATTTGACCAAACAGGTAGATGAACTGCAGCCCAAAATGCCTGTCTACCTCTGATATCTAAACCTATGTGAAATAAAGCTCTACTGCAATTTTTAAAAACCTTAATATGCTTATTAGTATGCACAGATAATTCAATTATTTGACATCCACCTGAGTGTTCAGGTTGAGCATGAGTGTCAGGATGAGAATTAGCAGGTTTAGACATTGGATTTTGAGAAGCTCAAGAGCAACATTCTCAGAAGGTAGAAGACAGAGGATAAATCTGATTCCAAGTTGGTTTTTTTTCTGCAATATTTTGTGGCTGTAAGTTTGCTTCTTCACATATTGAGTCTGGAGTTCACAGTGCCCAAAAAACAATATTATAAGGGTTGCTAGCTTGTTGTTTTTTTAACAATTTTTGGTATTCTCAAGGCCTTTTATTTCAGATAAAAACAATCCCTTTCATTTTCGTTGTGTTTCTGTTTGCATAAAAGTTTGAAATAGAGGAAAATCATGACTGGAAAGATAAATTAGCATGATGGCTCCTAATTCTTTATTGCACCTGCTCATACTTCCTAACCCACTGCAATCCTCACCTTTTGTGTGAAGATTCCAGCACTGATAATGAAGAGCTTCCCTTGAAGTTGATGGAATTTTGTGTGTAGGAGGATGCAGATAACACAGGCCTCCCTTCACCTGGGTGCCAGTTTTTCTGATCCCAGAATGGCTGAATTTCCCTGAGCCCAGCTGTGTTTTGCACTGAGTAGTCTGGTGGCTTTCCATGGCCGCTGGCTAACCCTGCCTGCCACTTTGTTCAAGGTGCAGGTGACAGGAGAAAAACCAGCACATGGTGTCGTTGCCAGGGACCCTTAAAATTTCTCTCATCCTTGAAATGCATGGATGCACAAAGCAACACTAAGCAGTATGAAAATTACCTTCTTTTTTCCCCCCTCTTTCTTTCTCTTTTGGTGTGCAATCTTCTCTTTACGGGGGTTTGAAAAGGAAATCCTGAATCTGTTCTTTAACATATAATTTTGGTATCTAAAAACAGCACTTGGGATTAGCAGGCTTGTCAGAAAAACAAGAATTTAGATGTTCAAAAAAACTCAACAATCCACCCCCAGCTTTTCAACTGTGTCAGGCATTATTGGCTGTACACAGCTGCTGTAAGATGAAGAGAGGGAAAATGCTCTGAAAAGCAAGGTGTTATTTTAAGGACATGATGAAAATAATGGAATCACCCAATCTGCTTTGTACAAAGTGGTTTACATGTTCTGCAAAGAGATGAAAATTCATGCTGATCTCATATTTGGGCAAGTGTTAATTACAGACTCACTGACAAGATTAAGCCTCTCAGAACTTGTTTCTTTCTTTTGGTTTTCTCTAAAATGCAAAGAAACTATGACTTGATTCAACCACTTCTTCCTCTCCTATCTGCTCACAGATGCCAGTCTGCTTTGTAAATCAGGAATGAAATGAGATACAGCCATCTGACACTAATAAATTATTTTTATGAAGGCATGGAGACTGTAATTATTATTCCTGACAATAGATAAAAAGTTGTCTTTTTCCCGATTCCATTCTTTCCAAAATGTTTCTGTCTGCCCATATTTGCTATTTATGGCAGATGCAATTATTGGGTCAGGATTTTTTCTGTTTTCATGATCTGCTTTCTGTTTGACTTCTGTCCGCTTTTAGATTGTATGGAGCTATAAACAAAAGATTAAGTTGTTACAATTTAAAATGTTTTATCATGGTGTATAGATTTATTTCAAGTGCTTTGATTGTGAGTGCCTAATAACGTCCTTTGTTAATGCTGGCAGGTTTTTTAGTACCTGCTGATAATGAAAGCTTAATTTTAAGACTTCTAAAGAAAAATAACCTGCATAATAACAAATTGCGAAATTGACTTCTAGGTTTTGACAAAGTCTGAATTATTACTTTAATTTTGCAAACAGAATTTTCTCTTTGTTCTGCTTCTCCTCCTCTTTTTGGTGTTAACAGTGGAAGATTTTTATCATTTTCCATTGAGCTTTCATTGCAGGTTCCCCAGAAGACCATCCTTGGTCTCCCTCAGCCCCAGTCAGTTCAGATACCTCCATCCCCCAGTTCAGGTTCATCCACCAACCACAGGTTATCTCCTTACTGCAGAGCATCTCCTGGAATCCCCTCAATGACAAATTATCTTCATGTACATGTAGCCACCAGCCCAGGCTCAAGAACTATAAATTACTCTTTTACATCTCCTAAACTTCTCATTTCCTTTGTGGGAACTATTTTTTAAAACCTCTTACCTTATTGGTTTGTCTCATGTACAACACCACTCACTATTGTTTTTTTTTTCTTCATATCTAGGCGTACATCTGGATATAGGTGCACATAAAGATACACAAACATTAGTTGGAATGTTGGGGAGAATCATGGGAATAGCAAGAAAAAGAGCACTAGCTTCTGAACTATATTTAAGTTTCAAAACAAAACACTCTGGAGCTGAAATTCAGTGTTGCACATATATAATAATTTATATGTAATATATAATAATTTAAAGCTCTGTTTTCCTACACTTGTGCGTGCCTTTGGTTGCATTTGCAGTGTGAGGCCTGCTCAGAAATTCAAGGCACAGAGTTCATCCTTTCTTCCTCCCTCTTTCAATGAGCAGGAGCTCATTGAAATAATATTATGAACATTGTCAGAAAGCAGAGCCTTCTACAATCACTCAACTCACAACTTTGATGCTTTCATATATAAAAAGAAAATATTTTATTAGATGAGTGTCAGGATTTCAAGTATGAGTGTCTGCCAAGCACCAAGCAGAGCTTCCTAGAGAATCTGGCACTCCCTTTTGTCGCCGTGCTGCGATACAACCTCCAGTGTGACCCATCACTCTATAGCAGAGAACATACTATTCAGGGAATGGTTCAGCTAATGAATGACAGATTGTGGGAAGAGTGGAGTGCTGGAATACCCAGGAAAGTGGGCATTCCTACTGCAGGCCTGTACTGGGTGAGGTAATACTGAGGTGAGCAAATTAAATCTCTACAGGCAGCACTAATTATATCACATCCCTGATTTCTCTGCTATCCCCACTGCTCCTGTTGCTTTGCATGTCATGCCTGTGATACCAGGTGGGAATTCACAGGGATGTCTGCCTTTGTGAGGTACCACACCATGCAGCAGGGGAGCGGCAGTGCCTCTCATCTCTGCTGAAGTACTCTCAAGACAGCAGAAGGAAAATAAGATTACTGAGAAGAGGAGGCTGTCCATAGTCCTCCAAGGCAAAATGTCCTTGTGAAATGTGCTCCTTGTGCTGAAATAGTGATGAGGAAGAGGCTGAGGAGGAGAAGGCAGAAGCTTCCCCCAAGCCATGTACCACACACATCAGCCTCCTAAGTAGTCCCCAATAGTGTTGCTGTGGAATAGCTTTTTAGTGTTTATTTGTTTCATGTTAAGAGATAAAATATTGTTCTAAGTGGCTTAAATGTTGGTTATAACTTCTCATCTTTTTATTTTTATTTTAATGGAGCCTATAGGCTATTAATTAGCCCATAGGCTATTATGCCTACTACTCTAGGAATAGTATCTAAATAAAATATTTATACTGAGCCTTCACATGTGATACAGAAACATTGGTGATATGAATTAAAAAACTATACTACATAAGGAGCAGCAAAATCTAATATTTGAATCTTGCCTCCCAAAATTTCAAATTTGTCACTGAAACATTTGGTTAAAATTTGAAATAAAAGCAGATGTTAATCTCTGTTATTTTACATATGATCTTTTTCTGTGATCTTTTTCCTCAGTTCTTCTTCTACTTATATTTTTATGAGTTTGGGTAATGTAACAACTCTGTGATACTGAAAATAATCATGTACATTTCAGCAGTAACAGGCCAGACTTATTTTCTTCTACAAGAAAAGAACAAGTGTACAAGTATTTAATATACTATTCACTCCAAAATTGAAAGTTCCTTCCACTCCCTTTCCAAATAGCAAAAATAAATGCATGCTTGCAGTGTCTTGTTTATGAAAATGGGAAATATGCAAAACATGGAAGCAGCAAAATGAAATCATGTGGTTTGATATATTTCCATTTCATTTTTCTGCATGAAAATGCAAAATGCCTCCCCCTTCTGCCATAACCACTTATAGCTGATTTCCATCTGTTAAAAAAATTGTGACATATATATGGGAAGTCTGCAAGTTTCTGAAGTCACGTTTTGATTAGTTCTTCATCTTTTGGAATTCATCTGTGTCTAATCTTCCCTGAGTATTATAGTGGTGCCAAATACTACCTTCCAATCCTACATATTTCAGCATTTATGTAGGAAGTAATAGTCAGTAAATTGCAGGCCTTTCTACTCCTTGGAAACATTTTGGGTTGTGCTCCCTTGAATATTAAAAGTTCTCCTTGTATCTGCAGTTTTGTTGAGCTAAGTGTGTGCCATTAGAGCACCATGAGATTAGAGGTGTATTTATATAAACTGCAGCAATACAGATGCTTGTAGGCATTTGTAAAATACAGAGTGGGACAAACAAATCTGATAAAATTTATAGTTTTAAGAAATGTGAGTTGGTATTGATCTTGGGAAACTATCAAATGCTGTGTTCCTTAATTTCTAGAATTGCAAGAAATTGCAGCATCCAACCACTGCCTTTGCATTTTGATTTCAAAGTTTGGAATTAAATTTCTGAGGGAATCTAATCAAAGGCATGTGGTAACATAAAAAAAACCTGCAGTATAGACTTAGAAACTCTCCTGATAAAGAAGGATTAAAAAAAAAAAAAAGATTTAGAAAATAAGTCATGATAAAGGAAGTATATAAAAGAAGGAAACTTATGGGCTTGGATATTGAAATATTTTATATACTCTTTCTTATCAGTGCACTTTATTATTCTTTAACACTTTGAGTATGATGGGTACATAGTAGCTATGCTCTGACAGGTTTGTTCATCATGGTTTATTTCACAGTTTGTGAACACCATTTGTTTTTCCTTCTATCCTGAGATGGAGTTGCTGACATACAGTGCAAGTATTATTTCAGGACAGTGGCAGGTGAAGCCATCCCAAGCATTATCTGATGCTAAAAGCTAATCCTAAAGCAGGATTTCTGTCTGCTTACTTTTTATGTGGGCTTATTTTTTTTTTTTTGAAAGCTGCCAGTGCTGCTGCAGTCTGGCTCAAAGTATAAGCATTGAGGACACTTTTATAAATGCTATGGGATTATGTTAGGGGCAGTGTAGACAAGGCAGCAGAGAAAGGTGCAGCCATCCCAACTTCACCCTCCCTTAGTTATGGACCAGCCCTCTCCTGGGAATCTTATTTCCAGCTCTGAATTTTATTTATTTATTATTTTGTGCTGTATAGATATTACAGGACCTCAGCTGTATGGATAAGACTCCAGGCAAAGTCTTGTTCTAACTTTGGAAGTGTTTTTTACAGTTTGGAAAGAGAGCATTTTATGACTGTTCTGAAAATTTTAGTATCATAAGCTATCCCAAATCCTATCAGATTTGAAAGCAGTTGGTATATTTGTTCTATTTTTATCCTTTATTTTTCTTTCCAATTTTTTATTCTAGCATCTAAAATGTGTGCAAAGAAAAGTGATTGGTTATCTCTGTGAGTATATAAATCCTCAATGTAGGCAAGACTACAAAAAAAAAAAAGAAAGGAAATAAAGGTGATGCAGTTTAAATAATCTCAAGAAAAATGTTTTCATATTTGGGTGATTGGAGATAATCTTTCACCTGGCAAAAAAACCCCAAAAAACAGCATAGAACTGTCCATGCAGTTATTTAAAATTGCTTTAAATGTAGCTATACTACTTCTGCCATCAGAACAGTTATTTTTCCTAAAATTCTTACTAGTGCAGCACTGCAAATAAAGAAATTCATTCTTGAATAAAAGGTATTGTAGGGGCATTTGTAGCATTTTTTGTGTTTGTATAAGTTTTCAGATGAGGAATTACTGCAGAAAGTTTCTGTGAGCTCTTTAAGGGGGTTTCCAGAGGTACATTTTGTGTGGCACGTATCAATTGCATGGCACAGAATGGATAACTCCATGGGGAGCAACCTGTAATTGAGTTTGGGACATGAAGTAAACCACACAGTTGTGAATGCCACATTGGTCTTTCTATTTCTTGCAAGAGAGCAAAAAAATAATTATCATAAAACCTTCTCAAAAACGCTTCTTTATAAAGGACAAAAATCTTTAAGGCACGTTGCTATGTGTTCATCCTTGAAATGGATAAAAACTGTGGGGAAGGGAATCTTCACAGCAATCCTCAGTAACTTCCTGTTAATCAAACAGCCACAGGAGTGGTTTCAAGTGCAGAAGTTTCCTTCCTTGAAACATTTTTCCCTCTTGCTATTAATTCTGGTGCTGCAACAATTAAGTTTATTTCTGACAAGTATTGCTTTCAGAGCTGGAGTGCTGCAGACATGAGGAGAGTGTTAGGTATCAAATGTATCAAATGACTATTGAATGCTATCTGGGGAAATTTGGCAGAGCCTAAGAGGGATAATGAACTAAAGGGAATAATTTATTTTTGTAAGAGAGTAAGTTAATTTTGTTTTTGTAATTCCCTCTCTTCTCATTCTGTTTCTTTTTTTGAAAGCATTTTATTGAAGTTATTTTCACTTTGTTTTTACACTGAATTTTGTTCTCCTTGGCTGCAGCAGGGAACAGATCAGCAAAGTGAAATGTTTCTATTCATATTAGTGGGATTTGGGTTAGGATCTGTGTTTACTGTCAGTAAAGAATCCCACTAGGATGCACAAATGTCTATCCAAATTTAAATTATGTGACCCAGCATGTCTGTAATTTACTCCTATATCATCTTCAGGGGTGAATTTGTATGTACACGCCTTCCTGGAGATGTCAATATGTACTAATTCACCATCGGTATTTATTTGTTGACCATGCATGTTTCAGGATCTGTCAGTTGATGTATTTCTGCAAGCCTCCATCTCTGAACTGAGTAGATTTTATTACAAAGCTGCTTTTGCATTTATTTATGTTACAGCTAGAAATGCAGCAGAGGTAGAACAATGTGCCTGGCATAAGTGACATCATACAAATGAGGGAAGGAGCCAAGATCATTCATGGAAGATGGAAAGAACATGTAATAGAGATGTATAAAGTAAATTTCTCATATGGACAGCTTAATATACCTTCTTTATTTATTTTAAAGAATTCAAAGTCCCAGCTATAGAAAAAGAAATATTGTTTTACTCTGTTGACAAATTTTCATTATTTTTTCTTGCAAACTGGCATAGAAGCTTCAGTTCAAGATAGCAGAGTCCCTGTGCTGGGGAATAGCACAGAGCTAATTTTGGGATTCACACAGTCACCATTGTATGGCCCCTTGTGGGCAGTGCCTGCAATGTGTGCTCAAGAGAGTGGTCCTTGGTGCTCCTTAGGATGTGCATTCTTCTCTTTGGTCCTTCAGGATTGTGTTTTGCAAATAAATTACTTATTAAAAGTTTCTGGAGTGTTAAAAGGATTTCTACTGCAAACTTGTGAAAGCCCCAAAATAAAGGTATTTATTTGGTTATAAAAGCAAATTAATGAAATGTTAGATGTGTGACAGTACACGAGGCACACGGAATTTACAAGTGCTCTAAAAAAGCCAAAGAATCTTGGACAGACTTTTACAGTAGAAAACTTAATATGAAAATTAAACTATCTTGTAATAACTGTATTTTAATTTTTAATAGATATTTTTTAATGCTTCAGGAATTGTGTAATTTTGCTTTAATATTTCATTCCAAATTTAAAAGGTGATTTCAATTATGCTGATAATTTAGAAACATAGATGTATATATGTGTCTTGAAGTCAGTAGTATCTAATGCTTATGAGAGTTATAGCCAACAAAACCTGAACTAAAATCACTAAAAAAAGAAAAGTATAACTCAAAATTTTTATAGCAGAAAAAATGCATTGAAAACACCATTATATAAAGGTTTTGTTCATCTATAACAAGTCAAACAGTTCCAGTTTTATTTTAAAAAGCTAAAATTTTAATGGAAAGTGTCATAAATATGAAAATGTTCACCCCAGATTTATGATTTAATGAAATTAGGATTTGAGGGGAAATCCTGATTTTTCACCAAAAAAAAAATTAAAAACCTCATCATAACTTCCAAAACCAGCAGAGATACCCATTCTTTCTTAGCCATCAATATGGAAAATTTTAGGGAATGCAGATATTTATAAATCTTTAATGCATGCACCACACCAAAAGTTCTCAAGGTAAATTATTCCACCTTAGTCCTTATTCATGGTTTCTTCCAGTAGTACAGATTATTTCTTACTGCTCCTTAAAAGACTTATTCATTGTTTCAGCTGGGAAAAGTTCTTGGGGAGGCTTGGTCACTATTATTTTCTGAAGAATCATGTGAAAAAACTCTGTTGGTGTAAGAAGTTTAGTCATATTTACTTTGGCATTTTGCATGAAAGATGGATAAGAAATGTTCTAGTCTGTCTCCAGTAATCCTACATTAATAGCTCCATGGGGAGCTAAATAACATTTCTGCCCGTATTTGATTTGTGCTAATTCCTGAAGGCTTATCAGTGTAGTACAGCATCATATAACTTCAAATCTCTGTATATTTTCCTTTTAGCTTTTAAAATACAAGATATTATCTTTTACCTCAGTTCAACCTACTGTTCCCAGTAGAAAAGTCTACTAGTGATTTAAATTTTAGAAGCTTATCATCTTGCTGAGTCCTTCCTATCAGCAGCCATTTGGCTGTTCTGTACCCAGGAAAGTTAAAGCAAAGCACCAGCACAGAACAGATCAGGTGTGACCTTAAAATACCTGTGCTCAACCAGTATTTCTCTTTGGAGCTCTGCTTTGATCAGTAAATCAGTCTTCTAGGTGAGCTGTGTTTTCTACATATGTATGTCTTTATCAAACCCTGTGTTATTTTGATTTTATTTCCTTTCAAGTTTTAGGTGAGCATTTTAAATTTTGGTGTGTTTGAAGTTAAGCACTTAAATCCTTGTTCAGGGATATGTGAGTTGATTACATTCCTGAGCACTGAGGACTTGCAGCTATTTACTGCATTTGAAAGGGTTTTTTCAGTCAGAAATACCAGCTCACTTTTCATGACTAAAAATACAAATAACCACCTGCATTTAGGTAGCTGAATTTGCACAGTTGATCTTTTCTAGACTTGTAGGAGATGAGAGTTACTCTAAAGGTAAAAACTCCTCAAATGTGGTATGTACATGGAAGCCCAAACATGAATGATGATTTCTCTACACATGTTTCCTAATAGTGACAATTTATTGACACAGGTGTACACTGAACACTGTTTTATAGGTGGGGATTTGAGGGGCACAGCATTGAAGATCCAATTTTGACAGAACTCTGTACTGCTAACAATCAAAAACACTAGTTAATTCTGTAATTAGCCCTTAAGAGATTTGGTCAAAGCTATGTGGGAATTCTCTGTGCCGTCTCTCAAATTCATGCTGGACCCAGTTTCTTTCTCTCACTAATGCAATAAAGAAATGAGAACTGCCCCTTCCTCCTCAACCACCAACCTCTGAAAGTGTGGGTTCAGCTTGGATTAATCCCCACAAGTGATTCCCTTGAGTCTACCCCTCCTTGTGTGTGTGTACAACCACAGAATGAAGTGTTCCACACCTTTGAATACCATATAATTTAATAAAGACCAATAATTTAATAACTAAGTTGTTTTATTGACCTGAGAAGAGCTGTTTTAGGTGGCCTTGGCCACTCTCTTGCCCTGGAGAAGCCTCTGATGCAGGTACTGAAGGGCTGTTCCCAGCATCTTTATTGAACCCCAGAGAGCAAGAGGGGTTCAAAACACTTTGGTAAGTTCATGGCTATGGCCAAATCCACAAGCTTTTGTGGACCTGCTGTTGGAGCCATGCAGAGGGAGCTGTTGCTGCCACATCTTTCATACTGGGAGAAAAATACAGTTCATGTCAAAGGCAGAAGAGTGCAAAATCCTGCACCAAATCTATGATGGTGTTACTCCAATTTAACCAATCCTCATTGAAAAAGAAAATTCTTTTCCCTTGTCAAAACACTGAAAAATAAGAACTTTGCTTTTGAAGTAAACTAAACTTCAGTGCCTGATGTAAGAAATATTAAAAAGCTAATTTTGAGGACCAGTTTTATCCAAGGCCTTTTTGTCTTGGTCATTCGCCTTCAATTTTAAACACACAAAATAATTATGGATTATTGATGTTTGGTTAATTGCTGATGTTTTGTGAATCATTTCTTAGCTTTATGATATTTAGTTTAGTAGGTAGGCACCATTTCTTTCTTCACTTTTGACAAAGAATGTCTTTTAGTGATGGAAAAGTTGCTCTGTGAAACCCTGCTCCTCTGTGCTGTGGTGCAGACCCCATCATGCTCTACAATTTATTGTGGTTTAGACACCACTTCTGTGAAATCCATACATGAAAACATTGATAGCATAATGCTTTTTCTGCTTTTGTGAAATCTCACACTACCTAAGTATATAATATGATTTAAATATATATATAAAATATAATTTAAAATCTAAATCACTACGTGTAAATTACTGTTACTACTAATTGGGATTTAAATTGAAAATCTGATGTAAAAAAATTAATTTTGTAGGGTTTTTCTTTGTTTTTTTGTTTGTGTGTGGGTCCAGGCATTTGCTGAGTTAATGATGTTTTGGTTATTTGTCATTCTATTCACTCTGGAAAAGCACAGTGCTTGAAATCTAAATTGTTGGAGGAAACAAAGGGTAGGGATTAGCTGAGTACATTTGTTATAATGAGAGCTAGCCACATTTGCTGAAATAATGACTCCAGACAGAAAATACCAGGAAAGAACATTCCAGCATAGGAACATTGCTAACATAGAAGTATCATATATGAGAATAACTTATCCCTAAACTATATTTCATATACTCTCTGTAAACTTTGTGAATGGAGAAAATGATTTTTCAGACCTTGAAGTATTTTTTTCCTTTGGGCTGTTGATAGAAGATGCAGGGATTTAAACTTACATTTCATGGTAGTATTGACCAGAGCAGACTTGGCAGATTCAAACACATGATGAGCCAGTCAAGGCTGAATGGCAGATGAGCACCAGTTTTAAGATGCAGAACGCCACTGAATTGTCTGTAAAGTGGTTAAAATGGATTTTTCATAAATCCATGTACATGGATACACTCTTTTTAGTGCATGCAGCCCTACATTCAGATGCATTCAAGAGGAATATATTCAAAGTAAAAAGTGTTTTCCGTTTTCCCAGTCAAGACTGTTAAAGTCGGGTAAAATAAAGTACAGGGTTAATAAAACATAGAAGAACAAAATAAAACACCCCAACCCCCAGCTCAGCAGAAACCTCCCTGTTTTGCTTTCTGGAAAGCTACCTGATCAGTACACAGTACTTTGTTTGCTACTCAGGAAATTGGTATCTGCTCCCTGATTTACAGGGAGTGCGTTAAACCCTGCACAGCCCGGGGAAAACTGCACGTGCAAATCCTCAGGGAGCATCACGATGGCAGAATATACTTCCAGACTGAAAGGACTGAAAAGGCAAGCAAATATAAAGTGTATGATATATAATTGATGAAGAAGAAATCTCTAAATGTAAGAGTTTCGTTCAATCATAATAAAGTAGTTGAGGGTGTGCAGACACTCTAATTAAAGATACATGTACTCCATTCAGCAGACCAATATTTATTCTTCAGTCCAAGGCAGCAAGCATAAATTTTATATTTTTGCCTAAAAGCAAGAAATTTATTTAAATCTCACAAATGTTAAAAAAAAAAAAAAAAAGTGCTGACCAGATTTCTGACTAGGGCTTTTTTCACCTTTGTAACATGAGCAAGTTTCTAAAAGATTTGGAACAATTTTTCCAATTATTAATAGATTGCATCAATCACTTGGAAGATCTTAAAGTTGCAAGATGAAGAACAGAGAAGGGTGGTGGCTGCAGGATACGTGCAAAGCATGTAAACCTTCACAACAAAAAGAAGGATAATTGTTCTTCCCTGAGGTATTCTGGAATTTGTTGAGAGTAGGTTGTGGCAAAAATTGCAATGTGCCCTCTTGAATCCGTAGTATTTGCAAGAGCTATGGATTTGCAAACTTTTCTGTGGGATCAGAGCTGCAGGGTCTGAGAGGGAGGTGTTGTGCAGAGAATGCACAAAATAAAATGCTATAAAATGGGTGTGGGGCTGAAGCAAGGCTGCCATGTGTGTGATATCCAAATGACGCTCTACAAATGCCTATGCTTAACCAACTAAAGCCACCCTGGATTTCCAGCTTGTTCTCATACAGAGAGGTGTGGGGTGTGGCTTTTTGAATTCCACCTGCAGGGTGAAAAACAGGGTTTGAAGAGCTCTTTCAGCCCAGCAGTGCAAGGAACCTCTTTATGATCCTGGGTTTCTCAGGCTCAGCTTGATGGAGAAGGAAAGAGAAGGAAGGAGATATAAGAGAGATGGTAGAGAATATTCAGGTTTTGTACTTCTTGCTCTGGTAAGGTCTGCTGCAGTTTGGGAGGCTGTTGGAGGACCAGAGAGTTTCTTGCAAAATGTGTGATCTTTTCAGAGAGACAGCATTTATTTAATGACTTTATGTTTAGGTTTCTGATGTGTGTGATGTGACTGCATGGGAAAACATCCTTTTTATAATGCACTATGTTTGTTCATAACAGAGCTCGTTCTGCCTAAGGTGAAACTATTTCTTCAGTGGGTGCCCTCATTAAAGTTTTCAGACTGGTGAACAAAGTGCTTAGCACTCCTAAGAGTAAGAACAGTAGTGTCTGAGGCTCTTCTGCAGCACAAACTCCTCAAGTATTTAGAGTAAATTGCTGTACATAGATGTGTTGCATAATGGTGCTTGGTAACGTTCACCTTTTCTGATGAATGTGGGATTAAATGAAACAAATTCAGTATTTTTCCAAAGAGAATTTAGTGAAGGATGGTGGATGTTAATTTTGTGGAAAATCAGAGAGGAATTCCAAGTTTTGAATATGAAGTGTGTGATGTCTGTGTATCTCCACACTGCATGGGCCTGGAATGGAGTTTCTTCTCTATTTTACCTCATCATGTTGCTGATTTCTTGCCAGGTTAACATGGTACCTACACCTGTGCCCATGAGATGGCAGAAATAGAGGTTAATTGGAATGCTAAGGATTCTTCTCTCTCAAGCTGATTACCAACCAGTTATTGTCAATCAGTATTTTTCTTCACTTGCTACATTAATTTCTCATCAGAGGACGGTTTATGCAAACACAAAATCTGCTCTGTTTTTTTGCCGTTGTAACAGGAAACATATTATTCCATCACATATAAAATGATATTTCATATACTAAAACATTATTTCTGTGTATAAACTATTTGCAACTATC
This sequence comes from Cyanistes caeruleus, assembly GCF_971803275.1. NCBI lineage: Eukaryota > Metazoa > Chordata > Aves > Passeriformes > Paridae > Cyanistes > Cyanistes caeruleus. The sequence goes on from NC_141703.1 coordinate 104,425,747, forward strand.
CAAATAAAAGGGTCTTGGCTCCTGCAAAAAATGCACCTAAATGGGTGCAGTGAAGTCAGTAAATGTAACTTGGGTGTTACTGTGGATAATAAATATGCTTGTGGCCACAATGACTTTGTTAATTTCTAGGCAATAGCCAAAGCTGGAATTTCCAAGTTAGGATCATGATCCTTTGGGACTTTATTAATTGTGTTAGCAAGAGGGAAGTTTTGCTGTCCTCTGTAGAAAGTAGCAGCAATGAGACCTGATAAAACCTCTGTGATAAAAGATGTAAATTCTTACTAGCTTTGGGGTAAAGAGTTGGGGATTGTTTTTTCAATCATGACATTTCCATTGTCTTTTTTTCTAAGTTTCATTCAGCTAGCAAACACAATGATTAACTGGGCATGTATCAAATAGTTAGCTTTCAATGACATTTTCTTCCAACAGTGATAAAAGTGGGTATTTTTGTGCTTAGAAATGGATATTAATATTACTGCAGAAAGATTGTATCACAGGCAACACTTACTTGTTTAAGGTAATTTTTATTGCTGTGATGTTTTAAACTATCTGTGCCATACATCCAGTGTAGTTGCTTTTGCTTCTTCATTCTATGTTACTGGAGATAAAATATAAGCCAATATATCTTTGCTTTTCTTTGTATTAATCTTATTTACCAAAGTAATAAATTATTTTTTAAGTCCAGGCACTTTCTGATTTGAAGGCTCTGAAGACATGTACAAATAGAAATGTTAAAACATCTTTTCAGAGGGAAGCCTGGTCATTAATCTCTTCTTGCTTTCATCTCTGTCACTATATATTTGTATTAAAATCTATGTACTTAGACCCTATCAGGAGACTAAGAAAGTGCATGCAAAATCTGCTCTCATTTTGCATGGGTTTAAAGGTTGAAATAAATTGTCCCTTATGTTTCAAATTGTTCTTTGTCTAAAGGATGCCTAGTGACGCTTGAGTTTTTGTGGTACTTCTCTTTTATAGCAAATACTTCATTGCACAGAGTGGCCGCTGCCTGGAAAGGCCACCTGCTTACTTTGGATCCTGGCACCTCAGGGGAGAGCTTGTCTGTCTGGAGGGAGGATGGTCAGTGGTCTAGAAAATGGCTAAGATGGACCACCACATTCCATCTGATTGCCAGAGAAACAAGCTAATTACCCACACACATCTGTGCACGCTCAGCCGTTGTGCAGCTGTGAAGATTCCAGGCCGTTTGCCTTGGGATTCTTCTCTCAAGCTCAGCAACCAGTGAAACTGGTCTTTAGACAAGCTAAAAGCTGTATGAAGATTTCTATGTTCTCTAGGCTTTCCAGGGGATTTATTCTATCAGTTGAATGCAAAAGGTTGGATAAATTTTAAAATCCCTAGCATGCTGAAATAATTACCTATAACCTTGCCTTTCTTTGCTCACTTTTATACAGATTTTGAGGGATGGTGCATGTGAGACGCTTTGTTAAAATTCTGGTGATTTATGCTGCTTTCATTTCCCTTTCCAGTGGATGACAAACCCACTGCTCCCCGTGCTGGTGTCCATGCACATCCTTTGTAAGATTAATAAGAGATGCAATAAATTGGGAGGTGGGAGGGGAGCTACATTTTCCAACCATGCAAAAGCTTTCCTTTCACCAGAAACAAGGTTAAAGTTTCCTGTGTTTAGGCCCCTTTCAGTACCCCTGGTAGATCTAAGAGCTTGTTTTTTTCTAACTCAGCAATTTGGTATCTATCTTAAGTAGGTCAAAGCGGGGAAACGCCAGTCTGAGTCGAAGGTGGGCAAACTCTGCTCTCATTCAGTATCGACTGAGAGTGACATGAACCATTCCTAATTTGTTTAGACCGATAACATGGTGAGGCAGATTATGTTCCAGAAGTGATTTCAGCACACTTTGGTTTTTAATGGACTAGACTGTGCTTCATCTGAGAGACACATTGTATTGAGCACGAGGTGGAAATTAATCGCCCCAGTTCTACACAACCTTCTGCAGCTGCATTCCATTTAGAAGTGCTAATGATTAAAATTTACCAAGATGGTGAGCTCAGCATTGCTCTTATCTATAGTTTCATTAGAAAGACTTAAAAATGACAGCACTGTCATTAAATGTTGTGGGTTTTCTTTTTTTTTTTTTTTTTTTTAAATCTGCATATATTTAGACATAATTTGCAAGAATATCCGTTGCATTAATAATGCAAATCCTAATTACTTGTTAGAAAATTGATGTTACCCCTCTAAGCTACATTATTGCACAGGCTTTCTCCAGAGTAAGATTATTTGGATAACAGTCTCCCGAGGATCTCAGGTTTTGTGTTGTGTCAAATTTTTTGCAGCTCTGTGGCTTACAAGCTCATTTTTTTTGCACAGCAAGGGTGAATAATAATCCTGACTGGCTTATTAGTAACCCTGTTTAGACACCTGTACAAATCTTATTGTTTGGAGGAATGATTGAGTTTATGTGTATTTATGAGGTTGAAAATACATTTCTTAACTATTATACATTGATGATCATTTCAGTCTCCCTCTCCTTTTCTCATTAAAAGTATGAAAAACATGCCTGCATATAAATTAACAGAGCATAAGAACCATGAAAACCTTGCTGGTATTTTTAGAATTTTTTACTCTGAATTTTTTTCCAGCATTCTCAATTCAAAAGCATAAAAAACCTGTGAGAAATACCAGAATTAACTGTGTTTTGACTTTATTAAAGGCTCTTTGTGACGTGCTTAGCACAAAATTATCATGGTGCTTTAGTTAGTAGTCTAAAAAATCCTTCATAGTGAAAGTGCAGTGGTAAACTTCTTGGAAATAAAGCTTATCCATGTTTTTGAGTCACTGGGCCTGCCAACCTTCAATCCTTTAGTTCTTAAAAGCTGAGGTATTCTCCAACTTCCATTACTCCAAAGTGCATATGACACTATAAAGTGATTTAGATGTTTGAAAACAACAGCAAAATTATCTCTTTTTAGGATATCATTAGAGTCCATGTCCATTAGCAGAATTTCACGCAGTTCTTGGTTAGCAAAGTGGCCTTTAGTGGTGCCATGAGTATACAGTCAGGAATGTTTTGCTGCAGACTGGAAATGGACCTCTCAGGCTTGGGAAGGTGTGTCAGCTTGTTGAAGAATTTCTGACTAATTCTGAAAAATGCTTTCTGTCAGGAAATACCACACAGTATCCCTAAAGACCAGAATGGAAGCAAACCTGAGTTGGTTGAGGTTCCTGTCAGAACCATGAGGTTTACTCTTGAGCAGTTGATAACACAGTTCACTTCATGCTCTCTTCAGAGTTTTCTGTTTAAAAGACCAACCAGTCAACAAAACAACCCCAAAAAACCAAAACAACAACAAAACCACAAAAAATTCAACCAAGGTTTTTGTTTACCTCAGTCATAATTCCAAATATCTTGTCAAACATAATTTAAAAATAAAAACTGTTTTAGTATATTTCTGTAACCTAATTATTCATGACTGAGATTTGTATTTCAGAATATCATTAATTCCTAATGGAATGTAGGATGTTTGTTGTGTCCTGCTCATAGGTTAATGAAACTAAGAATGATGTTTTTTTCCATGGAAACCAACTTATTAAGTTTACAGTTATTTTTCTTTTAATATCTACAAATCTGTATAATATTAATTTTCATGCAATGACTCTTCTCATCAAATATGTTTTATGATCATTACAACTACCTCCAAAGGAATATGTAGCTGTTATCTGCCATTACAAAAATCTAGAAAAATAAAGTAAATTTTTTATACTTTCAGAAGAAACATGCAGTGTGTGTACAAGAAGCTACTAATCTTCTTTATATATGCACAGAGGAACTGCAGGAGCTTTACCTAAATTTTTGTACATCCTTTTTTTCATGCTGTCAGTGGTTGTGGTGTTTTATTGGGCTGGGACAGGGAGACAGAATGTTTGGCCTGTGGTCAAAAGCAAGGATACTCACGTCAATCTTTCCTGTCCTCAGCTGCTCCAACTTCCCTTGGGATTGGCAAGGCAGGAATTTTATTCCTTGTTTTCTTGGTAGCAACACTACCCTGTGCATGGAGCTGCTGGAGCTCAGACACAAGATGGTTTCCAGTACAGTGCTCTGTATTTCTTACAGCAAAAACAAGGGGCAGCTTCAGGTGACAGAATGAAATGCCAACAATAATTTAAATTAGGCTTTTGGAAGGAGGTCTTTATGCTTCAAAGTTCACAGGAGAGATAATTAGTGCAAAACTGAGCTGGGTCAAAATTCAATGCAAATGAAAAAAGAAAAATTTTATGATTTGCTGATAAAGCAAATTAAAGTAGAAACAATCAAGCTCTGTTTGAGAAATTCCACTTTAAAGAAGTTGTAAATATCTACAGTTTATTTTTGGTGTGATGAAAACTTTTCTCCCATTTGTCTGTCTCATCTTTAAAAGCACCAGACACATTATATCATTGCACTGAGGTAATATGAGATAATCATGGTTTTCCTACTAGTGATTTAATGAAACTTTCTCTGGCAAAATGTCAAATATCCATTTAACATGAACTACTGAAATATGTAAAGCTTAGAAATCTAAAACTACAAAGAATTCTTATTAGGAGAATATTGATTTAACTTAATCCAGTTTAATTCCTTTGTAATGTTTCAAAACCTAAAAGTGATGAGTTTAGAGGACTGCACATTATTTCTAAGTAGTAAAATTGCCAATTTTTTTAAGGTAGAACTACTAATGTCACTCACTATTCATGACCTTAAGATTCTGTTTTACTGTGCTGTGTTTATAAGGCTTTTATTTTACTTTTAATGCTATAGATTTTTGGAGTGCCAGGAGTATATTATGACAGACTTTATTTTTCCAGGGCATTGAAAGGAAATTACGTGGTAACAAGCTGTTTAACACTGTTATAGTCAGGGATCTAATAGTGACAGAAATTATGTGACTGGATGACTAAAGCATTCTAAATAAAATTATGCCTCAACTTCTCTGCAGACAGTGTGGGAAGACAATGCTTTTGAAGGTTTGAATTTGGACTTAGTCAGGAATGGTCTGTTTTAATATCCTTGGATGGGTTTTACTGGGGTCACAATCAGCATTTAGAACTGCCCTTTGTCTTTCATGTGGAGAGGCTAGAAATTAATACATTAATAAGTAAATGCTGACAAATACACATAATTACTTCACATCTCATTAAAGATGGGGAGGAGGGGTTTGAAGTCTGATGCATTTTTTGGTTGCATATCACAGACTTTGTTGTGTTAGTTTTACTAATCATGGAAATACACACTCAGATGAGCAGATGGAGTGCCACTGGGTAGGAAAAAGTATCCTCAAACAGCAATGGGAAACTGTGTCTTGAAGTATCTGTTCTTTTACTGATCAAACCTGTGTCATTCAGATTTAAGGTGGTTTTCTTATTTTTTTAATTTTAAAATTTGTGACTATGGAAAGTGAAGGGATTAGATTATTTTAATAGTTTTGATGGTATATTTGGAAATCTCTACACAACTGGGGGGACCCAGTAAAAACCTTCAATTTTGGTATGTTGGGATAGTTTGGTATATTAGGTATATTGTGTATAGGAGTTATTCAGTGCCTAATTATAAAAATTTGAATCCAGCTCTATTTAGATGGCTTTGGAAAATGCTGACTATCAGTTGAGAATGTGAAATGTAGCTGTACAAAAGTGTTGAGCCTTTTGGTTTAATTCCTTCCACTTGTGTTTGAGCAGGGCCCCAAATCTGTGTCTGGGAGGGTTCTGGCTGGGCAGCAAACCTGGTTATCTCAGCCCTCTGCAGATGAGCAGAAAAGCTTGTTCATCCCCTGCAGGAGCTGTGGAATGAGCAGCCAGCCTCTCCCAAAATGGGTTCCCAAACAAGCCCAGCTGCCTGAAGTGCTGAGCTCCATTCAAAAATGTGCTCAAGCAAATTCTATGGAGATCTGGGGCTGTGTGGGGACATCTCTGTAGCAGATGTGTCAGGGCCTCCACAGCCCAGAACTGCCATTTGCAGTTTGATATGGTGCCTTTTCAGCAGAGATTTTCTTGAGGGAGGACTTTGGTTTTAAATCAGTGCCTTTAGATCATCTGGAAGAAAATGGCAGTTTTCTACTCTTTTCTTTTTCTTCTTTTTCTTCTTCTTTTTTATTTTTTTAATTATTTTTTTTTTTTTTTGAAAATAGATTTCATCCAAATACTATAATTCAACTTTTACATAGATGAATCTCTCTAGAGAAGACCTGAGGGCAGAAGAATTACCTACAGAAATCACTTTGAGGTCAAAGTCCTGGAACTACGGTTACCTTTTCCATAAGAGGTGAAAATGTATAACCTCCCACTGGAAATCCTGGTAGCCTGAGGAGGTATAGATAAATTAATTGCTCTGTAGTGATATGCACAGGGCTTCACTCCTTACATTATGCCTCTGGTAGTCGAAGGCACCTTTTTTTTTGCAACTGGGGAGGACTTGGAAGAGCCAGAGTATGAATTTTTTTAAAGCCTGCCAGATAGCTGTGCTGGCAATAGCTTTTTCATGTTGCATAGGGGCATTAGCAACCCTTGTACCACAGCTCTGCATCAGGCCCTGCTCTTTCACTTAGATGTAAATAGACTAAAGAGTGTGTTATTTTTCCACTAAACCTCCTTCTCCTTTTTGTAGCCCATTCTCTGCTAAACCAGAATAGCTTGGCCAGGAGTCTGGGGGCAGAGACAAGAAGGAACACGAAACAATAGCTGTACATCAAACCTCCCACATCTCTGCCCAGCTAAAACTGCATCAGTCATTCACTCTAATGGTGGTTGAAGGATCACATCATTTATACATAAAGTTTTGTCAGTGTGTGTGAAAGCCAGTAGATAAAATTGCATTAAAAATGGACTCACCCTGAAAAATATTAATCTTTTACTTACAGTTGCATCCATAAAACTTATTCCAGCTAAAATCTGTGAAGAAGCTTTAAAAAAAAAAAACCCAAACTGAGTTTATTGCATCAGGCTAAATCTTAAACATCAAAACAATTAAAATGTTGACTGCAAGTAAAAAGTACTGTGGCCAATAAAAATTTCTATGTATAGATCTCACTTGGAAGTGGTGAGTTCTCTCTAATAAATTACAAACCCTGTGGTTTATGTATTACATTTTCTTCTCCACTGATTTAAAATATATATAGTCCAGTGATTTCAATTAGTTTTATACTTGCTTGTTGCAAATCTGAATTGGGCTAGAGTCTGGCTTGCCATTTATTTTTCTTTCATCCTACAGTAAACAACTCTGTTCAAAGATTGAAAAGCAATTGTACTTCATTTTATCTCTGATACAGGGGAGAAGTGAGGAAGCTGACAGAAATTGTAGAGTTTTTGGGACACAGGGCTTCCACCTTTGAGGTTTTTTGACTTTCTTCTGAACACTGTAGGGTAGGGGAGACCAGAAAACAAGGGATGCAGTGAGTTGGAGGAAAAAATAAAACAAATCCAAACTCCTTTTGTACTCAGCTTAGCACATCCCAGGTGATTGTCTTGAGGTGTTTACTCACTCATCAGTTCTGTGCTTCCTGGTATGCCCAGTGTAAACATTTTGCTCTGTGCTCAGCTGCAGACTCTTTGTTTGGGAGACACTTGAAGGATGCTCTGCCTTATCCCCTGCAATTATCTTCTGAAATGCACCAAGTTTTTTTCCTCATCTGCTGCAGATATTTTAAAGCTGATTTCATTGCAGAGGATATCTTTCTTTCTTAAATCCTTTATGCTAAACCTTTTTTATGCTTGAGAAAGAAGTTTAGTTTGATATAAAATGTGTTCAGGCTTCCTGAACAATTATTTTAGCAATTCACAGACTTTAAAGGGATAGCTGCACAGAAGGTATTTTGGTTTTCTTCCCTGTTTTGGGGAGACCTTCATCCCACTCACTTTGTTCTGCAAGGTAATAGAAGTAATTTACAGCAAAACAAAACACGGTGATGTGAAGATGGGAGGAAGTGTCATAATACAGATTTGTGTATAAAATAAGAGCATCTCCTCTTCCAGTTTGATTTCAAATAGAACCACCTGCTGATAGCTCAGATTGTGTCCTAAATCACTTGGCTTTTTGTACATAAAAATGTCAAGGATGAATATATTCATCCCTCTATGTTCTTAAAATGTTTTATCAGTGAGAATAGTGGGGTTCTCAGAATTTGAAAGAGATTATCTTAAAGCTGTGATAGGGTCTAAAGATGTCTAATCTAAATAAGATGACTTTCAAGACTAAAGGATGGTTGACACCAGCCTACAATTAGTAACGTATTATTGACTTTTTTTAAATTTTGAAACATGCCAGTGGCATAATTTTTCAAGGTGTTTCATCCTGTACAACTGAAAGCCTTGTGAATTTTTTAAGCTGAAGAATAAGAAATACATCTCTGTGTATTATAGAGAGCTGACAATGATAGATGTTGGTGTGGCACATGGAAAAAAAGAATTATTGGGGGCTTTTCTGAGTCACTGACTGCGTCTCTGCTCAGTGACTGGCACCAGGTACATTTCCCATGAGAGGAGGGGGCTTGTGGTACTTTGAGCATTCACCTTTTGTCTGAGAGTTGGTAGCTAGTAATGCAGCCAGTGCTAATGCCAGCCTTGTGAGCTTTATTAGATCTAGGGATTATAATTTGGGGTTGTTTCCTGTTGCATTAAGCACCACATAAAAATGCTCTATGCCAACACTATTCATTGAAGAGTGTGGCATACAGCATGCTCACATATGTTATGTGACATGTGCAAATTTCTCTTCTGAGTGATGGAGAGGAAGGCTGATCTTAAAAGAATTAATTCCCCACTTTCATGTTTGCCTGCTGAAAGTGGAAATATGGGAAACAATGCTGCAAGTGATACCGGTGGCTCAGAATTTAGGAGGAAAGGGACCTTTTTATACCTGACATAAGTTTCTTTGCAGGGAAATTAAACAACTCTTGAGAAACCTGGTGCAAATTCTGGAGCCCTGGAACTGTAATAGACAAATCTTTTGTGGCACATGCTATGAGATTTGCTAGCTCCAGATCCTTACCAACTGATAGATTTCTTTAGGGGCCATAAAAATAATGTACAGTGGCTGTTGTAGCCAGGTGGGGCTCGGCCTCTACTCCCAGGCAACCTGTGACAGGAAAAGACAAAGGCTCAAGCTGCAAAAGGGGAGGTTCAGGCTGGACATTGAGTGGTATTTTTTCACAGAAAAGTCTACTAAACATTGAAATGGACTTCCCAGGGAAGTGGTAGAGTTACCATCCCTGGAGATGTTGAGGGAATAACTGGATGTAGAACTCAGTGCCCTCCTCTGGTTGTTAAGGTAGAGATCAGTCAAAGGTGGGACACTACGATCTCTCAGGTCTTCTCAAACCTTAGTGATTCTGCAATTCTGTGACTGTGATGTTGAGAGTGGAGCAGTTCAAGTGTCCTCTCCTCCTTCCTGAGAGTGTGAGCTGCTCTTGTGTCAGCCATCCGTGTGCTGCCTCGGCAGATGCACAGAGAATTGTGGCTAGGGCAGTTTGGGGAATATAAATATGGCCATGGCCTCTTCTTCTGGGCACTTAATGCAGGCTGCTTTCCTGAAAGAAAGAGCTGTGTGACACAGGTATTTGTCACTATAGACTATTTTTATATTCCTTTTTATTATATTCTATTTTCATGGTATACTTTAGTAGCAGTATTTGATGGGGAGAAAGTAAAAAGGGCTGAATACTTTACCAAGATATCACAGCTTTGGAAATGTAGACATTTCTGTGGTTTTAGGTATAGGATTAACACATCATAGTTCTTACTGCTTGTGTTTCCAGGGTAAGGAGAAAGAATGACAAGCTCTGGCTCAATTTTGGCATTCTTGATTTCTAAATAACCTAAGGATTTACAAAGCTTCAGAGACAGGTAAGGTGGAGCATCTTTGCTAAGCAATGTAACTTCAACACAGGCTTTTTATCTGCATGAAGGATTTCACCAAGGGCTGGACAATTTTGTCTTCAAGCAGGAAAGATATAACAGAGTTGTAAAAAAAAAAAAAAATCTGTTCCAGGTAATGTCAGTATTTTTGGAGCTCATAGTCCCAGAATCACCACTAAATTGTAGTTATACTAGGGTACTGCTGAAAATACAGCTCATCCTATTGTGTCAGCAAACATTTTTGGACACAGGAGTTTTCAAGGTCATCTGTGGGTAGTCATGAACAATCATTACAACCATTCTCAACTGTATTTGTTTGATAGCAAAGGAAATACAGGAAATAATTAGAAATCATATTTATTTCACTGTATAGTGAAGTAAGGATATTAAATGGATATAATGATATAATTTTACAGTTTCTTGGTAATTATCAGGAATTATTTTGTCTTTTGCTTTAACAATTAAATTAATGGGTTTCTTTTGGAGAAAGGGATGCTTTATTTCTCCCAAAAAGTATATATCTGTGTTTGTCTGTTGTGGTGGGAGTTATAAGAGTATAATTGAAATGCTCCAGTAGTTTTTTGCATAATTTGGTAGTATATAAATTATATATATGAGGGAATCCTGGGAAGCAGAGGCTTAATATGCATCATTAGACATCACTGTTTTTCTTGGTGAAAGTGAAGAAGTTTTGCCAGGGATTTTTCAGTATGATAATAGATAACTTTTGCTTGCTGTTATAGGAACAAACTTTTTAATCATATTATTGGTTACGTTTCTACTGAACAATGACAATAGAAGAAGAGACAAGTAGATTCCTTCGATAGATATGAATATTGTGTCTTGAAGCAACACAAGTGTCAGTTTTATCTAATCCAGGGAAGTGGTGTACCTTTGCAAACAACTTCAGGGTGTCATGTAATGCTTTTTAGAGATGGGCTTGTATACCTGAGGTGTTTGTGCAAATAATTTGACAATGAGCTTGCAATGTTTTTACCCACTGCCGGACTTTATTTTAATCTTAAGTATTTTATTGCTACAGAAGGTGAACAAACCAGTGCACAAATATCCAGAACAGGCAATGAGATTAACTCCATTCTGCCTTGCACAGATCTGCCCTTCAAGCAATTTCTTTTCATGAGGGGATGCAGTGCTATGAATGTACACATCCTGGAAAGTATATTTGGTTTGTATTTGTTTTATAACCACAAGCCTTTGATACTTCATTGTAAGGCTGAAGTCTGCTATTCTCATCAAGTCACAGAACTATAGAATACCTCAAGTTGGAAGGGGCTTTTAAAGGTCATCTAGTCCAACTGTTCTGAATTGACCAAGGACATCTTCAACTGGATCAGGTTGCTCAGATCCCTGTCCAACTTGCCCTTGAGGGTTACCAGGAATGGGGCATCTACCCCTTCTCCAGGAGCTTGTTCCAGTGTCTCACCACCCTCACAGAAAAGTGTCTTTCTAACATTTCGCACAACCTCCCCTCTTTCAGTTTAAAGCCTTTAACATTTATCCTATCTCTGCCAAAAGTCCTTCTCCAGCTTCCTTGAAGGCTTCCTTCAGGTTCTGGGAGGCTGAAAGCGGTAGCTGGTGTGTTTTGTCTCTCTGTGAGTACATGAAAATGATGACCATCCCTTGCAGAGTCTGAGGTCCCAGCATTCCTGAAAATGGGGATAAACCTCGGGAGCATCCCTTGGGAATAACCAGGGAGTGCTGATATTTTGCTTTCACAAGTTGCTTAGCCTACTCCCACTTTCCCAGCTATAACACATATTTTTTAGCCATATGTTCTTCTTTTTTAAAAAAAGCAGCTAGAGAAAGATTAGGGTCTGCAGTTATTTCTGTTAGGAAGGAAGATATGACAAGATGTGTGTTTGGTGCCAGCATTTTATTTTTAAGGAGGTACAAATCTGTGATGAAGCCATCTTTGAATGGAGCTGGGGGGCTGCATTAAAGGGTAGGTTTCTGGCTTGTAGCCCTCTTGTTTTTTAAATAAAACCTCCTCAGAGTGCTGCCCTCTCCCTGATCACTTACTGGTGCTTCTAGCTCTGCATGAAGTCTCCCCAGCCACCTGAGGTGGTGCCAGCTCCAGGAGCAGCAGGGCTTCTCCATGGCACAGGCACACCCTCTTCCCTCCAGCCTCTTGGCATTTCTTAGTAGCCTTCCAGACACTTCTGTTTGAAATTCCTCTCTAATTTCATTCATGTGGTCATTTTGCCTAATTGTCAGCTTTGTGCTGAAATCTTTCCCAGCCAATTGGTACAAATATTTTAACACTGTGAATTTTTTTAATAATGCCCTTTTTCACTTCCAGGAGCTGTAGGATGTGTTATGTTATTTGTCTACACAAATTAGTTCAGGTTTTTATGTTGTCTGGAGTTTGCAACATTAAAATCTCCTGTAAAAAGAAAAACTATCATTTTCTGTGTGCCACAAATCCAGAGACCAGCAATCCATGTTCTTTCCCTGTTATTTATTATTGAATGCCTTTGTATTTTGCCTCTGCACTTTAGATGCAACTCCTTTCTAGGCAAAGTTAACCTAGCCTGGTTTTTATTCTTTGTAGGTGAGTTCATGCATGCCCTGGACTATCCTCGCTGCCTGCTCTCAGATATTCTTAGTCTGAGTCAGGCATTGCCAGGGTCATGCTTTGCTCCAGTGAAACTTCACCTGCTGGTGCCATCCTGCACTATTGTCTCTGCTGCTCACAAGCTGGTTTTTTTATGCAACTTTTTCAAATTCATATTTAGCAGACCCTGTCCTTGTGCTCACCAACTCAAAGACACTTTACTTTCCTTCCCAGCTATGTTAAACCCCTCTAAGGTGAATGAGGAGGCTTCTACCTCCAAATGCAGATTGTTTTCTCTCTGTGACCTTTTTAGCATTTGAGGTTTACCAGAGGTTTGTAATAATCTTTCTTCTCAACAAAGCTTTGTAGTTTCTCTACTGTTTCTACTGTTTATCAGCAATTCTCAATTATTAGCTTGCATTTGAATTATTTATTCTAATTATTTAATTATTTATATTTATGGCCAGATGATGACATATAAGCAGAGATTTCAATAGCCAGTGAATTGTCACAAAATATCAAAGAACAAATCCAAGTCATGAGAGTCTGCATATCATTCATATTTCCCTTTTTAATTTGAATTAAAGTGGAGAGAAATGTCCATGAATCTGTAGTAAATGAAGGCACTCTTTTAATGCAAAACAAATAAATTCTAAATAAGAGTAAGCTTTTATTTTCCAAACCGATTTGTGTGATTATCTTACAATAAAATTGTACTAAACATTAAAAGTCTATATGAAACTTGGTGAAATACAATAAAATGTTTATTTAGTGAAAATAAAAATAGCTTTAAATAATAAAAGAACGTTTCCTCTGAATGGTGATAATAAAGTGTCTACATATACTAAACATTTTTTAAATGCAATGTTTTCCTTTCTGTCTGCTAAGCAGCTTTTAATAATTTCAAATAATTTGCTCTGTTCTCCAGCTACTTAAATTTTCAGTGGTTTTCTATGTGACACTTTTTTCAAAAGGATTTAGAAGTCCAAATAAATTATGTCAACTGGTTCTCTTTTATCCATTCTATCCATTAATATGCTTGTGGAGTATGACCCACTTTGAGAAGTCTATCAGATGAGAAAGAGTTACATAGTGGTATAATACAGACCAAGCTACTGTCTAAATGTATCTTCAAGCACCATAATGGAAAGTGGGACTCTTCAGATCACTGTAAATTAAATTGATTAATAATACATCATGATAAAATGAATTTTTCATGGTTTGGGAGCTAATGCTCTCAATTATTCAGCAATGCAAAATGTAGGAAACTTGCATATAAACAGCATGCAAGAGTTGATCCATGAAATCTTTATTTAGAATACAAAGAATTTTTTTGTTTAATATGCTAGAACAATTTTACTAAAAATATCTTTTGCTTTCAGTGGCAAAAATTAAGTCAGAAATTAAACTGGCCGTGTATAGACAGCAAAAGTATCCTGTCTATTACAGCAACAGTGCACACACTTTAATCATTGTATAGTTCAAATTTTCCCATTTTTCACTTCTTCAATGCTATGAAATAAAAAATTTTGTTCCACACAGTTAATATTGCAGTTTCTGGACAGCATTTGCAATGCTCATGTATGAAGCTCTATTGTCTTTTGAAAATGTCTTTGTGAGAGAAATTTTTAGACCATTCAATTTATAAACATTGATGTTGTTGATGTGTGTTTTCCTGGGCTCTGATTCCAAGTCATAACCCCGTGTGCTTAAACCTTGAAGTGTTTTAGTGGAACTGAATTTTGAGAATTCAGAAATTATCTTCAGAAAAAAAAAATATATCCAAAATGGATATTTTATGTTTAAGAGGCTTCTTTGTTTGGTTGTTTTTAACACATAACTTCAATTAGGATTAATTTTTATTCCTAAATGTTCTGAATGTGACTAATTATATTGGAAAACAAGTTATTCCTAGTCCATATACTTATCTCAGAAGTAACTACATAATTTTGTAGTATCCCACCATGAAATATTAGCAGTATAAGCTCCTATATTGTCCTTTTGGATATTGCTAATTGTCACTTTTCATCACTGAACACGTGTAAGGACACTAATAATGCTGAGCATCTGTAACATCTGAGTGCAACAAAATATTCAGTATTTTTTTTTTAGGACTTAGCTTGTAGAAATGGGAAACACTTGTTCGTGTGTTTGTCTAAATTATTTTTATATAACTCATGATCAGTTCCCTAGTGGGTATTTTTTAAGAATAAATTCCATGATCACCTCCTTTGTGGAATAAACTTTAACTTTGGTCAAAAGGTTAAAATGTAGTTTGATTGCAAACTCTGGTTATCTGGTGTCACTTTTAAGTGACTCAAGATTAGGGCCTCCACGTATAGTAGCAGTGATGGTTAACTTCCCTAAATTATTCTCTATTCAAACCTTTTATGAAGTAGAGGTTTTGATTCTCCTTCTCCACATTGCCAAATAAATTATGTGGTTGTGATTTCAGGTGTAGTTAACTATTATTCCCTAGTGTGTGTATATATATATTATATCTATATCTATCTATCTGTCTACCTACCTATCTATCTATATATATCTATATCTGTATATATCTATATCTATATATATGTATATATATACCTAATCCCAGACACACATTCTCTGTGGCAATATCTTTGCACCAATGGAAAGTTCAGTTAAAGTTTGCCAATCTACTCACAGAAAGGTGCCCTGGCATGGAATAATTTATTAGGAAAAAAAAAAAAAAATCAGTGGAGGAATTGAAACAAAGGTGTTCTCTACAGGAATATTCCTCAGCATTAAAAAAGAAGAAGTCCAGATAGTTATCAGTTTTCCCTTCTCCCTTAAATCACTGCTCTTAAACTCATTAAGATGTTTGCTGTGCACTTGTGAGGTGTTTTGTCAACCAGAAACTATGATATTCCCAGACACGGATCACAGTAATTGTCTAGAGGCTTTTGGTGCATAAATATATGCTCTTTCCCCTCCAAGAGTGACTGAATTTTTTAGAATAACTGGACAAAAAAAGAATATAGTAACTGTGCTGGTGTTTTTCAGCATACAAATGCAGATAGAGGATTGGGGTTTGAGAGAAATATGTCTTTCCTTGAAAATAGGAAGACAGGGAACTTATCCTACATGACCCCTATTCAGTATCAAAGGTTGATGAACAAATTATTGCTAATGCCATCATCTCTACTTTAGTCAATTAGTTAATTTGTATCAAAAGAGCTCTATTACATGTAAGTAACCACTACTATGAGCACAAGAGTATTATGGGGTTGCATTTTTGGGTTTTCCATATCTTTCTGTATGTTTGGAAGGAATCACAGTAATTTCTGACATCTCTCTTTTTTCCTTACAAGAATATTCACCTTGGTCTGGGAAAAAAATCCAATATTTCCCATGAGTAGGAGTGGGTTGCTTCCTGGAGAAACAAAGATGCATCCCTTTTTCAATGGTAGTTTCCTCTGAGCTGGTATCTGGTGTGGAGACCCAGGAACTCTTCTGGCTCAGTCACTGGGATCTCTCTTAGCAGACTTTCTGAATTGCAAAATATTTGTAGTTCATAATGAGATGTAAAACAATGTAGACTTGAGGGGTCGTAATTTTTTGTTTATCTTCCCCTCAAATCTATTATAATAATGAAAGAAAACTGTTCCTCTTTTTCAGTGTACCTCTTTCAGGAACAAATTGCAGATGTATGGGTAGGTAGAGACCCAGGTGTCTGGGCTGCTGTAGCCCCTTTCCACACAGGAGTCTGTTCAGAAACATCATTTAAACCACAACACTGGGGACTCAAATCCAGACACCAGCTGGTTTTCAACCTTGCTATCATCAATCCTTCTATCATGTTTTCCCATCAAATCATTCTCCCCTCAATATATTCCATTGCACCACTGTTACCAAAGCTGAGTCTTGAGTGCAGATTTAGAATTGAGATTGCATGAGTGGGAACTAGCCACAGTATTCACTGATACCTATTTATCTCGGGCAAGATCCTTTAGCTGCGCAACATTTGTCAAAGCTCTGTTGGCAATGTAATCTGGAGCAATCATTTCTCTTCTGTCACTGCAAATTCTGCCTGGGAAACTGTAAACCTAAAG
Source organism: Cyanistes caeruleus (assembly GCF_971803275.1). Classification (NCBI taxonomy): domain Eukaryota; kingdom Metazoa; phylum Chordata; class Aves; order Passeriformes; family Paridae; genus Cyanistes; species Cyanistes caeruleus. Next base: position 104,442,263 of record NC_141703.1, read on the forward strand.
AGGACTTCTTGGAGAGCCATGCCGAGCGAAAACTGAAAGACTGGGAACTGCTGAATGTCAGCAAAGGTTATGCAGTCATTTCTCATGTCACTTTGACAGGCATGCCACTCGCACCAGAGCCAGGAGCAAGGGAGAACTGCAGGACGGCGATCCAAGGGTGCGCGGGAGGGACGGGAAATGGACCATTAATCAAGGGCACAATATGGGAAAGCTCCGTCTTTCAAAGTGGGGTGACCTTTAGGAAATATCTGGTTAAGCACTATGATTAATGGTCTGTGTTCATTTCTTAATCAGTTGCATTATTTACTGTGAATGTGGGTGAAAATAAACAAAAGCATAGTTAAAAGGAACAGCTTTTTAAAGACAACACTGCAGTGGTTCTGTTCAGTTGCTAGTTTTTAGTTAGATTTGGTACAATTAATATCCATGCTGCAGATCTTCAGAGAACACTTTTTGATGGTGCTGACAGGGACTGTGTACACAGCAAGATTATATAAAATTGCTCAAAGAGACACTGATACATATTACTGCCCTACTGATCCATGATGTTTTACTGTATGAAGCGTAAAATCACTGAACCTCAGGTTAAATATTCAGTGTGATTTGGGGTCTTTTAGTCATAGAAATCCTATTAAAGGAGAAAGAGATCATACAGCTAAACTGCTGTGAAGGGAACTGAACAGTTACCTCTAGTGTCCTGTAATGATCTTAATAATGGAGAAGTCATTTTATATTCATTGTCGAGGCATTGATCATAATGGATTCATTCATTATTAATGTTGCTGTAGCACGGTGATGAAAGACCTGTTGCTAAGTGAGCATGAAGATTAGTTTTGCAGAGGAAATCTTGAGGTAGCTTGAGATCAGTGATTTTACCTACCATGGTAGCAGTATCACTGGAGAGGAAGCTAAAGGATACCAGTGGTTGGTTGACTCTTCAAGAAGCTCAAAGAAGAAGAAAAAAATTGCCAGGAGGAGATATTGAAGCCATATCAAGAATTTTAACTTCCTAGGCTCAAATTATATCAAAAACTGACACAGGTTGTTACCCATCATCCTCACTAGCTTGAAGATCACATGCTTCCAACAGAGTTCTGGTTACACAGAGCCTGCCAGCTGGGGGCAGCTAGGCCAGGAGATCTAAAAGGACTCTGGGGACAAAAAATGACCCCTGGACCAGTTCTGTGATTGATACCCACTGTGATGCAAAGAAGCTTTCTTTTTAATCCAGAGCACCATTGCTAATTGAAAGCTCTACCCATATATTCCAGCTGATTTTCCTGTATCCCAATAACTAATTCAATCTGTTTTCCAAGTATCTTTACTATATCTTCATAATTGTTCTTGCTTTTCTTTGTCAGCCCCAATAAGCATGAAGAAATATTCAGCCATGCTACCTCTTAGAGTAACTGTTTAACTTAAAGTATTTCTAAAAGGCTTGCAGGATGTCATAAGTCAAGAGCCCCTTTCTGGCCATCTCTCCTTGCACTTCCCAGCTGTATGGCTGCTCCTTGCTTTGCCAGGCAACAAAAAGACAGGTTTGGGTTATTGAGGTGAATGGTTAACCAGTCATTGCTTTTATCTCTCATGGTTTTCTGTGAATTATCAAGAGCTTTGAAAAGAGTCTAAACAACAATTTTTGTGGTGTAAGTTAACAAACTAAAATTGTAATTCTCTTATGAATAGCTTATGACCACCTTTTTTGCATTTTCAGGTGATTATGTATTTATGTTACTGGGAACATCTAGAACTTGAAAGTAACTAAAGATTATTTTCCAGTTCTGATTTGAAAGTCAAGTGGGAAGTTCCTCTGAAGTCCTTTGCTCAGCAGTCCTTTTGGTGCTTTCAGAGTTACTTTTGCCTTTGTTATTCATTGTGGTGAGTGGGAATGTTACCTGTGCCACATCTTTGACTGGTATGAGCTAGATAGAAGCTGAACATCTATTTTATTTTCTTATTTCACTAAAACCATACACATCAGGGATTGCACTGACATTTTTTGTTTGTTTCTTCCCTAAATACCTTTATTTTCCCTTATATCTGTACTTACTCCTCAAGTAGGTGGACTGTGATAACTTAAAACTGGATTTGAAACTGGCATGTAGGTGGCATTTTTCAACAAAATCCTTGAGAAAAAATGTAACTTTATTTCATTTTTTGATCAGAAGAAAGCAGTGCTCCTTTCTATACTATTGTTTATCTTCTATTCCCCTTAAAATGTTAATGAGTCAGGGCTTATAAGTCTCCTCCAACCTTTGGGACCACTGGACTCCATTTTCTCAGCTCCAGCCTTTGTGTTTCTGCCTGTGTTGTTGCAGGATCACATTCCTTCCCAAACTGCTCATCCAAATGCTAAGGCCAATCTTCAGCCTTTGTAATTTTCAGGGTGTCCTGACTTGAAAGTGACCCATAAGGATCATCAAAGTCCAGCTCCTGACCCTACTCAGGACACCCCAAAAATCTCATCATGTGTCTAAGACTTGAGCTCTTTCAGGCCTGGTGCAGTGACCACTTCCCAGAGGAGCCTGCTCCAGACTAATTGTGTGGTTTGACAATGTAGAATATTATTTAATTTAAAGCTCTAATGTCAATCTTCATGTGTCAGACTTCATGTAGGTGTAATTCTTCAGTAAGTCAAGCAAAGTTCATAAGAACTGGTGCCTGTTCAGCTGAACTCAAACACACCCCATAGTGGAGATGCTGTAAGGGCTTTTCAGAGGAGTGGAAACAAGTTTCAGACAATTTTGAGTGTTTTATTTTTCTCCCTTTTTTTGAGCAGAAATACTGTTATATCAATGTAATAAAACACCTGTCTAGCATGATTTTAAGGCTGCAGACCAGTAAAGCTATGGCCTAAAGATGTTTTTCAAGTCCTAAATATTAAAAATTTAGTTTTCTTCATACTTTGATAAAGAGTGAACTGATGGAGTGGCTGTCATAATGAAGGTGTACTGGGTAGGAGACAACAAAGTCATCTTTTGATTTTTCCCCTAATGTTTTTCAAGAGCATACAGCAACAGGTTATAGCCAAGCACAAATAGATGGAATATGATGGCTTTTAAATAATGCTGAGCTCCAAAATGCCTTAAAAATCAGTGCAAACTCATTGATACACATGTAAAATAGCCCTGCATATGGGTAAAAAACTACATGATGTTTAGACTTAGATACCTTAAAATAATAAATATCAAAAATATTGATATAACAGCAAAGTACAACTTCTCTTTCATTTATAATAAACATTAGTATGTGAAATATTTGAGTGATTATCAAAATAACTGAAAGCAAAAATGTCTTTCAAGAAATAACATCTATATCCATTTGAAGCAAGCTTGAAGCTGAGCTGATAATGACATGGTTCTGTCAATTTAGGGGTTGAAATAGTTCTCCAAAAACTGATGTTTCAACATTCGTGGACAGAAAACATGCCCATGCATCAATTCATAATCTTGTTCTCTTGCATGCCTGCACTTCTGCCATCTGTTAGTGTGGCATTTTGCCCACTCTAGGAAGGGGTTCACTTTCTGCCATGTACAAATATCAACTTTCTTTCTAGAGAAACCCTGAAAAAATACAACTGTTCTTTCTGGGGTTTTTCTTTCCATACTTTCCCTCATTTCAAGCTCTTCCTTTGTGTGCTTTCATGGGAGGGAGAGTTGAGCTCACTCTGGTTTTTCTGAGCATCCAGTGTTCAGCTGCCTCTAGATTACCAAGAATTCCACTGGCTGCTCAGATGGGGATTTTGGAGTTTAAACATTATCTTTACCTGGCCACAAATGGATGAGGCACAACCACTTTCCCTGTGCTCCCTGAAAGTCAGCTGACAATCTGTCCCTGCTAATGCACCCATCAGTGTATCTGAAAAAAAACCATGAGCTTTCTCCTGTAGAAACTCCCAGACAGATTTCTTCATCTTGGAATGATAATGAGACATATTCATGGTGGTTTGTTGAGCTCCCAAGCCTTGCTCTTAATTCCCTGATTCTAATTTCTCATGTGTAGCATGGGAAAGCTACACAAAGCAAACGGTTTTGTTCCCAACTTAAAATGTATTCCTGCATTCTCTAAGTCACTGGCCCCACATTTGGTAGTAAATGGTATGACTTCATGTGAAACAATTTCCAAAGCACTCATATGAAATTAAAAAATACAGCAGCCAGGTAGGTAACTAGCATATGGCTCACATGAGGTCTCTTCATCAGAGTGCTGAACTTTCACTTGAATAAAGAAATGCAGAGAGGGACAGTAATTCCCCTATAGAAAAGTGACATATACAGGAATAATTGCAGGATGTGTGCAATCACATGGGATAGTCACATGGAGGTTTCACAAGTGCCTGAGTGATCTGTGAGTGCAAGGGGAGCTGAGATGCCCTAGCAGGAATGGGCTCACAGGGAAATATCAGTCAGCTACAGAGCAGCTTTTGTTGCAAATTTAAATCTCAGTGGCATAATTTTCTTGTTTATCGCAGAGGATCACATTTGACTGATGACTTGTGGAGATTTCTTTGAGATCACTGACAGGTATGCTTAATTAGAGGCAAAGATTCAGTGGAAGCTGAGTGAGGAATGACTCCCCCTGTGTCAGTGAAATTCCTTTCTTTACATCAGCTGCATTTCACAAAGGGACTGGGAGGGAAATTGCATTACGGCACAGTGGTTGCACTGGAAGTTTCAGTCTCTTAGTTTTCATTTCCATTTCCAGGTAAATATAACAAAGAATATTGTCAAACAATGTGGACTGAAAAAGTGGTCTTTATTTTAAAATATTATGGGAGTGTGTTGTGGCTTAAGCCTAGCATGGTTGCAGACCAAGGAGTGGTTGGAACACGTACCAGACTAATTTGGGTCTGTTTTTGAAACTGGCTAGAGTAAAAGTTTATGCCTGAGAAAAGGGGGCTGCTAGCAAAGGAGCTAAGGAGTATCCTGGGATTGTGACCATCTTGCAAGGTCTTCTCTCCCCTGCATATCCTTCCCTGCTTCTTTCCCACATTAAAGCTGCAGGCCCATCCACCTGCCATCAGTCATCCTGCTACTCATGTCTGCTCTTGCCTTTTCCAGCTCCAGACTCATTCTTTCTGCCTGTCATTCCCACACCAACTCACCAGAGGTACAGCCTTTGCACATAGGGGAATTCTTATTTTCAGTTATTAATACAAAGTGCAGAAAGAGTAGCTGGTTCAATAACATATAACAGAAAAGCCCTTTTAAACTGGCTGGTTGCTGTAGCTATTTATACTAGCTGTGGTAAAGCTCAATAATCAATATATACCTCATAAAAAGTTTGGCAGAGAAGTGCAGATACTGTATATTTATTATAGGTGCAACTGATTAACCCTTAGTATCATCACAGTACTGTATATATTTACATTTGAAATTGTGTTATATATATTTATATGCACGTATATATTCTGTATGTAAACACACACGTAGAAATGGCTTTGTGTTTGCTAAAGGTACATAAACAATCTACAGAGAATATGATCAGCTGATGCCGTGTTGTGGCCTTTTAAAACAACTGTTGACTGCACTTGGAACAGCTTTTGGAAGCCCATTACACATAGAACACCATCTAAATAATTTATATTCTGTAAATAAAAAATATTTGGTATTGACTTGTGTGTTTACATATCTGGATAAACACATGCACATGTATCTGTTTATAATTACATAATTATTTCCATCAGCCCTTCCAGAGAGGTTTTCCAGAACCCTGTCAGTTGCCTTCTGCCGTTTGGCTGGAGACCACATTCATCCATGACCATTGTTTATATCAAGGCAGGAAACAATGGCAAGAAATAATTCTCCAGAGTGCAGGGAGAGGCTTTCTTGTGGGAAACAGGTACTGTTCATAAATTTCCAGAGGTCATTTTTGTGGAGGTGGCTCGAAGTAGCCATTCCAAACTTCCAGCCCCTTGATTTCCCCCGTGCACAGCTGGAATGGGAACTTGACTGAGTAATGAGCAACTCCTTTAAAATACATCCAGTGGTCCAAACACATTGTAGGGTTTTTCATATGCTTGCACAGCATGCAGTGGCAGGCATGAAATAATATCAGTGTTTTGTTCTTCCTCCTCTGGCTACATTTCATTTATATGGGAAAAAACCTGATAACACTGAGATCAAAGAAAAGACCTTCATGAGATTCACATGCTTCTCTCATTTTCATTTATGTTCCATCCAATGGGGTCATCTGTATTTAAAATTTAGTCCTTACTTCCTTGTCAATAAAATGTCATGCTGGTGAGTGTTATGTGAATAGCAATAATGGTAGTAAAGTGATTAAGGTCATGTACTGAGAAGACCATGAATTGGAAAATGACAACTTGAGATGAAAAAACTAGATAGAAAAGAAGCATGGGATGGACTGTGATCAAAATACCAGTCTACCACTAGTGCAGCTAAGGAAGATGGAGGACCAGATTTAAGAGGGAGGTGGAAGCCTATAGATATGTAAAATGTGTTCTTTGAATAGTTGTTGTGTGAAGAAAAAAAAAAAAATTAAAAAATCCTAAATTTTCTGTAGTAGACATAGAAATAATTTTAAGTTTGGATGAAAATAGCTTTAGTACAATCTATTGCTTCAAGGACGATCAAAATATATAATTTTTTCGGATAAGTTTTTATTATTTTAACGTACAGAGCTAGTATAAAGCTGGCCTTTATAGTGAGGGTGACTCCATGTGTCTGCATTTTTCTGTCTTGGCAACAGTGAGAGTTACAAACCTCTGAGCTAGTTAAGGGCTATAATTCTGTTTCTGCTGCAAGAAGTTGCCATACTCTTATGAGAAATGGAAATATATGGGGCTCCACATTCTGCTTCCTGTTGCAATGGTGCTATGATATATCAATATAACTCTGAAAACCAAGAGAAAACTATACATAGAAATATTTAGCAAGGATTATTGAGTAACTTCTGAGAATAGTTTTTTTGACACATTAAAATAAAAAAAAAATCAGATCATGATAAAGTACATGGCTTTTTATAAAAAAGTTTTTCAGATTACAATGACATTTTCAACTTATGGCTACAATGTGGAGATAAAAATCAGTGGATATATATTTACATGGGCCTTCTTTTGGAAGGGAACTTGTACTACTGTTATTTGCTAAATGTGTTTTCAAAATCAAGACAGATCATTACTGAGAATCTTTTCAATATGCTCCTTTTGAAGTATAGCTATATTATTGATATTACATCATTTGAATATTTATAATATCTAAAGGAACAATAAACAAGAGTATATTACCGGTATGTGTTGTACACTGGTACCTGGCGGGCTTTAGAGAGTGAACACAAAATTTTTCATATTTGAATAGCCAGGAACACTGCCCAAAGTACTCACTAAAATATCTAAATTAGATCATTCTTCTAAAATCCAGTGTATTCTTCCACACAGAGTCATTCCCTCTTTCATTAATTTAACATTAATGATTTCATTAAGTCCAGAATGCTGAAACATGATACAGAAGACGATTAACAAATATACATTTTCTAAAGAATTTTTTTGGATAGAAAATCCAAAGATTGCCAAAAGAAGGATTGTTATCTATTGCTAGAAAAAATAATTGGTTATTAGTATAGAATCTCACTACAGCTAAAAATATTCCAGTCACTATTTCAGTCATAAAGAACTAATCAATTTAGTTTCTTTTGCTTTAAATATGTTAGGCAGTCTGCATTCTGTAAGAATTTCCTGGATTTTGATGTAAAGGTACATTTTGATGTACCCTTTACACCCTTGAGGGTGTAAAGGGTACCTTCATCCCCTGGTCGAAGGGGTCGTTAGATTGATCTGAAGAAAACCTGGGGCCAGTGTGAAATTTTCCACCAGCAGACATGGTGAGGCATCCTTTCCACCAGAAGCCTTGCATGTAGAATGGGGACCTCCCTTCTCTTCCCAGGAGCGTGTGGAAAAATGTGTTGGAAAGGGTGTATCTCCTTCTCAGTTAAACTAATATTTCTGGATATATTCTTTTATACAGATCATTATATCTTTAAACACAAGTATTTTCAAGATTGTTATTGAACATTTCCTTTCCGAGTACTTCACTGGTAATAAACCCTGAATTTTTGTGTTCTAGGAATTACCATTTAAAAATTATACCACTTCTTTTTGGTAGACCACATTTGACCTCAGAGAATTTATCTGTAAAACACTGCTAAATCTTTTTAGTTGAGGGAGTAAGACTATAAGATTAAAATGAAACAAAGGTTTGGCTTGCTTTCAGCAACAACAATTTGTTTCTCTTATAAACAGGAAATATTTTCAGAGTTCCACTGTTCCAGGTTTCAGTCACAAAATAACGTAAAGAGGTTTCACTTGGACCTCGAATATTGCAAATCTTTTGCTGTTAGGATTTCATGGGCTCAAGCCTAGATGTCAGCAGGTATTAAAGTGTCTGTCAACATAAGTACCTGAACGTTTTAAAGGTTACTGTGTCCATACATAATTCCTATGTTTTTTTCTTTCCCCCTGGACAATATTAACAGCACATTATAACATAAGAAGTTCAAATACTATATTTTTTCAAACCACACGTGGCATATCTAAGATGGCACACCTGTTTGTGGGTTTCACTCAAATGATAACACAATTGTGAGTTAATTCATGATAAAGGCATAGAACACTTCAAGTGTTCTAACTTTAATGTACTCCTTTGCCACCAATCCACTGGAATAAAACAAAGCCTCACACTGTTGAATGGTAACTCCTGGAAAATGACTGAGCCTTTGGAACATTATTGTATAACTTTTGTTTGCATTTTCACTGCAGGGGTTCCTTTGTAATTTTGTAAGGCAGTGTATATCTTAAATTGACAGTGTCTGCATAGCAACAGTTTACAAGCCATGATAATGCTGCAAGTCACCAGCATCACTGTCCCCTAGGGCTTGTGAGTGGGACAGGATTATCCTTTCATTTGATGTTTGCTGGTTTTATTTTCAGAAGTACAGCACAATCTTTATTGTTTCTTTTTCATTTTGTTCTCAATGTTATCTGAAAGGCAGTTTTTCAAGATACCAGATGTCCGTATCCCCAGTGGCAATTAACTAGAAAAATAAGTTCCTCTTGTTCACATACCTGAACTGCATGACCCAAAAGAAAAAAGATGGGTATGGATGGAATTCTATGGACAATTATTTCAATCTGAATTCTGAAATCGCCATATTTCCAGTAAATCAGTGTTGATTAGATTGATATGAGTGTACATTTAATTAAGAATGTACATAATTAAAAATCATAGTCAAGTTAATAATCTGTAATTAATCTCTCAGTAGCATGCTGAGAATTCACACAAGATAATTCTGACACTGAATAGCTGTAGACTTATGAAGTTCACATATTAGACTTTAGGCACTGACTGTGTACTAAAACTTGAATATTTTAACTATTTGTATGTGCTGAGAGAATGACTGCAGATTTTTTCCCCCGTCTTTGTTTCCTAAATGATGTTACTGTTCTGTTCCTGTGGAAATTTTGAGGCTTAATGCTGTTGTATACAGCCATAAATAAGAATCTTTGTAAAGTTTAGGCAGATTGCTGTGATGAGGAGTAATGTTCTTTGTAGAATAAAAAGGCAGGCTGGAAGCAGTTTAAAGGGAGTAATGGGTAGCAGTCAGCACACTGCAAGTGATGGCTGGAGCTCTGTAGAACATGGGTGGTGACCCAAACACTGCAATCCTCACACCTGACTCTGATTCTCAATGCTCTCAGATAGATAATTTAATATAAGGTATAAAAGTGGGTGGTGTCCTATGAACACCCACAAGAAATAAGCTTGGAATTTCAAAGCTTCTAAATATATTTTGGTTGTAGACCTAGAAAGGTCGGGAGAGGTTTTATGATGCATGTAGTGACAGGACAAGAGGGAATGGATTCAAAATTAAAGAAAGTAGGTTTAGATTAAAAATTAGGAACGAATTCTTTCAGTGAGAGCGGTTAGGCCCTGGCACAGGTTTCCCAGAGGAGCTGTGGCTGCCATATCCCTGGAAGTGTTCAAGACCAGGTTGGATGGGCCTGGTCTAGTGCAAGGTGTTCCCCACCCATGGCAGAATGGTGGGGAACCCATTCCAGGGTTGGAATGAGGTGATTTTTAAGGTGCCTTCCAGCCCAAACCATTCCATTATTCTGTGATCTATCTCTAGTGCTCAGTGATGCTACTGACACTTCATAGTCCAGATGCCGTTATGACTCACAGCCTTTCATCCCCCCAAAAAACACCCACCCTTACTTAGCTGAAACCTCCTGGCCCTGAAAGACAATGACACATCCATGTGCTCACTTTCATTACAGAGATCAGCTGAACTATGGCTGTGTCCAGCTGCATAGAAAACTTATCATTAAAACTTGGGAAAATTGTACATTTGCAATGAGTAGGGAATATTGTTTTATATAATTTCAGCACTGGGGGAACTTCAGACCCATCTTTTCCCCTGTAGACTTCACACTGAATATCAATTCAGGACATAGTTCTCGATGTGTTGGGTCCACACTAAACATTTTCTGAAACTCCCTGGTAAACACCAGCCCACATTTGTGGGGTGCCAGACAGTGTCCGTGGTAGGAGCAGGAGAATGTGGGCTCAGAGTCTGCACACTTTAGTGTGGCAGATAAACTGAAAACACGTCAGCTGCCAGAAATGTAAACTCCTATGAAAACAAAATATTGTCTTTAATGTGGGGAGGGTAAAAAAAACCCTACAGCTATTAGTGTTATAAATACTGGTGTATAAAAGCTGGGTGTTTACAAGTGTTGCTTTAATTACCCTCATAAGGTTTTTGGGTCCTATATTAAGGAGCATAAACACATCTAACCAAAACTGTTAGTAATTCCCTGCAATTTCAGAGACACTTCAGGCAAATGAGTTTTAAGTACTTGTTTCTATAGCAAACACACACATGGGATAATATCTAAGAACACTAATTTTCCTTTAGTTATCTTGGTTACACTTTGTATTTTGAAAGACCTGCCCACTCTGCATTGGTATTTCTGTTTTTTTATTCACAAATAGAATATTTTTTTTCTCTATTTTCCTAGTGCTTTAAGTGCTCTAAAGTGGGTTTTTAGCACTGGATTTCAAACATATTCCAAAATACCACTAAACTAAAAAGCATTTAGGTGATATAGGTAAATATAAAGCTTAAGTAGCCCATTCCATTCCTAATGAATGTCAAAACTCTCTCTAGATTTCAAAAAACTCTAAAATGAGCTGATGGTTTATCTTAAGGAGAAACATAAAAAATTTCTACCCCCTTTAAACCACAGGTTCCACTATAACATTATTTGTAAATGCAATTAAATATGATAATCTCAGAGAAGACAAAGCTATCTGAGTGATTAATTTGTCATGTATTTATTTAGCAGTTTGTTTCTATCACTAAAGTGTGGAAGAAAGGACTTATTCAAAGCATGAAAGGAAATACATTTAAAAGTTTAATAAAACTTTTTATTTCAAGTAAATACCAAGCAAGCTTTAAAACTTCAGCACTATTGATTGCCAAGATATTAATTTATATTACAGTAGACTGCAAGCAAACAGATAATTTTGCAGTCTTGCTTAGAAAGACCTTCAGAATAAGTAGTGGTCTTGAATATTTGTTATGAAGAAGCAAATAACTCATTTGGAGAGTTACACTGTGGAGCACGGAGAAAGCTGTTTCTGTCCTTCAAGCCCATTGATCAGACATGTTTTTCCAGGAGAGACTGAAACCCCAGAAAATGTAGAAATAATATTTTCATCTTTCATGGATTAAATAAAATCCCATAATAGTCAGTTATAACAAGCAAGTGTCACCTTTTTTTTCATCTCCACTGTCCTGCATTTCTGGTGTTTTGAAATTCCTATTTTGCTTTGATTTCAGGCTCTTTTTTTTTTCTTGTTGTTTCCTTGCCTGACTTTCCCTTCCACCTGCCTGGTTGGAGGGACACTATTGTGCTCTGTAATTCTGACTCCATTCCCACATTCCTCAGTTATTCTCAAAGTCGAGACTGGTTAAAGGGTTAAAAAAACCTGCCCAAACTAGATAGTTAATACCAGAATTGGACCCTTTTTCATATGCACACATGCAAAAACTTACAAAACCAAAACCCAAAAAAACCAAAAACTACCACCCTCAAAAACAAAACCCAACAAAGCAACGATCCACAATCTTTTCTTTTCTTTCAGTGAAACTTCTGTGTTTTAAAGGCACACTGCCATCTGTCTGGGACTGAACTTGTGAACTTTCTGTAGGAGTTATTCCATGCCTCAAAGGCCAGGCATTGTTTCAGTGACACTAACCTTGGGTTTGTAAGCAACTCCAATACCTTAAAGCAAGAGCAGTGAATCTGTAATATAAATATAAATATAGTTTTCAGAATTAGAGTTTGAATCTATTATTTTTCTATAGACTTTCTGTGCAATGTTTTTCTCCTTGCAGTCCTACTGGGATGAATTTGAGAAACCACAGAGTTTCTTAACTCTCACCAAGTTGTGGTTTCTTGCTTCTGGCCCTTGAGAATTCTTTCCTTCTTCACACCATCAGTGAACATCGCCCACTGGTAGCCACAGCTCTTGGGAAGCATTTCTAAGAAACATGTGTTTCTATGTTACAAACACATTGTTAATTACTGATGTATTAATGGCACAACACAACAAACAAAGGCAGTGCTCAGTTTCTGCTAGGATTGCAGTTCTGTTTCCAGGTAGTGCAAAAGACACACAAAATGGAAAGAAGCTTTCTGAATATTAACACTTGTTCTTTTGGTACCATAAAAAAAGAATTTACAGTTATGAGTCAGAGAAATTAAACCTTCATATGGATTGGAAACTGGAGCAGAAATCCAATAAAATACCATGTCTTTCCTGCTGTTTGATAAATTAGAAGTTTACATTTCCACACATGAATGTAATCTGCCAAATAAAATTACTTTACCTGCTGTCAAATATTTTGCTTATCTGTAAATACTGAGTTTTTCCATAAATCTGCTAAATCTGGCTTCTCTCAAGCTATTGAATATGTTTATTTTAGGCCAATACTTGCTGTGAAAACACATTATCGGGCTCAACACAAACTTTGGTAACTACTTTCTGAGCAAAATGTATGATGTAGTAGCTCATATTGATTGTAAACAACTCTAAAATGTAGTTAAACCTATTTTTTCTTAAGAAAGTAATTTTACCAATAGCAAAGTTGTCTAATATTTTTTCCAGCTTGTGGATTTTTTAAATGTTGGTTCCTTGGTAGCTCATTTGTTCTCATGGCAAGAGGCACAATTTTCTTAATTATTTTTGCAGATCCCTAAATCTAAAGTGCCCAAGGAATGGAAACCACAGCATCCTATTAAACCACGTACCTATTACTAATTTGTTGGCATTTTTAATCACCTTTCTTTAGAGGTCAGGGTGTTTGATGAGATGACTGCTGTAGGTTTGGATATGCATATGAATTCTTTTTCAAGCTGGCAGATTTCCCACCTGAGGACTGAGAGAAAAGGCAGGTGCTTTGTGAGTGGACTCCTCCTTTTATCACCACAGAAACAGCTTGATCTAGAAAAAGTATTTAAAAAAAAAATGTTTAACATCTGAATCACTTGTACACCAGGCTTTGTGTCTGTTGTGAACCTTGTTTCTGTTTGTTTGTTTTTTTAAAGGACACTACTTAGCTTTCCTAGTCACTGTTTTCTGGCATAGTTTTCTGTACAGCCTGAGGATATATCGTGAGCTTGTGGTGTGCCAGAGTAATATCACACGTTTGAATAAATCGAAAGAAGGACGCCTACTTGAGCTTTAATTAGAAATGTCTTCTTCAGGGCACAGTTTAAAAATATTCTGCAGTGCACAGGTTGTGTTTCATGCAGTGTGCACATCTGTTTGGGTGTGCAAGGAAAATCTATTTGCATTTTTATATCAGTATCAGTGCCCTTAAAAGTAGAATCAAAACCTCTGGGATTTTGTTAAACACAGAATAAGTAGCATACCTATATATTCTTCTACAAAGGTTTTCTTAACAATAGCTGCTCTTATCACCATGAATATTCCTTCTTCAACCTCCAGAAAACTAACATTTCTCTTAATTTATATTTATTTAGCATCTCAGGTGGTAGTTCCAAATTATTCAAGTAGCAATTCAGTCTTTGTGTTCACATTAAAATGTGTACATTTGGGATCTATTTGCTGTAGGTAAAACCCTTTTAAAAATAAGTATTCTAGATCAAATATTTACAAGTTGGTTTTTGATTTTTTAATAAAAACTGAAGTATGTCTCAGTCAAAATCTTATGGTCAGCTTCAGAGTTTGACTAATTCTGAATAAAAACACCCAGAATCATAGAATGTTAAGGGGTTGGAATGGATCTGAATGGTCATCCAGTCCCAAACTCCCTGCCATGGGAAGGGACACTTCCCTTCAGACCAGGTTTTTAAGAATATTCCCATTTTGGTGTCAACATGAAAATGGATGTATTCAATGTCTCATGATGCACGTGGTTATTACTGAATATTATTGAATTAAACTGACACTTGTATGAAATAGCTGGCAAGGCCACAGATTGCAGATGTGTTGCCTTTTGGATAGGTTTAGGTTCTTTTCTTTACTTTTCATATTTTTCTCCAGCAAAGCACACTTTCTTTAGTTTTTAAAAATCTTTGGGGCACAGTGTGAAGCCAGTTACTTACTTACATGGGGTGAAAGGGCTTTTTTAATGGACAGCAAAAGCTCACAGAATGAGCATGGTGCTGGTCTGCCTTGTGAGTCATAAAAAGCAAGAAACTGTAAATGGTGCATAACTTTTTAATGAGTAAATCCTAAGAACAAACTTCTAATATATGGCAAGGAAGGCCAGATTTCACTTTAAGTGCTTTACGCATTTTATTTTATAACTGTTTTCAGTATAACAATCAAAGATGTTTCATAATTGCAAAATGCAGTAATCTTATTAGTTTAATTGTGTATTTAGTCCATTCCACTGCTGTGCAGAATAACACATTGGACATCTCCCCTAAAGAATGCTTATTGCAGCAATATTTCCAACCAGATGCAACAGAGCAAGCTAGCAAGCCTGAAATGAGACCACAGGCCTCATGCAAGGGATTTTCCTAATTTAATACCATGTGCAATGTGCTCTTTTAAGGCAACATTTTGAGCCAATTCCACTAAAGAAAATTTGGGACCTTTAATTCAGATGCTACATTTAAGAAAGATATATTTTGAGTTCATCAAAAACACTTCTCTCATCTAAAAAGAATCTTCCAGACCATATCTGATACACAGGAGAAATACTATAATTGTAGACCATTTCTGATACACAGGAGAAATACTATAATTGTAACTTTGAAAAATTCATATTTCTGGTATCTACACAGTTGTCCAGTAAATATTAATGAAAATGTTGTTTATTTTGAGAAGTTTGTGTATAACCACTCTCTAGGTGTATGCATTACTCAAGATTGTATGTCCCCATGCATTTAGCTCAAGGCCATGGTACTAGGATATAAAAAGTAGATTTTGTGTTTCAAAAAAGAATACAGGAAAAAATGGAACATGAATGTAAACCCACTGTAAACTTGCTACACCAACTGTCTTGAAAGGAAATCATTGAATGGTTGTAACAAAGATAACAAAATAAGGTGGCTTTTAAATTAATATAATAATTTTATTTCAATGTACTCATTAAAATGCTCTCAAGAATGCCAACAAGGAATGGGTTTTTCTCTGACTTAGATGTGGATTCACCCCTCATATTGCTAGAAAGGATGGACACAAGATGTTGGAGCTTGAAACACAACAAATTGTCTTGGACTTGACAGTATGGGTTAATGGATGACTGCTATAGAAGAGGTGGGATGTGGAAGTGGGGATTGTATCAACAGCAATCATCATTCCATTTGGATTTAGAAACCTAGTGTTCATCACTGCCTCACTGATTCCTTTTTTGGTTTCATTATCCTCAGGTAATCTAGAGAATGAAGTTCAGAGCTTTATTTTCAGTGATGTGCTGGGAAATATTACTAGGACATGTATTGTGCTTTAGCTCATGCATCATCCTTGACAAAGGAAACATTAATTATGTATAAATTAACCAAGTGGACTCCTCTGTGCACCATAATTCCTTATGTTTGAGGGAGAACAAGGAATTGTGAAAGGACTTGCATCAAGTTTTTCAAGCAGAATGCGTGTGCTTTCTATTTCACAGTGTGCATAGAGGGGGGCTACCTCTCTGGCAGGTTTTTTAGGTTGTATCCTCTTTTAAGTAAAGTATTCTGATAAATAAAAAATTATGTTTCCATTTATGGGGAGAAAAGAAGTTTCTAATAATCAATAAATAATTTCTTTAGATGAAACATCTCTTACATAATTAAGAAAATCCAAAAAGTTAACTGGTTGATATAAAAACTTTTGAATGTATTCACAGATTCGAAAATTTTAAGTCTGATTAAGGTGGGAATTCATCCATGTGATTTTAAAACAATTATTTAGAAGTCATTAATTTTGAAATAATTATCCTGACTGGTTTTTAATTAATTATCTTAAGTGGTGCAAGCCATCCAAGGAAGATTTGTGGTGTGTGTAGCAGATGGCATCTGGTTTTTGTGTTCAGGATACGGTGGCTGCTGTGCACTAAGGGTGGCTGGCTGCAGAGCCAGGAGGAGAACAGGCTGCTTCACTGGTCGTGGTTGTTCTGTGCCACCTCAGGTGAACCAGGTGCAGGGAAAGGGATTTCTCCTCTCTCCTGAGAGCCTCAGGGTGTACAGGAAAAGCATTGAGGCATTTCAGGTGATATTATATTGCTCCATTATTCAGCTGGATTTCTAAGTTTGCCTTTTTAAAATATTTAGGGGGAAAAAAAAAAAGTAGGAATGTTCCAGCAATGGTTTTAATGATGGTGAAAGAACAAGAATATGCAGTGTTATGGTAACATATGTTGTTGTGTACTGCCATTTGACTGGAAACTTTTGGCCAGGTCCCCTTTCTGGAAAAAAGGAAAAAAAACTTCCAAGTGGCCCTGAAATATTGGTTGACCCTCATGCAAAAACTTCTTAACAAGAAAGAAGTATCTTTCTTGTTCTCATTAATCCACTGCCTTCCCCTCTAATGGACAGTGCTGGCTGCTTGGGCTGAAGGAACAAATCCTGCTGCTCCTGCTGCCTTTTTACTTTTTCTCTGTTTTTCTGAGAGCTTGTGGGCAGCATCCTAATTCTAATGTCTGAGCACTACAGCTTGTTATCCAAAAGTTATTGACAAACTCTAAGATCACAGCAGTGTGACTGGTGGCAGAGTTAATGGGATTCCTTTGAAAGAAAAAGGTTCAAAGAGCCTTTAGACAGACACATTTTGGCCAGGATGTGACAAGGCTTGATAACAGCAAACACCCACCTGAAGGGTGCAAACATGAGAAAGGAGAGAAAATTTCATGTTAGAGCATGTTAGTTAATGGTAATAATGACATGAGATTAAGCAGTTATAACTCCTGCCTGAATCTTAATGAGTACCCTTGGATAATTAGATCTGGTGACATGTAAAGCTCCCTCTGAAGGAGAGTGTGGATGGTGCTTCCAGGTTATTATCTGAAATTTGGTGGAAGGAAATTTGGTATGAAGCCCTTTGCTGGCTGGGAGCTGGGCAGGATGCCCCACTTTCTGCTTTCTAGCACTGGCAGCCTGTTCTTCCATGGCATTTGTTGAAGATAAAAACTACAGCCTGTGTAATTTATTAAGTAAATATGTTAAAAATGTCAGGGATGTTGTATGTGCAGAGAAGGGAGAGGGAGATAATTTCAAAGTTCAGCTTTGTGACTTTGTAAATCCACTGAGATTTATTTGTGTTTCTGTACATATAATGGGTGTGTGAAGTACATTGTGCCAGTGGTTATTGGTCTGATGGATGACTGACATTATTATTCATTACTCACTTTATGGGTGAGGCTGCCAGACAGATTTTACTAATCCAAGAAATTTTACAAAGCTTTTCTTGGAATGATCACTCTACAAGTTTTAGAAATCTGTTTATGGTAGAAGGCACTAGACTTGTAGCCATCAATAGCTACAACTACAAAAATACCCCAAACCAACCAAATTTTTGCTTTTTTACAATTCCCCTTTCTGATTTCACAGGTTTTTGTGAAGGTGTGATTCAGCATTATGTTGCTGCATTCCACAGCTCAGTCTGTATTAGTTTTCTCTAGTGTGGTGGTGAATGTGAGGTTGTCCAGGTCTATTGAACAGCTCTGTCATATGGGACCTGTTATTTGACTCTCAAAATTAAAGGCAGTGGTTCAATTTGGAAATTACAGGTTGGATCTTTCTAATTAAGTGATTTTCAGTATCCACATGTTAAAAGTATGTTTTCAGACTATAAATAACCTATATAGACCTTCATTGAGGAGACAGATTTTCCCTGAACAAAACCATATTAGTGAGAGTTTTTGCCCATGTACTGAAGAGGAAAAATCTCTCCCACTATGGGTACAATGCCAATTACAAATTAGTGGAAATAGATGCACATATTTTCCAAGGTAAATGTTTCTCAAAAATGAGTGTAAGGTAGTTATTAATTCAAATTAAGAAAGTTGAATGTTTCTTGTCAGAAGTAAGGTGTTTTTTTTAAATAAATTAATCACATTACAAAAAACAACCATGAAAATAAAACAACATCCCCCCTCCCCCCAAGATAACAAAAAAAACCCCAAAACCCTCTAGCAGTGGATGCACAATTTTTTGCACATTTTTTGGTCTAGCAAAGATCAGGTCAAAGGTGTGACTGAAATGAAGAAACACTATAGAAAACTTCCAGAAAATTGTAAATAGTGGTATATGTTCTTAATATTTTTGTAGAAGAAGTATAGAGTATTAGGTGATCCAGAGGTTTGAAAGAGGGCATGTTCTTCAGAGCTCCAACACGTGTAGTTTGTGTAGGATTTCAGCACAAGTTGAATATTGTACTCCAGTACAGCTCCCATTCCAGTGCCAGCATAAGAACAACATTAGATCCAAGTCAGCTCCTTGACCTTGAGTGTGGCAGTGCCAGTGGGGAGCTGCAGACTCCTTAGTGGCCTTAAACAAGGGACAATAAATGACAGCTGCAGCTTCTTGGCAGTTCAAATGTCTCCTCTGTGACTTCCAGAATTATTTGGTTTGGCTTCACTTTTTATATTCTGCTGTGATGAAGATGTGTAGGACAATCATATAAAAGTAAGTTTCAAAACAGAAGCAGTTGCCTCTATTGATGCAACTCAGCAACTTCCCTTCCAATGGATATATTCCAACTTTAAGTAGTACTAACTGAAGCAAAAAGAGAAGAACTGTCAAAACTGAGTCAAAACTGAAGGACCTCTGGTGTTGTACTAGTACTCACATCCAGTGTCTTATTTATTGTTTCAGCTGGTACAAAGGCATGCCAAATCATGTAAGCAGATGAGAGAAGGTGAAGAAACCTAATGCTGCTTCCTTGCAAGCAGTGCAGGATAATCCAGGTCACAATTTAATTATTCCCCATTGATGGCATAAATTACTCAGGGAAAACGCATTATTCACAAAGGAGATCCAATAATTCAGGAGGCATGTGCACTATGGGGGGTTTTTTGATTATTATATAAAGAAATATAAGATGGTCAAAAATATATCTGTCTTATAATACATCTCTAAAACTTGTTGTAATATAGCCTTGTCTTACAAAATGACTTGATCTAAAGTGTATTAGGACTACTGCTGGTTGTGAATGTCTGTGAGGTGTGGTTTGCTGTAAGGCACAACCATCTTACTTTGGCTCTCTGATCTCTTTCCTTGGCTCAGAGGGCAGTTGATGTGCTTGAAAGTTTGTTTATTTACACCAGAAAAGGAATATTCAGAGGTCAGCCTTTACCACATTTATTAATCCAACTTTATCTGGCATCTTATTACTAACCTCAGCTGCTGTGTCACATAAATTAGCTTGTGTCTTTACAAGCATTACATAATAAATAAAACAAATTTGACTCTCCAAAGGTTTTGATTTAATATGTGATCTGTTTGCATTCACTATGAGATTTCTGTGGGAATACTGAATGTCTTTTTTTTTAAAAGTGCTTTTTCCATCCCATCCTTGTGGACTACTCTAACTGATAAAACTTTGTGATGAACTAAATAGAGCATGGAAAGAAATGGGTCTAGTTTGTCACTTCATCTCATTTTAAAAGCTGAAAATGAATTATTTAAGCAATGAGATAGTATGGACTTTGCATCAGTGCTGATCAACACCCATTCTGGATGTTTGCCATCATGTGTACATGTGAACAGTACAATAAACAGCACTAATTGACAAACTAATATTTCTTGTAAAGATTTGGCACTATTCTTTCTCTTGGTATTTTTTGAGATTTTCCTCCATTAAAAGTTATAGGTGATGGAAACCCTGCAGTCTTATTTTAAGATCTGCAATGATCAAATGCATTCAAAACCAGATGTTATTTGCTGGGTTTTTGTAGACATTTCCTTTTTTCTTCTTGCTAATTACATACATAAATTGGAATTTGTATGTTTTCAGTTTGAACTTTCTTTTTCTTGTTGCTTTTGCTTTTTTCTGGTATATAACCTGCCAGGTTTTGATTTGCATGGTGCAGTTGTTCCCAGGGCAGGTAAACTAGCTTTCCTTTGGATGGAAATGAACTGGATCATGCAGTCCTGGAGAAACCCTAATTCCTCCAGTGGCTGGGGGTTACTCAGTTTGTGTGACCAGGCTGGAGCCAGTCCTACCATTCCCAGCTGATCAGCACTGCCCTGCAAATCTGGTTCCTTGGATTGCATCACTTTTTGCTGGCAAAGTCTGGGATGCTCTGTCAAGGCTGTCAGATGGACTCACCTGCATATTTTTTCTTAACAGAAACACTCCAAAAACACCTGAGAAGCTTTTATAAAATCTTGTTAAGATTTTGCTTAAAAAGAAAATAAACCTGTGAATTTCTCAAACACAGAAATCCATATCTGGGTGAAACAGAATAAATTAAAATTGGAAATTTAGCAAAAAAATTCTCTCCCTGCTTGCTGTTTCCTTTCAGAGAAAATCCTTTTGTTCAGCTTTACTTTCAATCTGGTAACTTTTAGTAGCTTTATAGGTTGTAAAACTTATGTGGTCTCTTTTGAAATCCTCAGAAAACCTATATTTTCATTGTCTCTGCAACATGTCTGTGTCTGGTTTTCCATTCCCCAGATACATCTGGTCAGTAACTTCCAGGAATGAGGAATTTTCCTAGGCAGACTGTAAAGGGAATTACATAATCCAATATGCTAGAGCAGGAAAAATCTTTCAGTAAGACACTGCATATGCAATAAAATGTGGTTATACAGATTGTTATAAGTAAGTTTCTATATTTGGTGGGAGGGGGAAAGAATTCATTAAATCTGTTGTATTTTATATATTAAAACCAATTGTTAAAAAAAATTGTATATATAAAAATGTCAATCTCAGTCTATAGAAGCTCAGAAATGGCTTTGTTTTTATTGCTTCTGAATTTATTCCTGGAGGTGCTCGGGGAGGAAGAAGGAGATGGATCTGTGCTGAGGGCACAGCACTCCCTGATTTTATATCATTTGTGCTGTGTTTTGCACATCATTTGTAAACGACCCAAACACGCTGAATGGTTTGGGAACATCAGCTCTTTTATGCATTGGCCTTTGGGCTTACTTAATGGAGTGTTTTAGAAAGTCTTCATGTTATTACCATCAAATGTGGGCTAAGCCAGCACAAAAGTTAGGTTTTATTTGGAGGGAAGTGTAGGAAACAAAGTATGATATGCATTGCCCTGGGATCACTGTAATCTGTAAGTGATCCAGCCCTCTGGTGTTGGTACACAAGAGATCCATCCTCTTCTTTCTGGTCTCTGAAAACTAGTTATGGATACTCCATGGCACCTTTTTATACTGAAAACTGCACAGTTTTTTTTTAAATAAAAATTGGTCCTTTCTGAGTGCAAAATCAGTAATGAACTAAAGCTAAGTAGTCTCATGACTACTGCTCACTCGTAACTTCAGTTAAAACCTCAGGTTGTTCTGCTTGTTCTATCACAACCTCCTGTCATTTTCCCTCTCTGCTATTCTTTTATATCTTTGCTGCTGAAATCTCAGCATTTTTTACAGTACATTTTAATATCATCTTCACTACTTCAAACATTCTCCCTTTCCGCACATCCAAAATGTTGACATCATTATCAACTGCATTGCTCTGATCACAGTTCCCTCCTTCCTAAATTATTGATCAGGATTTTCTCTTTCACATACAGTTCATGTTTCTCCTTATGCTTTATATATTTATTCTAAACTGCTCTCCGGGTGATCCTCTCCACACTGCTCCCTTCTCTCCCCACCTTCTTTTCCCCGCAGCACTTGGAATATGTTTGTCTCTGTTAACCTTGCAAAGCACAGCCATCCTTCTCTTTGTAAGCACTTTTTGATAATCTGTATGTTGGGAAAAGCCTGTAAGTGTAGGCACCCCTTGAAGAACCCATTTACAGCATAAGATGAGGTTTTACTCTGGTTCCCTTCAGCACCTGATGACAAAAGCACTTCTGTCATCTCTCCATGATAGGTGCCTCAGGGGAATGGAGCTGATGGGACTCTGAGCTCTGGGCACTGTGTTTGGATTCCTTTGAACTTTTAATGTCACAGTCTGTATCAATTTCAGCTGATGGCCCAATAAAAAGAAAAAAAAAAAGCTAAAAAAACCTCATTCTACCTATCTGTTAATACAATTTTTACAGCATTGTGGGATATTTTTTTTTTGTAAAACCCCAGATGAGGTTCCTAGATTTTTGTTACAGCTTTGAAGGTGCTTGTTTTGGTTTTTGGTG
The DNA here is from genome assembly GCF_971803275.1 of Cyanistes caeruleus. Taxonomy (NCBI): domain Eukaryota; kingdom Metazoa; phylum Chordata; class Aves; order Passeriformes; family Paridae; genus Cyanistes; species Cyanistes caeruleus. Next base: position 104,465,060 of record NC_141703.1, read on the forward strand.
GGGTTTTTTTATTTTTTTCTTTTGTTTTTTAATTGCATTTCATTTTAAAATCTAAAATTCATCTGAATGTTTCCTCAATCAATTTCTCAGTCAGCGTTAGCACTCAACTGGCCTTTGGGCCACTTCCAGATGATTAATAATAGGAATGTCCTAGGCAATGTTGAATTAGAGTTGTAGAACCCTGCAAGTTTGTTTGGAATTTACTCCTGCTTCTGTGTCCAGCAGCAGCAATGCTTCTCTTTGCAGCTGCCCACAAATATCCTGCTTAAAAATGTGTATTTCTGCAGTGGAATGTTTTGAGTAATGCAGGTTCCTTTTCTCCCAAGACCAACAGCTAATACACTTTCTAGTAAATAACAATGGCAGTTTGTCTTGGCATTTGGTTAATAGTCAAAAATCTTGATTTTTTAAGTAAAATATTTTTAGATCCTGTTTGATTCATACATTCAAGTTTGAACCTTCACCTCAATTTCCATAATATAAGAAGCAGAGTTTTTAAACATTTAATGTAGGAGTTTATCAGCCAACTGGTAGAATGGTGTTTTATTGTAGAAATTAGACAAAATGTTACCCTGAAAAAGTCTCTGCATTTGGAGAGCCTAATTTCATTTTGATATGTTTAGAAAGATGCAATTACATATTCTGGAGGAGGACAAAGCTTCTGTCATTTCTCAGTTACATCTAGGGAGAGCTTTTTATGAAAGTGGAGATGCACTGGAAGAGACAAACCCACAAGGTTTCTTACAACATTGCCACACTAAGGCTCCTTGAAGCTTCTCGAAAATACCTGGGCTTTTTTTTGCAGAAAATTTTAGCCTTAGGGGAGCAAAATCCTTCTTTTAGTTGCTAATTGATCTTAAAATATTTCCGATTCCATTAAGTACAGAAAAGCTGTGCAGAGGTTGAGATTTCAATTAAGATTATCTTGCAGCAATATTTTGTCATTAAAGTATTAGAAGCTTCATCAGCTAATAGCATTTTTATTAAGAAAGACAATCTTACAGGGAATCTTATTTGACACAGGCTTTTTTGTTGCTGTTGTTTTTGCTTACAAGCTGTGCTTGAGCTACTGCAGCGTTCCCAGTGCAAGAATTCAGATTCTTCTTCTTCTTCTGGGTTCTTGTCTGAGCAGTGCCTACAAGTGAGCTATAGCCAAGTGCCCAAACAGAATAATATCCACATGAGTGTGTGTGCAGAGGTCTGCAGCAGTTATCAAGACAATGTACAGATAGATGTTTCCAGTTTTAATGGTGCCTTTGAGCAAGTAACGTTTCCACTCTTCATGAGATTGAAGGGCCGTAATTTTAATATAGTCTTCTGTACACTATCACATTTTTTCCAATCCATTTCACAGGGAAATTGTCCATTGTTAGAAAGATATTCTTTGCATGGTTTGGTCCATCATTGTCACACTATTAACCTTCAAGTATTATGCAGACAATTGACATAAACTAAAAGAAACAAATCAAGGTGTTTTCCCTTATTTTTGCCAATTAGGTGACAGGCATTAAATGACATGCTCTTAATTTGACTGACAACAGACCACGAATATGATACTTGTATATTACAGAAATTAGCTATAGGAAGAATTTGGAAGATGTCACTGTTAGCAGCGTGTTTCTTCTCCCCTTTAAGTACCATAACAAATGACTACCTAGACTTGAGCACTGACCTGTGCTCCAGACAGCTTTCCATGGGGAGGAAAAGTGTGTTCAGGTCTGCTGGCTGTAGTACTAACCCACATCCAAGAGGATCATTGTTTGCTTTGATAATCTACACAGGCTAGGCTTTGCTATTTCCTTCTCATACTTTTATAATCAAAATTAAATAAAAATTGAAGCACTGAACACAGTGCTGGAAAGATGATGTTCAATATATTTTAAAATAGTGGCTATTGTTGTCAAGTTCATCAAAATTTGAGGTGTATGTAGGTATGCTTTAAGATAGAATCCATGTAAATCCCTCTGTACAAGAATAATTTAGCCAATTGCTATTTTGCCTGTTTTAAGATCTCTCAAGTTGTTGGAGGAGAAATTTTGTATTGGTTGAAACAAAAATATGTGTAAGAACCCAATGTTTTCTTCCTGGGTGATTTACAAGAATTTGGTCATCTTGAAGTTAAAGGTGATTTTTCTCTTATAGTTATTTCAAAGGTTACCTACATATGGAGAGCAAAATTAGACACAAATTGACAGACTTTAATAGGGGACTTATTCCTTAATTCTTGCGCTGGTACTGTGGACATGGTTCTCTTTAGAATTACATTCCTGCCTTTCCTCCCAACAAAACCACCTTCCTGGAAATACCCAACTCCCATGGACTTCTGCAAGTTCTCTTAAGTCTTCTGTCACAACAAGAAGGGTTCTGCTACTCTGCCAAGTTGGCATGGGGAAAAGCTCCTCTTGCCTGTTGCTAATGAAGAGTGTTGACTCTCTGCTTTATCACCCAGGCTGGTTTGTGCTGTGCCCCACTCTGAGTGTGCCTTAGGGGGCAGGGAAATGGGAGATGGGAAGAAACAGGTCTGGAAGGAAGCTGGTCCAGAGTGTTTATTCTACCCACTCATCCCCACCCTGTAAATCACCTACTCAGGACAGAATACATTTTCAAGGACTGCCGAACACTAGTCATCATTTTCCTAATGACTGAAGGAAACTTCTGGTTTTCTTTTCACAAAATGAGCAAAATTTCTGACTGGAAAGTCACATCTCAGCATTAGATACAGCTGTTTCATAGGCATGTCTAAGGGATCCTTAATGCCAGTGTGTTGTTTGATAAAAAAAAAAAAAAAAAGGTGAATGTGTTTTGTGCTTGTATAAAGTTTCAAAGCAAGTCCTAAACAATTTATTTCCTTTAAAATGTTTGTGGGTTTGTGTGTATGCTTATCAATGGGTGGAGACCTGAGAAGGTTGGAAATGTTCATACAGTAAAGTATTTTTGCTGGTTTTCATTAAATCATAAAATATAAGGATAAGCTCTGAATTAGGATTTGGTTGTGCTAAACTATTAAACTTTTGCCGTAAGGTGAGATTACCAATTCTAATTGTCACCACCTTATTGCAATTAGTCTTATCTCTGATACTTAAAAAAAAAAAATCACTGTGTTGTTTTCTGGATTTTGTAATAAAGACTTAGCAGGGAGAGAAATGTTTCTTTTATTTCAGAAATTCATAACAGCTGTTTGTCAATATTTTGAAATAGGAACAGAGAAAGACATGAAATATTAAAAGTGTGCCAAATCCCATCCTTTCTGCAAGCATGCCTTTGATTTCTGTAGTTTAGTCTGGGTTATTTATACTTTTCCAAGAAGAATAATTTAAACATTCATATTCCTGGATCTCGTTTAAATATTTATCTAAGTTTATAAAGCTGTTTCTGCTGATTGGTGAGCTACCTGTTATGGGAGAACAAAGAAACTCAAAAGGCAGCAAATTAAGGTCACAGGTCAGTGTTCAGGCAAAATAGAGCTGGGCTACCAAATGATTTTCAGTTATTAAGCCAATAAATCAGGCAGATGTTGATAGATGCAAGCACTGGGGCAGTGTGTCAGCCTCATGAAAAAATTGTTTAACAGATTCAGGTGATCAATGCTGTCAGAATCTTGCATGTGGAAAAATAAGATGACAAATTGAGCTGTAAGGCTGTGACACCAGAGATTATTATGCACCCCCTCTTCCCACTCCCCACCACTGTCACCATTGTTTTACCTTTAGCCTAAAAGCAGAAGCACACAAATAAATAAATAAAATTATGTATCTATCCATTTATGTCCCTTGGAAAGCCCACAAGTGAGGCAGAAGGCTAATGGATTTTCAGAGCAAATGCAACCTGCTGCATAAGCCCTGACTGAAGAGCTCTGAAAGGGAAGGGAATAGATAAAGGGGTATTGAATTATTAATGGACTCTATGATAGTGGTCTAATTAGAGCAAAAGAGTTATCACATTTTATTAATGGCAAAATGAAAACAAAAATAACCCATCAAAAGTCATTAGGATAGAAATGATCCTAAAATTGAATACCTTTTCATGGAAAAAAACACTGCATTATATTTTACAGGAGTTTCTGGGGTTTGCATGTTGTAAAACATGTAGCCAAAAAATATGCCTTTTATTTTTATTTTGATGACACCAGCAGAGTAATCCAGTAATTGCTGTTGAAGGCTTGGGCCTCACTGTTTTCTCCAAGTGAAGACACTTAAGGCTGACAACAAAAAGAAAGTGGTTTCTATGAAAAAGATTTTCTTTCCATTCAATGTATCTGTAATCATGAGACACTAAAGGCTGAATGCCATGCTTCTTCAAGTTTTTTTGTTGTCCTTGGATTTTTCTTTAAAGCTAGAAGTGTTTAATAATATGTGCTTTTTTGGAAAATTGAAAACTGGATCCAACAGAAGCTGGTCACGGCAAGGTCTGGGCTCACCAGCCCCCACCACCCCGGTGCCTGGTACCAGAGATCCAAACTCTTGGTGTGGTGAGGTGTGGGTGGCTCAGTTTTCCTCCTGGGCCAAGCAGGAGTCCTCTCCTGATTTCCCTGATGCAGAGGGAGATAAGCCACTGTCTTTGCTACAGTGCTGGAAGAGCGTGCGTGCGACGTGACGTACAAATTGTCAAGCATTCAGCTCATTTGCAAGCTGTTAAATATCACAAGGCTGAGAGAGTGATGACTTTATGGGAAAAATTTGCTGAGGGAAACAACAAAAAACATTCATGTCTATCTTAGGAGATACCTGGAAGCCAGCCTGAACTGTCATCAGGTCATTTAAGATGTTTTCAGCAGTTATTCTGTCAGAGATATCAGATTACTGCTGTTACCTGTCTCATAGATGGACAGAAAAGTGCTGTGTATGTGAGTTTTTTGCCAACAAGCTCTTCCAGAGAAAAATAAATTGTTCTTTGAATGACACCAATTCCCTGTTTGTTTATCTGTCCCTGATTTTTTTCTTTAATGGTCTGTCCTATGCCCTGGCCTCAGCACCCTCAGATGGTAGAAGGAATCTCTTTATAGAAGCCTGGAGACATCTGCTATTCTCAAAATGAAACTAAGTTGTTGGATGGAAAATATAGATATGCCAAAATATATTTTTTTTTCTTTAAATTTTCCCTCAGGTCTTTAGTTCAGTTCATAGTGACAAATTCATGGTAGATAATAATTGCTAATGATTTGAGAGAAGTGAATGACTAGAATATTCTAGTTCAGCTCAGATTTTTTACACAAAAATATAAATGGGCAAAGTGTACCTTGCTCAAAGGTGCTTCTTTTTCTCTTCTGTGCTGAGCACAGGCCAAAACAGCTGCAGCCCTTGAGTATAAGCCACCAGCAGAATTCAGATTGGCAGTGCACTCCTTACTGTGGGGCGTCAGGGGTGAGAATAAAACTCTTATTGGCAAACAGGAGCACAAATACTTGTCACCCACATCCACAACCATGCAGAACATTTTGCTGTCACAAAATAACTGCACACCTGGCTTGGGGGGCAGTGTTTGCTGCAGCTGATTACAGATATTCTGCTCCAAACACCACCTACATTTTTCCTCAGGTAAGCCACAAAAGGGAGCTCTGCAGCATTATTTACACAAGTGCTGTGGCAGAGATGCTGACACTGTCAACAGCACACTTCTGGCCCCGTGATGTACAAGCTGCTCCATCACACACCTGTCACACAACTGTCTCTTAGATCTCCTGGATGATGATTTTAGGCTATTTTAGGCAGTTCTACTTCTTCTTGTTTCATATGGAAAAAAAAAAAAAAGGCAATAAGAAGAGATAGAAAACAACAATTTATTAATATCATACAGACTTGTGAAATATTGCTTCCTCTGAGATCATGAAGTAATGTATGAGCAACATAGATCAGTTTGTGAAGTTAATTTCTTTCAAGAAATTCTGTGTGTTGCAGGAAACTGCATAAATAGTCCATAACAGTGCCATTTGCTACACTGAAGCAATAACCATTTATTTTGGTGAGTTCCCGAGGTAAAGTATGAGGGTCTTTTATTATTAACCCCAGTGTTCCCTGCTTAGGTTTATTTCATCTTTGTGGAAACCTGAAAACCTGCTTTTGTCAACTTTTAATTTTCATACAGAGAGGGAATTGAAAAGAGCCAAGTGGACACCCTAGGGACCAAGACATCACAGGTGATGTATGTTGTCATTTTAATGGAGACACATTAACAGTTTCTGAATGCACAGTGTATTTATCCTGTGTGCCTGTAAAAACTGCCTTGAAATTTGGGCTGAAAAAGAAAAATATAAGCCTTTGGCTTATCATGTGTATAGCAAACTGTCAGAAGTCTGCATGTGGTTTTATAATTAAAGGCCACTGTACTAATACAACAGTGTTGCTAATGAGTCTTCACTATTGAGGGTTTCTTCTCAGGTAGAACTTAGGGTGCTGTACACTATCATTTTAAAACAGCATGAGTACAATGGCAATTTATTAAAATATTGTTAATTCTCTCAATACAACCATGAGGCTAATTAAATATAACAAGTTTCCTTCTGGGATTGGTTCCACAGTCTGCAGGCTGTTCTCTCACCAGATCCTTTGGGGTTTTCCATCTGTGTGGGAGACCAAGAGCAGCCCCATGCAACACAATTTTCTGCACTTGAAGAGATTTGTGATTCCCTGACAGAGAGGTGAAAATTACATTTATCTCTTGATTGTCTCCAAGAATGAGGGGCAAAAATTATTGATCTTAAAGTTTGTCTTAATGCTGTTAAAATTTTTCTTTCTCTTAATGCTGGGGCTCTGTTTTCTGGTAAATTAAACATGGCTGCAAAAACATGACAGCCCAATTTCTGAGGCAAACTGATGAAAAACTGCTGCTCTCCCTCCCTGATTTAATTTTCTTTAGGTATCATATCCCTGTGGTCAGTTGGGCTCAGCTGTCCCAGCTGTGTCCCCTCCCATCTCCTTGTGCACCTCCAGTCTAACTTGCTGGTGAGAAGGTCTTGGCTCTTTGCAAACGCTGCTTAGTGATAACAAAAACATCCCTGTGTTTTCAGCACAAATCCTAAGCACTGGTGCTATGGAGAAAATCAACTGTACCCGGCCAAAATGAGCACAGCTGTTACCACCTGGCTTGGAACAAAGTCACACCATGGATATTATACCAGTGAAAGGGTGTAAAGAGTCTTGTCCAAGATCCTAAGAGTTTCATGAGATGCTGTTTAATTTCTGGCTAACATGTGAATAGCATCATAGACTAAAACTGCCTAGTTAACATCCTTTCAATCAGATCAGTACCAAAGCAGTTTATTGACTTATTAATGACACATATTTAACCAGCAATTCTGAAACTCTAAGTATCAATATCATTGATTCAGCCAATGCACAGAAGTATTCAACATCCAGGTAATGTTAAGTAATGCCTAGAAATATCCACTCATCCTTTCTGTAGCTAATCCCCAGAAGCTCTCAGCACACCCACACCAAGTTAGGATGTCCCCACACTGTACATGCTTGAAATTCTGGGTGTTGAAGTCTCTCACACTCCTTACACTGTCTGGCCTTTCTTACCCTCTGTTGTCTGAGCCATTTTGCCAGGAGGGGCCAGTGGGAGCCATTCCCACAGAGTAACTTCCATCTCTAGTAGACAGATGAATGTGTGCTCACCTGGACTACACAGCATGAAATGTTTACAGGTCTAACCTTGCTCTAAAAAACAAACAGTAGTAATAACAACAATATGACAGACTTGCATTTTAAATGTTTTTCTTCTGAGTAACAATGAGACCCCTCAATTTAAAAGGCTCTATCATAAACACCTTTTTAGCAAAAAGCTTGAGAGCCTTTTCTTCAACTATTCTGTATGAGAATCTAAATTGTTTATCAAAAGGAGTGAATACAGGCCATACTCACAGGATTTGATTTCCATAAATGAGATTGTGGTCAGAGAAAAGCACATTGTTTTTATTTCAATATGTATTTTCTGCAAACTATTTTCAGCAAAGCTATTGGAGTTGATGCCTTTTTTTTTTTTCCCCCTCTTTTTCCTTTTTAGCTCCTTATCTCATATTTTCCAAGGCTGGAAGTAATCACTTTTCTGTTTTGCTAACATAAGAGACGTTACTAAATAGTTTAGCTTAAACCCTCAGGACAGGCTTGACTAATGCTCCATTTTTATGACTCCTTCCAGTGCTCATGTAGGTATTTTTTGTACGCTAAATCTGTGTGTGTCTTCTTCTCTGATATTTCTGCTCCAGAGCTGAAATGTCTGTGTCTGTAATGCCAGCTCTGGAAGCCCTGGTAAGTGTTCCAGGTACATGACATCTACCAACCCCTGGTTCAATTTCCTCATGCTTCCCATTCTGTTTTCTCTTGGAAGCTGAGCTGGTGGACCACGTTACAAAGCACACACATTCATGTTTAGAGATAGGTAGGGTGGGCTTCCTGAACTTGAAACTTTATAAAGCCTGCTTTAAGTCAGAAAATTCTTTGTTTTACATTGTTGTCAGGAGCCCTTTTACACTTGAGGTGATGCACTTAATCTAACACTTTTGTAGATTGATGAAATAGTTTGGACCTCAAAATTCTGGAAGAACTTTTGTCTCCTGGACTGTTTTTCTCCATATCTGTTTTTAAGTGTAATAAAGGTGTGCCATAGTTTCTTGAATATTTTAATCTTTGATCAAAGCATATGTACAGCAAATAACCAGAAATTGAGTGCACTAAAATAAATTGTGTAACTTCCTTTCAGATTACCCCATAATCTCCAGGCAGTGTTTCTTACTTTGAATACTAATTATCCTGCAACTTAATTGAGCCACAAATTACACTTAATTATCTATTTTCCATGGTAAAACAAAACCTGTAATTATGCTTTTTTCCATGCCTTGAATTTATACATGGTGTGAAAAAGAAATTAGGCCAATGTGTACTGAGCTAACAAGAGTGAGCTTATTCTTTTAGCCCTGAACTTCTTCATAGTTGTGTAATTTGATTTTAAGAAAGGCAGAGATGTCCTCTGGAGAAGAAACAATCTGCTTCAGGGTGTGGATAGTGGAGGTGTAGTCTGAAGTGTGCGTTTATTTATCCTTATCCTCACCACTTAATCCTGAGTCAAGGTGTGTGGTCATAGTTCACTGTAATACTACTCTTTCCCTCATACTGTGGCTTTTGGAGATGTGAAATGCTTTTCACTGCATTTGTTTGCAGCAGGCAGACAGGGCCTTGAACAGCTCCAGTATGAAGTGACCTTTGAAGGTGCTGAAAGTTATCCATCTCTGTCTGAAGCAGGGTAATTGAGACTCCACCTCAGCTTTGCCTGAATTAAGTCATTAGGCAACCAAAAACAAACCTAAGAGAATATTCCCCAGAGTAGAATAGATACAAATCTTTAGGATAATGCAGTCATAAACATTATAACCTGAGTTCTGGCATCTCATTTTACAAAAGCCAGTAGATGACATGCTCTAAAACAAATATAATGCAGGAAAGTCAGAAACCAGATAAAAGGTTTTGAATCATGTCTGGGGTGTATCTCTGTTATGTGTCCCATGATGGAGCACCTGCACCGAGGCTTTCTAGAAACGACATATCACAAAAAGGTCAGATATCATGCAATTCCTCTGCTGAGGCATCTGTCAAGTCATGTTTGCTGTCAAAACAAGGTAATGTCCTGAAAGGAAGCAGCATGTTTTGTAACTCTCTGCAGCATATGGCACTGGAAATGCATGTCAGTGAAGCTAAAGTCATGCCATGTACCTGCTTTCCAGCTGTAACATGTTATTTGTCATAAAAAGCTGCAGCTGTTTAATTTTTCATTAACAGTTTTCATGTCTTCGCATATTGCTTCACGCACTGGATTAAAAACAAAAACCAGGAAACCTCTTTGTTCAGTATAGAACTGTACAATGACAGAAGGCCATGTGTATTAAAAACATCATTAGACAAAATATGAGGCTGATTGTCATTTACAAACAGGCCCATGTACACCGATTCAACAGTGCACAACAATGTTACTTTAAATAATCCAGAATTTAGGTATCGGGCCTAAATACTTGAATTTAATTCTAACTAACTAGGAGTCTTCTTTTGAAAGTCCTTTGTGTAAATATCAAATAAGCTCTTTCAAAGACATGCAATGTCCTTGAATGCTAATGTTTTTACTGGGGAATGTAGATGATGAAATGTGATTTTAAATCTGCATGGATACCACAGTGCTAGTAGCACTAGAAAGAAATATGTTGGATGAAAGATGAAAGGCTCAGATTCCTCCCTATTGGCTCTACACAAAAAAGTAGTCACTAAATTCCAGTGAAATAAAGGCTAAAGAACCTGATTCCTTTACCTGTTTTAAACATTTGCCAAGCAGAAGGAATTTAATTTCTTATTTTATGTCCTCACAGTGGAGAAGTTGTGTCTTGTTTTATAGGTCAGTGCACCCAAAACTTGCCTAGGCCTTGGAGAGGCTGTTAAAGGTAATAGGTAGGTGCAATTTCTAGTGAGGACAGCCTTTAAACACTAACTACCTTGATTTGGGAAGATAGCAATTTATAATTGCTCCGTACCATGTACATTTAAACACCTTGAGCAGCTACTGCTTTACAAAGGAAGTTGCACTATATTGAACATTAATTCCTGTAATTTTCTGCCTTTCTCTTGTCTGGGAAAAAAAGTAATTTGATTGTTGCATGGAAATAAAGTCATAAAGCTCTGGTGTTTGCAAACTTCTCTCCTTGTTTTTTGCCAGTTCATTGCTATTCAGAATTATATTGGTATTATTGCAGTGTATTATAAAGAGATCTGTGTCTGGTAGAAATCAGAACAGCCTGGCTTCTGTGCTACACTTGTGATTTTAATCAAAGTATGATTACATGCAGTGTTGTGAATATGTAAATCAGAAAATACTCAGTGAGATTACTCAGCACTTTGTGACAGCAGAAACTGGAGGTACTGTGTTCCCATCTAGGAATAAAGGCTGGTAGTCATTAGGGCTGAATGTTGAATCTGCAGACTTTGTGAAAAGCGTAGCCTTGCTGTGTGTACATGTCAGAAATACAACTTTTTTTCAAAGTACAGCAGTACATGAGATCTGTGAACTCAGAAAATATATACTTAATATATTTATATTTTTATAAATAAAAATATACTTAAGATCTGCTTTAAAAATTAGCAAACTTCCCAACCCCAAAGCCCTAGGGGTAAATTGAGGCAAGTTGTTATAGGAAATTACAGCTTATACACTGAAAAAAAAAAAAAAAAGATAGTTTCATTTAGCTATTTTAGAAAGTATATTAAACAGCAGCTGTCTTCTTAGTTAAGAGGATTTTGTTTGGCTGGTCCTTCAAAGATGGCAAGAGCATTTAAAATGAACTGCTGACAATGGCAAAATCCCAATGAATTATGATTGTAGTGAGAAATCCATGAACCTATTTACTTGGATAGATCTAGACAGAGAATTTACTTTTGAGACTTCACTTCTTTAGCTGAAAATTGGGGCACTCCAAACTTTACTTTGGTTCGAGTTTCCTTTGGAGTACAGAGACAGGCTTGTGGCTCACACAACAGCCTGCCCCACCTCAGACAAATGTAGATCTCACAGTTGAGTTCTTTAAAGTTTACATTCCCAAGCCAGGAATTCTCTATCATTTGGATTGATTTTTCTATAATTTCCCAAGATTTTAAAGTCTTTTAAGCTTTTAAGGCTTATATCTCTAAAGTGCTTGATTTGGGATTCTTTTAAGCGTGCTTAATCATGGGTAACACAAGGCAATGGAAAATCAGCCATGCTCTTCAAAACATGATGTATTACATTGCAAGGGATATTTCAAAGATTCTTCATGTGTCAGTGTGAAAAAGACAGATCAATACACAGGCTGAGCATATATGATGGGTATTAACATAATTATGTCACAGAGAACAAGACTAGATTGTGTATTTCTCACCAGTGTTACCTCTGGAATCAGTGAAAGTCTTCCACTTTTAGTCCTTTTTCATCAACTTTGAAAGAATTAAACAAGCAGAAATCCTATGCTGCTCTTTATGGTGTCTGCACTTTCAGAGTTGACTGTTTCTTTTTTTTTTTTTCTTTCATTTCTTCATATCTTCTCACAGAGAAATGCAGTGACACAAAATAAATGTACCTTGTCTTTCATTGCTAGCTCATGCTTTGAAATACTTAATGTGAGGCAGAAAACATGTCCTTTAAACTCACTACTTTTTTTCTCTCCCTTATGTTGTATCTTGAGTCTAAGGGGAAGAAAACTAAATTTCCTCATCAGCAAAGAATTCTTAATGTGATGAATTGTTTATGCATCTTTTCATAATTTAATTCTCAAAACCTCCAGAAATACTTGGTCTACGGGGATATTAAAAAAATATGTATTAAACACCTGTTTTTCTTCATATTGTTGTCTTGAGAGCCTTTGCAGATGCCAAAAGTATTCAGGTTACATTGTCTAACACCTAAAAATCTGGTCTACAATATTTTCATTAATATTATTCTATATATCTGTTTTATTGTAAGGTTCCTTTTAATGCCTTTTAGTATATAAAAAAACCCTAACAAAGTCTGAATCAGGTCATCCAGTGAAAGTAAGATCTGGGAAAGATCTATTAGGTGGGTTAACTTTTAATAGCCCCTATTTTGTTGCCTGTCTGGTGTTCACCTATAAAGTTTATGGATTATAATAAAGAGTCAGTGATTCAGTAATGCTAACAAGTCTGTTTCAAACTTAAGAATTTATTTCAAAATGTTGCAAAAGGAACAAATGGTATTTTTTTTTAAGCAGAGGGAGCAGGTTAGGAAGCCATCTTAAATGTGCACAGACATACCTTTACATTGCATCTTAATCACTGAAGGGGAAACTGAAGCTTGGATAAAGTAAATTGTATGTGCAGGCAGCAATGGGGTTTGTTTCTGTAGCCAATTCAAAAGTGATTAAACAGCTTTATGTTTTGGTACACATGCAAATATTAAAATGTAAACATTTTCCCTGTAAATAGTACCTGTCATATTATTAGCTTGCTGAACCCGTAATGGACAGATATGATTTTCTGCTGCTCTCCCCTGTGTTTCACGGATTTCTAATTGTTCTGCAGAGCACATGTTAGGATAAATTCAGCCTTTAAATCTTTCCAGTGGTCACTAAACTCTCTTGCTTTTTGCCAGAACAAGGGCGAGCTCTGTGTTCTCTGGAGACTTCTCTGGTGGTCTGTGAATCTGCCTAGTGGTATAATTCTGATTCTTTAATTCCCAGCTTTAAATTTGATTAAAAAGACAGCTTAAAGTACTTTAAATACCTTTCTGTTATCTGTTTTCCAGATAATGAATTGCTGTGGTTGGTCCTGTAATCAGTCACTAGTGGGAAGGGATGTGATCTGTGCAGAAAAGTACTTTGTTTCCTGTAATAATGTCTGAAAATGGTGATTTGTACTCTCAAGGCTCTAATTGTTTTGGCTGGGCTGGGAGGTAGTTTTTCTGAGACCTGGGCTAATAATTTTATTCTTCATTTGGCACTACTGTTCCTTACTTCAGAGGCACTGAAGTGTGATGGCACTGAACCTAGATGGTACCATCACCACAGGGTATCCTGGGGCAAAATGAAAAATTGTTGGTAATAGAATCTCCATGAAAGCACAGAATAGCTTGGGTTGGAAGGGACCTAAAAGATCATCTGGTTCCAACCCTCTGCTATGGCCAGGGACACCTTGCACTAGACCAGGTTGCTCAGTAGAACAGTCTCAGTCTCACAGGCAATCATTGCTCTGTGTGTAGCTGTTTGGTGTTGCTTTGCATTTCTAAGTTGCTCAGTAGTCAGCAAAACATTAAAATTGGTGGCAAAACATCCTTCCATTCTGTGTTTATTTGTCATTTGATTTTATAGAACTTTGTACAGTCTATTATTCTTTTCTTCTATTAAGCTGAAAAACAGTATTCTGTAGTACTGTTATACACTATTACAGCTAATAAATTACTAGATTGTGAGATCTACTCTGGTTATAACTCTGGATAGATTATGCAGGAAATCATCTCAGAAAAAGCCCACTTCACTTCTTAGAGCATTTAGGAGCTTTTAGGAAAAGATTTTTCATTTTCTCTTTCCCCTTATGTACTTTTACAGTTCAGCTTGATCTGAAATATTGTTTCATGTGGGATTGATGGATTTCTGTCTTATTTTATTTCTTGCAGTAAAGAGCAATCAGTCTGGGAGGTGTGGGGATGTCTTTCTAAGGGAGACCAAAGAGCTGTGCAGAATATGTTGAGTAGGCATTCCATACAAATGCATTTTAGAGTGTTGCACAGTGCACATTGCTAATCCTGAGGGGCCAAGGAAATGATACAATCATCACACAGGCTTTTGATAGTTTAGTCAGTGGAAGAAAAATATCAGTAAACATGCTATCAAATTTACAGCTCATTGAAAGTGACAGAGAGATAAAAGAGCAGCTAAAATGATAGAATAGAATATGGAACACTGCAGGAATGTATAGCATTTAATCTTGTATACACAAATGCATGTAACATTTCTGCTCAGTTAATGATCCAGTGCTTAAGCCTGAGCCATAATGCGTCATTGCCAGACACATCTATGAATGTAAAAGATTAAATTGTCTAATTAGTTTGGAAGAGGCTTGATTTTTTTTTTAATGTTGGTATTGGTGATGAAAGTCTTCTCTACATCTTACTCTTTTTTACAGATGCTGTTTTCATGAAATTACACGCTTCTAAATTTTTATTGCTATTACATATAACATTCTGCTTTTTGCTGCTTTTATCTAGTTTCATAAATGTAATGGGTATTTCTATTTTCTTATCCCTTTTATTCCCCTTCCTCCTAAGAAAAAGAAGATGGGAGCTGAAAGTATTGTGAAATTGACTTGAAAGTTAAAATCTTTCAAATAACTGGTCCTGTCATTGACAAATCTTTTTCTTCCACTCTGGTGCTTTTCATGGTAATTTAGAACAAGTTTCAGAAATTTTACAATAATAAATACACTTTTGCTGAAAGCATACATTATACAAGTAATAATTTAAAACTGCTCATGACATCAATTATATTTTGTCATGGTGAAATATATAACACATTACATTTTATCAGCACAATGAGGAGATACATTCCCGAAT